>NC_140942.1:104787074-105387074 GCF_014529385.1 Adiantum capillus-veneris | reverse complement strand
GTCGGATCTGCACCCGCTGAGACCACGTAGTCGAAAATGGCCTGCGCAGAACTTTGTCGAAGCCGAACGGTGACCGAGATGACCTCAAAATGAAATTCTGAGCACACAAGCCCTACGGGTATTCCCACAAGATTTGGGGCCGTGTCTTTGCCTGTCGAATTTCACTCCAATCTGAGCTGGTGACTCTAGCCTCCTGCAGTGCTGCCCCGAGCCTCGATCTGAGCTCTGATACCAGTTGAAGGAGTACGAGCGGAAGTGCGACACAAGAGAGAGTGCGAGAAGAAGAGCACGACGATATGGTGAACTTGCTCTACTGTAATGTGTAGAGCATAGTGAGTTCTTATTAGGTTTTTACAAAAGAATATGTGTACATACCTGGCGGCCCGCCCACTTACCTGGGCGACCACATTGGGCTTTATACCCCAACAGTATGTGTATGGCTGATGAGTGACTCTTGATGCTCCAAAATTTTGGTGATGAGAGTCGTAATGGAGAGCCCACAATGTGGTTGGGAGAGGAAAGTATGTAGGTCTAAGTCATGGCTAAAAATGTGAGAGAAGCAAGTTCGGATGTGACCAAAAGGCGAGCACTCTAGTAGTGTGTGGTTCTAAGACTCTCAAACTTGCAGTGAGAATAATATGCATATTCGAGTTGAATGTTCTCCATTTCCCCAACGCCCTGTCTTGCATTAAAGGTAATGGGAGCTAAGTCGAATGGTTGCGATAGTGCATATCATCGACAAGGGGATAGGCTCAAGCATGTAAGTGTGAGTGCAGTTTCCTCTTTCAATGAAGAACGTGGTTTTGTAGTTGGGGGCAATACGGGTGGTGTAATGTGAGAAGCGTGGCCCACCGGATTTCTCCCAAGCCGTAATACATTGGCGTTGTAGAAAAGCTTCATTCACTTGGGAGTCAATTGAAGCATCATGTTAGAGAGAGAGAGAGAGAGAGAGAGAGAGAGAGAGAGAGAGAGAGAGAGAGAGAGAGAGAGAGAGAGAGAGAGAGAGAGAGAGAGATCTTGTGTGTGTGTGTGTGTGTGTGTGAGAGAGAGAGAGAGAGAGAGAGAGAGAGAGAGAGAGAGACACACACAAAAAGAGTCGATTTCCTTACACGTAAATGGCAAGAACAAAGGCGATTGTGAGAAAGGTAGGCAAAGGTCCCGGGGGGTTCACTATGTGTAAAACTACCATATCACGCGCGTTCAAGACATGTTTGTAAAACCCCTTATCTGTGAATTTTGTTAAGAATATAATGTACCCTTGTCTTTTAAAATCTGTAAGTTTTTTTCAAATTTGAAAAAATAATGCCCTTCTGTATATATATTTCTGTGAGTTTCAAGAACTTTAAATACCCTTCTGTTGAACTCACGTGATAGGTGACAATTTTTATCTTCTCAGAAGTTCCTCCCTCCTCTTGCTCCTGTCCTTTCTCAGCTGAACTTATGAAATCTGTTTGCTGCTGTCTCTCATCAGTCATCGTTAACTCTACAATGTGGTCATCCAATAGGGTATGTTCTGCATCCATGATCACGGGATGTGAAATTTAAAGCATATGCTTGATTAGGGTGGCATGGTATCGGTGCAAATACTGTACAATGTACTTCTCCAATGCACTATGCAAAAGACAAAACCAAAACAAAAAGGAGCTGAGACACATTTTTGTCCAAACAATCACCATGTTATAGTAATGCTGTGCAAAATGCCTACCTTTAACATGAATGGCTTTATTGTAAAAAAGCCCTGCAGTATATACTCAGCATGGAGGATGCACCTCCATCCACACGAGTTGGAATTTGTTTGTGTAGGCACCGTGACTTCCTTAATTTATGACTTGTACAACTCTAGATTTCCGCATAGCCTTCTATATGCATTGAATAGTCTTTTTATGCATCTGTAAGCAGGAAAAGTTGGTATGAACCCAACACAATAATTGTCCATACTTTATTCAAAATAAAACCAATTTATAATTCTCAATACTCATAGTCTTAATTGTGGATGCGTTCCTCGAATTGAGTTTAGAGTCCAGACAGCTGGCTTGTCAAGTTCAATGCAAACCAGGCTCTAGTGGTGGTTGCTCTCATATGGAAAAATTATGGTCATTACTTGCAGCATTGGATAATGGACAAGGCACTTCTCGAATGTGCTGATAGGGGTGTTTTTCATTCTATCACGTGATCATGGATGCAGAACATACCCTATTGGATGACCACATTGTAGAGTTAACGATGACTGATGAGAGACAACAGCAAACAGATTTCATAAGTTCAGCTGAGAAAGGACAGGAGCAAGAGGAGGGAGGAACTTCTGAGAAGATAAATGCTTCAAAGGGAGAGTTTGACAAGAAGAAAATTCCAGTTGAGGGGAAGTCCACACAAGAGCAAGATCACACAGATTGAGGGGTTGAGGAAGAAATAAAGGTTGAAACTCCCTTTGTGCTTGGTGGGTTTTAGAAGGAAGAAGATTATGCAGAGGGAGGGGCTGAGAAATAACACCCTAACCCTCAAGCACAGCACACCTCTCCCACAATTCCACCTGTTGAGCTTGAAAATCAAGAGTCATTTATGCCTGACACACAAACATATCATAGCACATTAGAAGCTAATTCAAGTGCAATGGAGGCCTCAACATTGGAGACACAAGAGTCTTGAACAGCAGAAGAACAAGGGACTGGTGAGAACAAGCTCGAGGATGCCAACACTAGACAAGATAATCTACACAGCAGGCAAACCCATCATGGACCTTTGCTAGACATTGACATGATTGCTCTGGTAATAACCAATGTAAAATAACATGAAAGTCAATTGGTTGTCTAGCTATTTATTTGTTTTACAAAATGTTTGTAGAGACTAATTATTTTGGACGTCAATGAATTGTTGTTGTTTTGGGAGCCGTACGATCCGAACGTAGAACTTGTCGACCTACACAGCTTTAGGATAGGCACTTGCAGAGCCATTGCGCATCCAAGAACCAAGGAATTTTTACAATTTCTACTTTTAAGATTTTGGGTTGCCGTATGGTCCTCTATGCAGCAGAGAAATCTCAATCCCTTGTAAATATGGTTTGCAATGTAGCAGGAATTGAACGTTTATCTTTGTATTCACAGAGTGTGTTTTCATTGACAACCACTACCACCATACCAAACTAGATGTATTCCTATACTATAAACCTTTTTATCAAACCCATGTCCCATATGATGATATCAAAACTTTGTTGATAGATGATACACCCCATAAGGGCTTGCTAAATCCATCGGGCACCACTCTCTCCCCACCCTCATTTGAAGGTCATTTAGCATGACTTTTATCTAGAGGACATTTTGATCCCTTATGTCCAAAATTTGTATTTCAGCCCATTGATTGTTTCAGACTTTGTACATACAAATACTCTCCGAAATTCTAACTATGTACATTAATATGATTCTTTGTACTTCTCAATGTGGTGCCATGGAAATGTGTGTGTGTGTGTGTGTGTGTGTGTGTGTGTGTGTGAGAGAGAGAGAGAGAGAGAGAGAGAGAGGTAGAGAGATTAGACATCAAACTCTCCATATGTTATTCAAAATATACAGTAATCACACTTCCACCTCACAAAGGGAGAGAGGTAGCGAGACAGTTTCATCTTACTATTGAAATAAAGATATAACCAAATGGTGGGAATCATCTCACAATTGAAACAAAAGATTTAAATTGAAAGAAATGTTGCGATGGAAGTCATGATTATAGATTTCAAGTAAAGAAGAAGTTACACCCAATGGAATTCATCCAAACTACATTGGCATGAGTTGGACTCGGTCAGTTAGTCCTCTACAGATAATCTCTTTTTCCCTTTGTTGCATTACTTTGTGTCCATCTATTAAGAAATAATACTATGAAGGCTCGTTCTCCACGGTCTCGTCCATTATGTCATTGCCGAAGTTGCAGAAGGTTGCATTGCTCTCTTATTGTGATCATTGTCACAAGGTTGATCTCTTTGTCAAATACCTCCACATCTATGACACCATTGTTCTCCGGGCATGCTGACTCTTGATCAATAGGAATAAAAATAGAGCAACCTACAACAATTTGAGAGCATTGGTACTAGAAGGAGATGAAAAGGGACTATGTGTTGATCATGTACTTGGCTACCAAAGTGTCCAATGGAGCCTCTCAATGTATGTTGTCCACCTCTTTAACATACCACACTCTATCAAGAAGCTTGTCACAGAAGCAAGCATCTAGAGATTCACATACCAGCATTGTCTTGCAAAATGTATGTGGCAGGTGTGAAATAGTTCCACAAATAAACTTATAGGACAAAAATTAGCAATCTTTACCAATTTTAGTGGGCACAAAATTTAAGAGGGACCTCTACACATCCCTAAACAACTTGCTTCTAAGAGCTTCACACACTGTGGTGTCCGGGGCTGGCCAGTCAATACAACTCCAATTGGTAGGGAGAGGGAGTTTAACCATAGTACCTTTTTTATTTTTTTGGTTGAGCTAGTAGAAATGCTCGTAGAAGAAAATTCCCTCATCTGCAAGACTCTTGCTAGCTCTTTCATCATACTTGTAAAACACCAATATCAGCGTGGATTACAGAGATGAGACCTATAATACACTTTACTCTCTCCCATTCCTCATATGATGAAGGATAGACATCTGCAATTGCACCACCCAAAAGTAAAAGACCACCTAGTCTAACAACTGAATAGAATTTAGGACTACTTATGAGAACTTGATCTACCTCTATTATTATTGTTCTACCTCTTCAAAAAGAAAAAAGAAATTAATAGAACAGCAAGGTTTGAAAGAAAGAATAGAGATGGAAGGCTATGAGCACACTTACAGTTGCATCGTGGATGATAAGCCAATGAGACATTTCCGCCATTAGCAATCACATCGGAGTGACTGTAGACATGTTGAACCAAAACCTCCTTAACAATTTTATTGCCCACCTCCACTTTTAAATCTAGCACTCGTGCTTTCCATGTTGAACGAAATAGATTTGTTGTTGAGGACCTTTTCCTCCTTCTTGGTTGCATAAGAACCCAAGAACCTTTGTATATTGTTTGTTGTTGCCATTGACTCTCTATATTGATGGATTTTGAGATAGTGATAGAGCTTATGGTGCTACCTAGCCTCCTTGGAGACTAATGGTGGCGAGGCTGCCTGGAGAGAGAGCACAAAAACCCCTAGAGCTATTAGGGCGGGAAGAAGAAGAAGAAGAAGAAGAAACCATGGCTCTTTTTGAGTGGTAGAAGAAAGCTTGAACTTTCTTGCAATGGAGGGAATTTTAGTTTTGAACTTGGTTAATGGAGCAAGAGCTTTTGGTGGCGGGAGTATGATACATAATCATAGCTGTCTTTCAATACCTTGAATACTTTCAGACACTGGGCCCACATATGGATACCATAAACACCGTAAAAACGAGGTTTTACCTCATGTTTCTTCTCTTTCTTTTGAATTTTCTAATTTACTTCTTCCCATTTCTACGTTATATTGGCTTACTATTCATTGGATGCACCTCCTCTTCTCTCTCCTCAATAAAGCCCTCCAAGTGACCTCCACCATTCCCTAATGATACCTGGTTCCACTGAAGTCTATGAACATCTGGGAACACTGTGAATTGTGTCCTTGGTCGTCCGATCCTAGGCTCAAATCGCAATGCAATTACTTGCACTCGCCAATTTACGGCCAACACAATCACTTCTAGCCTTTGGCGTTCTCTTTGACTGAGCTACGGTATTGCTTTCCAAATTGGGCTAGACCAGTGATGCTCTTGACCAAAATGATTCAGTCCCAGTTTTCAAGGGTTCCCCTTGATGTAGGTCAGGATTCTAAACTCGCACGAGTTTTACAACTCAATTTTGTTGATTTTGTCAAAACAAGTTAAAAATTTATACAAATTTGCAAATTCGACTCGTGAACATTGTCCTAATAGTTGGATTTTATTAGAATTCCATGTTGAATTGGGTCTTTTGAGCAGTTTTTCTCGATTGGTCGAGTTTGACGGATTTCGGATTCTCTATTTCCAATGGTTTTTCTTTTTTCTTTTTTTCGACAAGTTTTTGATTTTTTTTGCCGTTCATGGCTCGGGTTGTCTCAATTCGACTGTTTTCTCGCTTTTTATTATTTTCGTCTGCTTCTGCTCGGCTCGATCGTCTTTTTTGCTTGTGGTGTGAATTTCGCTATGGATTTGTACTTTGCTGCTCTTTTTTCCTTTTTTGACACCTCCCCTTCTCTTTTTTTGTGGACTTTTTGAATTTATAATTTTTTGATATTTTGTGATTTTTTGGGAAAAAGTTTATGGTTTCATGGATTTTTTTGAGTTTTTTATTATTTTTTGTGAATGTTTAATTTTGATTAATATCAAAGGATTTTTTCTAAATTTTTGTAAATTTTTATCTTCTTTTATTATTTCTATTATTTTTTATCTTTTTTATTATTTTTTGTGAATTTCTATTGATTTTTTGGTGATTTTTTCTTATTTGTCTTAAATTTTTTGGGTTTTTTGTGTAATTTTTTTTTAAAAATCAAACATTTTTTTAAAAAAATTATTATAATTTTTTTTTAAAAATCAAACATTTTTTTTAAAAAATTATTATAATTTTTTTTTCTTTCTTTTTTTGTTTTTTTTGTTTTTTTTGTTTTTTGATAATTAAGTAAACGAAATAATGTAATAAAATCAATTAAAATAAAACATAAGAACTCACATCAAAATTTCACTGGAATATACACTGAGCCTTGTGAACAATTGTCGATACGCGTCGCAGCAAACATTTTCAAATCCCCAAAATTAGTCCGAAAATAGCCAAAAACTCAAAAATTACCAAGAAATTCCAAAAAAGTCCCAAAAATTTCCATAAATCTCAAAAAATCATGCGCAATCACATTTGAACACTTTGTGACACGCACAAGCAAGCCAAAAATAGTAGTTTTTATCGAAAATACCAATTACAAAAAAATCACCGAACCGATCTTTGAAAATAGCAAAATGCACAAAACTCGACCAATGAGGGCACAAAAGCACTCAAAATCATGCCACAAATAGGTACGCAAAATAGCTTGTCAAGATTAAAAATTATCATGTTTTCAGAGTCAATCGACAATTAGTGCAAAAATTAGCAAAAAATACAAAAATTATTTGAAAAATACCATTTCACTATATATAGGCGTGTGTGAGTTAGGGAACTTTCCCCATATTTTCTTTAAAACCCTCAGCTAGCTAGTCACTGGGCTAGTTGAGCCAAAAAAATAAAAAAAATAAAAATTATAAGTATATTATGGCCCATTTGTGTGTAAATATTTCATTGTATATAGGGCCTAAATAAAAGGATTTTTCATAATTATTGTGGTATTTATTTAAATATTTCTACCTATGGTGTGTTATTTATGCTATGTACATTGACTCACCATTACCATATTTTTTCTTATCATTTTGCATACTCTTTATTCCATATAAAAATAATTTCATGCAATCTTCTCTTATATTTGGTGTAACTCCCCCAACAAAAATCCAAAAAAACTAGTTTTATTTATGTGTATATTTTTTCACTATTGTGATTTTTCCCTTCCTACATCTATTTTGTTTTTTTTTCTAAAAAATTAGAACACCAAAAATATTTATCTTTTTATGGTAGCCTCATAATGAGAGAGATTTCTTTTGACCCCTTTATATTTTTTCCACTTATATTATTTATATTTGACATGTACATATTTTTTAGACCCCTCAATATTTGATTTTCTTAGTTGTACTATTCACTTATATCATGATCTCAACAATATCTTCAATTATAGACCTACCAAATAAGGTCAAGGGTAGGTGGCATGCATACATGCACTATGGAGGGCTCACTCTTGGAGGTATTCAAAAGAATCATTCAAAGAAGGACCCCACAAGGACCTTGTGCAGTGGAAAAAAACGGTCGGTTTTGCTGAATTTTTAAAGTTCACTTGCTCTCCGAATTTGAAAAGGTGATACAAACAAAAGTTGTAGCTCGTGGGCTGAACTTTTGCCTCAAATTTTTTCATATTTTTTTGAGCTACGAGCTGTGAGCTATGATTTTATTAGTGGACCCCAGTTTTCCCATGCTATGCAGCCACACTCTCTCTTCCACTTTATCATTTTCCTCTTTCACACACACTTCTCCACTCATCATCCCCACCTCTCTCACCACTCCTCTCTGCACCCTACTCACCTTCTCCTCAACCTTGAAGAATAAGAGAAACCATGGTGAACTCATACCTCCCACACACAATTCCATTCCAAAATTGACCACCTACTCTCATTTTTCCTCCTCCAAATTACCCATATCTATCAAAAAAACCACAAAATTCAGCCTCTTCTCTTAAAAGACAGCATCATGGTGGTTGATTACTCAGCTTCAATTACCTTGTCTCTCAAGGAAGGTCAAGAGTGGAGAAAAAATGTACCGTCAAAGCTAGTGGACCGTCAACAAGCGTCAAAATTGGCCCTACTCAAGACACTTGGAGCATCAACCTTGTAAGAAATCCACCTTTTCTTACCTCTTAAGAGTTTTTCTTCCTTATTTGTATCCTACATGGATACTCCCATTGTAAATATCCAATTCCATTTGTAAATTAATACTAACTCTACTAACACTAACCCACTATGAAAAGTCCTATCACCTCCATTTCTCTCCTCTCTCTTTCCCCACCAACTTCTTGATAATTGCAAGCAAAAGAAATTAGATAAATTGCTGAAAATATAACCCAACCATGGTTAGAGGAGTAACCCTAGCCTTCAAAATTGCTATAAAAGGAGGGTGTAGCTAGCACAAAGGGGGAGCCATAAGCAAGAGCACTATGCTATAGCTTGAGAAGCCAAGCTCAACCTCTCTAGAAGGAGCTCTTGAGTGGAAGCTCATTGTCTTATGCATGTGCATGTGTTGTAATAGGGGATTAGCAAGGGAACTCTATGCCATTGTAAGAGAGAGAGTGATCATTCAATTGAGAGTAGGAAATCTATCATTTCTCCTACTAGTGTAAGCCCAACATTTGCTGAATCAAGGAGGGTGGATTTGGACTAAGCTTGGATATTTTGTCTCCCTTCCAACGTGAAGTAATGGACAACAATGATGCGTAAGTGTCTTGGTGTTTTTTGTTAAGTTCTTGATAGCTTGTCTCTGGTGTTGTCATCAATCTAGCCATAAATCCCACATACTGTAAGAGGGCGACAGGGTGGAGAGGACTCCCCTGGCTTTAAGACAGTGATTGGGGTGGCTTTTCTTGTGATGTGTTGTGGTGAAATTTACGCAAGCTATGTTGAACAAATACTAATTTCACTTTGATTTGTCATGACAGATTTGTAAGAAGGTATTAATGCAACAAGCACCCCCTCCCCCTTTCTCTCTCTTTCTTAAATATATAGTTGTGTTTGCTTGATCATTGCCGATACGTTTCAAAGCAGCCCGAGCTCTCTCTCTCTCTCTCTCTCTCTCTCTCTCTCTCTCTCTCTCTCTCTCTCTCTCTCTCGTGTTTTAGTGTGTGAGAGTGTTCCATTGGTGTTAGGGTTAGTGTAAATTCCTTGCTTGTTTGTGGGTTGCTCTAACGATTCTCCTCTTTTGCGTCGTAGTTCGCTCTTAAACTAGGTGGTGCCCCTTGTGTAGTTGGGATCTGGCTGTGGGTTTGTTGTTTTGGTTTGTGTTGTGTTGTGCGCCAGCCCCATTGAGCAGCACGGGAGCCTTGAAGGGTGTCTAGAGGTTGCTCTTCTTGTTGCCCGCCCCGGACCGCCTCAGTACCATGATAGTATAAAAGGCTCTTTAGGTACTCTAGATCTTTGAAAGAGTCTAGAATACCTCACAAAGGTAGTCTTGAAAGTACCATGCGAGTTTAAATGGGTTCTCTAGGTACTTTGGAGGTAGAAAAATTTCATAGAGTTCCTTTCAAAGGTAGTCATGGAAGTACCATGACAATAAAGAGGCTCTTTAGGTACTCTGGATCTTTGAAAGAGTTTAGAATACCTTGCAAAGGTAGTCTTGAAAGTACCATAGAGTTCTTTTCAAAGGTAGTCATGGAAGTAACATGACAGTAAAGAGGTTCTCTAGGTACATTCTTTGGAGGTAGAAAAAAGTCATTGAATACCTCACAGAGCTATTACTTTTATGGGTTTTACTTTGAAAAAACTCTGAGCCTCTGATGAGTTTTATTTTTTCTTGCATAGGGAGAGCTTTACAGGAGGTTCCAAATGCAATATCCACACATCAATCTCACTCAGATGTTTTGAGGGGTTGAAACCTTGGTTTGTTCGTAAGTTCAAGGACCGTTACACATGTTGCTGTATTGCTCATATTCAGATGATATATCTCAAAGAAGCATTCAACCACATGAGACACAGTAAGACAGGCATACACGGCGATGGGTGTGGCTGCACGTGTGCTATATGCTTGCCAAAAGAGGCTCCAAGGAAGTGGGAAGTTGCCACGTACACATACACTAGCGTAAGCACATTGACTAAAAGTGTGTTATGTGCAAAACCAATGGACTCCGCATTTCATAAGTTTCCTTGCTTGAAGGGAGAATGTCCGCAATGTGGGTCGAAGAGATTAATGCTTTGTCCAAGTGAAACACTTGAAAGTGCAGTCCAAATTTCTGTTAAGGTGTTTGGAAATGTTGCCTCAAACCATTCTCAAGGCAAGAATCACAAGGATCTTTTGGTGAATGAAATGGGATGCAAGGATTTCACATATTTTCTTCAAAAGCATCTGACCACTTACATTCGACATAATTTTATTGCCTGGTGGCAATCTCAGCAATTCAAAGATTGCATTCATAGGTTTTCTAGAGATGTAGTGGTCTCTGTTATTGACTTTGCGGAAAATTACTCATTTAAGGAGCAAAATGAAATCCAATCAATGCATTGGTACTCTTCACATGTCACCATCTTGGTGCACATTACATACATTCAAGATGAGAAAGACCATGTGTTAAAATATGTACATTTTTACATTTCTAATGACAAAGATCATGACACGCTCTTTGTGCAACATTGCTTGCAACTTCATAGTGTTTGGCTTCAAAATCAAGGATTCAACTTCTTGAAGCGGCACTCGGTGTGGTCAGATGGATGTGCTGCTCAATTCAAGTCATCTAGACCATTCTTCTTTGTGTCAAGGTACACAAGGTTTTATTCCACCTCTGATGAAAACTTTTAAAAATTTGTTTCTACCCATCATTGAAGGTGGGTCATTGTTTTAGGTACTACGTTTTGACTAGCATTGAGATGTTGTGGAGTTTCTTTGCCTCGGGCCACGGTAAAGGGGAGCATGATGGTGTAAGTGCAGTTGTTAAGAGGGATTTAACACATGAGCAGTTAAAGCTTGATGCATGGCACATGAAGTGTGCCAAGGATGTTGTTGGCTTCTTAAAGCATAAACTTAATGATGAAAGTGGTCACACAGGGGTGAATCGGATTTTAATGATGAAAGTGATCACATAGGGGTGAATCGGATTTTTTGGGAGGTCCAAGCAACTGAGGTGCCAAGGGAGAAGAAGTGGAATTGCATGCGAGTTAAAGGCTCACGATCAATAAATTCAATGATGAAAGTGGTCACACAGGGGTGAATCGGATTTTTTGGGAGGTCCGAGCAACTGAGGTGCCAAGGGAGAAGAAGTGGAATTGCAAGCGAGTTGAAGGCTCACAATCAATACACTGTGTCAATGGATACTCCAAGAGTGACAAGAGTGCACTCCGTTGCAGACTTCTCTCTTGTTTTTGTGAATTTTGTATGTCCTAGCATTGGAGGTGATGCTTGAACAACACACATGTTGAGAACTGGGAGTATCTAACCCTTGAGGCATTGGAACCCTTGAGGCATTGGATGGTGACAATGCAAAAAGTGAAGATTTCAGCGATGACGAAGGATCATATCTACCAATGTATGGTGGGCACCATGACATAATTAGTGATGCTCTATGCATTGGTGATACCTTTGCCACCAATGCCAATGAAGATGGAGCTAACTTCTACCTTTTGAGGTGCTCAAAGGAGAAATAAAAACAGCAACAGCCTTGAGTGATTCCTGGGGAAACATACTTTCTGTAGGGAGCTATTTGGTTGAGGGGTACTATTACGAGCTAGTGGAATGTGCTAAGCATATCTAGTACATGCCTGCTAGTCAACCAAAAGTGCTTCTGGAATCACACTTGGTTAGATCGATTAAGATGCCCTTGGACCCTTAGAAGAAGGAGATCCACATAAGTTCAAACTCGTTGTTTGCAAAGGTATACAAAAATTTGTACAACAATATGCGAATAGTGATATAGGTTATTTCCCAAGTAACTTGTAGAAGTACCCAATAATTAGCTCCACAGGTGGTTTTTGTAGGAGCCTATCATAGGTTTCAAAACCTCTTGCAGGCCATTCCAAACAAGCACTTGTAAACGTTTTTGTCTACTTGAGTAACAAAAATAGCATTTCAATTCTGGAACACAAAGTACCAGTCTGCCAGCCTAAAGTACCTTACAGGTAGTTCACAAGCACTTCTGGTAAAATATGTAGGAAAATGGCACTTCTAAAAGTTTGTCTACCATCCCAAAGTACCTTTAAGGTAGTCCTCAGGTGGTTTCTGTATGTTAAGATATGTAGGTAACAAGCACTTGTAAAACTTTTTGTATGCCATCCCAAAGTACCTCATAGGTACTTTATAGGTCTGTCAGCACAAAGTACCTTAAAGAAAATCTACAAGTGGTTTCCATAGGAAACTTTCTGTGAAATGAAGGGAAGAGGCACATCTAAAATTTTTTTGTATGCCAGTCCAAAGTACCTTATAGGTATTCCTCGAGTGCTTTCTCTAGGAATCTATCTGTTAAAATATGTAGGAAACAAGTACTTGAAAAAGTTTTGGTCTGCCAGCCCAAAGTACCTTATAGGTACTTTACAGGTATGCCAGCCAAAGTACCTTACGGGTAGTTCACAGGTGGAAATTGTCTTAAACTATGTAGGAAACAAGGACTTGTAAAAGTTTGTGTATGCCAGCCCAACGTTGTCGTGCTGTGACACGTACATAGTGGGAACGCATGCTACAAGATCTATCTTGTAATTTTGTAGATACATAATTATCTTTTCTATAACGTACATATGCATATTTAAGTATAATAATAAGCCTTGTATCTCATCCTATTATTTTTCTCAAGGGTAACCTATTCTTACTTTACCATCAGAAAATACTATGGGAATAGCATCAATAGCTCCACCTCTTTAACTTGGGGCAAAAAGCATTGATTATTTATTTCTACTATCTCATTATCATCTCACACCCTAGCTAGATCCTATATCTAGAGTAAACTCCAATATATATATATTCTATGAATTTTTCATATTTTTCTTATATTTCTTTTTAAATAGCTACTAGGAGGGAATCAAATCCTAGTGGGACACTAGGTGGCATGATTTCAAAGATACACTTATTTTAATGCATTCTTACAAGCATGATTACAAAACTTTGTCAAGGAGCAATGTCATTCTTTCATATGGCATGAGGTGTCCTTTGGAATCAAATGAAAGTTTAGGCTAAGGGGACCACAGGAAGACTTTTGCTGCCAGAAATGGATCCTATTTTGATGAATTTTTTACACAAGGTTCCAATCCGAATTAGAAAACGATTTTAAAATGAAAATCGTAGCTAATGAGCTAAATTTTCAGCCCATATTTTTACTATTTTATTTGGAGCCACGGTTGAGGAGATATGATCAAAATACTGGACCCCAGTCTGCCCACATCATGCAGGGACAGCTCATTTCCAGCTTTTCCAATTCCTGTTCACACTGGCTCCTCTCTTCTTGTGTAAACCCTTGGGGGTTCCCTTCACCTATAAAAGGGGACCTTTTCTTCCTTGAAAACAACTCAAGCATTCAAGCCATTGATGAGAGGAATTCTTGAGGGAGTGAGTAGTAATGCCTAATTGTACTTAACGATTAACATAAGCCTAAGCCTACACTTTCTCCTAGAGGAAGACTAGCCATCCTTGCATGCTATCCTTGGAAGATCAACTCTAATCAAAGAAGGGCGTGGACTTGGCGTATCAATCAAAGTTGAATTCTCCCCTCTTCTTCTCTCTCCATCAATAATGGTGCTGAAGGGTTTGTCAAGTAAGATGTGTTCTACATTGATGTTTTCTTGATTTCTTGTTGTTTTCATTTTCATCTCTAATCCAAAAAATATATATATGTATCTAATCTCATCTCCTTAATCAAACCTATCTCTCTCACTCTTAGTAATTCATCCTCTCTACAAATTTTAGGTTCTCCTTGCTACAGGTACATCTCTCCCCGCAGTATCCTTATTGCCTACGGGCAAGAATAGGGCTTGGGAGGGAAACTTCTCATCTCTTCACTTCTCTCATATCTACATTTCTCACATACTATCCTAGATGAATAACCCACATGATGATCATTTCTATCGCTTTCACTATGTACGATCTATTAGAATTAACGTATGGATTAGCCATAAAATACACTTTCAACAACGTATAGTGTTTCTCTTCGGCCCTAAAAGGCTCAATGAAATACTTCTATCACCGGATCCCATCATACTACCTCTCATAGACTATAATTTTTCTTTTGATGTAAGCGTAGTTATCTTGCTATGAACCAAGAGAATTTGTACACACAATTAATCCCAATCACTAGACAAAATATATATATTATGGTAAGCACAAAACTACAATTCCAAAGAACAATTCGTAGCCTATTTGGTCAGCCAAGATTGAATGCCATTAACTCATCTATTAATCCTTTCATATTACCCATGATACGATATGACCATAGCCTTGATGTTTTCATCTTCGTATTGTTTTGACATTCTCTTTTGTGTTCTTTCTTTGTGTGTGTGAGTGCAAGAGAGAAAGAGTGAGTCTTCTTTGATTGCACTTCTTTCCAAACCCTAGTCTTCATCGCATCTATGGTTTAACTCCTTCATATAGTTTTTGTTGAGTTCTCTCACAAACTCTCACAGCCATAAGCCCGGTGCTTTCCTGGCAAGACCGCAAATTTCTCGACAACGTACCTTATAGGAAGTCCTCAGGTGGTTTCTGTACATAAGAATCTGTTAGTATTTGTATGCCAACCCAAAGTACCTTATAGGTAGTCCACAGGTGGTTTCTGTAGGAAACTATCTTAAACTGGGAAACAATAACAGAATCAGAAAAATAACACTTCAATGCTAGGACAGTTCAATAGTCTTAAACTACTTGAATCAGAAAAATAACACTTCAATGCTAGGACACAAAGACAATGCATCCAACCAAAAGGAATATATTACATCTTCATCAATTTGACATCAAGTCATTACATGAGTTACAATGGCAATCAAAATGAAACCAAAAAATTGGTTTCCACATGGAAAGTAGCATATAAATATACAAGGTTCTGCCTCGCGTTTAGTTTAGTTACAAAGGTACATAAAGGATCTGTCATCCCAAAAAAAAAGCAAGGGACGTCATCGTTGCTTGCAATCTCTGGGCGTGAGCTGCAACCCACATAAGTATGCATCATACGATGTCTTTTCAAACCCTTTTGCAATTGCTATGAATACATACTTGTCATCATCAATAGGTTTTGATTTGCTGAATGTGTCCGCCAACGCACGATGATCTGTAGCATGCTGCCACCCTTCCAACCATAGGCCTTTAAATCTTTTGACAAGTATTGGTTGGAGCGGTGCTCAATACCAGGCACTATGATGTAAGTACCACCGGGATTATAATGACATTTATAGGAACTTTTGTCAATTAAAAGGACATTGCAGATATCATAACGTTGCAACTTTGCCAAAAAATTCTACAATACCTTGAAACATGTTGGTCTTCGTCCACCAAAACAGTAACTGCCCACATCACATAACTGTTGTTTAGCCCATCCACTAATATCACTGTGAACCTGGGGAAAACATCTTCAAATTCTTGAGCCCACTCTAGTGAGCATTGCATTGCTCCATATGTAGACATTTTTCCATGTCACAACCCATGCAGTAAAATCATGTGCATCTTTCAAAACAAACAGGTACCTGCCATCAAAAGCTCCTCATGCTTGACAAATGATGTAGCCTCAATATCAAGGACAGATGAAGGGTCATACTGATCAACTGTACATGTAAGACAAAGTACACCATTAAGAGAGGGCTGGTCGGGCTGGATCATCATATGGCAAGGAGAAGGTAGTTGGGGGAATGTACTTTGGAGGATCTGTGATGATGATGATTTCCTCTACCGATAGCTTGAGGGTCCCCATTTCCTTTGAACTCTCTAGAAAAGACAGCATTCAACATTGAAAAATAAACACGAGGAAATATTTGACATAAAAGCGACAAAAACATAGACATTGCGCTTATGAAACATAAAAGCGACAAAAACATAGAGGCCGACAAAAAAGTTTCTTTTGCATTTCAAAATCAAGAATCACAAATTCTTGTATTACAATTGAAGAGTCACAATTTCTTGCAAACTTGAGGCTTGGGGGTCTGGAAACATTAGAACGATTGCAGAGGGGAGTACTCTTTTTGGGAGTCTTCTTCATGGCAGGAGGTAATCTAGGTGCTTCCCTCTCTCCCATATCTCCATCTGCATGTTGAGAATGCTGCTTTGAACGTGTGGACTCCGAAGGTGTGTTCTTTTTGGAAGGTCCACCTATGTCATAAAACAACACATCAGCCCCATGTAGACATTGCCTAGAAGTTGACAAGTTCAATACCATTACCACTTACCATCGCCGTTTTTCTTGCGCTTCTTTGACACCTTCACCATGTCAAAGATGGGAGAATCTGGATTCTCATCACCATCTACCATGCGATGTACTGCATCCACTCCCTCTTGTGCTATTGCCTCCACATTGTCAATCGTTGCATCTTCCTTTGGACTGCTTTCGCTTGGTTGTGGCTCAACTATTGTTTTCCTGACAGGGGGATCTACCTTCATAGCTGGAGTGCCCTCAATGGAGTCCACACTATGAGCTTTAGGAGTAGCTTCTAACACAACATTTGGCACGTCATCCTGTATCAGTGCCACACAAGGAATATGGCCAAAACCTGCAAGCACATCAGTGAAGTTCAGGCTTGTGCAATCAGCACATACTTGAAGGCAACCTAAACAGTTCTTTGATTTATATGAGATTTGGAGCAACGGAAACCAACCTGTATGCAGGAGGATTCATTGAAGTGAATCTAGAATATTCCTCTTGCAAGAGGCGTCTGCACATACCGTCTCTGATCCAAGCCAGGCAGCAAAACACAGAGCATGGTATGCATGACCGCATGCTAGCGTGTATACACAAACCACATGGGAAGCCATAAATTGAAGACCACATGCGGCACATAGTCCTCAAACAGAGACTATAGCCTGCAATGGCTCAAGTGCTAGCCACTGTCGGAAGCAATAACATTGTGTCACTAGCCTTCACCTGCTCCAACTTTCTCTCACAAAATTTGATCTATTGCACACATGTACTCGCTGATGCTTCCAAGTCAGTCACTTCTTTCTGCATGACAAATGAAGAACAAAACACCGACAAGGATTAGATCTGAGAAGCACCATCAAGTACCTTTAACAGAAAAAACTTCCATAACAAAGTACTTTGGACACTGCCCCGTAACAAAATAATTGGCACTCCAAAAAAACCACCAAGGAAATGAAAAATACCATGGCAGATAGAGAAGTACCTTGGACACTACCACCATAACAAAAAACTGTCATTCCATTAAAACATCAAGGCAAAGGCTATTACCATAACAGGAAAGATTGTCATGATAAAAAAAGGCACCATGACCAAAAACAAAGTACAATGACAGGTACCTTGGACACTACACAATAATCAGGAATGACCCTACAATCACCTTGGTAGAAAAAACTACCTTTACAAGTACCTTGGACACAACCACCATAGCAAACAAACTTCCTTAAAGAAACAATCAACTATAGCAGAAAAAACCACAAAAAAGTACCTTGGGAACTGCCACCATAGCAGAGATGGACTTCCAAAAAACCTCTAAGGTAATGACACATACCATGGAAAGTAGAAAAGTACCTTGGGCACTACAACCATAGCAAAAGAAAAGTACCATAATAGAAAATACTGCCATGAGAAAAACACCACCATGATCAAAAGAAGTATCATGACAAGCATTTTGGCCATTACATGATACCTGGAAAAATAGCCATGACCCTTGCACCTGTCATGGTAGAAAAAACTACCATGACAAGTACCACAATAATAGACAAACTTCCATGGAAAACCAACACCCATAGCAAAAAAAACCACCATGGAAAAGTACTTGGTCAATGTCACCGTAACAAAAAGAGAGCCATGTTAAAAGAAACTACCATGCCAAGTACCTTGGGCACTATTACCATGATAGAACCAAACAAGAGTCAAAACCAAAGTATAAAAAAAGAAAAAACTACCTTATAAAGTACCTTGGATTCTACCACCTAACAAAAAAATAGCCATGTCACAAAAGAACCCCACAATAGAAAAAACTACCTTGTCAGGTAGGTTGGGCACTTAGCACCATAACAAAAATAACTAGGATGACAAAAACAACCACCTAAATATAAGAGAGTACACTGTCAAGTACGTAGGGAATTACCACATAAACAGAAATAACTGGCATGACAAAAACAACCACCTAAATAGAAGAGATTACCATGTCAAGTACCTAGGGCATTACCACATAAACAAAAATCCTACCTACCTTGAGACGATCCACCTCATCTCTTATGTTTGAGCTGCTTGCATCGGGCCCAAGAGCTATGAGTGCACTAGTTAGAGCATCCATCTTGCCTTCAATCACCAAAAAATCAGGGTCAGTATCGACAGCTCCCTTCATGCTAGACCACAATATCTGGAGCTCCTACAATTGCCCCTGAAGCATTGTCGCCGGCTAAAGATGTCCCTTGTATCTTCCACATATTTTGGTGATTATCCGATGTTGTGTTCAAAACCTTTAAAGCATACCTTTTTGCATCCATAATCTGCTCCACCTGTGCTTATACTTGTTGGCTTATGAAGGAGGTGCTAACCAGAGAAGTGCTGCCAGAAAAGAGAGCATTTTGCCCACTTTTCTAACTTGCCCCGACATTGTCAAGACGAAGGGGCTGAATTGATGTCCCCTCATTGTTCTTCAGCCAATTCTTTACTTTCTTGACAATGCCACCTGGAAGCTACTTGCAATTGTCCAAAACCTGTTCACCAAAAGCAGCCATGCAGCCTTTCGACCTGCAAGATCTTGTCGAGCAACTGGGCATTGCTCGTACACAAACAACGTTGCAAACGTGTGTGTGATCTCTTTGTTGGTTGGTATGCTTTGGTAGACTTTATGAAATAGTAACCTACATTCGTCTACAAACTCAGGTCGCATCATATGCAGAAAGATTTTAGAGTCCTTCTCCCTTTTCTTCATGAAGACCGATAATCAATCCTGATCTATGATATCAGCCTCACCAAGGTGCTGGTAGAGCTTTCCCTCCAAGCTTAATCCATACTCCTCATGCAACTCCTCTCGTGTGTAGAAGAATTGAGTTTGCTTGGGGTATTGAATCTTCCAGGAAGATCTTGCTGCAAACCACATTTGACAGAGAAAACAAACATTGAAAAGAACATCTCTACAAGTGAAGATATAGAGTTGATATGTACCAATGCTTTTGTCGCCGATAGTTTCAGACTTTATGCCCAAGGTTGTGGAGCTCTTGGGCTTGCTACTGGATGAAAGCACGCTAGCTGAACCACCATCAGCTGTGATGCCATGGTGCACTTATGCGGTGGAGTCTTCATATCACTATACAAACAAAAAACACAATCCATGATTCACAATGTCCTCAAACAAACACATTGCTCAACTGCAACAAAAGAGAGAGAGAGGGGGGGGGGGGGGGGGGGGGGGGGGGGGGGATTATTATAGTACCCAGTAAAGATTGAGGTCGCATAGAGAGGGCAAGCGTCCGTAGCTCTTCCTCGCTCTATTCACGCAGGGTGCATGAAGATGGAGTAGCGCGTGGTTGACTTCTTGCTGTGTAGACTGGCATGCAGCAAAAGTCACAGTCACCCTCTACCCGTAAACGATGTTAAAAAATGATGGCATTTTTGAAGTGGCGGCATTTTCCATTTCTTGCAATTTTCCACGTCCCCGATAAATTATTCAAAGGGAACAAATAAAACCTGAGAACTACTTCAAAAACCACCTAGAAGATCCCTCAAAACTGACCATCCTTTCATGCTTTCAGCCAATTAGGTAAATATCAAAGCATAAGCACAAAATGTTAGTCCAATTAGTAGAAAATTAGTGTGTAAGTTAGCAAAAATTAGTGAAATTAAAGTGTGTAGGCACACAATTAGCAAGATTTGGTATCAGATTAGGAGAAATTGAACACGTTGTGAGGGATTGGGGGGTGGCCTCTATAACACCTCCATACTCACAAGATATATGAGGAAAAGTAAATTAGCTCTCAGAAGAGGATAGGGTCCAATCTCCACTCACAAACACACTCACCCTTGCATGCACAAAACCCCGCCTACACTCGACTAGCTTCCCTCTATACTGTCATAGCCCTAGATATGATCAATTGCAGTCAAGGAAGCAAAAAAGGCACTAAATTTTGGGAAAACAAACCAATGAAAACAAATAAAAATCTCTGCACTTTTGTTCATAAACACCATACCCTCACACCATCTCAGCAGCCCTTGCATATGCAAGAAGGGGCTCCATAGTCGCTCCCAACCATGCACACAAACCCATCAAAAACCATGCCAATTATGAGTTATACAAAAACTCATGATGCTCAGCCAAAAAACTCAGAAAAAACCATGGAAAACATGGGGAAACAACCTCCCATTCACAACAATAAGAAGGGGCTTTCACTGCCAAACCTGAGTAGCAGGCACACGCGTACAAGAGAGCTTCGCTGCACGCAGCTTCCATCAACAAAAAGAGAGAAGAGGGGTGAAAGTGCAGAGGTCACCACCCATGTTCATGGCCTTCTTGATGAGATACACACTCTCCAATCAAGGCTCCAGGCCCTCGCACACACACACAGGCACCTCCACTACACAACCCCCACACACCACCGCAGACTGCAGCAAGAGAGGCTTTCTTCTTCACAGCTAAAACTCCCACTCACTCACGACCCCAAGCTGATAAAAGTTCAGTTTTTCTTCATATTTTTAAAGCACTTACTCACACTTTGAAGTCTCGACACTTCTATGTACAAAAACAACAAAACTATGTACCCCGCACAACTGGCACGCATGCGTAGAGACAGCTGGCACACACCGCCTTTGTACACTTCATACAAGCATGCTTTATTTACATCTAAGAGGTATGAGAGAACAAAAAAACATCTCGCAAAGACTTTGGGGTGGTCCGCACCGTTTCGCCAAAACATGTCACATATTGCCCCCCCAACAAGCATGGAACACTTTCAAGTGTTTCATGTGCATACTTTCACATCATTGTAAACATTCTCCTATTTTTCATGCCACAAAAGAACCAAAATATAAGATGAGAACTAAAAATAACATAGTTTCTCTTACCATCCACCTCCATGTTGCATCCAATAACCATATGCATAACATAGTAGGCGCTTCTCCCACCGAAGCAAAATCCCATATGCTATTGACAAGAGACATTTGTCTTTTCTCTCTATCATACACATAATTTTGCATTGAATCCAAGCCAAAAATTTCATGCTTCAACTCATACAAATCACTGATTTCAAATATATCCATCAAAGCTTCTACATTCTCAACCATAATTTGTCTAGTCAAGACATTCAAAGTGTCCTTGCATGCCAAACCACAAAAGAGCACTTTCTCTTGCCCATCACAATTAAGACCATAAGGCATGCCATCATCCAGCTTGGCAAGCATATCAAAGGCACTAGCACAAATCATATGACCATCCATATCATCAAGATTTCCAAAGCAAAGACCCTCTTTCATTAGCCTCAAAACTTCCTCTAATATTCTCTCGTGGTTGATATTAGAGCTTCCAACAACAAGTAGCTCACCAAGCAAGCCACTAACAGATATGCCATCATCAAGGACCACATCATCATGCAAAAATTTAGGCTGAAAATCAACAATCAAAGCATCCAAGTCATTACGTTTAAGCTCAACATGGGACTCCATAGAACCTTGTGCAACACAGCCGTCCACATGATCGGCAACCATATGCATATCATCAAACATGCCATAAGTGGAAACAAAGTCTTGGATATCAGTCACCTCATCCTCACCAATGGGTTCTTTGGTGAAACTAAATGAATCCATATTGACCTCATTAACATCCAAGTGATAATCCAAATCACCAAAAGCATTTACATCATCATTGGCAGCCATAGGAAACTCATCAAACAACCTAGGAGTAGAGGCATAGTCTTCATCATCAACCACAAGAGTAGCATGAGATTCTTGTAGACCATGAAACTCAACCACATCAGCATCCTCATACTCAAGAGGAGAGTCTATACAACCCTCATCACATACATCATCCATTGTAGATGCTCCCACAACTTCGCATACCAAAGCATTTTCATCAAATAAGCCATATGTAGACACATAATCTCCATCCACATCAACATCACTCTTGACCATGGGATTCAAACCATTTTCCAAAGCAAAAAAATCAGCATCTCCAACATCAAGAGAAGAATCCATAGAATTGTTTATGTCTACATCATAAGCATTCACCACATGTATGTCATTTTCTTCCACGTGATCACATGCTGCTACATTTGCATGCTTTGTTTCCTCCTCATCAATAGAAAGTGGCTTCTCAAGTTCATGACCATTTTCACCAACTTTATACAATAAATCAATCAAATGCATATCCTCTATCTTAGGTGGTGCATCCAAACCTACCATAAGCCTTATCTTCCTCTCTTTGTTGTAGGCAACATGTAGTGCTTCTTTCATGCTTTTTGGATTCTTCAATTCCACATCTGAACGCAAGGTAGGTTTCAACTTGCTTATCAACATTTTCAACCTCTCAAATTGCATGTGTGTACCATGTAACTCTTTCACTGACATCACATTAGCATACTTCACACACTTTTCCCATTGCATCCATACATCATTGAACCTCTTCCAAAAGCAAGAAACAAACTCATCTTCACGCATACCTAAGCTCTTCACCCTTGACCAAGCTTCATTTGGAGTTGGCATCACTAAATATCTTTGAAGAAATAATGCTTCCAAGAGTGACCAACAACTCTTATTTGCATCATTCAAGCTCTTATACCAGACATAAGCATCACCCTCAAGCAAGAGAGGAAACATACGCAACCATTCTGCTTCACAATCATTTCCTGTCAGTAAACATTGCAATTGTACCTGTCTCAAGAACCTTCTCAGGTCCTTATCATCTTCACCTGTAAAACTTGGAGAACTCATGAACACAACTTACAAATAGAAGGTTGAGGTTGACTCCAGGGAAAGTCTCAACCGGAGAGCCAAAATAGATCCTCAGAAAGGGGGCACCAAAACATGTGAAGGATTTGGGGGTGGCCTCTATAACACCTCCATACTCACAAGATATATGAGGAAAAGTAAAGTAGCTCTCACAAGAGGATCGGATCCAATCTCCACTCACAAACACACTCACCCTTGCATGCACAAAACCCCGCCTACACTCGACTAGCTTCCCTCTATACTGTCATAGTCCTAGCTATGATCAATTGCAGTCAAGGAAGCAAAAAAGGCACTAAATTTTGGGAAAAAAAACCAATGAAAACAAAGAAAAATCTCTGCACTTTTGTTCATAAACACCATACCCTCACACCATCTCAGCAGCACTTGCATATGCAAGAAGGGGCTCTATAGTTGCTCCCAACCATGCACACAAACCCATCAAAAACCATGCCAATTATGAGTTATACAAAAACTCATGATGCTCAGCCAAAAAACTCAGAAAAAACCATGGAAAACATGGGGAAACAACCTCCCATTCACAACAATAAGAAGGGGCTTTCACTGCCAAACCTGAGTAGCAGGCACACGCGTACAAGAGAGCTTCGCTTCACGCAGCTTCCATCAACAAAAAGAGAGAAGAGGGGTGAAAGTGCAGAGGTCACCACCCATGTTCATGGCCTTCTTGATGAGAGACACACTCTCCAATCAAGGCTCCAGGCCCTCGCACACACACACAGGCACCTCCACTACACAACCCCCACACACCACCGCAGACTGCAGCAAGAGAGGCTTTCTTCTTCACAGCTGAAACTCCCACTCACTCACGACCCCAAGCTGATAAAAGTTCAGTTTTTCTTCATATTTTTAAAGCACTTACTCACACTTTGAAGTCTCGACACTTCTATGTACAAAAACAACAAAACTATGTACCCCGCACAACTGGCACGCATGCGTAGAGACAGCTGGCACACACCGCCTTTGTACACTTCGTACAAGCATGCTTTATTTACATCTAAGAGGTCTGAGAGAACAAAAAAGCATCTCGCAAAGACTTTGGGGTGGTCCGCACCGTTTCGCCAAAACACGTCACAACGTTGCCGTACACACCTCCAAAATCCACAAAAAAATAAATACACAAGCAAAATTAGTAAGAAAACCTATCCAATTATGCCATAATTACACTAGTGTAGGCCATCGCTCCTAGGCAACAATGCATGATGGTCTCTTATACTATTCCTCTACTTCTTCATTGCTCATTGAGGGCTTCAAACTATTCGGGATTGCTTGAAAAGTGGCCTCATCAGGGAGTCTCTACTTAAACTTTTTTTCTCTCTGGAAACATAGTTTGAGGCACTCCATTGGGTTGCCAAAGGATTCCATTGCCTCATCACCACGGATGTCTTCAGAGACAAACCCACTCCTCTCCTTGTGGAATTTGGAGATGGTGCCTACTGTCCTCAAATAGAAAATACTTTGAATGTCATGGAGGAAATGTATGTCCTATCGCCAAATCTAAATTTTGATATATCAAGAAGCATCAACTCAGCTTATTTCTCATTGCATCCAGTCAATCCAAGAGTAGCTTGATTTCTGTATTTTTCATAGACAACATTTTGCATTGTTCAACCTCCTTTGCTTCTTCCTCAAAGTTAATAGCATCCTCTATCTCTTGCACTTCATTGTAGTCATTCTCGATGGTCTCTTGTTCATATGGTGGTAGATCTTGTTCCTCCATGATTTCATCAAGGTTTTTCATAAGACTAGCAAATAATATATTCAGATAGAAAAGAAAGCCAAAGGAATCCTGGATAAGCTTGCACTCCTTTTTGTGCATAGGGCACCACAAGGGTTTGTATGACAATGGAAACTAATTGTATTTTTTGTCTATCTCCTTTTTTCATCTTCTCTTTTGTTCTACTCTTTGTAGGTGGCCCACAGATAGTGCTTGACATAAAATCCACCTTCCTCTTTAGTGAGCTGAGCACATGAACATTGGGGGTTGCAGTGTCCTCCTGACTTGCAGAAGGTTCTGACTCCACCTTTGCAGCATCCACACCTGATTTGATGACAAGCTCCTCTATTGCCACACCAAGAATCTCTAAAGGCTCACTGAAGTTAATATTTCTCTTCTTTGAACCTGTTAACAACTGTAGTGAAGAGGAGGCTACATGATGTGCCCAAACAAACACTCCATATCTAGTTTTGGCCTCTTCCTTTTGTGAGTTGTGATGTTTGGAAATTATAACAAAAACTATTTTAGAAATTGCAAGAAAGTACATATTAATATTCAATCAATGTGTCATTAAAACCATAAAACACAAAGGTATATGGATGTAGCATTTATAACTATATACTATTGTATATACCATCCTAGTTAAAACACACACACACACACATATACACTTTTTTTGTGTATTGCCACACACACAAATACTTTTTGCAAACGGTGCACGGGGGAATATACTGAAAAACATTTGCCCTCTACACGTGCCATTGGCAAAAATATGAGAAAATTGCCAATGGCATGTGCAGAAGAAAATGTCTTGAGCCAAGAATCCTCGGTGCGCCATTCAAAGGAAAATGAAGATAGGATTCAAAAAACAATGTGCAGGAGGAGTACCTTTCCCTGGGCTCGGCATTGATGTATACACTTGGTGTTGGATATGATGGATTGTTTGAATGTCTCTCTTGCTGACTGCTCAGATAAACAGAGGAACAAGTTTTTTCTCACCTCAAATCTCTTGAAGCTTCCAAAACAATCCCAAGCACCTCTCTATTTATTTCTCTCTCTCTCTCTCTCTCTCTCTCTCTCTCTCTCTCTCTCTCTCCACCATCATAAATGATTGGACCATTGGCGTCATGCATTGTATTATGGCCAATTAATTTTCACATGTTCAACATGCTAATCATATCATATGGTCATTAAATGCATAGTACAACTCCACTTACTTTTGGTGATTTGGTCTAATGGGGGGGGAGAGAGAGAGAGAGAGAGAGAGAGAGAGAGAGAGAGAGAGAGAGAGAGTGATCAGCACTACCAGTTGCCCATCTAGAACCAACAAAGAGACACATAACATATTTTTTCAACTAGAGCAGGGCAATAGGTATTGTTTTGTTCAGTATTCATTTTGTCTCTATTCACCTAGTTTTATGCTCCAAACAGACGTATAGGCCATTTTATTAAACCTAAGGATCATTTTTTCTTCCAATGGTGAGCGAGTGCTACGTAGTTCATTCTAGAAGTGCCCTTGCATGCCGTAGTGCAATATTAGGCGTGCGCACGCACACACACACACACACAGAGGTATATTAACCCAAACTTGTTCTTGCCAATACACAAACAAAGAGATAGATAGATAGATAGGTTTTATTATCATCCTCGGAGGTCAAATATGACCTATGGGACCAAAGTTACATGTGATCTAGTATGTGTATGACTGATGAGTGACTCTCAATGCTCTAAAATTGTGGTGATGAGAGTCGTCGTGGAGAGCCCGGACAGTGTTTGGGAGAAGAAAGTGTGTAGGTCTAAGTCATGGCTGAAAATGTGAGAGAAGCAAGTTCGGACGTGATCAAAATCTGAGCACTCTAGTAGTGTGTGGTACTCAGACTCTTGAACTTGTGGTGAGCATAATATTCACAGTCAATTTGACTCTTCTCCATTGCCCCAACACCCTGTCTTGCATCAAAGGGAATGGGAGCTAAGCCGAATGGTTGCGATAGAGCATATACCCGACAAGGGGATAGGCTCAAGCATGTAAGTGTGAGTACGGTTTCCTCAGAAGTTGGGGGCAATATGGGTGGTGTAATGTATGAAGCGTGACCCACCGGATTTCTCCCAAGCGATAATACATTGTGTTGTAGAAAAGCTTCATTCACTTGGCAATTAATTGAAGCATCATGTAGCAAGTGTAATGAATCCCATCTCCCAAACCACTTCTTTATGTCTTGCATCCATCCCATGCTCAAGATCTTGCTTTCATGCGTCTTTTGAACTTTTTTTGCTTGCTTCCCATGCAATTGTAGGAAGTCAATGTGAGGGGTTTTGACCCATCTTTATCATGTACTCCACAACCCTTTCCACGCCCATAACCTCAATTGAAAGAGATCCCGACTCAAGAAGTAGGAGCATATATGGTGTTTGTCTTAACTTGGAGAAATTTTGTATGAAAATTCTTTTGGACATTCTAAAACTCTTTCCATGTAGACTTTGAGATGCTCCCACCCCACACTTCAACTCCATAAAGAAGAACTGGTGTCACCAATGCACCAAAAAGGTACTTCTTGATAATCCAACACTTGATGTTTCTAGCATTACACATGTTCTCAAATGCATAGTATGCTCTCTTTCCCACTTCCAAACGACGCATAGCACATTCATGCCACTTGTGATTGGATGGAACCTCAAGGTCAAGGTACTTAAAGCTCTCAACAACTTCAAATGTCTCATTGTTGTACACAATGCATGGCTTCTCCTTATGGTTGGTTTTCACAATCATAACCTTTGTTTTGGATTCATTCACAATCATCCCACTATGCAAGCAAAAGTTCTCAAGGACAACCATAAGCTTTTGTGCATCTTGTGAAATGTGTGCTAGAAGCACTACATCATCCTCATACAACAAAAGCATGATTAGTGCATTGCAAATAGTGACCTCTTCAATACCTTCTTCTTGCATAAAGTCAAGTACCATTTGTTCCAATTGATGAATGCATACATGAAAGAGAGTTGGTGACAATGGACCTCCTTGTTTAACCCCAATAGTGCTTACAAATTTTTTTGAAATTCCTCTTCCCATCCGCAATTGACACATCACCTTCTTATAGATTCAAGAAATTGCAAGCATAAACTCACTTGGAACTTGGAGTTCTTCCATCCGTCTCCACAAATTAATATGTGGAATCATATCAATGTCTTTTTTAAAGTCCACAAAACAACACTAAAAACGCTTGCCTTTCAATCAACTTTCCTCCATGAGAACACGAAGAGTGACAAGATGATCAATGGTGCTATGGAATCAACAAAAACCCACTTGTCCTTTTGCACGCTTGTCATTCTCTTCAGTCCAATCACTCAATTTCATCTCCATTATGCACCAAAACAAATTTATCATAAGAGACCCAATCATTATAGTCCGGTAGTTGTTTACATTCTTACATACCCTCCTTTATGCAAAGGCTTGACCCAATTAGTACTCCAATCATAAGGCATACCGTGTTGAAGTGCAAGGTTAAACATATCACACATCCACTCATGGGTAAAATCTCCCATCCATTTGATCATCTCCAGCTTGATACCTTGAAGATCTCCCGCTTTGCGAGTGGCCAACTTTTCAAGTCGATCGCATACTTCATCAATAGTAAAAAAAAGAGGGCATACATGGATTGAACCATAAAATGGCATTTTTTCAGCATTTGGTTGCTCATATAGTTGCCTACAATGTGTGTACATATCCACAAGACTCAGGTTACCAAAATTCTCAACCTGCTTGCCGCCCCTCAAGTTTCTCCAAAATCTTCCATATGCACGTGCCTTTTCTTGGACTTGAAAAAGTTGTTGCTTTATTTCCCATCTTCTTCTCTTCTTTTGAATCAATGCCTTCTATGTATGCAAATGACTTTGATAGTCGTCTTTGTCCATAGTCGCATCAAGCTTTATCAAGGACTTTTGAGCATCTTGACATTCTTTATCAAACCACCCTTTGCATGATCTATCTTTGTTGATACCATGGAGATGTTTTATGGAAAAGCATTCTTTCACACAAGAACAAATAACTTTCTTGAAAGCTTCCCACTTAGTTTCCAATGGTGCATCATATTGAATCTTTGTCATCCATAACTTCTGCTCAATCATTTCAATGTACATTGGTGCCCATTTGAAATCCATACATAGTGATAACTTCTCTTCGCTTTGGCTGAGATTATCATGCTTAGTTGCTTCTCCACATGCAAGGTCAATACATAAGGTCCGATGGTCTGATTCTGGGGTCCATTGGCCAAACATAAAACTCTTTATGCGATACATGATGGCTTCAGAGAGTAGCATATAGTCAATCACACTATCCCCATTATGTCTTCTACATGTAAATCCATTGGTTCCACTCCACAAAGATACACCATTGGCAATGAGCATACCCGTGCTATTACACATGTGTAAAAGTAACTTTCCATAGTGATCCGGCTCTTTCTCATCCATTGAAGTACGATCATACAAGTGAACTTCCTCCAACTCCCTTGAAATGTATGGCATATCAAATTGTTGAGTATCATGTTGCAATGTTTTTGTGCGAGCATTCATATCCCCAAATACAATAACATCACCTTCACCTTTGAAATAAGCAATGTCCTCTTCCAAATCAGAAAATGGTTGATCTCTATCCATGCAAGCATAAAAGGGGGGAATGATGATGAGCAATGTAGCAACCGGCTATAAAAATGTGTGCTCTTTTTTGTATCATAATTTTCAGCCATACATAACGTTTGTACTTGTCATCTTTCACAATTGATACAAAATATTTTAGTCTTTTCTTAACCATACATGATACCCCTCCCTGCCCTCTTCGTTTGCTTGAGATTATTTGACCACATCATGAATGTACATTGTAATACTCCAAGCTTATTCTTCAAGCATCCTCGCACGCCGTAGTGAAATATTCAGTTCAGACTTCAGAGAGAGAGAGAGAGAGAGAGAGAGAGAGAGAGAGAGAGAGAGAGAGAGAGAGAGAGAGAGAGAGAGAGAGAGAGAGAGAGAGAGAGAGAGAGAGAGAGAGATTATAGTCTTACAAGGCAACGGAAAGAACAAAGGCTACTGCTAGGAAGGCTGGCAAAGGTCCAGGTTTAGCTGTTAAAACAAGGAGTAGGTCGAGCAATAAGAAGAAGAGACCTAGAAATCCTATGAAGATTTTGAAGTCTCCAAGGATGAAGAGGATACAAAGAAACCTAAAGTTGTTCAAGGAAATCAGGAAGGCTCAAAAATGCATTGAACTTATTGTACCAAAGCTTCCCTGTCAAAGGCTAGTCAGGTCAATATGTGATGAGCCATGTTTTAGCAAGATAAGATGGAAGCATGTTTCGCTGTTGCCACTTCAAGAGGCAGCAAATTTTTTTTTGCTTTAATACTTTAATGATATAACTATTGTTGCAACACATGCACATAGGATAACCATCATGGACAAGGACAGCAAAACCTTGAAGAGACTAAGATGGAGATATGATAAAGTGCTTATACCCAACGAATTTATAGACAAGAAAATGATGGACATTTTGCTTATACCTCCATCAAGGCCACCGTCAGAGGTGAAGATTGTGGAGGTCACCCATGATGTCAATACCAGGGCTAGAACTGAGTAGGAAAACTGATGTGCAAAGGAGAGGAAGAAACTAAAAGAGAAAGAAAAAGTAACAGCTGCTTTTGAAGAAGAGATTAAAAGCTACGACACAGTAATGCATAAAATTGATGTGAGGAACACTGAAATTTTATCATCAATGAAAGATGGACTGATAGCCGATGTACCACTAGCAGATGGTTCAAGGAGACTTGCAATTGATTCTATTGATATTAATATATAATAGGATCCATATGCTCAAATAACATATTTAATTGTATGTATATTGCCAATGTTGGAAAATTTGTAATGGATCCAGGAGGTATGGTTTGAAACCAAGTGAAAGCTTACCTTCTAGGGTCATCCCAAATGCTTTGAACTGAGTATGGAATTTGGATATTCTTTTTGCTCTTAGGAGCTGCTTGAAACTTGGTAAGTGGCGATATGGATCCCCAGATCTACTATATTTCTTGACCCATTTATGGAAACTATTTGCTCTAAGTCTTTGGTTATATTTGACACCCGCGTTTCTGGTTGGTGGCCCTCTATCTAAGCCTTCAAACCAATTGCTTCATAGTGGTGACTTGTTTGGCCCTCATTTGGTCCTTGTGTCACTTTTATCTTCCTTGTTTTGTGGTGGCTTTTTTGCACTTCTCACCCAATTTTCACTGCCCCATTGATTGGCCATGTTGAGTCCATGCTACCAAAAGATCTTTTTGTAGGTCCAAATTTTTGATCCATATCAGGTCCCATTCCCATGATCATGTCTTTGATCAAGTAGCCCTAGTATTTGGTTTGTGCAAAATCGTTTGGAGTGATCATAACAAAGTTACTGTTATAGTGATTTCTAAAGAGACATCCACGAAGGTTTGTTGCACTTTTCTTCTTGATCTTAAATAAACATTATTTTCAAGGATGTTAAATACCCTCGTTTTGCATAAAGCAATCCAAAAAAAAAAGTTAATTTATTGTCCTCCCAACAATAAACTCCGTTATCGATTGGTATATGCTTTAGAGGTTTCACATCAACTTGATCATACCCTTCTATAACATTGGTGGTTCCTCTTTGGTGGTCTTGTCTGGAATCAATGTATCAACTTCTAGTGTCAATATTTACAGTCTTTAAGTATTGCACTCTGTTTTGGTCCATGTAGAAGGTTTCTTGCATATTGGCTCTAACCACCTCTTCAAACTCAACAGTATGGTCATCGACTCTAACCACATACTCTTCATTAGGATCCATATAAATCTGAGCCCCATGCTTTTTGTTCTTGTAAAATGTCAATATATGCTTAAACTCGAGCATGATTCTAGTACCTGAATGAGTGGAAAAGGAAGAAATCTTTGAACTAGAGTCTAAGTAAGTGTCTAACACTTCTTCAACTATGGCCTTTATAAGGTCCACCTTGATTTACATTCTCCTCAATTGACACTCTACTCTTGGTTTCTCTATTAAATCCCTGATTTGCTAGTACACAGCTTGATCTAAGGTACATAAAGAACAATAATGCGCAATGAAATTAAATACCTAGTCTTTAGAACAAATACCAACCCATTCAGTTCTCAAAATTCCAAACTAGCTCTTAACTGAAGCTTGTTCTTGATCAATCCTATAAAAACAACAACATACAAGTGTGTACAATGACTCTTGGTCAAAAAAATTATTACCAAATTTGCAAAAGTAGCAAAGAATCAATCTGCAAACTTCAAATTCTAAACACTCAGTTTCTAGTAGCAAACAACATCCATATGACTTCAAATTTCTTGGGCTATAAGTTTGACAACTCTTCTACCCTTGTCAACCAAAATATTTCAAAATTGAGCTCTCTAGCTAGTAGAAGATAACATGCATGATTGGTATCTGCTAGCTTGAAAAAGCATCATTTTATACTTTTGTTGATTCTTACTAGTTAAGGGTGTGTCAATAAGCTTGTTAGGGTTCATGCCAACTGACAAGATACCCATCACACTGACTATACTAATTTTATATATTATTTTGATCATATAGAGCAATAAGGAGTAGTAAGGCATTCTTATCCTCACTAAGAGCTCCACCAACACTATATCTCTGCTCTTTTGCTCCCTCTCACTCCTCCACATGCACCATGCACTCTTCCAATGTTATCAAAGCCAAAGGTTGCAATGATACTCCTCTCTCAGTGTTTTCTTCTTCTCGACGAGCTTCACATATACTACATTGGAAAAACGAATCGAAGCTTGGAGTTTCCATGGATATGGAGGCATTGTGAGCTCATCACATTGAGCTCATGTATCAAGGTAGCAAGGGGCTGAACTCTCAATCCACAAGAGGAGAGAGATTGAGCTATCTGTGAGCTCAAAGAAAGAGAGAAGTAGGCTACTCAGTTTATGACAGATTGATAGTAGGTCACTATTTTGCTCATAATTTGAGCTAGAAAACTTGGATTCAATTTTTTTTCCAAAACTGAGATCTCTTTGAGTTCTATGACTTTGTAGAAGAACTCCTCAGCTAGTTTGAAGTGTAGCTTTATCTAAAATAAAAAACATAGAGACTGAACATAGAGACTGATATCTCAGAATAGATTGTGCATTCGAGTTGAGTAAGAAAGGAGAGAGAGTGTAAAGAGGAGAAGAGATAGCTTCATTTCAACATCAACATTGAAGGCCTTGAGAACACACACAAACTCTCAACATTGGCAAGCTCTCCTCGTGATATTGGATATACACACATGCTCCGATTTTTGACATCCCAACTTATGGCATAGGCTTCTCCTCCGACATCTATGTGCAGGGGTTAGGTGCCTCTTCCATAGAGGAGTAACACCCGGCATCGACTTCAATGACATCAACTAAAACTTTTCACAGGTTCTTTGGCATTGTAGAGAGCGACATAGGGAGACAGCCTACAAATTTCCATTAGCAAACAGCTCTATGTATTTTTGAGAGCAGTTTTGAATTGCCATATGCATTCTTGGCATTGATGTATGTTGTTTGTGGTTTCAGAGACTAATTTGATTGCTCATGCGTAGTTGTGGATGGCTTCTTAGAGAAATCTCTCAGATACAATTTTTTACATGCACAAGGACAGTCACAAGTTCTCTACACACATTAGATATGTGAGAATCTTTGGTAGTGATAGTCATTACAATTCTAGTAAGAGTTTTAGATGCATATATTTTATGTGTGACTAGCACTTGAGAGCGCTTGTGCTCTATTGAGAACGTTTTACTCCTAGCAAGGAGTTGGTTCTCTACTTTTTTCTTGCATACTCATTGGTTCCTATTTGAGCACATGTCTTGCGGTTTGACAGCGATAGTTTCACATTTTGGATTTACGTTGTGTTGTGAATACTGCCATTGTACCTCGTTGTGGAGCCAACTTTGACTTGTCTTGGTTTCTTTAAAAAGCCCATTTTGAGACTATGACAAGTTTTTAAAGATGTTCTCTTCAAAGCTATGAATCAAATTTTACAATTTTTGGGCAAGTTTAGCATAATTTCCTAGTAGTTTCTATAGTTGGCAACTTTTTATGCAATTCAAGTGGCTATCCAAGTCAAAACTCTTCCAAATCACTTGAAATTTGACACATCTACTCTATTACTACCCTTGGTTAAATCCCCTTTAAGAAATTTCCAAAAAGTTGAATTTTTAAGGCAAGAGATAATAAGCGTCCTTATTATCTCTCATGATAAAATGAAGGATTTTTTTCATTTTTTTGACGTGCACTGGATAGTCACACTATAAGCAGGTCACTTGGAAAGTTTTATAAAAATTGAATCCGGTTTCAGGTTTCTAAGCTTAATTTTGTATCTGCTATTGGACTTTCCTAAAATTTAGGTATGACTAACACTTTACACCTCCAATTGACTTCAATTTTGAATCAGTCACTCAATGCACTATGTTCTAACATGTGGTATTGCCAAATGATTAAAAAAATAATTTTCAATTCAGAAGATAATAAGTGTGCTATGAGGACAGAGGAACTATGGCATGCTCGTCTTCACCCAACCTTGCCCTAAATAGACCCGTGGTCTCTGTTTTAGGGGCCACTTGAATTATGCATGCGTAGATTGAGCCATGCCCACCTAGTCCTACCTCATGCTTGAAATTACTCCCCCTTAGAGAAGTGTTTTTGTCCTTGAAAAAAATAGTGATAATATCTTTGTAAGAACACTAATGTTTCCTATAGTGGCATCCTTCATGGATCCAACTATCCCTTGGATCAAAACATGGTTCAATAGGAGGTTTAACGAGATCAAGAAGAACATTTTTATTGTCCACATTGTTGTCCCTTTGCAACCGTGTTGTGTAGCTGGCCTTTATTCAACATAATGTGTTGATAACTCACTAAAGTATGCTAAACAAGTTACCACAACTAAGAGATGTATAAAAGTAAACCTCTTCTCACTTTCCATGAAAGTAATATGCTGACATAACTCATCAGCAAAGATTAATTCCTTGACTTGTTATCATTCTTCATCAGTAAACAACCCCACCATAACTACTGATCGAGGTTAAGATCTTGATTTATACATGAAGGGACTAAACTTAGTCATGACATGCTTTGCCTTATGGTAAGAAAACTCCAACTAGAGAGATGATCTTTCTAGTTGGATTACATGTTGCTAGTATACGCTTGTAGCATATTTTTTAGCACAAGATTAACACTTGTAAATTGCCTATCCACTCTGGATGTACTGACAGTATTGAGCTGTTTTTCCCAACAGTTTATAGACAGACTCCAAAAATGAATGGTAAATGTGGGTCACAATTTCATGGAACATTGCTAAGCAATCAACAGTGCTATGAATAACAAGCTTGGTTGATTGTAAAAAATTTAATTACTAATCTACCAACACCCAAATCGAGCCATGACCTCTATTGGTGATTGGTAAACCCACAACTAAGCTTGTAGAGATACTGCACATAAAGTGAAAAATTCTTTCTAAGCTATCAATTTTCACGACTTTGCATGCAGCTCCAAAACAGCTTTTGCTAAACACTAGGTCCCATAACACCTTGTGTGCATGCCTTTAGCAATCCAAACTTGCATTTTCATGACTATAACTACCAATATGTATTGCAAATGTGATGCTCATAGCACACATAAAAGAGGAGGGTAAATATTTTTTAGAAGAAACTAAATACTTCCTATTGCAATCACTTGCAAGCCTTGATAAAACGTTTGAACCATAATAAAATGTGAAACACATAAATCACATCTAGGTACAAATAATGAAACATTTTCATTAACAATATATAACCTTGCTATACACATAAACAACCATCAGTTAATGTTGTTTAGCAACACTTGTGACCTTAAGAAGTCGTTCTAAGTACCCAACAATTTATGGCCACTAAAATTGTTTCGGATACTGCATGCTCAAAATGGTATACAAAATGGATTTGACCAGCACCAAGGGACTCTATCATGACACATAATAGGCGTCGTTGTCAATCCTAGAGACTCATATTCTCCACATGTGGAATATGTCTCGGATAAGGAGGTCCAAAAAAATGACGTCCTTCGAGTACGAGAAGTACTTATGTGTGGAGGTAACGGTAAACTCTCAATGACATGAGAGGGACCCTCATAAAATTTGCTCCACACAGGCTAAACCAAATTCCATGAGTTCTTAGACCATGTTGCACCCCTTGTGACAACATATGCCAAACAAACCCTACCATGTAGGTCTATAACTGTAGGATGCAGAAATGTATCAAGTACACTATTGTCCCAAAATTCTAGCTCCTACATGACCTTGTCATGTGTCTTAAGAGCGAAATGGATGAAATCTAGTATATTCATCCCACTTGGAGAACTTAATCAAATCATATGTAGGAATGAAATGAAACCAAAACATAGGGCCTTGTCATGTGTCTTAAAAGAGCGAAATGGATGAAAGCATTCTAGCATATTCATCCCACTTGGAAAACTTTAACAAATCATATGTAGGAATGAAATAAAACTTAATAAAATTATATGCAAGGATGAAATGAAACCAAAACATAGACTTACATGGAGAATAAGGATAGCATCATGTTACCATATACATGTGGTAGTGATGTGTGTGAACACACTAGGACCGCCGGGGCATTTTTTCCATCTTTAGGAGGTTTTTTCCCCCGAGCATTGTATATACGCCCATCACGCTAGGGCTATCTATCTTTCCATTGCACACTAAGTAACACACTCTCAGTTGTGTGCCTTGAGCTTCCTTTGTCTTCTCCAAGCTGTGTGCGTTTCTCTGCAATTCTAATTCCAACAATTGGTATTAGAGCAGGTTGCATCCTCCCGGGCTTAGTCGCCAGCAGCTCCAGCACACACCTGCTCACTTTCTCCGATTTCAATGAGGTTTGGCGAGCCTTTTCCCTCCTTGAGAGTTATACTGAAACAAATTCAAGCTCGACAAGCCCTTACTTCGCCTTGTACTTCTGATCTTGTGAAACCGTAAGAGTTTCAAAACTTATGGAATAGCTTTGGCTTGTGTAGGCACACAAGCGGTGCCACCTTCTGCAAAATTTGACAACATCAAAAAATAGATTTCTAAATGAAATGTACCGGATGGGATTCGTCTTGATTCTATTGCTTGATTGAATTTGATATATTGAGAGCCCTTTGCATGTCCACCCCTATCTACAACCACCACCATGCCTTGCATGGATCTTGCAATTGTGGATTGGTGTAAAAAGATGCATAAGGTGTGTTGTTGCATGCAAGTGTTTATGGTCTTTTCCACCGCACAATTGATATGCTTATGTCTTCATGGTGGCTTGTAGTCCATCAAATGGCTCATAGCCCTGGCATCGTGTCTTGCTTAAGACAAGTTTACCTTTGAACAAGCTCAAGACCGTGAGCTCTTGTTGTTGCTTACATGAAAGTAACTATGATATGTTGTGAAGTTATCAAGTTTTTTTGTGCATTCCATACATGCGCCTTCAAAGAATACCTCTCTCAACATCCCCACAAGCCTGATTGCTAAGAAAAGTTTGCACTTGCAAATACTGCCAACGTTCTTCATGCGTTGCATAGAAAAATTTTGCATACTTTGCATCATCTCCCCATAAGCCAGAGTCGAAGCGATTGCTGTGTACCTCATAGCTCTTAGACTTTGTAGCTTCATAGCCGCGGAGAAGATGGGGGAGGGGGATGGCTCGTGGGTACCTTCCCTTACATTTTTTTAATTAAAAAATCTAAAACCCTAAAGGGTTTGTGGCTTGGGTGCCCTCAAGTAAGAAAAGGTAAACTTTTCTACATAACCAGTGATGGCGGTAGTGATTATGGAGCAAGGGAGAGTTGTAGTTCTTGCTGCAGACATTGAGCGCCCATGCCACTGTATCAAATATTCTACCCCTCGGGCCCACAAGCTCAACAAGCCCAACAATGTGAGGTTTTGCAGTGGTCGATTGGCGCCCTCCTCCCCTACTAGGAGATAGTACCCACAACGGTTTGTCTTCATCTCGGATGCCTCCTGTGTGCAAGAGGTCGCTCCCGTAGCTCTATCGACCCATCTTGAGAGAGAGAGAGAGAGAGAGAGAGAGAGAGAGAGAGAGAGAGAGAGAGAGAGAGAGAGAGAGAGAGAGAGAGAGAGAGAGAGAGAGACCATGCATATCCATGCAAGGCCATGACCTCCATGTCTCCCCCTCATATTGCCCCTCCTCCCTCCAAGCTCTAATATGAATATGAGGACAAGGGAACTAAGACATGCTCGTGTCCACCCAATCTTCCACTAAATAGACCCTTGGTCTCTATTTTAGAACCCCCTTATGTAGATTGGGTCGTGCCCACCTTGGTCCTACATTAGGCCTGACACGTGCTTATGTTCTTGGTGTCTAGATTTGCAAGTTTTTTAACTTTTTGCAACTCACATAGTTAGTACAAGGTATTTTAAGACCTGTCAAGTGGTTTCGTCCGATTTGAAACAATTTTGGGTATACTTATCTTTGCTTACCTGTTGGCCAATGGTGGAAGCACATCCGGCTCAAATTTTGCACTCCTAGAGCCTTCACAAAAGTGTTAACACTTCACCTAACCAAGATGTTATTGAGCTAAAAGTCCAATTTCAAGCTTCAAAAAAAAAGACGATTATTATCTACAAGTGTGAAACTGCTTTTCTTTGGAATTCTAATGCCATTCGGGTCTTATAAAGTATTTTACTTTTGGCCAAAAAAAATTTCAGATTCACATGTATTTATCACAGAAGAGATAATGATCTCTTTTCTGCCAAACTTTGGATTTTTCTCAAAAGTTGATTTTGACTTACCAATGAGTTCCCATAGCTTTTCACAAACCCATCTTGACTAGAAATGTTATTTTGTGGCCTTTTGGGCTTACCTTAGGAGTCTAGAATGTGAAAACTTTTAAATTTTATGAAGCAACTCTCGTTGATGACAATTCAAAGGGTGAGATAGGTCGAAAATCCACATTGTTATCTACTTTATCTACTCCTAGTCAAATCAGCAAGAATGTAGTGGAAAGTGTCCACAAACATTGGTTTTTTCCTTGTTTTTCTTGTGAAATAAGTGTCAACTTTCAAACCTTGACATAGCCTAACTTGTGAACCCTTGAAAGCAACCTAATCTATGCCTTAAAGATCCTCAACAATTATGACTGCTCCCAAGACAACTTCTCAACTATGTGGTTTCTAAAAGTTGGTGGTTTGCTCTAGGAAACCTAGAGGAGGTGTTGGATAATAATATCCAAGTGTTGAGGTTTTCTCTAGTTTAGGTCACCTCATCCTCAGCAACAACACCAAACGTAAGTTATGGGCTTGTCAAGCCTCACTATATCTTATTGTAAGGATAGCAAGAACCACGTACATAAATCTCATACAGTGGGATGAAGTCGATATGACTAGTGCATGGAGGCTGCAAGAGGTTGTGAAGATCTAAGAAAACACATTCACTCTTTATCTACTCAATGCAACACTCAATTGTATGTCAGATAGCAAAAAATAATTGTAACATTCATAAAAATTAAAAGGTATTCCTGATTCAAAGATTCCCTCAACAACAAAAAAAACGATGTGCTAGTCTATATCACACAACGGGAAATGCTGAAGCACTTGAATTTGCAACAGTATCAGCTAGACGTAAGAAGGATGGATACAACATTGTTTGTGTGTGTGTGTGTGTGTGTGTGTGTGTGTGTGTGTGTGTGTGTGTGTGTGTGTGTGTGTGTGTGTGTGTGTGTGTGTGTGTGAGAGAGAGAGAGAGAGAGAGAGAGAGAGCAAGGACACTTTAAAGACAAGAAAACTTTCAAGGGAAAATAAAGGAGAGAAGAAACACAAATAGACCAATGTGAAGTAGACCACCTCTTTATATGGACACAAAAGATCTTTTGACTTTCCACCTTCATCTGTCTTTTCATTTCCTAGACTCACCTTTACTTAAGCACTTAATATGTTTTGAAAGAATTTTTATTTTTTTAAGATTAGAGAGACCTAATTGTAACATTCATTAAAAAACCTTGGCGATTCACCAAGCAAACGAAGTCCAACCACCACAAAATGCATAGGTTAGGTAGATAAAGCTTAAATATGCATGCTTAGGGTCGGGTAGATAGATCTTAAACACACCTACTTAGGGTCGGGTAGATAGATCTTAAACACACCTACTTAGGGTCTCAAATCCACATTTCAACTGGGCTATTTTGACCTAGTTGGTGTCAACTGGGAATGCATTCATTAGCAATGTTGCCATAATACCTCTCCTATGCATAAAATGCAACTTGGATGCTTAAAACTTAAATTATGCTTATATTAAGAAGAGGATTAGCTACAACAAACTTAAAGAATCATCACAAGAAACTTACAATGTCGTTTAGAGTTTTCACTTGCGAACACAATGAAATAGACAACACTCCAAACGCACAATCTATGAGGGAGTTATGAGGTAGAGAATATTGGAAGAGAGCACACTGAATTCAAAAACAGTACGTACGCTTATTATCCAAAAAATACATTAGGGTTCTTTTTCAAAAATTGACTTTTATATCCTAGCCAAGGATTTAAAATGTCAAAATAGACTCAAATCTGGGTAGGAATGGACTAGAGATAACATACGGGTATTTACAAGCTAGAAGCTCAGAGCCACGACTACCAGCTTTACATTTTTGGAAAAGTAATTGAAATTTAAAACATTGGACATGAAGGGTTCTTTATGTGAAAAATAATTGAAGTTACAATATTAAGCTGAAAAATGGCCGCTTTGTTAGCCTATTGCTAACACTTATTGATCACAAATAGTAAGCCTGATGATCAATATAAAAGTGGAAAACCTTTCCCAATAGATAATGCATAAACTTAGTAGTGTTGAATACCATTCCCAATGCCTCTCTTTTAGTGGTTGAATATCCCTACTTTGCCTTGCTGAATCTCCTAGTAGCAAAGTATATCGAGCAATTAGACCTTCCATTTGGTTGTACTAAAATAGCCCCCATCACCATAACAGATGCACCGACATGCACATGGAAGATGACCCCTGAAGGATCGGCTTCATGCTAATGGCTTCTTTCAAACACTGGATATTAGTTTCACATTTACTTGTCCATATAAATTTAGCTCCTTATGGGTTAGCTCATATAAAGGAATGGCCTTCGTTGCCAACATACAAATTAACCTCATATAGAAGTTAATGTATCCCAAAAATGAACTCAATATAGACACCTTCGTTGGTACCCTAGCATGTTGTACACTTTAAATCTTGTCTTCAACCATTTTCACTTCTCTCTACATCGTTGGAACACCATAAGACACATCCACTTCTCTCTCCACCGTTGGAACACCATCTCCATAAACAAAATATTCATCTCTTTAGAGGAATAAATTGTGAAGTCATCTATAAATATTGATAGGAATTTGTGCAAGAACTCACTATTGGAATTAAGGTTGTAGGGAAACACACATAGCTTGGAGAAGACGAAGGAAGCTTAAGGCACACAATAAAGAGTGTATTACTTAGTGTGCAATGGAAAGATAAGATAGCCCTAGAGTGACGGGTGTGTACAATGCACGGGGGGGCGAGGGGGGGGGGGGGGATTCTTGATAAGGGAAAAATTCTCTAACAGTCCTCAGTGTGTTCACACACATCACTACCACATGTATATGGTAACAAATCCCCCCTGGGAGTGATGCGGTGAATGAGAGTTTGCACATAAAGTATAGGGAAGTTCCATACCCTGAGGACATGATCAATCCACAAAGGGGAGTAAGCCCAAAGCTTTGCAAAAAGCTTTGAACTTCTCACGAGACAATGACTTTGTGAAAAGATATGCAAGGTTGTCTTGTGTTGGCATGTCATTAAATATCTAATATCTAACCAACCCAAATGATTTTCTCATATTAAACTGATCATTTAATATGGGATAATAAACGGGAACAAGGGTTAGAATATAAAACATGTGCTTACGGATCTATCTCAACACGAGTCCAATGGTAAAGGGGCCCAAATGACAAATGGTCTATCAAAGAGCAAGGTTAACTAATGAACCTTAAAAGACCTTAGGGTTAGCTTCATTAAAGACCTCCAATGGTTAGTGTTAAAAGTCCTTTGGCCTTAAGCAAGCTAGGGATGAGATTCAGGTGGGAACCGGACCTAAAATTAAGCAAGCTAGGGTTGTGCTTGAGGTGGGAACCCGTTCTAAACTTAAGCAAGCTAGGGCTGTGCTTGAGGTGGAAACCCGACCTAAACTTAAACAAGCTAGGGTTGTGCTTGAGGTGGGAACTCCACCTAAGGTGCTTGTCATGCTTGATGACTAAGGTACTTGAGGTACTTGTCAGATTTAATGAGGAAGTTTCTTGAGAAGCTTCATATGCATGGGGGGGTAAGATGCTTGAGTCAAAAAGAGAACCTACACACTTAATGAGGAAGTTGCTTGAGAAAATTCCTATGCATAAAAATCTCAAAGTTAGGGCAATTCTAAAAGAGCACATGGACACATGTCAGACTCTCACTAAGCTTAACCACATGGTGTGCTTGAATGCTATTGGTTAGGCTAAAGAGGGGTCCAATGAGCTTCTACTTCCATCTAATAAATATCTAGATATTTTCAAGCTCTCTCTCTCTCTCTCTATGGGGTAAGGAGGACACTTGTCAAAAGACTACCCATGTGCTTGACTGCATGCTGCATGTGATTGGCTAAGGGGAGAGGGGTCCAATGAGCTTGTAGCATGTAGAAATTTCACCCAAAGCAAGGAATGGGGGTGCTAGGGGGATATAATCCACACACACACTCATTTGCAGGGCCATTCTCTCTTGGTGAAAGTTGAGGAACACCACCTCCTTCTCCAAGATTGTGAGAGTGAAAGCCTACACCAACACTCTTGGCTATGGAATGCAAATCCAACCAAGAGCCATGCTTCAATGCTTAAGCTTGCCATCTTCTCCATCTCCATTACTATGCTATTATGTATGCTAGCAAGAAGAGTAATGATAAGTGAGGAACTATTTCTTTCTCCTACGGAATGTTACTTCTTCCTCTTCCCTATCCTCATTCCCTGCTAGCTCTCTCCACCTTCGAAGGTGTTTGAGGCCTTGGGACTGAGGCTTGGGATAGTTAATGCTTTCTACAAGTTTATGTTATGTTTGTGATGCATGAAGCTTTCCATCTTCATTGCATCACATAAGTCACAAGGAACACAAAGATTGTATTGTACCAAGTCTCTCTTGATGGGAGAAACTATAATACAAATGTCTACAAGTTTATGTTATGCTTGTGATGCATGAAGCTTTCCATCTTCATTGCATCACGTAGGTCACAAGGAACGCAAAGATTGTATTGTACCAAGTCTCTCTTGATGGGAGAAACTATAATACAAATTCCTATTGGAGGGGGGACCGCATATGAATCCGGTCCTCAACTATTGTCATGTTCTCTAAACTCTCTCTCTTGAAAAATTATTGTTCATGCCAAGTTAACTAAGTACCATGTTTATGTTGCTACCATCAATTAAGTTCACCCGCTATGCTCACAAAGTAATCTCTCAAAAGTGCTTCACCTAATTTCCTAATTCCGCTACTCTCAAAGTTCATAGGCCATTCCCATACGTTGGTATCAGAGCATTAGGTTTCTCTTTTCTTGCTTAAGCAGAGAGGTCCTTAAGTAGCCTATTAATGGTTGATTTTGTTCATTATATTAGGGTAAGTGGGACTGGGATCTATTATCGGTTTTGTTGAGCCCACTATGTGGGATATGGTGCACACCTCGGGAGCTTTGGTCTTAATAATGGAGTATTTTTAGACTTGCCTACGGCTTTACCATTATTGAGCCATAAGAATTCCGAAAGGAGCTATCCCTCGGCAAATTCGCTATGTTAGACTCACTCCACTATCTCTATAATTAACCAATTCGAGCCGTGGGTGTAGATACTTAAGTGCCTATTTTCAAAGGCTAAGAGGAGTAGCATCTAAGGTTTTGAAGTGCCAAATCATACACTAAGTAAACACATAAGTTCAATTAACATGGCTGACAATAACCAAGAGAGTAAAATGAACATTGATAAGTTTGATTTTGCACATGAAGGTGCTAATGATGATGCCCCCATGTTTGTTAATTATCTTGTTACTAGGTTGCAACAAGCTAGGGGCAACCTCACTTTGCAAGCCAAAATTACTCAATAACTTCGTGCTTATGGGATTTTCTTTCCTCTCAAAGAGGAGAGAGAGATTAGGAGGCCTCTTGGTGAGACCCACAAAAGAAGACTCTTTCATACGAGAGGAGGAATCCAAAGAATGAGAAAGTAATGACTCCCTAGGTTCCTCAAAAGATGTGGCTCCATGAAGATGGCGGTCTAGACGATCGCCAACTCCTCCCAAGAGGAAACTGTCAACCCATAGTCCTTCTCCTCGTCACTCCAAAAGGGAAGAGAGGAAACAAAGGAAGAAAAGGGCAAGAAAGAGGTCACCCTCTTCTCCTTCTTCTTCACCTTTCTCCTCTACCGATGAAAGCTATGGCTATTCTCCTAGAGAATACAAGAGGGGAGGACATCGCAAATCTTACCCTGCATGGTGAAGGTCACAAAAGCTAAAGAAGTTCAAAGAGGGAGGAAAGAGTATCTCTTTTCTCACCTATGATGGCACCTTTAGTGCTACCGACAAAGTATTGGCCTTCATCCAACAATTTGATGGGACTTTGGAGACGAGGGCTACACGAAGTCCTCCAAGCTACACCATGTAGCTATGCACTTCCAAAAATTAGCTCGTCAATGGTGGGCTAGCCTTCGTGGCAACGGCGAAGCCCCAAAGACATGGAAAACTCTATGAGTTTCCATCATGAAGCAATTCCTTGCAAGTGATGCAAAGGAAAAAGTGCTTACTAAATGGTGAAGTTTAAAGCTTCTCTCTCATGAGTCTATCCACAAATATGTGGACAAGTTTTGGGATTTACATCTCAAGGCTACTATCTTTCAAAAGACAGACTTTGTCGAGCAAAAGCAACAATTCTGTGCGGGATTACCCAAAGAGATGGCCGAGTATTTCAACTCTCAACGGCCTGGTTTTATCACCGAAGTAATCCACCACACCATGGTTTCTTCGTGCATCAATTTCCAACAAGGGGCTAGACGAAATGTCAAGCCCATGGAAAATAAAGACAAAAATGATGCCAAGGGGAAAACCAATGCCCAAAATTCTTACAAGGCTATTCCAACAACAACAACAATTGGTCCAAGGAGAAGGGAGTTTACAAAGGTAAATATAAACTCTCTCCTGAAGAGCTAGAAGCTTTTAGTAAGAACCACAAATGTTTTAAGTGTGGGGAGCAAGGCCATGGTTATCGTCCTTGCCCTAAGAGAATTGCCCGCAATGAGACTCCTAGAGTCTCTATGTTTGAAGCTCCAAAAGAGGATGCTCATTGCCAAGGATTTCTCCTTTCCTATGCTTGGGGAAAGATGCAAGAGCATGATGCCTTTATTTTGTTTGACCCTAGTTCAACTCACAACTTCATATCCACAGAGTTGACCACTAAGCTAGGCATACAAGCCCACAAGATGGGAGATGCATTGAAAGCCAATGGAGTTGTCAAGGGACAAGACGTCTTAGTTACTTCTTTCATTGGAAAATTAAGGCTTCATGTCCAAAGCTATTAGGACAAAGAGGATTTCTTCATCTCCCTCTCAAACATGATAATGTTATCATTGGGGCAACATGGTTTAACTGCATGGCTTCCAACGTGAAGTTCCTTGAAAGGAGAATCTACTTCACCTACAGGGAAAAGAGCATGTACATAGATGCTAATGAGTTGGGGAACACCATATCCCTGCAATAAAGGGAATCAAGAGGAATTAGAGTTGTCTAATTTTCTGAATGGATTCCAAGATGTTTCCGTCGATGACATCCCTAGTGAGCTATCTCGAAAATGAGGGATGATGACCATGCAATTGAGCTCCTATCAAGAAGCTCACCGCCTAACAAGCCTCCTTATCGAGTTTCACAAGCTCAACAAGAGGAGATCATGAGGCAAGTGCATGAATTTGTTACATTAAAAAAAAAAAAGGGAAATGGTGAGGTCTAGCTCCTTTCCATTTTGTTCACCATTGCTTCTAGTGCAAAAGAAAGACGACACATATCACATGTGTGTGGACTATAGAGCACTAAATAAGATCACTATCAAAAATATATTTCATGTGCCACGGGTAGAAAATCTATTTGACAGTTTACAATTTTTGGCCTGACAAATGCTCCAGACGCATTCAAACTAATGATGGACAAAAATCTTTAGGCCATCCAAATTCTCTTGAAGAGTACAAGCAACACCTCCAGGTAACCTTTCAAGTTGTGAGATAGAATAAGCTTTTCATTAATCAAAAGAAAAGTGATTTTTTTCTACAAGAGATTCAATACTTAGGTCACATCATCTCTCAAGATGGCACCCGTATGGATGCAACAAAGTCAGAGGTAATAAAAAGATGGCCTAATCCAAGGAATCTACAAGAGGTACGAAGCTTTGTAGGTATGTGTGCCCATTACATGACTTAACAAAAAAAGAACATTAAGTATTCATGGACTGCAAAAGTGCAAGAAGCTTTTGAGAAGCTTATCTCTCAACGTGTGTTCGCACTACTAGATCTCTCAAAGCCATTTGAGGTCCAATCTTATGCTTGTGGTGATTGCCTTGGAGCTATTTTGCTTCAAGAAGGGCATGCCATAGCATATGAGAGTCAAAGACTCAACTTTAAAGAGTATTGGGAAAATGCAAAAAAAAAACTATTAGCTATTCCATATGCCCTAAACACGTGGAAACACTATCTCTTGGGGACTCGATTCATCCTACGAATGGATCACAAAACCTCAAGAACTTCATGACGCAAACCAAGCTCCCCGACAAACAAATGAGGTAGGAAAAATTTCTTTTGCAATTTAAATTTCATATTGCTCACATTGTTGGCAAGCACAATCAAGTGGTCGATGCACTTTCACAACGACCATGGGTCAATGTGGTATCTATGGCAACTAAAATGATATATCTTTTATGATAGATGAGTCTGCTACTGACCGAGACTTTAAGTACGTGATTACAGCCTTTGCAATAGGGAAGTAACAAGAACCATTCACCTTGAAGGATGGTTACCTTCCAAATGGCAATAGGCTATGTGTTAATCACCCATATAATAAGAACGTCATGTATGAATCCCATACATCTCCTTATGCGGGGCAAAGAGGAAATCCATAATCTACTCTTCAAGGAGTAGAAATGTATTTATATTGTTCTACCATGAAAAGTAAACATACAAGAGTATGTTTCAAAATGCGTGGTATACCAAAAGTTGAAATTTGATCGAGGGAAGCAACTTGGATTGTTTCAATCAAGCATCATGGATTTCCAACACCCATAGTGTCGGACAAAGATCCTAGAATGACCAGTAATTTCTAGAAGGGTCTCTTTGAGAATCTAGGAAGTAGATTAAATTTCTCTTTCGGTCTATCATCCACAAACGGATGACCAAAGTGAAATAACTAATCTAACGATTCTTGATCTACTAAAAGACTATGTCATGGAAGTAGATCAATGTTCTCAATGATAGAAGTACCTACCTCTTATAGAGTATGCGTACAATGATAAATGGTGTCAGAAGCATCCTCTACAGCATGACTTAACTGCCTAGACTCAGGTTTTGATAAGCTCCTCTAATTTTCTCCCGTTTGGCTCCTCTTGACCCTTGGCTGTGGATATGCCTTGCCCTCATTTATGTCCGTGTGGTTACCAACATTTTCATGAGAAAGAACATAGATATTAAGCTGAGTATAAAGCCGACTTGCATAAACCCCATGCAATTAGCTTAACATGCCAATTCTTCCAGTACGGCTCAATTCCATTTTTGAGGACGAGCACTAGTACTAACCAATGCTGCCATAATACTAACAGTTTGCTCACTTGGCCACACAAACCCTAATGGACATCTAGCTCAAGCCTCATCAACCCACCAATACTCCCATTTTGGGCATGTGTTACTGATGCTATCAGCAACAGATCTTCTTAACCTTTGCTTTATCCTCACCATCATACTTTACCCATACTTTGGCATGGTGCTAGATTGTACCAACCCTGGATTTACCATACTCGGCACCACAAACCCCTTTCTAAACCTCGCATCCCCTTTCAATCAGAACGCTGCTACCAAAGGTCTATTTACCAAAATACTTGGCACCACAAACCCCTTCTCAACCTCGCATCCCCTTTCAATCATAATACTGCTACCAAAGGTCTATTTGCAACCAAAATACTCCATGATTTAGACTACCTACAGGATATGGAACTTGACTCTTTTCACAACCTGAATATGATCATTCCCAAGACATAACCCTTTTCGCAAGAGTCAACCCATTACACAAATATTCTGCCTACTTTAAAATATATTCCTAGCAGCAGTCACAGCCTCCAACAAACAGATATCCTTCAACATCTCTAATGGCTAGGTAACTACCCTCCATACATGGACATGCCACTAACATTGCGGCCCTCAACTAGCCCTATGATGATTCTTTTACCTTAAATCCCAGTTTCAAAGGCCATGGTAAAGCCTCTACCTTCAATCCAAGTTCCAAGGCTTGCTTTTAGATTCAATCTTAATTTTTAGAGAATAGTAGGCTTGTAATATTGCTTCTAATCTTGTCGAGTATACATGTCTAGTCATGCTAAAACCATGCTTCATTAACCATGATTGATCTAGGTATGTCCATGCATCCTATCAGACAGAAGCTCTTATCCTATTAGTATACATCTTAGGCCCCTATTAATGCTACATTCTCATACAAATGCGATAAAAAACCTATCTATCCAATTGACAACATGTCTACTCAAGCTACATTTTACCTATCACCACCTTGCTATATCCATGCATTTCGGCATGGGAGCTAAAGTATACACACCATTTACTCACGATACTTGGCACTGCAAGCCCCCATTCCAAGTCTCCCATCCTTTTTTAACATAATGCTCCTATCCAAACTATACTAGCCACCAAAAGGCCCCATATTTCATGCCTATGATCTACATGCTATGGAACTTGAACCTTTTCATAGCCTAGCTCTCTATCTTTTTGCTACATTTACTCCCTTGGACCCAACACCATAGAGGTATCGAAGGTCATACACAATCAACACATAGGGTAGGACGGCTTGGAATACATTCCTTTCCAGTCCACCCATTGCCAAGTATCATTTGATTACCCACCTTTTGTAACCTACCTTGCTTGTATGCCAAGTAGGGCTGTATGAACTTTCAAAGAAATATTTCCTAATTCATAAATTTTCTTACCACTTGCTACCCAAATCAAAACAAGGGCTAGCATCAATCCTATGAATAGAGATAGCGCAATAGCCTAACCCCGGGTATTCTGGTGCCAGATTAATCTTATCCCTTTCTCCCTTTTTAGCTCTATGCCTTTGGACCCAAGTGGCTATGTGGATTATAAACCAAAAGCTCAATCTTTTACACCTCAATACCCTTGAGTAACCACCCTAGACTTACCACATTCTTTACATTCACCCCAACCTTAAACTGTGCTAGCATTGTATATTCTTTGCCTCATGCAAGCTTGCCTATTCAAACAAATCTAACCACATACGTCCTACATACTCTTCTTCCTAGAACGGACCTTGTCCTCAGCATAGATATGTAAACCTTAGCCTATACAAATTTTGTATAGACACCTCAATTTTTTTCATGACAGCACCCAACCTGAACCTCATAGGTACCTTATTCTTAACCCCAGCATAAACCAAAGACTTGTGCTAAACACCAATCTTAACCTAAACTAACCTTATTCACACAACACTCTTTGCACCCCAACCGTAACCCAAGCAAGCCTTGTATACCCACCATGCCTGTTTCTCCTATAAATGCTCAAAACCTAGCCAAAGCTAAATACCTTCACCACTCTACCTTTATTTCAAAGAAATTGCCCACCTTATCCTTTTTTTAAATAGCTCATCTCCGTATCATCTATCATTACTTCTCTTTTCTTGGGCTTCCCTATTGCTTTCATGAACGCCAATGGATGCACTGCATTGTCCTTGTGTTAAATATTTGCCTCATGCAAACTAAGTGATAAGGTTCACTTTAATATCCTCCTAGATTCTAATTAAGATGGTTGTCAACGAGCATTTGTATGCTTCGTCAAAACCTCCACCCTTTGTTCAACCATAAAACCAAGCACAAGTGATGGTCAAGACAACTTGAATTTACCATTCCCAAGGAATAACATTTTCACTCTAAATCAAGAGACTACCATTCTCAAGGTAAAACACATTCACTTCCAATCAAGAGGCTTTGGGTACACATCCACCAATAAAGCTCTACAGCTCATGTCAAACCCATAAATGCTCCACCTAACACTTTTCCCTCCAAAATTTCTTATAAAAGCATAAACCTCAAGAGAGATTTTTTTATCCATGGAATGCCCTGATGAGACTTTGTAAGTCGAAACGCGTTGGCAAATGCCATGTTTTTAGTGAAATTGTCTCTTTCCCTTTATCATGTGTATTTTCATAATAACCCTTTCGTATTTTCTCTTGGTGAAGTACTCGCACGCTTGGTTTATAATGTTAGAAGGGTCTCTTTGAGAATCTAGGAAGTAGATTAAATTTCTCTTTCGGTCTATCATCCACAAACGGATGACCAAAGTGAAATAACTAATCTAACGATTCTTGATCTACTAAAAGATTATGTCATGGAAGTAGATCAATGTTCTCAATGATAGAAGTACCTACCTCTTATAGAGTATGCATACAATGATATTGTACATACTTCTATTGGGAAAGTACCTTTTGAGGTTAAAGAAGAAAGATCCAAAAGTCCCTTACTACTTAAAGTACATGGGAAGATCTTCGCTGCTGATGAATATAGCCGAGACCTACAAGAATATTTTTCCAAAGATTAAAGGGGCTATATCCATCTCACAGGAAAGGAAAAAAGGGTTGCTGCTAATAAGCACAGAAGAGTCTTAGCCTTTAAGGAAAATGATGGGGTCTTGCTAATGTTCCTCAAGGCTCATCTGAGGCATACTATGGGCAAGAGTCCTATGGACCACCAAGAATATGATGCTAAACTAGCAAAAAGATATTATGGTCCTTTTTAAATTCTTAAGCTAATCAATGAGATAGCTTATCAATTAAAGGTGCCCAACCATTGGCGCATGCACCATGTTTTCCATGAGAGCCTACGTAAGCCTTACAAAGGAGCGCCATCAAAAGAAGCAAAAGTTGTCGCAGACCCTCCAAAAATCGAAGATCAAGAAGAAGTAATTCAATCTAAGTCCATCCTATGACATGAAGACAAGGTATTAAGAAACGCTAAGATTATCTGACGATATCTTATTAAGTTAAAGAATTATCCTTTTTAAGTTGCCAAATGGATGCAAGGAACCTAGCTTAAGGATAATATGAACCTTGTGAATGCTTACAATGTTGCACTAGAGTAAGCATATGAAAATGCATTTTAAATGAAAAATGTTTTTGTCTTATAAGAGTAATTCTCTCTTTATTGTGCACAAATTTAAGTAGTATGCATACTAAGAATCATGTTTGGGATGATGACGTCTCTCAAACACCATGTAGAATTTGTCACTCTACTTGGGAGGATAAAATGGACTAAAGAGCAGACATGCTTACGGCAGCTATGTCTCCCAAGCACCAAATGGATTAGACATCCATCTTGGAATGATGTCGTAGGGTAAAAAGGGATCCTCTACCGGCTAAGACAAATTGACTAGTGACTATGACTTTATCTCTTTTACCTCATAGTCGAGGACGACTATGATTTCAAGAGAGATGTAATGTCATTAAATATGTAATATCTAACCAGCCCAAATGATTTTCTCATATTAAACTGATCATTTAATATGGGATAATAAACGGGAACAAGGGTTAGAATATAGAAATGTGCTTACGGATCTATCTCAACACGGGGCCAATGGTAAAGGGGCCCAAATGAGAGATGGTTTGTCAAAGAGCAAGGTTACCTAATGAAGCTTAAAAGACCTTAGGGTTACCTTCATTAAAGACCTCCAATGGTTAGTGTTAAAAGTCCTTTGACCTTAAGCAAGCTAGGGCTGAGCTTGAGGTGGGAACCCAACCTAAACTTAAGCAAGCTAGGGATGTGCTTGAGGTGGGAACCCGACCTAAACTTAAGCAAGCTAGGGTTGTGCTTGAGGTGGGAACCCGACCTAAACTTAAACAAGCTAGGGTTGTGCTTGAGGTGGGAACTCCACCTAAGGTGCTTGTCATGCTTGATGACTAAGGTACTTGAGGTACTTGTCACATTTAATGAGGAAGTTTCTTGAGAAGCTTCCTATGCATGGGGGGGTAAGATGCTTGAGTCAAAAAGAGAACCTACACACTTAATGAGGAAGTTGCTTGAGAAAATTCCTATGCATAAAAATCTCAAAGTTAGGGCAATTCTAAAAGAGCACATGGACACATGTCAGACTCTCACTAAGCTTAACCACATGGTGTGCTTGAATGCTATTGGTTAGGCTAAAGAGGGGTCCAATGAGCTTCTACTTCCATCTAATAAATATCTAGATATTTTCAAGCTCTCTCTCTCTCTCTATGGGGTAAGGAGGACACTTTTCAAAAGACTACCCATGTGCTTGACTGCATGCTGCATGTGATTGGCTAAGGGGAGAGGGGTCCAATGAGCTTGTAGCATGTAGAAATTTCACCCAAAGCAAGGAATGGGGGTGCTAGGGGGATATAATCCACACACACACTCATTTGCAGGGCCATTCTCTCTTGGTGAAAGTTGAGGAACACCACCTCCTTCTCCAAGATTGTGAGAGTGAAAGCCTACACCAACACTCTTGGCTATGGAATGCAAATCCAACCAAGAGCCATGCTTCAATGCTTAAGCTTGCCATCTTCTCCATCTCCATTACTATGCTATTATGTATGCTAGCAAGAAGAGTAATGATAAGTGAGTAACTATTTCTTTCTCCTATGGAATGTTACTTCTTCCTCTTCCCTATCCTCATTCCCTGCTAGCTCTCTCCACCTTCGAAGGTGTTTGAGGCCTGGGACTGAGGCTTGGGATAGTTAATGCTTTCTACAAGTTTATGTTATGTTTGTGATGCATGAAGCTTTCCATCTTCATTGCATCACGTAAGTCACAAGGAACACAAAGATTGTATTGTACCAAGTCTCTCTTGATGGGAGAAACTATAATACAAATGCCTACAAGTTTATGTTATGCTTGTGATGCATGAAGCTTTCCATCTTCATTGCATCACGTAGGTCACAAGGAACGCAAAGATTGTATTGTACCAAGTCTCTCTTGATGGGAGAAACTATAATACAAATGCCTATTGGAGGGGGGACGAGCTCCATATGAATCCGGTCCTCAACTATTGTCATGTTCTCTAAACTCTCTCTCTCTTGCAAAATTATTGTTCGTGCCAAGTTAACTAAGTACCATGTTTATGTTGCTACCTCAATTAAGTTCATCCATTATGCTCACAAAGTAATCTCTCAAAAGTGCTTCACCTAATTTCTTAATTATGCTACTCTCAAAGTTCATAGGCCATTCCCATTACATGGCACATAATCCAAGTTGGTCTTTCCTTCGCCCTGACATAGTGGTAATGCACCTCAATGTGCTTTGTGCGAGCATGAAAACCTGGGTTCCTCACAACTCCCAATGCACTCCGACTGTCAGTGTAAATGATGTTGGTAGTGTCTTATCCAACACACAAATCAGCCATAAGGCGTCTGAGCCATACACACTCAACCGTAGTTGTGCAGACTTCCCTATACTCAGCCTCACAACTACAAGTGGCCACAATAGGTTGCTCCTTGCTCAACCATGATATGCATGAATTGTCAAGCATGAAATAAAACCCACTTGTGGATACTAGCGTGTCAAAGCAACCAGCCCAATATGAGTTCAAAAAAGCATGTAAATCTGGCAGCAATGATTCCCCCTTGGGATAAAACAACCCAAGATGTAAAGTGCCACTCAAGTAGAAAAAGATCCTCTTGACAACCTACCAATGCTTAGACCCTAGGCTATGCATAAATCTGCTCACCTGTGAGATTGCAAACTAAACATCTGGCCTTGTGCTGCATACATAAATAAGGCATGCAACAGCAGTTTGGTAAAGAGTAACATCAGCAAGATGACCAGCATCGTGAAGACTCAATTTCAACCTTTTTTTCATGGGAGTGGTAATAGGTTTGCAATCCTCAAGTCCAAACTTACATAGCAATGTCTCTATGTAACTTGTCTGAACACAAGACAAAACCACCATCACATTGCTTAATTTGTATTCCCAAGTAATGATGCAACATCCCCAAATCTTTCATCTTAAAAGTAGCATTAAAATCAGCCTTGAATTCATCAATATGTGTGTCATTTGGACCAGTGATCAACAAAGAATCCACATATAGAACAACGATGAGAAGTACATTGCCCTCATGCTTTACATACATAGTGCTTTCTGTTGGACAGTTACAAAAGCCTTGTTTGACCAAATGAGTGTCAGCTTTCTCATACCAAGCACAAGGAGATTGCTTCAACCCATAAAAAGATTTCTTACATTTGCACACTTTATCCTCTTGTCCTTTATTCACAAAATCACGACGCTGCATTACATAAACTTCCTCAATTATTTCACCATTCAAGAAAGTAGTAACAATTTCTGATTGATGTACATCCCAACCAAAATGATCTGCCAATGCACATAGAAAACGGACAGTAGTCATACGACAAGTGAGAGCAAAAGTCTCTTCATAATCTATGCCTTCCTGTTGTGCATAGCCTTTTGCGACAAGTCGATCCTTATAGCGATCAATCTCACCATATGGCTTGCGTTTCAACTTGTAAACCCACTTCATACCAATGGCCTTTTTGCGATGAGGCAAATCACATAAAGTCCAAGTGTCATTTTCTATAAGTGCATCATATTCTAACTGCATGGCAGCCATCCAATTATTTAAATTTTGTGCTTCATCAAAAGACAGAGGTTCCTCAACATCACATAAATTGGAAATAGCCAAAGCATAGTAATTTGATGCATAAGATACATGGCGAGAACTTGAACGAGTATGACTAGACAAAGGTGCATCCAATTTACTGTCACGCAAAGTATGCACCAGTCATTTTGACATACCTTTAGCCTGCTCATTCACAGCCCTTTCCTCATCAAGTACATCATGTACATCTATATCAAAAATTGGCTGATCTGTAACATCTTCAAAAACCCCCATAGGTTGTACATTTTCCATATTAGAATTTACATTCAAACTTGCACCACTAAAAAGAGGCAATAAAATGTCATAAATGTCATGTGATCTTACATTACTGTCTCTAGTACTTGACAGCAATGGCTGAATAGAATCTTCCACAAACACAACATCCCGTGAAACCAAGATACGCTTTGTTTGTGGATGGTACAACGAGTAACCTTTGCTTTCAGCACCATAACCAACAAAAATGCACTTGACACCTTTATCATCCAATTTTCTACGTTGTGGTTGTGGCACCAAAGAATAAGCCAAACACCCAAAAAACGTGCATGTGATCAATAAATGGCTTTCTATCATGCCATGCTTCATATGGAGTCATAAATTGCAAAGCTTTGGTAGGATACCTGTTGAGTACATAAGTGGCACACATGATGGTCTCAAGCCAAAACGAATGTGGCAAAGATTGACTTTTGACCATACATCTTTCCATCTTCGTAAGCGACATGTTATTCCTTTCAGCAACACCATTTTGGTAAGGCGTATACGACATTGTATATTGGTGTTTTATCCCACGACTAGCCAGAAATGCATTAAATTCATAAGACATATACTCCCCACCTTGATCAAAACATAGGGTGCCCATAATACATTTAGAGACATTTCAGCCATGGCCAAAAATTGCTTGAAGCACATAAACACTTCGGACTTTGCCTTAAGCGAATACACCCATACATGCCTAGAGTAATCATCAAATGAAAGTCATGAAGTAAAGGTAATTGCCCAAGGAGGTTTGTATGGGCCCACAAATATCAATATGCACAAGCTGCAACCTGCATGTAACCCTAATTGAACCATCCTTTGGAAACTTTGAACGCTGCATCATACCCAAAATACAGCCTTCACAACATGCTTAACATGTGCTTCAAGAGGCGGCAAAGAAGCAACCATATCAATTTTTTGCAAAACGCGGCAAATTGGCAAAATTCAGATGCCCAAAACGTGCATGCGAAAGTTTTGCATCGAAAATAGTCTTAGAATCCACAACTGCATTTGCAAAATTTTGCCCATGCTTTTCATACAAAGTGAACTTATACAACCCACTACATAAAATGCCTGATGCAACAATCTCATCATCAAAACTGGGATCATGAAATGTACATCTGTCATCCACAAATTTCACAACAAGACCAACTCTAGCAAGTGAAGATACAAACAAAAGGTTCTTATGGACCCCAGGTATGTAAAGTGCATCAACAAGTGTGAAAGAACTACCATTTGTAGCAGTCAACACTATCTTTCCAACTCCCTTGACCGGATCGTAAGAGGCATTTATGGCACAAGTGACTGAATTCCTATGAGGAACATCCTCGCAAGAGGTAAACAAGTCACGATGAGAGGTAATGTGCTTTGTAGCACCACTATCAAAGTACCACATATGAGCATCTGCAGCAACTGACATGCATGAATCATGGACAAAAGGATCTAAATGCTATAACATTTAATGCACTAGTAACTTGTGTGTAGTGGAAATTGATAACATAGTGAGCATTTCATTAAGAACAAGTTCCTAATGAGCATAGAGAGAGTACTTAATTTGAGAAAGAAACATAGCAATTTACACCTAGCTAGTGTAGCATAGACAATACTTGAAAAGAGAGAGAAATAGAACAATTGACTACAGTTGAGGACCGGATTTACATGGAGCCGGTCCCCCCTCCAAAAGGCTTTGTATTATAGCTTCTCTCATCAAAGGAGACTTTTGTACAATGCAATCTTTGTGTTCCTTGACAAAACTCGTTGGTGCAATGAAGATGGAAGCTTCATGCACCAAATTATGCTTGAAAAACACACCTAGTGTCCCTAGCCTTAGTCCCAAGACCTCACACACGTTCAAAAATGGTGAGAGCTAGCAAGGAATGAGGAAATATTGAGAGGAAGAAGATGTATCTTATGAGAAATAATTTCTCCTCACATAATTATTCTAATAGTATAGCTTAGCTTAGTAATTAGCATGGTAGAGGAGATGAGCATGCCATTGAAGCTTGGCTCTTGGTTGGATTTGCATTCCATAGCCAAGAGTTATTGGTGTAGGTCTCTACTTCTCAATTCTTGGAGAAGGAGATGGAGTTCTTCTTTCACACATGAGTTGTGTGTGTGTGTGTGTGTGTGTGTGTGTGTGTGTGTGTGTGTGTGTGTGTGTGTGTGTGTGTGTGTGTGTGTGTGTGTGTGTGTGTGTGTGTGTGTAGCAATGTGCTGGTCAAAAATGCAGCCCTCTCTCTCTCTTCTTGGTCGACCCCTCTTGCCAATTACTTTGTTGGCCTCTCATTGGCTCCTGCAAAGCTTAGCCAATCACTAATTAGAAGCATAATTGATAGCCTTGTGACATGTGTCCCCCTTCCCCCTTAGGCGAGATCTTTAGGTAATTAAAATAATTTATTAAACTCTCATTGGACCTTTTAGTCTTCTGGCCAATAGGAATCAGGCAAGCCATTGGGCTGCTTGATGCTCATTGGACCCCTTGGTAGACTGTCCAATAGTCTTCTGGGGAGCTTAGTTTCTATTGGTTCTTTTATCAAGCAGTTTAAAATTAATAAGACTAATTTTACTCTAGCCTAATTCTCATTGGTCCACCTCTATGGCCATCCAATAGGATTTGAGGAAAGATTGGGGGTAACTAGGCTAGGAGTCTGCCATGTGTCCAGTATTCTCTTTGGGGGAAGCTTTGGAGTGTGTGTGTGTGTGTGTGTGTGTGTGTGTGTGTGTGTGTGTGTGTGTGTGTGTGTGTGTGTGTGTGTGTGTGTGTGTGTGTGTGTTTCTCTCTCCTCCCCTACTCTTAGGGCTCGCCCCCTCCTTAATAGGGATGTGGGAAGACTTTTGAGTCTTCCCACCACCATCCAATTTTCCCAGTTTTGACCATTTGGACTTTTTAATTAAAATTTTGGAACCTTAGCCTATGGAAGTTTTAATGAAGCTAAACCTTAGGTCTTTTAAGCTCCATTGATGCACATTGCTCTTTTGCACACTGTCCCCCTTTGGATCCCTATTTTCCCTCCTTTGGATCCCTACGGAGACCGGTCTGACAGCCTTACCAATATTCTAGATTTTACTCCCCTAGTACCTCCCCATATTAAATGATCAGTTTAACATGAGAAAATCATTTGGGAGAACTAGATATTAGTTTTTATGACATTACCATCCTCATGCTTCAAAGGAGAGATGAAGAAATCCTCCTTGTCCACATATCTTTGGGCATGGAGCCTCAATTTTCCCAATTAAGGGAGTGATTGAGGCTTTTTTCCCCTTGAAAGCACCATCGGCAGGTAGGACATCTCCCATTTCATAGGCTTGGATTCCTAGCTTGGTGGCGAACTCTGTGGATATGAAATTGTGAGTAGAACCAGGTTCAAAGAGAATGAAAGCTTCATGTTCTCTTACCTTTCCCCAAGCATGACATAGAGGAGATATTTTGTGATGAGCATCCTATTCTTAAATTTCGACCAAGGTAGCTCTAGGAGGCTCATTACGTGTATTCTTGTGGGGGCAAGCACGGTAAGCATGTCCTTGCTCCCCACACTTCAAATGTCATAATAGCTAATATCTAATTATCCTAAATGATTTTCTCATGTTAAATTGATCATTAAGTATGAAGAAGTACCAGGGGAGAAAAAGCTAGAATATTGGTTAGGCTGGTAGACCCGTCACAGTAGGGATCCAAAGGAGGGAAAATAGGGATCCAAAGGGGGGGCCATCTGCAAAAGAGCAATGTGCATCAATGGGCTTCAAAGACCCTAAGGTTCAACCCATTCAGACTTCCAAAATGCTAAGGTTCCAAAATTCAAAGGTAATGTCCAATGGTTAAACCTTAGGGTAAATTGGATGCTTGTGGGAAAACTCAAAAGTCTTCCCACATCCCTATCTAGGAGGGGGTGAGTCTTATATGTAGGGGATGAGAGAGAAACACACACACACACACTCTTGCAAGCTCCCTTTACACAAAGGGCATAGTGGACACATGTCAGTTCCCTAGGCCAGCTGCCCCCAAGGTGCATTCAAATCCTATTGGATGGCCATAGAGGTGGACCAATGAGAATTAGGCTAGATTAAATTTAGTTTAATTCATTTAAAAACAATTGAAAAAAGAACCAATAGAAATTAAACTCTCTAGAAGACTATTGACAGTCTCCCAAGGGGGCCAATGGCTTGCCTGATTCCTATTGGCCAGAAGACTAAGAGGTCCAATGAGAGTTTAATTGCATTATTTAAATACCTAAAGCTATCACAAAAGGGGAAAGGGGGACACATGTCACAAGGCTATCACTTATGCTTCTTAATTGTCATTGGCTAAGCTTTACAGGATCCAATAGGATGCTCACATGAGCAAATAGCAAGAGGGGTTGACCAAGAGAGAGAGGGGGATGATTTTGGCAAGGCATTATCACACACACACACACTCACACAAGGCATGATTTTTGCAAGGCATTATCACACACACACTCACACAATCTCATGTGTGAAGTAAAGAAGATTATCTCTCCTTCTCAAGCTTTAAAGGAAAGCTCATCATGTACTCCAAGCTTGTGAGAAGGGAGGCCTACACCAACAACTCTTGGCTTTGTGATGCAAATCCAACCAAGAGCCAAGCTCCAATGCATGCTCATCTCCTCTACAATGCTAATTACTAATCTATGCTAAGCTATGATGAGTGATTATGTGAGGAGGCATACTTCTTTCTCGTAAGAATACTCTTTATTCCTTTCGATCTACTCTCATACCCCGCTAGCTCTCACCATCTTCGAAGGTGTGTGAGGTCTTGGGTATGAGACTATGAGGGAATTGATGTTGTGTTTTACAAGTGTGAGCTTGGTGCTTGAAGCTTCCATCTTCATTGCACCAACTAGTTATTGAAGGAACACAAAGTATTATATTGTAAAATGTCTCCCTTGATGGGGGAAACCTATAATACAAAGCCTTTGGAGGGGGGACCGGCTCCATGTAAATCCGGTCCTCACCTGTTGTCAATAGCTTAATTTCTCTCTCTTTTTGAAGTATTGTTCATGCCTATCTAACTAGGTGTTATGCTTTTGTTGCACTCTCCATCCAAGCACTCTTGCTATGCTCATTAGGAATCTATTCTTAATGAAATGCTCACTATGTCTATGTTATTTTTCGCTACACACAAGTTACTAGACCATTAAATGTTACATTGGTATCAGAGCACAAGGTTTCTCTTTTCTTGCTCAAGAAGGGAGGTCCTCAAGCTAACTATGAATGGTTGGTATTATTAATTGCAATTGAGTAAGTAGAATAGGGATTTTTCAGCCTTGAAGTGCGCCTGCTTCGTGCAGATAATGGGGCATCACCGTCGAGAGCTATGGTCTTAATAGTGGAGTCCTACAGGTCTTGTAACCACTAAGAGGAGTAGCAACTAGGGCTTGAAGTGCCAAAGTACGCTTAAAAAGTTTACACCTAAAAGTTGTTAGAATGGCTGACAAAAGTAAAGAGAGTGAAATTAATGTTGATAACTTTGATTTTGCTAATGTGAATAGGCTACTAATGATGCCCCTATGCTTGTTAATTACCTTGTTACTAGGCTTCAACAAGCCATGGGCAATCCATCCCTCCAAAGTGAAGTGCAACGGCAACTACGTGCTCATGGGATTCTCCAAACTCCCCACCAAGAAGAGAGAGTACCTAGGAAGCCTCCTTGTGAGACTTCCCAAAGAGGCCTCTCTTCGATAAGGGAAGAAGAAGAGGATCCATACGAAGGGCTCAAAAAACTACTACTTGATGACACATCTCCTTCCCAAAGGAGAACTCAAGTTTCAATGGTAGAGCACCCACCAAAAGAACGAGATAGAAGTGAGTCTCCTGCCACCTCGGTGGAGATGGCTCCACAAAGACGGCGGGCAAAATGCTCTCCAAACCCCCCTAAACAGAGAAGACCATCGCACACTTCTCCACACCATAATTCAAAGAGGGACAACAAAAAACAAGAGAAGAAAAAGGCGAGAAAGAGGTCAGCCTCTTCTCCATCTTCTTCATCCTCTTCCTCTTATGAAGAAAGTGATGGTGCAGACAACGAGGAACAAGGGAAGAAAAAGGCGAGATAAACTCGCACAAAATTGCTTTTTTTTCTCTCCAAAAACCATCTTTATGTAGACACTGACTTTGCGATGTAAATCCCAGAACTTGTCTACATATTTGTGAATAGATTCGTAGGGAGAGAGCTTCAAACTTTGCCATTCGGTGGGTACTTTGTCTTTGGCATCGGTAGCCAAAAACTGCTTCACGATGGAAGCTCTTAAAGCTTTCCATGTTCGTGGAGCTTCATCGTTTTCTCGTAAGCTAGACCAGCATTGCCTGGCAGAATTTTGAAAATGCATAGCTACATGACGTAGTTTAGAGGACTTCGTGAAGCCCTCATCTCCAAATGCCGCATTGAATTGTTGGATAAAGGCCAAGCCTTTGTCTGTAGTACCAAAGGTGCCATCGTAGGTAAGGAAAGAGATGTTCTTTCCTCCCTCTTTGAACCTTTTGAGCTTGGACAACCTTTTCCAAGCGGCATAGGATTTCCTATGGCCTCTTCTTTTGGGTGGTTTGAGAATTGCACCATCACTTTATTCAGAAGAGGAAGAGTATGAGGAGGATGGAGAAGAGGGTGACCTCTTTCTCACCTTTTTCTTCCCTTGTTCCTCCTTGTGTGGACCATCACTTTCTTTAGAAGAGGAAGAGGATGAAGAAGATGGAGAAGAGGGTGACCTCTTTCTCACATTTTTCTTCTCTTTTTTTCTCTCTTCCCTCTTTGAATTGTGGTGAAGAGGAGTCTGCGATGGTCTTCTCCGTTTAGGGGGTGTTGGAGAGCGTTTTGTCTGCCGTCTTCGTGGAGCCATCTCTACCAAGGTGGCGGGAGCCTCACTTCTTTCTCCTTGTCGTGCCGCTCCTCTCCCATGACAAGAAAATGAGCAAAGGAATGCCAATCGAGATTATTTGAATCCTACATGATTAATCAGCAGTTATAAGGGCTTGCTAACAAGCCAATTTTAAGCTAAAAGTGTACTAGATGGGGCTCTAAGGACCAAAAGATGTCTTGGTAATGCTAAACAGTGAGTATGCTTGAAGTGGTCATAGCTGGGATTTTATTAATCAAAGTTGAAGTACTCGTGTGCTCTACTGGCTTGTCTTTACGGCTCGTCGATTGGAGCTACGGTGAAGAAGTTATGGCAGTTTAAAGTTCAAGTTGATTGCAAATCCGTACCGGATTGGGCAATTGCAGCTAAGGTGACAGAATTGCAATGAAGGTATGGGCCTGAAGTGCTCACTCTGAGGAGCGCGTGGGTCTTTTCAGATCAGTGATCGAAGTCCCGGTCGCCAAGATATTGATCGAAAAAGATGCACTGGGGGCCGGTTTCGTACCAGTCTGGTCGGCTCGGTCGGAGTGCTATCTGGGAAATTTTGAGTTTTACCCAGGTTTTGGAATGCAATTATTGCGGGGAAAGGCCAACACTGTTGCGGCTTGGTGGAGAAAACTGAGTTGCTTGGCAGAGCCTTGGTCGATATGTATGCAAAATGTGGTGCCGTTACAAATACCGTGGCCGCCTAATGGATAAGCTAGGTGGTGCCTTGGCCAATATGTATGCCTAATGTGGAGCCCGAAGGCCGACCACCCAAGCCATGCCACTAAGCTAAGGCCAGCCGCCCACTAGCACCTAACTCAATGTCGCCCAACTTAACCAAAGGGCTATGGCCGCCCATAGGTAAAATAAATAAAGACTTAAGTACTGAGGGGAAAATAAAAGACTCTCCATGGCGTTCAAACAGCGCGCAGAGGGCACAGGAAGAGAAGGAAGGCTCGTGCTGGGGGCTATGATGCTCGGACGAGCCCGCTGCAGAGACGGAAAATGATCAGAGCGCCGACGCGAGCAAATTTGGTGCTATTTTCCCCGCAAACGGCGCTGTTCGATTTTGGCCTGCCACGTCATCAAGAGGTCAATCCCATTAGCGATATCACTAATGGGATGGCCTAGAATAGATGGTTTTTTCACCATGCAATATATAAAAAGAATGTCGTGTGATATTGGGCGGATCATCATGAGAAAGGGGTTCTTCACCTCATCATCTCATTAAACTCTCTCTCCGGGAGAAGAGTCAAAAGCTCCTAAGCTCTCATTAATCGCGGGCAAATTTGGTGCTATTTTCCCCGCAAACGGCGCTGTTCAATTTCGGCCTGCCACGTCATCAAGAGGTCAATCCCATTAGCGATATCGCTAATGGGATGGCCTAGAATAGAAGGTTTTTTTGCCATGCAATATATAAAAAGAATGTCGTGTGATATTGGGCGGATCATCTTGAGAAAGGGGTTCTTCACCTCATCATCTCATTGAACTCTCTCTCCGGGAGAAGAGTCAAAAGCTCCTAAGCTCTCATTAATCGCGGGGGAAGCTCTCTCGAAGCCATAAGCCAAAGCTCTTAAGCTATCAAGAGCGGAGTTAATCCTCATCTCTCGGAGCCATAAGCCAAGCTCTCTAAATAAAGCCTAATCTCTCTAATCCTTAAGCCAAATCCTAATCTAGTTCTCATAAGCCAAGCTTGATTTCTAATCTCTCGAGCCAAGCCCAAGCGAAGTAATCATAATCTTCTTGAGCTCTAATCCTCAATCATAAGCCAAGCTTGAACTCTCATCTCGCTTAAGCCCAAGCTTTGATTCCGAACCTCATAAGCCAATTTCATAAACCGAGCCTAAGCTCTCATAACCAGGAGCTAATCTTATTATCCTTAAGCCAAGCCGAGCTTCTAAGCCATCATAGCCATTCGAATTGGGAAGCGCAAGCCAAATCATACGGCCATTGGAAGAAGAAACTCCTTTGCCTTAGCAGGAAAAAGCAGAAGGCAGGACAAATCAGGTCTTTGTTAAATTCTTGATTAGCACCTGGATTAAGCTAGGTTTCATCTTGTAAGGAGCATTAAGCCTCCATTAACGATTGATTAATGATGACTAATGTTGATTAACTGGAATTAAGAGAACCGTTTGTTTTGAGCTCTGTCTTGTTAACTGTGCCTGCTGCATCTCTTTTCCCCACGCCTCTCACAGCCAGGGGCCCGGTGCCTTCCCGGCTCACCTTTCGCACATTTATCCCCCGACATCGTTCTTTTAGTGGGGGCTCTACCATTGAAACTTGGGTTCTCCTTTGGGAGGGACATGCCTCATCGAGTAGTAATTTTTTGAGCCCTTCGTACATATCCTCCTCTTCTTCCCTTATCAGAGAGAGTCCTCTTTTGGAAGTCTCACCGGGAGCTTTCCTAGGGTACTCTCTCTTCTTGGTGGGGAGTTTGGAGAATCCAATGGGTGCGCAATTGTTGTAGCACTTCACCTTGGAGGGATGGATTGCCCAAGGCTTGTTGAAGCTTAGAAACAAGATAGTTTACAAGCATAGAGGCATCATTAGCAAAATCAAAGCTATCAACATTCATTTCAATCTCTTTTCCCTTGTCAGCCATACTAGCAAATTTTAGGTGTAAATTTTTACTTGTACTTTGGCACTTCAAGCCCTAGTTGCTACTCCTCTTTACCTTCAAAGATAAGCACTCAAGCATCTATACCCGTGGCTCGAATATTATTAATTGCAGGGAATAGAAGAGAGGGTTTAACAGAGCCAAGACAACACCGGTTCCTGTCAAGCTTCTAATAGCTTAATAATGGTTAAGCCATAGGCAAGCCCCGTAGGACTCCATTATTAAGACCATAGCTCTCGACGGTATCCTCGTTAACTGCATAAAGTAGGCGTGCTTCAAGGATGAAAAATCCCTATTCTGCTTACTCTTTTGCAATTAATAACACCAACCATTTGTAGCAAGCTTGAGGACCTCTCTTCTTGAGCAAGAAAAGAGAAACCAATAGCACTGATACCAATGTAACATTTAATGCACTAGTAACTTGTGTGTAGTAGAAAGTGATAACATAGTCAACAATTCATTAAGAACAAGTTCCTAATGAGCATAGAGAGAGTACTTAATTTGAGAAAGCAACATAGCAATTTACACCTAGCTAGTTTAGCATGGACAATACTTGAAAAGAGAGAAAAATAGAACAATTGACTACAGTTGAGGACCGGATTTACATGGAGCCGGTCCCCCCTCCAAAAGGCTTTGTACTATAGCTTCTCCCATCAAAGGAGACTTTTGTACAATACAATCTTTGTGTTCCTTGACAAAACTAGTTGGTGCAATGAAGATGGAAGCTTCATGCACCAAATTATGCTTGAAAAACACACCTAGTGTCCCTAGCCTCGGTGCCAAGACCTCACACACGTTCAAAAATGGTGCGAGCTAGCAAGGAATGAGGAAAGATTGAGAGGAAGTAGATGTATCTTACAAGAAAGAAGTATTCTCCTCACATAATTACTCTAATAGCATAGCTTAGCTTAGTGATTAGCACGGTAGAGGAGATGAGCATGCCATTGAAGCTTGGCTCTTGGTTGGATTTGCATTCCATAGCCAAGAGTAGGTGGTGTAGGCCTCTACTTCACAATGCTCGAAGACGGAGATGTTCTTCTTCTTGAACACATGAGTTGTGTGTGTGTGTGTGTGTGTAGCAATGTGTTGGTAAAAAATGCAGCCTTCTCTCTCTCTCTCTCTCTCTCTCTCTCTCTCTCTCTCTCTCTCTCTCTCTCTCTCTCTCTCCTTGGTCGACCCCTCTTGCCAATTACTCTTGTTGGCCTCTCATTGGCTCCTGCAAAGCTTAGCCAATCACTAATTAGAAGCATAATTGATAGCCTTGTGATATGTGTCCCCCTTTCCCCTTTTGTGAGAGCTTTAGGTAATTAAAATAATTTATTAAACTCTCATTGGACCTTTTAGTCTTCTAGCCAATAGGAATCAGGCAAGCCATTGGGCTGCTTGATGCTCATTGGATCCCTTGGTAGATTGTCCAATAGTCTTCTGGGGAGCTTAATTTTTGCAGGTTCTTTTATCAAGCATTTTTAAATTAATTAGACTAATTTTACTCTAGCGTAATTCTCATTGGTCCACTTCTATGGCCATCCAATAGGATTTGAGGAAAAATTGGGGATAATTGGGCTAGGAGTCTGCCATGTGTCCAGTATTCTCTTTGGGGGAAGCTTTGGAGTGTGTGTGTGTGTGTGTGTTTCTCTCTCCTCCCCTACTCTTAGGACTCGCCCCCTCCTTGATAGGGATGTGGGAAGACTTTTGAGTCTTCTCACCACCATCCAATTTTCCCAGTTTTGACCATTTGGACTTTTTAATTAAAATTTTGGAACCTTAGCCTATGGAAGTCTTAATGAAGCTAAACCTTAGGTCTTTTAAGCTCCATTGATGCACATTGCTCTTTTGCACACTGTCCCCCCTTTTGATCCCTATTTTCCCTCCTTTGGATCCCTATTGAGACCGGTATGGCAGCCTTACCAATATTCTAGCTTTTACTCCCCTGGTGCCTTCCCATATTAAATGATCAGTTTAACATGAAAAAATCATTTTGGAGAATTAGATATTAGTTTTTATGACAAGTACAGTCTGTACTAAAAGCCCATTTTGCATCAACATCAGCATCACAATCGCATTTCATAGGAGCCGCAACAATATCTGCATTTGTAGTGAAGCGAGCCTCTTTCTTCTTAGCCTCTTTTGCCTTCAACTTAGGACATTGCTTGATCAAGTGATCATTAGCTTTACAATAAGGGCAACACATCTTCTTTTTGTCCTTTTCAACAGAATTCCCAAACGAACTGTTGCCAGTAGAAGCATTAGGAACAAATGATTTACCACTCACAGAAGAACCATGAGAAGTGGCTACATTGTTGTTACCACATTTTCTTTGAGCAGCAATAAAGGCGTGTTTAACTGCACGTTGTTTAACCCTGTTTTCTCTAGAAGGTGACTCTTGTAACATCAATGTGCATGATGCATCAAACTTGACAACTTCTAGATTTCCTTGGGTCATAAGTCTCCAAGTAATAGCAAAAGTCTAGTAAGAATATGGCAGAGCATCACAAACATTTTGCACAAGGGAACTGTTAGAAATGACTTTGCCTGCAGAAATAAGTTGGTCATTAATATTCTTGACACCACCAAGGAAAGTATCCATCTCATCTTCCTCATGCATAATCCTTGACTCTAGCTCTTTACAGAGCAAAGCAACTTTAGCCTCATTACGACTTGCATAAAGACAAGCCAGAATATCCCAAGCTTGTTTGGCAGATTTTGCTGAATGAATATGAGGAGCAATAGTGCGCTTCACAGAAAATGTAATCAATGCATGAGCCTGCACATCTCTTACATCCCAATGAGTTTGCTCAGCCATATGCAAAACAACTATGGCAGCATCATCTATGCCACCAAAACTTGCAACATCCTCAACATTGCCTACATCCTCAAAACAAGTACATCAATGCCCTGATGAATATTCCAAACACCCTTTGACACAAGCAATCTATCCTCAATAACAAACATCTTGAACACATCTGTGCTATTGTCATCCAATCTACCCTCAACAACAAACATCTTGAACACATATGTGTTGTTGTTAGCCATGGCGAATGCCTCCACCTGATGTGAAATCTGCCAGAGAGGAGAAATGAAGCAGGACCAACACGTGCTATATAGCACAATCCATAGAAGACTGTAAGGGACACGTCATGCAAAAACGACACTGATAAAAATTCTGCACAAAATGACAAAATTGCATGCGCAACATTGTCTGTAGTGGAAACGGAGGCCGAAATGAGCTCGAATCAAAAATCTGATTAGACCAAATTCTCGAGCTATCCCAAAGTATTTGTCAAACAGCTCACGCTCACCAAAGCTCACAAAAATCAGAGAAAGTGAGCAGGTGTGTGTTGGAGCTATTGGCGACTAAGCCCGGGAGGACACAACTTGCTATGATACCAATTGTTGGAATTAGGCTCGAGGAGTGCACCTTTAAGAAACTAGTCATATAACATGCGTTCAAAGGGTATTAAAAAAACCCGTTACTTACATTCTTAAGGTAATAAAATGACCCCTTCTTCTTCAAAGACTTACGAGCTTTTCTCTAAAATCATTAAAAAAACCCCCCCTTTTATTAATAAAATCCTATTAAAATTTTAAAATTTTGGAAATTAAAAAACCCATTCATTTGAACTCACATGGTAACTTACATGTCTAAGAGGTGAACCCCCCGAGGAAGTAGGGTTGCAGGGAAACACACAGAGCTTGAAGAAGACGAAGGAAGCTCAAGGCACACAACAGAGAGTGTATTACTTAGTGTGTAATGAAAATATAAGATAGACCTAGAGTGATGGGCATACATACAATGCACGGGGGGAAAAAAACTCCTAGTGAGGGAAAAAATGCCCCGGCGGTCCTTAGTGTGTTCACAAACATCACTACCACATGTATATGGTAACACTCACTGAAGATGTCTATCATATATCAATGCAAGGTTGCTAGAGCATTACATAGACCAAATGACATTACCAAATACATGAACGCTCCCCATTTAGTGATGAATGTTTTTTTGGCTCAATCATCTAGTGCTATCTTCAACCGATTATATCCATTGTAGTCGTCCAAGAAACTATAGATATCATGTCCAACCCTAAGATTCCCATTCTTCTTAGGAACCACCATTGGAAATAGCCAATCACTGCTAGCCACCTTAATGATAAAATCCGCTCTTAGAATGTTATCAATTTCTTCCTTGACCTTCTTAGCCTAATTCGACTTCATTCTATACCTCTCTATTAATCAAATTGGGGCTAGCATATGATTTCAGTGGGATCCTATGCTTGTAAGGTCCCTCCCTAAACTCTAGAGCCATTCAGAACTTTTTCAGCCTAGAAAATAATTTAGAAAAAGCAAGACCGATAAAGAAGTCACGTGGACAACAAGACTTTACTCTAGAATGGAAAGACAAGGATGTTTCGGATAAGAAATTACGTCATCCCTATATTTTTCCAAAAAGATTAAGTTTATTTTTTATACTTCTTTGTCAAAAGCCACGTGGGAACTGATCTAGATCGAGAATTGGGAGAAAAAGGGACTAACTTGATTGAAAGATAAAGTTAAGAGATAAGAATTAACAACAAAATTGGGATCCAATAGGAATTAAGAAGAGAATTGGGGTCCAATAGCAATTGATAAGAGAATTGGGGTCCAATAGCAATTGAGAAGAGAATTAGGGTCCAATAGCAATTGAGAAGAGAATTGGGGTCCAATAAGATTTGAGAAGAGAATTGGGTTCCAATAGGAATCGAGAAAAGAATTGGGGTCCAATAGGAATTGAGAAAAGAATACCCACCATTTCCTATATAAGCATCCCCTCTCCTTTGTAAATATTACACACACATATATTGCTAAGCTACTTGCATACTTGCCATGCTCAAGATTATGCTTAAGTAAATCAAGGTTTCTATTAAACCTTGCTCTTGCTCTCTCCCTCTCTTGAAGGCCAAACCCTTGAGGGTTTTGTGAAAAAGCTCCTCTCTCCTTCCTCTTCATCCTAAATCCCTTTCCTTCATCCTTGAGCCTCACATCTCTTCAAGAAGGACTTCAACCCCACTCCCCTCTTGTTTAGAGGAGGTAATCTTCATTTCTAGTAGGATTAATTAATCCTTCTGTTTTAATACTAGGAAGGTTTATGTGTATCATTTTAGGTAATGGAAACCCGCAATTAGGGTCAAGTAATAAGACTATCTATGCATCATAAAGTTAAGCATCAAAGGTAGATTCGCACTCATAAGCTAAGCTTTAATGATAACTTTGCACTTAGGTGTAAGCTTTAGTGACTACCTTGTATTTTGGGTTTAAGCTTTAATGGAAACCTTGCAATTAGGGTCAAGTGATACGAGTATCTATGCATCATAAATTTAAGCTTCAAAGGTAGATTTGCACTCGTAAGCTAAGCTTTAATGGTAACTTTGCACTTAGGTGTTAGCTTTAGTGACTACCTTATATTTTAGGTTTAAGCTTTAATGGAAACCTCGCGATTAGGGTTAAGTGATAAGAGTATCTATGCATCATAAGTTAAGCTTCAAAGGTATATTTACACTCGTAAGCTAAGCTTTAATGGTAACTTTGCACTTAGGTGTAAACTTTAGTGACTACCTTGCATTTTAAGGTTTAAGCTTTAATGGAAACCTCGCAATTAGGGTTAAACGATAAGAGTATCTATGCATCATAAAGTTAATTTTGCACTCGTAAGCTAACCTTCAATGGCAACTTCACACTTAGGTATAAGCTTTAGTGACTATCTTGCATTTTTAGGTTTAAACTTTAATGGAAACTTTGCAATTAGGGTTAAGTGATAAGAGTATCTATGCATCATTAAGTTAAGCTGAAAAGGTAGATTTGTACTCATAAGCTAAGCTTTAATGCTAACTTTTCACTTAGATATAAGCTTTAGTGAGTACCTTGCATTTTTAGGTTTAAGCTTTAATAAAAACCTCACAATTAGGTTCAAGTGATAAGAGTATCTATGCATCATAAAGTTAAGCTTCAAAGGTAGATTTGCTCTCGTAAGCTAAGCTTTAATGGTAACTTTGCATTTAGATATAAGCTTTAGTGACTACCTTGTATTTTAGGTTTAAAACTTAATGGAAACCTTGCAATTAAGGTTAAGTGCTAAGAGTATCTATGCATCAGTAAGTTAAGTTTCAAAGGTAGATTTGCACTCTTAAGCTAAGCATTAATGGTAACTTTGCACCTAGGTGTAACTTTTAGTGACTACCTTGTATTTTAGGTTTAAGCTTTAATGGAAAGCTCGAAGACTCATAAATTATAGGGCGACCTTCTAGCTTCCTAAAATGGAAAGCTACGCACCATAAGAAAAGAGTAGTTGTCTAAACTCGATAGAAGTAGTTCAATTTTTGGTATTGAAGAGTATTTTTAAAAGTTGTCAATTTCAAATTTGTTTGCAAATACGGGATGGGGGAGATAGGGGATAACTTCGCGGAATTGACCTCCGTGTTGTTTTGAACCGAAAACTCTACAAGCTTCCATGGAGATGTCCCATGGATGGCAAAGGATTGCAAAAACCTGGAAATCGGCAAAACGGGGATTGAACTTAAAAAGTTGGCATTTTCGAAGAGAAATTAACCATCAAATGCCTATGGCAAAAACTCGCTTGTATTTTCTAATAAACTTGGCTGGTAGATAATTAATGAAAGTAGGAATTAAAGTTAATAAATGAATGAACCTGGAATTTACCAACTAGGAGTAAAAAAGAAATCTCGAGAGGTGATAGAGATAGCCCATTGCAAAACATAGATTTAACTAGGAGTTTTGAAGATTGTCTGGAAATGACCGGAAACCAAGATGCATCTTCTTGGGGTCAATTTAATTGAAAGGCCGGCCCATTGAGAGGATTCTCTTGGGGAACTTGACGGAAATTGGCTCTTTTCGTCTAGGGCTACGTAACCGGCAAGTTGTTATACCTAGGTCATTCATGCCCGAGGGATAAGGGATGAATGGGTTTGTTTTATTTTTGCCCGGCCGGGTGAAGTACCTGCGGTATCTTATTGGAAATCGGCCATAATCCGGGTATGGCCTGATGTCAATAGTTGGATGAGAAGGTCATACTCAGGGAGGATGATGTGATTTAATTAAGGAAATTTGTTCGATTTGGGTGCTTAAAAAAGAACTGGAAAGGCTAGGAATATAGGGGCTATCCTATGCATCTGTCACACCAGATGGTGCTATACGTCTCGAAATAAAATACTTAGGAAGGAATGATTAAATTACTTGATGAGCCTTTCCCAAACACTTAATTCTAGAAAATATTGTGAAGGTGTTGCCATTTTGATGGCTTGTAACCGATTCTCTTGGCCTGAATGGGGAGGCAAGATGAATTGGTTGAAACTAAATGTGTTACATGATTAGTTAGAAAAAAGCTAATTATAGCAGATAAAAGAAAGGAAATGAATTAAAAGTTTCTAAATAAAGATCTGGTGGAAACAACCAGATGAATTTTCCTGAACGAGGGTATACAACAGATTGCATGCTGCTTGTTATTTGATAATGTCTGATAGACTATTGTCTTCCTGATTTTGTAGTAGTTAAGTACTATTTCGGAAAGGGATTTTCGTGAAATGGTTCGGTGGGTGGGCGGATCCGGAGGATCAGATGGCCAGATGTTGATTTAAATTTTTTATGTTAAACACTAGGACGACGTGGGATAAAAATAGGTAATCGGGGACGAGCGAGACCAGGTAGGATTGCAAGATCCCTCTTCTTAGGGGAAAGTGATAACTGCCGTGCTTGCTTGTCAGGAAAAAGGGGTTATTGCCATGAACCAAGGGAGAACAAGAAAGCAAGAGTAGACCCTCAAGTTAAAGATTAAGAGAATCAAAACTAAGGACCACGATTTTGGGTGCGGAAAGCTGTCAAGGACAGATTGATTATGAGGAGCATGATAGAGTCGTTGAATGAAGGGATGCACCCCCTTGGGTTGGCATTCGAGATAAACCGGAGTCCTGTCTGAGTGTCGGTCCCAAGTGGGAGGGATACCTATAGATAGATCTACGTCATTCCCTAGAATGGTCTGGAGGACTGAAGGAGGTGAGTGGGGTCGAGTCTGGGTATGGCCCTCACAATGCTGGCAAACTTCTCGATCGTCACCTTTGAGATTCATATGTTCCCACACGAAGACTTTCTCTTTGATTTCCCTTTTTAGATGCTTGCTGACTTTAACCATCTTAGGATCTGCTGACTCTAGGCCCATTTTCCGTTCCTCTATTTCTTGGTCATTTGGTAAAAGCATCTTGGTGTCTCTCTTTTCTTTTGGCTAAGGATTCAACCTCTCAAATATGTGTTGTCAATTAGATTTGAGTTATTGAGAATGTGTTCTCCTTAGATATGGACTGATTTGCATCGATTGGTGGACCGGTGTCCTATGTCAGTGTCCTCCCCCTCTGATCCATCTAATTCTCCTCCAGTCATATGGCCCTCTAGTTCCCCTTAAGAACGACCATTCAAATGGAATGGCCTTCGGCCTTCATTTGAACCTACCAATTTTTTTGGATATTGTTGGCGTTGTTCCTTTGCCCTTTGATAATCAAGCTCAGTATTATGTTTATGTCTATCTCTACTATGAAAAAAATATTTAATGAAATCAGCATATGTTCTATCTTCTATGTCTCATACTTCTTGCACAGTCCTCTGGTCATAAGGCTCTCTTCCAACTCTTGGTGTTATACGTTTTGATCTGAATTCTTTTACGAGGCCCTTGTATGGTCAGAGTTTGACCCGCATACTCATGTATAGCTTGTACACTTATGAGCCATGGCCTACCCAAAACCATGATGTATGCGCCTTGCACATCTAGGACTAGAAAATTGGTTTTGAATTTCTGTGATCCCACTTTGATCTAGAGATTTTCAATTAGTTGACTGGATTGGACAATTCTTTGATCAACCATTCTGATTTTGAAAGGAGTAGGTTTCATATCATGAATTCATAGTTTCTACCTTAGAATATTCTCTCCCAGAATGTTGACCCCATCACTTCCATCCAATATGACTCTTGAGAGTGGCTCCCACTTCTTTCTCACCTTATATTCATTCTGGATGACTAGTACTTCATGATCATTAATTTTTGATAAGTCCACTACCATTGCATCTATTTTCTTTTCCTTCTTTTTCTTGATAAATTTGTCCGCTTCAGGTAATGTTTCATTTTGATGTCATCTAATTCACTAGTCAACTTCTAGATTCTTGAATTGATGGATGCTTTTGTGGATTATCAGATTGTTCCTTCTGCACATGTTATGTATCCAAGTTCAATTTATCAGCCGTTGTCAACTCTACCTTGACTTGATGGACTTCCTTGTCAAGGTCTCCTATGGTGTCTGTTAGTACAATTTTCCATTTATCCGATTCAACAATCTGAATTTCTTCTACTAGAGATTTTGAAGATGTTGGCGAAAGCCTCTGGATGGATTGAGTCTCTAAGCACGTTGGTCTTTCTAGCTTCATCCGCTCTAGACCCTCGGTGATATGAGCCACTAGTACCCGCTGCTCCTACCACTAGTCCAATTCCTTGGCCTTTTCCTTAGCCTTCTAGAAAGCCCTTTCCTTCTCCCAGTTTTGAGTGTCATCAATGATTTTACTCTGATCCCTTAGTTCATCTAGTATCTCTTTGATAACTGATCCAACACTCCTAGTGATCACTCACACTAGAACTGGCTTTGATAGCTTTTTCTCGGATGCTTCAACATTCTGATTTTTGAGACGTTGTGCTACAAAAGTGCCCATACTTGCCACACATGTAACAGTTAAAGTTCCTTCTTGAAAAATCTCCTTTGCCTCAGCTCTTTCCTCTTCCAGTTGCTCCGTTGTTACTGGGCCCATTTGGATTTCCAGATCCATTGTCCTGCCTTGCTGGTTCAATATTTGTTAGGGCAATCATGGACACATCTTTTCTTTCTTTGAAGTGGCACATTCGTAAGGTCGATGTTACTTTGATCGACCTCTTGTGCACCATGTTTCTACCTTTCCACTGGTTCCAGAGATCTTAGAGATTTGTCTCGAGAGCTCCCCATTGCTCAATCTTCTTAATCCATTAAGATTTCTTTCTGGTTTTTGAGACCCGGTGGTGCTTAAAGATGAGGGCACAGGTGACACCGCCCTTGCACAGCTCATCTCTCTCCCACTGTGCAGAGGGTACCTTGCAGACTTGCAGAGCGGCTGGCAGTCCCAAAAGTCCCTTTTCTTTACTAGCAGATTGCAAGCCCAAGGGGTACAGTGCGTTCCACATTTCAACTCTCGAGTCCCGACTCCCAACCACCCCTCTCCTCATTACTTTCTGTATATCGTTTTCCAGCTGCCGCCCTCGCGCATCGCCATCGCCATTGCCGCGCTCTCTCTCTCTCTCTCTCTCTCTCACACACACACACACACACGCACACACATCTTAGGCTTCGGAATGTCGCAGCTAGAGATACTGGGGTTTTCAACCCTTTTGATTCTCTCTCCGCTCAGACCTCATCCTCTCTCTGGTACTCAGAGAACACCCTGAAGAAGATGTACATTTTATTGAAACCCTATGCAGCATCTTGTCTCTATAGAGCATCATCTGATCTTCATGCGTCTGTATGCTATGTGCATCTTCACGCAGAAGCAGAAGGTTTCAGCTCGGCCTAGCCATGCCATCAGGACCTTGCTGTCGCCGAAGTTTGCTTAATCCGATTCATCAACACAGCAGGTCGCCATTTCTGAAGAGCTTGATCATCTCCATTACTGTAGTCGGTACAGCTCTTATCGTTCTGTTGCTTTTGCTTTTCTGGTTTGTGAGATCTCGTAGGTCTAGCAGAAGTTTAGACGTCCAAAAACATTCTCCAGATCACAACCATGACAGCTTGCGCAAACTGCAAAAGTATTCATACAAGGAGCTTAAGAAAGCGACTAACAGGTTTGATGAAACCCAAAAGCTTGGGAAAGGTGGCTACGGTGTTGTGTATAGAGGTCTTCTGAGGAATGGAGAGGAGGTAGCGGTGAAAAAGCTTGTCTTATCTTCTCTCCAGGGCGAGAGAGAGTTCCAGAACGAGCTCTCTATTTGTAGCAGACTAGAGTCCAGGTATGTGGTGAAGCTTCTAGGGTTTGCCACTCATGGTGAGAAAGTTCGGCTGCTTGTATATGAATGTATGCAGAACAGGAGTTTACAAGAAGCTTTGCTCGAGAAGCATACATCTGTGCATTTGAATTGGGAGAAAAGATTTGGCATTATCTTGGATGTAGCCAGGGCTCTGGCTTATCTGCACCTTGAGTGTCGGCCCCCTGTGGTTCACGGTGATGTTAAACCGAGCAATGTGCTACTTGATGGGGACTTCCGTGCGTACCTTGCTGACTTTGGGCTTGCAAGGATGAAAGTTGAGGATCAGAGGCTGGATCATCTGCTAGAGATGTCCAAATCAGAGGCGGCAGAGATGGAGATTGGAACTCCAGAGAGCTGTGAGATCTCAAAATGCAAGAGCTTCGAGGTTCTTTCAGAGGACAGGAAGCAGAGCAAGTTTCTGGACGAGAGAGTAATGGCAAGCCTCTGTGATCAATCCCTTCCAAGCTCCTACTTAGGCTCTCCTCACAGTGGAGTGAGGTACTCCTCGGAGCTGCGAGAGGTCGAGATACTTGGATCCAATTCAGCAGCACCAGTGAATTATCAGGCAGATCAGAGTCCTACAGAGAAAGTCTTGCCTGCAGCAAGCCATAGTCGGCGGACCTCAAAGCAAAATGAGGACCTTCTGAATTATCAAGCTGAAACAGCTAGCATGGATCAAGCTGTGGCCTCGCTTCCTACCCGGCCGGCAGCACAGAAATCTCCCAACAAGGATAACTGGTGGTGGAAACAGGAGAATAGTGGGGAGCTCAAAGTGAGAGATTATGTCATGGAGTGGATGAGAAGTGAGCTTTCCACTGATGAGAACCAGAGGGAAGTTGATTCTGTACAACACAGTGGGCAACTGCAAGCGACAGCAAAGGTGGAGGGCAGGAAAGAGGCAACAGAAAAAAGGAAAGAGAGACAGGAGCAGAGAAAGAGGAGGGTGAAAGCAATGGAAGAAGAGAGACAGAAAGAGGTTGATCAAGCAAAAAAGAAAGAGAGAGCGAAGGCCAGGGTGATGGGGAGGAAGGGCAGGGAGTGGTGGAAGGATGAGTATTTTGCGGAACTGAGCAGAAAAGGGGTGCGTACCGATGGCCCATGTAAGGTAGCCAATGGTAGAGGTAACATCCCTGGCTTGCTACCGGCGTCGATTGACCGCTTTCGGATGAGGGATGTAACAGGTTCAGGCTCATGGCGGCTTCGAGGGGAGTCTGTAGGGGAGACAGCAGCAAGTGATGATCTTAGCAGCACAACGACAAGCATGCGGGGCACAGTTTGCTATGTAGCTCCAGAGTTTGGCGGTGTCGGAGTATTATCAGAGGCCAGCGACATCTATAGCTTTGGTGTTCTTTTACTGGTCATTATATCAGGTAGGAGGCCTATAGAGATCATGGCATCAACAAACAAGCCAACAGGTGTAGTGTCATCAGTAGGCTTGTCTCCGACGGTGAAAAGATTTGAGAGGGCGAATCTAATCACGTGGGCAAGGAACTTGTCATACTCAGGCAATGTGTTTGATCTGGTTGATGACCGGCTACATGGAGCATATCCTCGTGAGCAAGCGCAATTGTGCATCTCTTTGGCTTTGTTGTGCATCCGAAGGCTTCCATCGGCTCGTCCATCAATTGCCTCTGTGGTAAAGACATTACTGGGTGAGGCTCCATTGCCGCCGTTGCCAATTGAATTCTCACCGTCGCCGCCCTCGCGTCTTTCGGTACACCATTCACCTTGTGGTGCTGCTTCATGTCTATCAAGCAGTGAAGACATTGTGTGATGCTGAGCCTCTCTTTTGGATGGAGAATGTTGTAATGTGAGCTACTAAAATTGCATAAAGCAGATCATAAATTTTGCCCGATTGGTGACGGCAGCTCTGTGTGCATAACTGGGGATGACATTTGAACATTGAGATTGTCAGTACATTCATTCATATTTCAATGATGCAACAAGATTGCAGTTGTACACTATATAAACAGATCATAACACTCGCTAATTAGTTCTTTACACTCACTTCTTGAATGATAACACTCGGTATGTGCAGATATTTTGTGGCCTGTATCTGTTCTTTGGGAGAGTTCAAGGATCAGAACTTGCATTCCTTGAGATATGAGAGTTTTATTTTCCGGACCGCGGGTTTCTGAAGTCATCCAACTTCCTGAAAAGGTGTGCGCGCTTGAGAGAGAGAGAGAGAGAGAGAGAGAGAGAGAGGAACTGATCAATACCTTGTAGGTATGCTGTTTTGGTTAGTAACAAGATGAAGAAGCATGCATGCAAGTACCTTGAGGCTTTTGAAGCTTATTTGAATAAGCTTTTGGTAGCCTTAAGCTTGAGCTGGATTGCAGGAGCAATGCCTCCTCGACCTTGCCCTTAAGACTTCAATGGTAAGCATACGGAGATCGGTATCTTCCAAGGTTCCCATTAAATAATGTAACGATGATGTGGGGCCCCTTGTTGCATTGAGGACAAAACCAATTAAAGCTGAGAAATTTAGCATGATAGTGTGTTGCATCTACATTGGAAGCCACAGGACAAGGCCTTAAATATTTTTCTAAAACTTTTTTTAACCACAAGGTGGTTTTGAATCGATTAGAGAGGACCCTTTCCTTGGGCCCCCCTGATCCCTTTAATGAATTTTAGTCTGATAGTACATTGAATGCCATAGGTTCTTTAGCCTGCAAGCTTAGGCAAGGATCTTGAGCCTCTTGATGGCAACTGCAACTCTCCTAGCCACACGTAAAATCTGTAATGAAATATAAAAGAGCAATTAGAGTCGAACCTATACTTGGTTTGAGTATAAGAAGTGTCAAGTGGGAGGAAATGAAGACTTGCTGTTTATAATTCCAACTTACGCTCGATATGGAACACACACATGAGAATGTCGAAGTTTCCTAGCTTGTTTGTGCCCGAGGTAAAATACTTTATCAAAGCGGGTTGTGACAAACAGACGATTCTATGTCAACGGGTGCTAGCTCAGTTGGTAGAGTCATAGCCTATCTATATAAGGGACTCTCTATTTCACGGCAACTAATTTTACCATGCATGTAGATTTAGATGGCACCTAAGGGTAGCAAGAGGGGGCAACTGGTTCCGCATCGTGTCCCCCTCGATCAAACAAGTGCATCTCAAAGAGGTATAGTTACATCCTCACACATTGCCCCCCCCCCACACACACACACCCCACCCCCCCCACACACACACCAAAAAAAAAAGGAAAAAAGGAAAACCGAAATAGGGCCCTTTTCATCACATGAGAATAGCTCACAATAAAACAAAACAGATAAACATATAAAATCCTACAACAAATACATTACACACTTATAGAGGAAAAACGTCACAGCCATAAAGGGAACCATGACCATTCAAACGAAAACAGATAAAATCCTACAACAAATATATTACACACTTATAGAGGACACACTTATAGAGGAAAAAGCATCACAGCCATAAAGGGAACCATGACCATTCAGGTGCCTTTGGTCTCTCTCTCTCACTCTCTCACTCTCTCTCTCTCTCTCTACACGAGAACGATTGCCATACTCTCCTTTGTTGTCCATCTCTCTGCTTCCATATATACTAGAATGAGTTGGAGCTGTAGCTATTCTAGAGTCACCTTTGTATGAGAGTGTCTTTCATAGGGATTGTCCTCGCCATCTACATCCTCCTTCCCTTTCTTGAATTTTCACTTATCGAAATTTTAGATCTAATGGCTTCATCTTTTCTGTTTGCCCTTCCTATTCGATGCTTTCTTCATTACGTGAATAGAGTGGGTGGCCCATAAGTTTATTAGCTGGTCACCATTTGATTCTGAGGAGTGTTGAAGGTTGCATTATTCTTCATGATGATTTTGTAAATAGCCTCTTGCTCCAATTTCTCCCTTCACGTGTTCAACTTCTAGTACTTCATAGAGTGTGAGCTTGTGCCACTTCTTTATATTATCTGGATCATCATAAAGGTTTTCTTACCCTTTGCCAATCTTGCTCTGGCTAGTTTGTGGTAGATGGAGGCAATGGTCATCCATCCAACTGGATCTGACTAATTTATTTTTATTGTGGCTTCAAATAGAATCTCAACCATTTCTTTGAATTGAAGCTAATGACTAGCTTGTTGCGAAGATTCTTTTCTATGGAATCTTTGACGCTTGGATGGACAACTATATTATGTTGTTTGCATACTTCACCAGTTGCCCCAACAGTTCTTTCCACTACGTCATCATCCTTTGAAGCTAACTAGATCTTTCTTGAGTTCAACGATGTCCTTTTTAGTGACAACAAGCACTTTTTTCTAAGCTACCCATAGAGCATTATTATGCTCATTCCAATCTCAAAGCATTATTCTCCAATATGATATGCACTGTGATCCAATACACTCTGATTCAATATTTTTCTAAGTTGCATTTATATGTCCGTATAATCATTTCTGCATGTATAAAACGCAACTAAATGTTGTATGAATATATTATACACTTTTATCCGTTATTAAGTATATTTCGATCAAACTATACATCGATCAAAATATATTTCAATCAAAGTATATCTCGATCGATATATAGTTCGATCGAAATCATATTTTTGTATCAAAAAAAGACTCTGATAGTTCGAACGAACTATCAAATTTCCTCATTGTCTAGGTTGCAAGAGTACTTGCACATGCCAGTTTGTCAGACCCCTCTTCTCCTACTTTAGGTGATTACTAAACTTTTTATATTTGTGTATTGTTTATAATTAACATTTTTTTAAAGCTAACCCTACTGTTGTAGAGCATAATCTCACACTTTGAGGTTATCTTGAAGGTTACTACTCTATATTTGACTGTCTAGACCACAATGTCACACTGCAGGGAGCGTTGATCTCTTAGGTATCCTTTTATGGTTGTGTAGACTTTCACATCACACTAAGGGGGGGTTAAAAAACTGAACACTTTGTCCCTCGTTGTGGAGACCATCGTGTTACATTGTAGGGAGAGTATAGGGAGTTACATTCCTCGTCTCTAGCTGTGCAGACCATTGTATCACACTGTAGGGAGGGTTTATGTTTAAATAATCGCTCTGTTTTTTGATGTGCAAACCATTACGTTGCATCATAGAGAAAGCTTAAGGAATGATACACTTATATGTAGTGAAGTAATTGATCACTTGTTCACTACAACTCGTTACAAACTCAATAAAAAATAAAAGAGTTGCACTATCGTCACACCTACCATGTTTACATAGACACATCTACTTAAACGGTTGCATAGTGAGTTGAGCAACCCTATAAGCATATTTGTGTGTATGCTCAAATATGACGAATGTGTCAATCATGTATGTTCTTTAATTTTTAGTGAATTCATAATCGTTGGTTTTGAACAAGTAGCTTTACTTCATAGTTCAGATAAGAAAACGCCTTGTCTTTGACTCTGTAAACCACTATGTCACACTACATAGAGGACTTAAATATAAACAAATGCTCTGTCTTTGACAATGCAAACCACCGTGTCGCACTGCAAAGAGGGCTGACTCAAGGAGCAATATGCACGCAGTTACCTGCAGTGAAGTAATTGATTACTCGTCCAAAACAATTCATTACAAAATTGGTGAGAAATAAAATTTGTGCGCACTTTGCACATTTGTCATATTTAAATACACATACAAGTTTGCTTAAAGGATTTTATAACCATTTGTGCATCACTTTAAGCAGGTTTGTGTGCATTTTCAATTACGATATATGTGCACAATTGACAAATACACCGATTGTGTATATCTTCTATTTTTGACTAAGTTTGTAATCAATCATTTTGGACAAGGTCACATACTTTACTTCAGAGTCTAAATAAGAGGACATGTACATTTCTAGGAACGTAAGGAGACTTCGATGCAAAGGACATATGTGTTGGCTCCAGATTTGATTTCAAGGGAGAAGTTATGCATTTCAAAGACCTACAAGCCTATATAAGAGGATAGATATTTGGGTGCTATATGTTTTATGCAAAGTCATGGTGGACATGCAAACAAAGGTACACATAAAAAATTGGGTCATGTAAGACCTTTTAAGAGCTTGGTGACCTGTGTATAACTTTAATACTTTTTCACAAAACCGTAGCTTGAATTTCACACTCTCTCCTCTTTTTTGGGCCATTTTTTTCTCTCTCACCTCTTACATATAAAAAAGAGACAAGGACCACTGACCATGACCTCGGGGGCTTATTAAGACCTCCTTAGGATCCTAAAATACATTTATGCACTTCCAAACAATCCATTCTCTTTTTAACACGTTCTAGTTTTTATCCTTACGTACTTTCATTACAATCACACACACACACACACACACACACACACACACACACACACACACACACACACCATCATTAGTAGCATGGAAAAAATCGAGTATGGAGAAGATCATTAAAATTAGCCATGGTTGTTATTGTATATGCCTCCATATTTTGCAATTCTCTATCATTAGTCACCTCTTTCACTTTTCTCCTTCTCATGCACACATCTCTAATGTTCCAAGTCTTGTAATTTATTTCACAGAGCGGACAAAAGGATGCAATTAGCGAGAGATTAACTAATTCAAATAGATTCAAAGCATCAAATATAAAAGATGATGGTGGTCATTCTTTATTTTCTTGACACCGATGGACGAGAGACATTGTAATCCTACCCAATTTCTTGCTAATTTTGCTAATTTTTCATTTTACACACCTTACCACTGTACATTTTCATTCCATTATGTAAATCATACTAAATAGAGTTCTAACCTACTAACCTCAAATCTAGCCCTACCACCTATCTCTTCACACCTACATCAATTACTTCTAAAGGAAGCTTTATAGTGATAATTAAGCACGATCAAGCTAACCCTAAGCCCTCTAACACCTATAAAAAGGGGGTCTCTCTTTGAAGAAGGCTTGCCTTGTGAGAATGCCAATTGCCAAAATTTTGCCTAAAGCTTGCTTAAGCCAAAGATGCAAAGTGCTTAGTGCTTTCATCGAATTGCTAATGCGTGTTGGTTAGTGTAGTGTATGCTAAATGATGATTATGCTTCCATAGATGAGAGGCGAGAGATTGAGTGACTCTATCTACAATTGTATGCTTACTCTTGGTGGTTATCAAAGAAGAGGTGGTTAGGCTCCAACTCTTGGTGGTGGTCTCTTATTGTGTTTGCTAAACATTTTGGAATCCGTGCAAGAGTAAGTTCTCAAGGGTCGTGTTGGTTATGGTTTGGTTGATGTTTTGTGTGCGTAGCCATAGTCTCGAGTAAGTCGCTGTGAGAGGGTGGTATAGTGGAGAGGGCTCTCTTAATCATACGCAAGTGCATGGGGTGGCTACTTTGAGTGTGTGTTTGTTGACCGTTTCTAATAGGGTTTGATAATATGATTCTTGCAGAGCCAATTTTGGTTAGATTTTTGTGTATTGTGGTTGGGTGTTGTTGGGGAGCTCATATCATTGTGTCAATTTGCTTGAAACCTTGAATGTGCATGCTTGAGGTTTTGTCAAGTTATTGACTAAGAAGTGTGGTTTCTCTCTCCCTCTCTCCTCTCATTATTTATGGAAGATATACTTGTTGTGTTGTACCATAAGATCTTTGATTTGCGAGTGGTATTTTCTTTTACACTCACCTTCTCTCTCTTCCTCCCATCACGTCCTAGTTCGTGACTCTAAAACTAGGTGGTGCCCCTAACTTTGCCAACTAGTGTGTGCTGTGTTTTGGGTGTGTTGTTGTTTTCTTGGGGTCTGTGTGTTGTGTTTGTGCTAGACTCCAAGTCATATGAGGAGCAGGAAGCCTTGAGAGGTGTCTAGAGGCCATGTCTCTTGTTGCCCGCCCCAGACCACCTCATTTTTTCGGTGCCCCCACTAAGGAGGGCTTTGATATAAATGCTTTGCATATATTAAACTTCAAGATTAGATTGTGTGAATGTTGAAGGTTCATCTTGTATGAGTGTTTAATGTTTGAGTTGGTTGCATGAATCACGAACTTTTGTATGAGCGTGCCATTCCACTTGCAAGACAAACCATCCATGTCATTGTGAGTACGAAATTGCAATTCCAACGTGTCATTCGTGGAGTGCTTGGTCCTCATAGATTAGTGGAAATAAATTCATCAATAAACCCTTTCATTCTACCTCTTATTAGATACAACCTTAATTGGAATGTGTATATCTTTATGTTACTTTAGACATTAGGTTATGTGGTGTATGTATGTGCTATTGATAGTAGGATGTTAATATATTTCTACCCATTTCACTTTGCATCTCATTTTGGGCCACTCAAAATTGAGTGGCCCAAATGAGCACCTTTATTTTTGAAAAGCCGTATGGTGATAATATTCGCGATAATAGGTGCGAATATATTTACGCGTCTATTATTGTCAAACCATTGCCACGCATATTGTCGCGTCTATTACCGCCAACGCAACATTTTCTCTCTCCATTTTCACTTGTTAATCCGTGGTAATAACGGAGGTTCTCAATTTTTTGTCTTATAGTGAAGGTTAGACATATGTAGAGCACATTGTTCTTTTACTTACGGTTTTTGTCACAAAGTTTAGATCTTATTTTCTACCTCAAAAGTTTGTAATCTTACCACTATAGGAAGTCTTCTTTATGTCTTGTTGCACATGGATGTATTTCCTAGGATCTCCATGTGTCTTGTAATATTGCAAGAGTTTGAGTATGGTGTGCAAGTGGAGAGCTCTACTAGAGCTAGCTAGTCTAGAATTCTAATGCACTGCCACTTTGAGAGAAAAGCGAAAAGTCTATAGGAGATGAAGACAAGCCTTACAATGCATGATTCTAGATTAAATACAATCTCTCTTCTTTGATGGGGCTAAGAAGAGAACTAATGAGATAAGGCTAATGTAGACATAGAAGTTCTTTAAGAGGGAGGTAACAAAATCTTCTCCTTGGGGTGACAACTATTCTAACAATGAAGCAAAGTATGAAGCTCTCACTTTAGGGATTCAATGGTGCATGAACTACAACATTAAATGTCTTAATGTGTTTAGTGATGTGATGCTACTTGTTAAGCAAGTAAAGAGAGCCGAGTCCAAAAAAACCATAGTTTACAAGGCTACCTTTGATAAGTTAAGAAGCTTTTAGGGCACTTTGAGGCAATCCAACTACATTATGTGTTTAGTGCAGAGAACCATGTTTAGGCAAAGAACCAAGCTGTAGATACCTTGCTATTGAAAGCATGTAAGAAGTTTTAGTAAGGGCCATTGTGCTAAAGCAGCCTTTGTTTCAAGGTATTGGTTGTAAATATGATATTATGCACTTTCTAAAGAAGAATGCCCCAATGATATCACCAAGGGCCAAAAGAAATGGCTACTCTGTAAGGTCAATATTGCACTATAGATTGATATATCATGACTTGTACTACAAGGGTAAGGATCAGTATCGAGAAGGGTTCCCCCTATTAATATATAGCAGATTGTGAATAGTTGTCATGAGGGCATATATGAGAGACACTTTCACACTAGAGATCTTTAGTAGAAATGTGCTACAAGCTAGATTTGTATAGCCAAGTTTGCACATGGACATACATCACTCGTGTAAAACATTTAAGGAATATTAAAAAGGTAGTAACACAATGTAATAATATTTATTTTTTTCACATTAGTAGATATTTATGATATTTCTAATAGGTGAAAGAAATTGAGATCATTGTATCATTATACAAAATTTAATCATAGACCTCAAATGCTCACATGTAAGACCCTCCTATTATCTTTATTTATAAACTCTGCTATTAGGTCTCTCTAATCTTAGTGTTTGTAGGCATTCTCTTGGTGTATTTGTAGTGTCACCTCACGATGTGTTTTGTTGTACTGGTCTCAGATCCATACCAATCCTCTCATGGAGGTATAGATTGTTGCTATGGATAATCTACAATATAGCAGAGTTGAGAGGTTAGTTTTCTCTTTCATGGATTTGTCTCGTTCTTTCTTAAGGTCTCTATAGATATTATAATTTTTTTTCATTATCAAAGATATACACATGTATATGAAGGATTTTTGGTTCATGCATGCACAAAAAATTTAATGCATGTAAAGTACTTACCTTCAAAAGGCTAATGTTTTTGTGAGTTAGAAACTATGGCAATAGAAGAAAATATAGAGAAGAGAGTAGGAGAATAGATAATTTAGATCGGTAGAATTGTCTCAAGGAGGAAGGAGAAGTAGAAGTAGAAGCAGAAACGTCTTCTTTTTTCTTGATCATCATAGGAAGCACCTACAAGAGAGTGTATATAGAGCAAGACAAGAAGAATTGTTAGAATACATGTCATACAACATGTAAAAATGTTAAGAGTTTGGAAAAGAAAAAAGAAGAAGAGGAAAGGAGATATTTAACATGACAACTCTAGAACTCAACACCTTAGCTTCATGTTGCAAGAAACATCCCCAAAAGACCTCCAACCTCAAATTGATGAGTTTCATCCTTGTGGGAATCCACCTCAAGTTAATTTTTCAAAGAACTGTAAATTCAAGATCTGTTTTTCCAAAATACTATGTCGGGTAGTGGGAGCGGGAGATGGCATAGGTGGGAAGAAGGGTGACATTGAATAGAATTGGGGGTGGCAGCATGGAGCAACAAGAGTAACAACAACAACCACACACAAAAAAATTGCTAGTGCCAACAGAAAACCCTTTCACCATGGCACAAGAACTTGCTTAACTCATGGTAGGCCACCATACATGCATGCATGTACACACATATTGTAAAAACCAGCCCCACATGGGTGTTTTCTGTGTTGACTCATGCCATCTCATTTACTCGCCTAAGTTTTGCATTTGGAATGTCCAATGTAGGTGGCTTGTCCTCCGACTCTATGTCAACTTTGTCTTTCATGCTCGTCATTCCCCATTTGTCCACAATATAGAGATTTTTCACAACAAGATACATTGTTCCCTTGTCATCAAAGTATCAATCACAACTATAGTCCACATAGACTAGGTCCTTTAACTCACTAGGTGTCTCGCCTAGTTCACATAGCAGCAATCCATACCATCTTTGTAAATCTTTGCACTTTGGTCATTTTCAAATTGATCTTTCAAGTGCAATAGTTTCATTTTGGGTGTTGGTTGGGATGAACCCGCTCCCATATTTGATGCCTCCTTGAAAGTCACTTTATTGAATCTCTCAACCATATAGGTGTAAGATCTCTCTGATGATGTGTCAAACAAAATTTCCTTAGTAATCGTCTCTAATCGAGCCAATGGCCCTTGATTTACACTCTTCAATGTAAATATTTCTCACTTGGTCTCTGTAATATGGTTTCTAATCGGGTAGAGTCTACATAATCTCAAATACATTAAGAAACAAGAACTCTTGCAAAACCCGGACATGTTACCTCTTTAGTCGCTTCCAACTACTTGACTCAAAATCACCTCAAGCTGCAGTGCTCTAGCCCTTGAAATATGAGCTCAAAGCCACTCTGTAAGCCAAAATCTTGACTTGACAAAATAATCGCACTTTTGGCACAAAATTTATGTTAGCTTGAAAATTCTTCAAATGATGTTCAAATTCAATTAAAAAAAGACCTCTATGCTCCATTTGACTAGATCTAGCTATGATTTAATTTTGGTCTCAATTTTTGACAAAGGAACATGGATCACGATCCATGTGCCTCAACGGCAAAATGGGATGAAAGTTTCCCCACAGCTTGCCTTGGTACCTTGACAATAGCTATATGTTTTTTGTGATTTTGAATTGTTTAGGTTAGTTGAAAGCCAAATCTTAAGTCTAAACTTACTGGTTTTCCACCTTGAAGTGTTTTTTTTTTCCTTTTGATCTTCTTTTTGTAATCTTGATTTGGGAAGTATTTTTTTAGTGGTATCTGCTGTAGACTAGAGAAGTCTCTGCCAAAAATCTCAGATGGTGGACATGGATCAATGTTCCAACACTTTTGGACTTGGAATTGGGTCGGCTGATAGATTATACTTTTTTGTAGCCTATCACCAAAATTGTTTTGGATTTGGTTTAGTTTTAGCTAGCCAAAAGTGAGATGATGAGATCTTAGGTCTTCTGTAGCAGTTTTTGAATATCTTTTGATTTACGCCCTTCTAGTCACTTTTTTAATTCTTTTTGCAAATGTGTCTTTGGGAAATGTGTATGTATAAGTCTCAGCTACTCATTATTCAATTTTTAGTCAAAATATTTGATAAAATTCGTGGATCATGATCCATGTTCCACCTCCTTTTGACATAAAACTTTGTCAGCTTACATTCTTCGCTATTTGGAAGCTATTCCCAAAGTTTATTTGAATTTGGATCACAAAAAGTTCAAAATCCCTAGATTTTGGTCAATTGGATTAGCTTCAGGTGATTTTTGGTAATTTCCCTCTTTTGAGTGTGATTTTGGTTTCAATTTGATCCCAAATTTTGGTTGCAGTTGATTGAAGTCAATCTCTATCAATAGGCCTCAGTTTTGCCCAGTTCTATCTCAGGGGTACATGGATCCCGATCCATGTTTTTCCACAAAGATCTATTAAAACTTATCAGTTTCCTTCTTATGAGTTTTGTAAGGCCCTAGAGCACTAGCGTTTTGAGTTTGGATCAACTTTTACGTCTCCCCATCAAATTTTAAAATTTTAGAGTTATGATCTTTTTGACAAATATGATTTTTTGCCCTTTTTGCCTTGACCTTAGGGTTTCTACTTAACCTAATACTATGTGCTGAAAAGAAATTTGAAACAAAAATGAACAAAACAATGCAAATTAAAGTTGTGACAAAAAATGAAATACTTCTCTCAAAGCATAGGGAAAATTTGAAGAATCAAATGCTTTTGGTATCTCACTTATAACTCTCTTTGTCTCTCAAAGAAAAGATCTAGCTGGTCCTTGGACTCTAGAATCTATCAAGCACTAAACCCATGTCTAGGTTCTTTATTGCTAAAGTGCAAATGGAATGGATGAAAATTCTTTGGAAAATAGCACTCTAAATATGCACTAGGTCACTCACCACCTAAGGATCATTCCCCTACAACGGTGCCAATGTTAGCGGGTCACCATGATGGGGACGTCTGTAGCATAACTATTTGTCACTAACATACTAATGTCAATACTCAAGGAAATGACTTGGATGGGTCATGGAGACTCTTTGAGGGTGTCAATCCTCAAGAAGTAATCCTAACAAGCAAATGCATCAACTCAAGAAGCAAATCACCATGCTAGATCAAAACATCTGTCTATGTCCTCTCTCATTGCTCTAGGTAAGGAAAGCTATATTAGTTGTAAGTGGAAAAGTCTGGAAAGTCTGTGGTCATCTAACAAGGTACCAAAATCACAATCCATCACGTATCAGGTCACAAAAATTGTAACAAAACTCTATAGATAGGTCACTCTAAGTCTAATAACACTCTCCTGTGGTCAAGATGCCAAAAAACAATGATTTAAGCACATAAGACTGACAGATGCATAGTTGTAAACCACAACATAACTTAAAGTGATTACACTTAGATGAAAGAGAAAGAGACACAAAACACAATAAAATTATTGGAACTGAATTTGAATCACCAAATCATGAGATAAATGGATTACAAGTTTGAATAGATTATCCACTTGTTGACATGCGTACAACAGAGCTCTTCTTTTTCCAAAAGATAAGTCAATAATAATTTTTGTTCAAACAAGGCTTTTGACATTTATAGCTTGGGCTTTCAAAATGGTCAACGGTCGGTCACTTTGGCTTTCAATACATGACTAGATATTACATCTCAAATTTTCATAGCTTTTGGATCAAAATACAGGCTCGTTTATGTTGTTTCCCAAAAATGTTGCTTGGGATACTGTGTTTGACTAGAAGAGTGCCCATTAGCTACATCGACCAAACAAAAATTCAAGGGTACATTATGGTAATCCGTACTAGTGAGTAGATCAAGGACCACAATGTCACTATTAAAAGAGGTTATAGCTTAGAGGAAGCACTCAAATATCTGGTGCTATGTTCCCTTACTTAATGTCTACATACATGCATATACACACACACACACTCACATACATACACTCACCTATATATATATATATATACATGCTCCTTTTCTATTTATACTCTCTCTTCGTCTCACTACAACTAATCTTTACTTAATCTACATGTCATTATCTACACCTTAACTATACCTAATCTACACACCTCTACTTCTCTACCTAATCAAAGTAGATAGAGAGGGCGTAGAAAGGGAGGTAGACTAATAGAGACATAGAAAATGGATTTCAAGTTAGGACACTCACTCTTGGTAAAGTACACAACACCTCCTTGATACCATCAAGAGCTTGGTTCATGTCTTCATTCCACTCAAACACTTGAACTCTTTGGCTCAATTTCTAGAGAGGATACACATACTGACATAGCATCCAAAAAATCCATGAGACGTGTCTGAGCTTATGCACAAATGATGCCAAATCCTTTGTGTTTCTTGGGGGACCCATAATCAATAAAGAATTGAATTTCTTGGGGTCAGCCTCTATTCCATTTTGGGAAACCACATGTCCCAACAGATGAACTCTCACATGAGCAATCTTACACTTCTTTGAGTTGAGTTTCCCACCCTCTTGGTGAAATCTCTTGAAACTCAGTCTTAGATTTTCCAAATGTGTGATCTTAGAGCTATAACACCCAATGTCATCCATGAAAACTCAAATGCGCTTATTCAAGTAGGGACCAAACACTTTATTCATCCAGCCTTGAAAGGTTGCATATGAGTAAACCAATCCAAAAGGCATTCTCTTATAGAAAAAATAACCCCAAGGAGTCCCAAAGGTAGTCTTCAGCTGATCTTCAATCACTATCAAGATTTGAAAGTATCCAAAAAATTCATCCATGATTGAGTAGCGCTCATGACTTGCAACTTGAATGATGATTTTATCTTGGAAGGGTAGTGGATAATGATTCCTTTTTGTGGCAGTATTCAAAGGTTTGAAATTAACATTTACCCTAAATATTTCATTCTTCTTGGGCACAATAACTATTGGAAAAACCCATTCGGACTTCTCTACTTGAAAAATAAAATCTGCCTTTGAAAGCTTTGTCACCTCTTCATGAAGCACCCTCTCATGAATGACTCCCAACCTCCTAATCTTTTAAACCTTTGGCTTGGCGCCTTCTTTTAGTTTGATTCTATGCTTTCACTTTGAACTTTTTTCTATGGGTCATATAGATATCCCATCAATCCGCCAACCAAAACTTTGATTCTTGGTTCCAATTACACCTTAAGGAAGAACCCATTTTTGCCACTAATGAAGTGGAGACCATCTGTGACCCTCTCCCACCTACTACTTTGGATGAGAAGGAGACTAAAGAGAGAGATCAATGAATCAAGTCCCACTGATGTCAATCTTAGCAAGGAGGATGAATGTCATGATGATGATAATGACATGGAAGATGACGAATTCAAAGATGATGAAGCCAACACATCTACCAATGAAAATTCACTTTCTCTCTTTGTCGATTTAGGAGTCATGGGTTTAGATCTAGATGATGCTACTTGTAGAGATCTTACTGAAGATGATTCATACACATTTTGTATATTTTAAATTTTTTGCTAAGTCAACCATTCATCATCTCTCTCTCTCTCTCTCTCTCTCTCTCTCTCTCTCTCTCTCTCTATCAACTTGGCTAATTTATATTAATCAAGTGGGTGTGATTAATTTAATGGTCAAATATCTATCATTTTTTTGTACAAATTTTTATAAGAAATATCAATGTTTTTTAGTATTTTAGAGAATAGGAAAAAGTACTCAAATTTGAATATTTTATCCTCAAAGCATTGTGGGATAATGCTAGAGGTAATATCTCTCTCTCTCTCTCTCTCTCTCTCTCTCTCTCTCTCTCTCTCTCTCTCTCTCTCTCTCTCTCTCTCAGTAACACACACATACACATCCACCTTCACACATTTTCTTTTGTTGTTGATCTAAAGAGTTATGGTTGTAAGTGGAGCCCTCGTTTTGTGTTGTGCACAATTCAAGAGTGCTCTCGCTACTAAATACTTCTTTGAAGAAGAGTTCCTTTATTGTCACCACTGTATAAATCCTCTCAGAATATGCAATGAATGCAAGGATGCAGTCACTCCAGTAAAATGCATACAATGATGTATAGGAGAAGAGTTCAAGCTTCTTTTGTTTTGTGCATGGTTTTCTATATCAGACGACAATGCATGTCCTACTTGTGGGTGATCATTCGTGATAGAGTGGCCAGATGCCTTGCACAAGCTAACCTATCAAAATAGCCATTGTTTTCTACCTCAATATCATTTTTGTCCTTTTTTAAAAGAATATCATGTTGTTTAAATCGTTATTAAAATAAAATAGAAAGAAGTACACAAATTTGAATATTTTAGCACCTAAATGGGGTGCAACACCTAAATGGCGTCCTCCAATATTAGAGATAATGCTATTGGTAATACACAAGGTAATAGCAACCATAAGAAGAGCGACAATAAACGTGTTGATGGAGCAAAAGACACCGTGCACACACTCACACACCCTCGCACCTCAACACAACACAAGGAGCTCACTTAATTTTCTCACCTCACACACAACCACTCAAGAGCTCAATGTGAATCCTCCCCCCAAACCCAATTCAAGCCAAACATCTCAACCTACAAGCCCTTGTCTATTTGTAGAGATTACAAGGTGAGTCAAGTTGATAAAGGCTTGAATTCACACCCCAAAAGATACAAGAACAACCATAAAAACTCAAAAACTCTAGCCACAAAATGTTCTGTCAAACCATTGCAAAATCTTCACTAAAACCCACTCTTTGGTGTAGCCTCAACCTTAATCGCACCAATATAGGGTCACCTAGTCTTGCAAGATTCCACACCTCTTTTTCTTAATTCCTTGCACACACACATCCATGGAAACCTCAAAATTTCCATAGATTCTCCCAAGTGTAAAATTGAAGAGAATGTTGAAAATGGGGTTGCAGTGGAACACACACAGCTTGAAGAAGATGAAGACGCTCAAGGCACACAACAGAGAGCATACGGCCTAGTGGACAATGGAAAGTTAAGTAGATCTGCATAAGAGATAGGCTGATCCGTAGCATTTTAAAAAAACCCCATACCTTGTACATTTGCCTCATTGGAATTTACATTTAAGTTTCCACCATGAAAAAGAGGCATCAAACTGTCATAAATGTTCTATGAGCTTACATCACTAGCTCTAGTACATGACAACAAAGGCTAAAGAGAATCTTCCACAAACACAATATCTTGTGGCACTAAGATATGTTTTGTTTGCGGATGGTGTAACGTGTAACATTTTCTTTCAGTACTGTAACATTTTTGTGTGTGCCTTTAAAAGCCTTATCATACAATTTTTTGCAATGCATTTGTGGCACCAAAGCATAAGCTAAACAACCAAAAATGCGTATGTGATCAATAGATGGCTTCTTATTATCATGCCATGATTCATAAGGAGTCATAGATTGCAAAGATTTTGTAGGACACCTTTTGAGTGCATAAGTAGCACACACGATAGCCTCAATCCAAAATGAATGTGGAAAATCTTGACTCTTGACCTTACATCGTGCCATTTTTGTAAGCAACCTTTTTTTCTTTCAACAACACCATTCTACTGAGATGTATACAGCACTATACATTGGTGTTTTATCCTACAATTAGCAAGAAATGCATTAAACTAACATATATGTACTACTCCCTTGAATGGAGGGTGCCCATAGTACATTTAGAGACATTTTTAGCCATAGCCAAAAATTACTTGAAGCAGAAGAACACTTCAAACTTAGCTTTGGTACTATGGATCTCCACTCAAGAGCCACGATCGGTCCTGCATGACTGATCGGATCTGCAATTAGGCTAGCTTTACTATGAACACAATCAATCAAACCACCAAATTGCTCACAAGACTGGAACCATCTAGCTTGACGATCACTCCAAGGTGTACTTTGTACACATTAGAGCAACTTAAAGGCTTATGCTCCCTATAAACAATCAAATCTCTATCATGCATTAGATGCGTTTTGTGCGGAGGAGAATGCACGACACACTAGAGCATTTTGAAGGCTTGATGCTCCCTATGAACAATCAAATCTCTATCATGCATTAGATGTGTTTCATGATGTAGCCCTTACTACTGAACCATACTTTTGAAACTTCAAACGCTACATTTTCCCCAAAATATAGCCTTCACAAACATGCTTTGAAGGTTAAGAGGTGGATGCTACCATATACATGTGTTAATAATGTGTGTGAACACACTTAGGACCACCAGGGCATTTTTTCCTTCACTGAAGGTTTTTTCCCTCGTGCATTGTATATCCGTCCATCACACTAGGGATAACTTATCTTTCCATTGTGCACCAAGCAATACTACTCTCTGGTGTGTGCCTTGAGCTTGTCCTCTCGGGCATAGTCACTAGAATTGCTAATATACACCTACTCACTTTCTCCGATTTGGGTGAACTTTAGTGAGTGTGAACAGGTCAACAAATACTTCAAGGTAGCTCCTAGAGCTTCGTCTAGTCAGATTTTCCATTTGGACTGATTTCGGACTCCACTTCCACTACAAGATGTTTGCACATGCAATTTTATCCTTTTGTGTAGAATTTTTGTCAATGCTATTTTTTGCATAACAGGTCCCTTAACACCTTCTTTGGGTTGTGCTATATAGTAGGTGCAATTACTCACAACGCTGACAACAACACATATGTGTTCAAGATGTTTGCTACTAAAAGATAGATTGGACGAGGACAATTACCCAATGTGGGCTTACATGATGAACTCGGGTGATTTGGATGGTCGACCACAATTTGTGCATACTTCACTAGTCCAACCTACTTTATTTTGGTGTCAAATAGGTAATACATGCTCTCTCTCTCTCTCTGTGTGTGTGTGTGTGTGTATATATATATGTGTGTGTGTGTGTGTGTGTGTGTGTGTGTGTGTGTGTGTGTGTGTGTGTGTGTGTGTGTATGTATGTATGTATGTATGCCTAATAATGCACCACAATGCACGAGGGAACTTTTGGAATGAACTATGTAGCACACGTCGCCGTTGGAAGAAAAATGATCCTCAGGTTCAATAAAATGGCATATATGTCTGTTCGGAGCATGAAACTAGGTAAACAGAGACAAGATGGATAGATGGCATTACGTTAGGACAAAATAGTACCTGATGCCTTGCTCTAATTGAAAAGATAGGTTCTGTATCTCTTTGTTGGTTCTAGACGGGAAACTTTACTGGTGGTGGTGATCTCTCTCTCTCTCTCTCTCTCTCTCTCTCTCTCTCTCTCTCTCTCTCTCTCTCTCTCTCTCTCTCTCTCTCTCTCTCTCTCTCTCTCTCTCTCTCTCTCTCTCTCTCTCTCCATGCATATGCGATCTGTTAGACTAAATAAAAAAATGTAAGTGGAGTCATATGATGCAATAAATGACCGTAATATGGTATGATTAGCCTATTGACACCTTTGAAAATTTAATTTTCCATAATAGCGTGCATGGTGCCAACGGTCCAATCATTTATTGTGTTGGGGGGGGGGGGGGGGGGGAGAGTGAGAGAGGCAAAGAGACATATAGACAATCAACACACACACACACACACACACACACACAAAGGGAGGGAGGGAGAGACATAGAGAGAACACTTGTCTAAGGTGAGAAAACACTTGTTCCTCTGTTTGTCTGAGTAGTCAACAAGAGAGACATTCAAATAGTCCACCATATCCACCACCAATTATATACATCGATGTTGAGACCAGGGAAAGGTACTCCTCATGTACATTTTTTCAAATCCTCTCTTCATTTTCCAGTGAATGGAATGTTGAGGATTCTTGGTCCAAGAAATTTGCTTCTGCGTGTGCCATTGGCAGTTTGCTCATATTTATGTCAACGGTGTGCGTAGAGGCCAAATTATTTGATGCATATTCCCCTGCGTTCCATTTGCAAGAAAAATGTGTGTGTGTGTGTGTGTGTGTGTGTGTGTGTGTGTGTGTGTGTGACATTACACAAAATATAGTGTGTGTGTGTGTGTGTGTGAGTAAAATTACACAAAAACAAGTGTGTGTGTGTGTGTGTGTGTATGTGTGTGTTTGTATTTGTGTATGTTGAAGGAGTACGAGTGGAAGTGTGACGCAAGAGAGAGTGCGAGAAGAAGAGCACAATGATATGGTGAACTCGCTCTACTGTAATGTGTAGAGCATAGTGAGTTCTTATTAGGTTTTTACAAAAGAATATGTGTACATACGTGGCGGCCCGCCCACTTACCTGGGCGACCACATTGGTCTTTATACCCCAACAACCTCCCACTTAAAGTCCAATGTTCTACTTTAAGTGTGAGAGAAGCTACTATACAAGCTAATATACAAGAGATGTAGAGAAGTGATGTACTACCCTACACCTAACTGCTTGCAAAAATGCGCAAAGCTCTCTAAGGGAAGTCCTTTTGTAAGTAGATCAGCAGGATTTTCTGTGGTGTGAATTTTGACAAGCTGAAGTTGCTTATCCTCAAGCATTTCCCTGATGAAATGATACTTCACATCCACATGCTTTGTCTTTGAGTGATAAACTGGATTGCGAGCCAATTGTATAGCACTTTGACTATCACAATATAACACAAGCATCTCTTCTTTGATTCCCAAATCTGTTACTAGTCGATTAAGCCAAATTGATTCTTTGCATGCCTCTGATGCTACAACATATTCAGCCTCTGTAGTAGACTGAGTAACACAATCTTGTAATCTTGAACGCCATGATACTGCTCCACCAGCCAATGTAAAGACATACCCTGACGTAGACCTTCGGTTGTCTAAGTCACCTGCATAATCTGAGTCTGTAAAACCCTTTACACTTAGCTCCTGACTCCCATAGCATATACGCATACTCTTTGTAGCTTTCAGGTACCTCAATATTCCTTTCACTGCCTCCCAATGTTTCTTGCCTGGGTTTGACATGTATCGACTTACTACTCCCACTTCATATGCAATGTCTGGGCGAGTAGCAATCATTGCATACATCAAACTAACCACTGCAAACGCATATGGAATCTTATCCATTTCAGCCTGTTCTTCCTCAGACACAGGACAATCTTGTTTGCTAAGTTTCACATATGGTGGCAATGGAACACTCAACGCCTTACCCTTCTCCATATTGAAACGTTGCAAAACCTTGTCAATATACTCTGTTTGAGATAACCAAATCAACTTCTTTGATCTGTCTCTCTCAATGCGCATACCAAGTATATGACTTGCCTCACCCATGTCTTTCATGTCAAATGATTTTTCCATCTTTGACTTCAAAGCTGAAATTTCTTCCAGGTGCTTGCCAACAATCAACATGTCATCCACATACAAAATAAGGATCAACCAACTACCATCCTTAGCCTTCTTTGTATATAGACAGTGATCGAACTCACTACGTTTGTAGCCTTGAGAAAGCATAAACTTGTGGAACTTATGGTACCATGCCCTTGGTGATTGTTTTAAGCCATAAAGACTCTTTAACAACTGGCATACCAAATCTTCCTTGCCTTTCTCAACAAACCCTTCTGGCTGCTGCATGTAAATTTCCACATCTAAATCACCATGCAAGAACGCTGTCTTGACATCCATTTGGTGCAACACCAAATCTAATATGGCAACCAATGCAAGAAATCATCTCAATGTAGTCATCTTGACCACCGGAGAGAAGACTTCATCAAAGTCAATGCCTTGTTCTTGCTTAAAGCCCTTGGCAACAAGCCTTGCTTTGTACTTTGGCTGACTATCATGAGCGGTGATCTTATACCTGTAAACCCATTTACAAGGTAGAGCCTTTTTGCCCTGTGGTAATTTAACTAGCTTCCATGTCTGGTTTTTATGTAGAGCTGTCATCTCTGACTGCATGGCCAATTGCCAATTCCCGGAGTCCTTCATTTGCACTGCTTCCTTGTAACATGAAGGCTCATTGCAATCAGTCAACATGACATAGTTCATAGATGGAACAAACCTATCAAGAGGTCGCGTGATACGTCCAGATCTACGCACAATAGGTGGCTCAGGCTCAGCCACAACCCGTGGTTCCACTCTATCCTGTCCTTGCTCCTCTTGAGCCCTGACATTTTGTCTTGCACGTGCAGCCACAACCCGTGGTTCCACTCTATCCTGTCCTTGCTCCTCTTGAGCCCTGACATTTTGTCTTGCACGTGCAGGTCCATCTTCTTGGAAGACAACTCTTCTAATCTTCTCAACCCTCTCTAGTTTAGAATGATATTTGGCTTCATTAAAGTGAACATCATTGCTGCGGATAACCTTTCTGGATTCGGGATCCCAAAGTCTGTACCCCATCTCACCAGAATTACCATAGCCTAGAAAGATGCACTTTCTACTCTTTGGCTCAAGTTTGTTCCTAAATTCCTTTGGAACATGAGTATATGCCTCATAGCCAAAGACTCTGATATGCTTGTATGAGGGCATTTTGCCTGACCATACCATCTCTGGCACTGAATCCTTCTGCAAAACCTTGCTAGGAGATCTATTTATAAGATGAACAACTGTTGATACAGCTTCAACCCAAAACCCATTTGGCAGCTGTGCATTAGACAACATACTTCTGACCTTCTCTTGTATGGTCCTATTCATCCTCTCAGCAACACCATTTTGAGGAGGATTGTAAGGAGCAGTAAGTTCACGTTTTATACCTTTTGACTCACAAAAGTCCTGAAAGGCCTTTGAAACTTACTCTCCAGCATTGTCAGTGCGTAATCATTTAAGCTTCTTGCCACATTCTCCACAAGTGTCACAAACGTTTTGAAAACACTAAACGCTTCATCCTTGTGCTTGAGAAAGTAAACCCATACTTTCCTCGAGTAATCATCTATAAATGTCATAAAGTAAGAAGCTCCCCCTAGAGATAGGTTAGACATAGGTCCACACAAATCACTATGAACAAGTGCCAACTGTGTATCTCTTCTACTGCTTCTATGCTTATGTGGCTACTGTGTTTGCTTACCATACAGACAATGTTCACAGAATTCAAAATCATTAAATGAAAATCCAGGAAAATAACCAGAACGAGACAAGATTTCCATTCCCTTCTTGGACATATGTCCTAACCGGCTATGCCACAAAGAAACGTTCGGCTGCTCGGTTACATTGATTACATTTTTAGAGACATTTGATACATAAATCATGTAAAGTCCTCCAGAATTTACTCCATGTGCTACTGTCATGGAACCCTTGGATATCTTCCACATGTTCTGTCCAAAAGTGGTGACGTAGCCAACATCATCAAGTAAACCTGTGCTGATCAAGCTCTTTGTAATTGCGGGAACATGTCTCACATTTTTCAGCATGAAAGAAGAGCCATTCTGAAACTTCAATTGAACATCTCCAACACCTAAGATCTCACATGTCTGCCCATTGCCTAGCCGAACATGAAGAGCCATTCTGAAACTTCAATTGAACATCTCCAACACCTAAGATCTCACATGTCTGCCCATTGCCTAGCCGAACATGATCTTTAGTGGTCACATAAGAGGTAAACCACTCCTTGTTTGGAGACACATGAAGTGATGCCCCTGAGTCTATAATCCAGTCACTCACTGCATTTCCATCAGATGCTGTAAGAAGAGCTGAGTCCATTGTATTCTTCAAGAAGTAGATGTCTCCTGACACTAGACTGTCATCCTCTGCAACAATGTTTGTTACATTTATTTCATGAATCTTCACTGAGGACTTGTTCTTCTCACCATGGTCTTCAGCTTTCTCTTTGCCTTTTTCTGCTTTCCATTCTCTGCAGTCTCTTTTCATGACCCTTCTTGCCACAATGGTAGCATTCTATGTCACTCTTGCCTTTAGCACTGCGGGACTTGCTACGAGACTGATTCCTCTTTCCACCTTTGTACTTTTCTTTGGTCCTTCCCCTGAAAACTAAGGTTGTTCCTTTGCCTTTGTCCATTGTCTTTCTGTTGGTTTCTTCAGTAAGCAGACTGCCTTCTACACCTGCTATGGTCAAACCATCTGGAGGTGCAGAATTACTCAAAGCTGTGCGAAAAGTGTCCCAACTTTCCGGCAATGTGATCAACACGAACATAGCTCCAACAGGTTCATCAAACTTGACACCTTGAGCTGACAACTGACTGTAGATGGTGTTGAATTCGTTCAGATGATTGGACATAGGTGTCCCTTCTTTCATCTTCAAGTCAACAAGCTTCTTAAGCCAGTATACCTGTGAAGCTGCGCTCTGCTTCTCATAAAGATCACTCAGCTTTGTCCATGCTTCATAAGCCGACATCTCGTCTGCTACATTGAAGTAAACGCTTTCTGCCAAAGTCAGCATAATGGTAGAAAGTGCCAATTCATCCATTTCGCTCCATTCATCTTCGTCCATATCTTCTGGTTTTATCCCCTTGAACTTTATAGGTTTTATCTGCTTCTTTTGTACCAACACGTGCCAAATCTGCTTCTTCCACAATGGGAAATTGGTTCCATCCAGCTTCTTGATATTGTAAAGAGCAGTGTCCTGTGATCCCCAGCCATAGCTACGCTTCACAGTAGTTTACTTTCCTGGGAAAAATTCAGCAGAGTTTTCCCCGTAAACTGACCTCTGAACCAATATCAACCTGTCAAATGAACCAAGAAAGCTTCAGATTCTGCATAAATTTCGGCAAAGTCTCCTTTGTAAAATGGCTCTGGTGTACTCAAAAAACAGACCAAAAACAGCTCAAAAAACCATTGTCTCTCTAACACTGTAAGCTGTGGGTAAACCTGTCCTCCACCTGTACTGTCTCTCACTGTCTTGTCACTGTCGTGTAAGCATAGACTGCGACAATGTCTCAACGGCAGTAAAGCAAAGATGCAATCCCAACTGTCTAACTCACAGTCAATACATCCTAGCTGCCTATCTAAGGGTGCTCGAGGGATCGCTCCAAGACCTGTATCACCGAAAGGATCTCAACATTCGAGAATCCCCCAGCTCAATAAAACCTCACTCGACCCTCAACAAAGGATGTAGTAAATCTGACAGTACATAGACTTCCCACAAAGTCATACATCCACAAATTTCCCACTATATGCTGTAACCGCTGCGGCGATTGTTTGCTGCGTGACTCACAGCCAGCAAACCCTTAACAGACATACATCATCTCTGACAATACATCCCATGTGGAAGTACCTGCAATGTCAAGATGAAATCTGGAATATCAAGCAGCAAACACAAGCTACCTGATGAACTAGTGGATGTTGCCTACAATCTGTGTAGATGCGCCCGTGTCGTATGTGACACGCCTCCAAGAACTGTGAGCCGTCCTTCGATGTGTAGACAGCCACAAATCAATACTCTGGGAGTGCCGATATCCTCAGCACCTGCAGCCGTAGGCCGAAACCCCAAATTTGTAGAGTCGGATCTGTACCCGCCGAGACCACGTAGTCGAAAATGGCCTGCGCAGAACTTTGTCGAAGCCGAACGGTGGCCGAGATGACCTCGAATGAAATTCTGAGAACACCAAGCCCTTCGGGCTTTCCCACGGGAATTGCGGCCGTGTCTTCGCCTGTCGAATCTCACTCCAATCTGAGCAGGTGACTCTGGCTACCTGCAAATGCTGCCCCGAGCCTCGATCTGAGCTCTGATACCAGTTGAAGGAGTACGAGTGGAAGTGCGACGCGAGAGAGAGTGCGAGAAGAAGAGCATGACAATATGGTGAACTCGCTCTACTGTAATGTGTAGAGCATAGTGAGTTCTTATTAGGTTTTTACAAAAGAATATGTGTACATACCTGGCGGCCCGCCCACTTACCTGGGCGACCACATTGGGCTTTATACCCCAACATGTGTGTGTGTGTGTGTGTGTGTGTGTGTGTGTGTGTGTGTGTGTGTGTGTGTGTGTGTGTGTGTGTTTTAACCAAGATGGTATTGGTAGTAATATATAGTTTTTAACGACACAGATTAATGTATTCATTTGCAATTTTTAAAATATGTTTTGTTATAATTTCAAGGCATCATAGCCGACAGAAGTAAGATACTAAAAGTAGATATGGAGTGTTCATTTGGGCACCAGCATGCAACTTCCTCTTCACTGTAGTTGTTAACAGGTTCAAAGTAGAGAAATTTTGACTTTAGTGAGCCTTTAGAGATTCTTGGTGTGGCAGTAGAGGAGCTTGTGTTGAACTCAGATTTGGATGTTGCAGAGGTAGAGTCAGAACCTTTTTCAAGTTAGGAGGACACTGCAACCCCCAAGGTTCATGTGCTCAACTCACTAAAGAGGAAGGTGGATTTTATATCAAGCACTAACTCTGGGCCACGTACAAAGAAAATCATAAAAGAGAAGGAGAAAAAAGAGACAATTATTGTGGAAGAACCTGCAGTCATCGATGAAAGGCTTTTTGACTTTGTAATATCTACAGGAGTTGATGATAAATTTTATAAGGTATGTGGAATCTTTAATGCCACTTTGAATCTTGATGATCTTCTAGCTCAGCACGCCAATTTCTTAAAGCATGAAAGAGAGAGGTTTGAGCTGGAGGGGTGCCAAAGGATAGGGTCATTGTTGATGACATGGAGGTTGTTCACTTCAAAGATTGTGATCCCAAATCACGTTTGTACAAAAATTACAATCAATTGACATTGTTATGCAGACCCTTGTGATGACCTATGCACAAAAAGGAGTGCAAGCTTATCCAAGAGTCCTTTGGATTTTTTTTCTATCTGAATAAACTAGTTGCTAGTCTTATGAAAAACCCTGATGAAGTCATGGAGGAATAAGATCTACCACCAGATGAACAAGAGGACTTCAAGAAGGTCTACAATGAAGTGGAAGAGATAGAGGAGGCTATTAACTTTGAGGCAGAAGCAAAGGAGGTTGAACAATGCAAAATGTTGTCTGTGAAAACATCAAAATTCAAGCTACCCTTGGATGTGTTTGGATTCAATGAGAAACAAGTTGAGTTGGTGCTTCCTAGTGTTGCCAAAATTTAGATTTTGTGATAGGACATACATTTTCCTCCATGACATTCAAATTATTTTACATCTAAGGGAAGACTTTGCACTAGGCACCATCTCCAAATTCGACGAGGAGAGGAGCGTCTTTGTCTCTGAAGACAACACTCTGATGACGAGGCATTTAAAACCTCCAACAACCCACTCGAGTGCCTCAAACCATGTTTCCAAAAATAAAAAAAGTATAAGGAGACACTCCCTGATGAGGCCACTTTTCAAGCAATCAAGAATAGTCTGATATTCTCAACAAGCAATGAAGAAGTAGAGGAATGGTATAAGCACCTAGGATAGGGGTCGAGCCGCTCGATGGACCTAGGAATGGTATAAGTACCTAGGACAGGGTCGAGCTGCTTGGTGGACCTATGGAAGGACAAACTATGGATGCAAGATGAGAGTTTCATGGTAATCCCCCCCCTTCCCCTAGTGTCTCTCTCTAAATCTGACACTTAATTCTATGTACATTCCTGGATTACTGAAAAGGATGACTTTCTCCGTCGTCGAACCAAAGAGTACCATGGAACATATGCAGCTCTTTCACAATATCTTGACAAAATGCGCAAGGCACGGATACTAGTCTTTCACAATGGAATGTTGCAAGAGGGGACTCTCGTAATGTTTTCACTAAAGACATTATCCTACTTCTTAGGTGGACCGATGCTGCCAAAGAACACGGACAAAGTCATTCTTGTCATTTTCTTTTTTGCAAGAGAGTGTTTTCGATACAGTCCTAGGTATACAAGCGGGCATGTCGCATATTACTACACTTACACAACAATGGAATCATCTTTAGAAAAACAAAACCCAAATGAATCTTAGAGTATGGAAAACACATGATGATAAGATACAATGACAATATGCCAAAACATATATCTAAAATCTCAACAAGCAGAAACACAACTTGTGACTTGTACATGTTGCCTTAGTCATTGTAGATTGCAAATTTGTACATGTTTTTTGGTAAACACATTACCATATGTCTAATTCTCTATAATTTATTGAAGTACATATTGTGTCAAACACTCAGTCTCTTGCTCCACCTATGGTTCACATATTCCATTCTCTCTCTCCACTTTCTTTGGCCTTCTCAAGCACTAGAGTTTTGAAAGCCTCACACCGTTTAATTTTTCTTTATTTTAAATGTCTAATTTCTTGTGTTGTTGCTGAAGATGCTAATACTTTGTTTTGTTGCATGCGATGAAGGATTCTGTGATAAAACCATTGGAAAAGCTCTTTCAAACTATTTCCCTTGTCTTGAGAGCCACGATCCCGAGTGTGTTTGAAGTAGCTATTCCTTGCCATGTAATGAGACTTTTCTAAGCCATGTGTATTCCATATGCTTGGGTTTCCGTGCTTTTGAATGAAGTATGACAAATGGTTGAAAATGATGCACAACAAATGAAGAAAAGTTGGTAATCACACACACTGGCATAGTTGATTCTAATCACAAGAATGGTTTTGAGAGTACCATGTAATGAGTAATTTGAGTGTCTATCCATGCTGTCTTGAATGGTTTATTCAGAAGCTGTAGGTTCTCCTGAAACTTGCTGAAATCCTCTTGTGACCAACCATCTTTGTCACACATAAAAAAGAGCACATCTATAAAATTCCAAACATCAACCTTGGCGTTCCGAGTAGCTGGCTCATGGTCCTTCACACCCATATACAATTTTTTTCATTGCAACTACTCAACTTTGCTAACGTAGGTGGAGTGATATATCCTTCCACTCTTTGTCAGCTTCACATCTTTTATGCCTAATGGTTTAGATAAGAATCTTCAAGCATTTACACCACCAATGGATGGTTTGGAAGGCACATCCTTCTCATTGCTTGATCTTTTTTCGTCTCGATGGATTTTGATATTGCCCCCATGGAGACCCATATCTGACAATACTAGGTCAAGGGCCTCTAGGGCCAACTGGTGCTCACTTGAATTTTTTATTTTCCAAGCAAACCCAATGTAGAGATATACTAACTTCTTTACAATTCTGCAAAGAGCATGCATTGTACAAATGTGGACATTAACAAGTGGAATTGCCATAACTGGGCAGAAGTTAGGATCTTTGTTGTGACGAGTAGGAGTCTTTCTCTTGACTTTGGGTCCATCACCTTTGCAGACTCCATACAGATTAAGCATGGATATTTTTTCACTGCATCCATTCCATAATTATACATACACTGCAATATTTTGAGGCCACCTGCAAGATGCCATTGGACATGAAAGTCTCCCCTCCCATCCACAGACAACACCTTTCCTCCACCTCCAAAATTTCCTAATGGTTTTGATTGTCCTAATTTGTGCTACTCCGCCAACTGTGGACTACGGTGGGAAAATTTTGGTTGAGAATTTTCAGAACCATTCGCTACATTTTGGGGAACATAATCAACGGTTTGCTACACTATTGTCCAAAAGGTACATCTTCTCAAAAAACAACTCTCTTGACTTCTTCAATCCTTTGAGGTTGTTTGTGCATGCGATCCTCCCAAAAGATTACAGCATGGCTGCCAACAAGTCTCGTCTTTTTGAGATCCCATAATATATATCCCATTTCACCATCGTTGCCGTATCCTAGGAATACACACTTACAGGACTTTGGCTCCAACTTGTTGCGGTCTTCCTTACAAATGTCCACAAAATCTTTGCAACCAAACACTCTCAAATGAGCATACGAAGGGTCTTGCCCGACCATGCTTACTAGGGAACTCCCCCACCTAAAGACTTGGGTGGTGATCGATTAATCAAATGTATGACTGTCATAATAGCCTCTACCCAAAAACCATGGGGTAATGTAGCATGAGACATCATACATCAGAATTTTTCTTGAATAGTTTGATTCACCCACTTTGCAACACCATCCTAGGGTAGATTATGAGGTGTAGTCAACTCCCTTTTTATCTCTATACTATCACAGAAGTCTCGTAAAGACTTTGACACGTATTCACCCCCCCTTGTCAGAGCGCAGACACTTTACCTTATTGCTAACCTGATTTTCAGCAAGTGCCACAAATTGTTTAAACTTATCCAAGGCCTCATCCTTATTCTGGATTGGATATACTTACACCTTGCGGGTAGCATCATCCACAAAGGTAATAAAATACTTCTTTCTCCCTAGAGATAGCCTTGGCGTCTGACATATATCGGAATGTACCAATTACAAGGGATAATCTTTCAATGAAACAGATTTCTTGTGAGGAGTTTGAGCATGCTTTCCATATATACAATGATCACAATGGTCAAAATCAGCATACCTCAAACACAATAAATACCCCAAACAAGAAAGCACCTTCATTCCGATTTGATTCATGTGTCCCAACCTACCATGCCACAAGGAAAGACTTGGCTGCTAGATCATGATGACAACATAGGTTCGCACACTAGATACATGAAGTGGATACCTAGTGTCACTTTTAAGACCTCTAGCAATGATCCTAGATCCCTTGCTGTTTTCCACCCGTTATCCCCAAAAGCAGTGTGATAGCCATCAACATCTAGTTGCCATGTGCTTATCAAGCTCTTCTTGAGCTCGGGTACATGCCTCACATGATGCAATGTAAAATTTGATCCATGTTGAAGTTTCAATTGCACACTGCCAATTCCCTCAATATCACATGCATAATTGTCCCCCAAATGAACAACACCCTATCTGCTAGCACTGTAGCTAGAGAACCATTCACAATGGTGGTGTCACATGGAATGATGCACTTGAATCCAAAATCCAGGTGTGCATGTCTGCTACAGTCGGAGGCGTGGAGTTCCTTGCAAAATAACCAAAATAGCACACTACAAACCGTAAAATAAACTAATCGACATACCTGGCAACACATAGATGCATAATCGCGAGATACATGAATAGAGAGGGACAGAGTGCGAGAGAGAGCAAGAGAGCGCGTGCAGGCGCACCTCCTAGAGCGGAGTGCTACGCCTTGCAAAATACTCACAATAGAATACCATAAAACGATAAATCGGTATACCTGAATCGTCGCACATGCACATGATCGATCTCAACACGAACAGAGAGAGATAGCGAGCGAGATAGAGAAAGAGAACATATGCAGACGCACCTCCTAGAGCGGAGTGCTACGCTTGGTACGTCTAGAGAGAAGAGAGGAGAGGTGAGAAGAAAACACAGACACTGGGTGCAATCTCCCCCTGTGCAAGAGTGACCATTTCCTTCTTGCATGTATTTGTTTTATAGATTTCTTGAATGGTCAAATTGGTTACAAACTGGCCGGCCGGTCATAAATGGCCAAATCTCATAAAAGAGCACTTGAATAAATATCATAAAATGTAATTTCCTTTTGTAAAGCCTAGCTCAATCAAGCTTTTTCCACATGTCAGCTATAATAAATAGTAAAATGTCAATTCCATAACAATGTCATCATCAAAATTAGCAACCAAAAATTTTGCACTAAAAGAAGAAGCAAAGAGAATATCATTGCCACTATCCACATGACTGTCTACATTGATTTCCTCTATCTTAACCATGCTTGTCTTTTTAGATTGACCATCCTTTTTGTCATACCTACTATCATCAAACTTTTTACCCTTGCCTTTCTCTTTCTTCCACTTAAAGCAATCACGCTTAAGGTGTCCTTTCTTGCCACAATGATGGCACTCAACATCTTTCTCATGAGATTTGTTGTTGCCTATGTTTTTTGATTTCCCCTTTTCTCAGATCTACCTCTGGTATGCAATGCACTGGAAGACTTATTAGTTGCAATATTTTGTCTATTCAGCTCTTCCATTAGCAAAGAGATCTCCACATCAGAATACATCATCATAGCATTGGAGTTGCTCATGGCTATCTTGAATGTATCCCAGCTTTCAAGTAAAGTGCATAATAGGAAAGTAGCTTTAAATTGATCATCAATGTTGAATTTTAGAGGAACTAGATGGCTGAAAATAGAGTTGAACTCTTTAAGATGTACGGCCATGGTTGTACCTTCCTTCATCCAAAGGTCCATCAGCTTCATCAACCAGTAAATCTTACTAGAAACATTTTTTTGAGCATACAATTCCTCATGTCTAGTCCAAATAGCATAGGCAGAATTCAACTTCTCTATGTTGAATAGCAAAGAGTCAAAAACTGGGATCTCTATCGTAGATTGTGCAAGCTCATCTAGATCTTCCCAATACAATTGCAAACTTCACATGTTTCTTCTACACCAAGACATTGTAGCACTGTATTTGCAAAATGGCAAAATTATGTGCACCCTCAAGCTTCTTGATGTACAAAAGGTTGCTGCTATCCTTGTTCCTTGCCATGAATTCAGCCAAAAATAGGAGATTGAAGCCTTTGTGGATTAAAATCTCAAACTCGCTCTGCAGCACTAATAGCCGCTGACAAAGAGGCACAGGTTCTGCTACACAGAGTGTTCTGAGCTAGTCTCAAAACTCGAGCTACAGATTCAAACTCAGTACAGTCGAATTCAGATTATCGAGTAATTTGATTCAACTACAACAATCCAATTCAGCTTCAATGATTTAGATTCAACTTTAACAATGTGGATTCAGATCTTTTGCACTTCTAGAATCAAAGCTTCTAAGTAATTTTGAATATTTCAAAAATCAAATCCAGCCAACATAGAAAAAGTGTTCCAGCACACTCTGGGAAACCCTTGTTGGAAACCCTTATTGCTGGCCTACTTGAAACTGAGTTACCAAGCTTAAAGATTTGAGAACTCAAAACTCATAAGCACCTCAGGCTTGTGTATACTCTTCGCAGGTCTGCTGCTCCACCTGAATCTTGCACAATGCTGTAGGAACAAAGACTACTTGCACACTGTGATGCTACCCAAAGTTCTGATGTTAACCAAAACTCTATTTTCAAAACATAGCTCTGATGCTAATCCACCCTCACCACACCAGCTTGTACAACTTTGATACTAGTTTGTAAGGATTGAGTGAAGCTCAAACTATAGGTTGAGACTCAACAGTTTCTTCAATCTTCAGATTCAGACTCAGCAGTCTACAAAATTTAGACACAAGAACCTGTTGAATTCAAACATAACAAATTGATTGTATTGTAGAGTTAGACGCATTAGTAAAGTGATGAAATGCATGCACAAATAGGATTATACAACCACCTGATAAGGGTGAAAATATACAGCCGCCCAATAAGGGTGCAGATGAGCACATGGCCCTTTATCCCAACATTGGCAAGTAATGAAATAACCTACATACACATTACCAAGTCCCCCCCGATTCATATGTTCATAGCATATTCCAAACATAGTAAGTCTTAATGCAAGATGTCTGAATTGAAGCCTTGCTTCACATAAGTACCTTTGTGCTTATAACCCACAGATACTTCTACCATCATATAGATCTCATGGCAAAGAGAACCAAAATTGTTGAACATGTACAGATAATGGACTTGGTCTAATTGTACATCTTATTGAAAAGCAAAAAACCTCTTGTAAGATATGTATGCCATGCTTGCTTAGCGTAGCATGATTCCGTTTCCCTTGAGCATATAGGATTGATTTGATTGATTGAAGCTCGGAGAAAAATTTGCTAACTAATCGTATCCTAGAAAAAATGCAAATCCAAAATGCAAAATAGAGAGACTCGTGTCGGCATCTCAAACGTGTATAAATGGTCGGTCATACCAAGCACCATTACACCCTTCAACAAGCCGAACAACATGCCGCACTGATCTCCGTGAGATTCTCAAGCACTATGAGGTGGCCTTGCCTTTGCATCAAAATATAACTCTTTGGAAACCCCTTCGACGAAGTTCCGTAGCATGTGTCATGTATGAGGAGAAGTCGTGCTTCTAATCAAGACCATTTTGTACTGAAGTCGTGATTGATTTTGGTCTTCAAACCAATCATTGGTTGTTGGATAGCCAAAATTTTTGAACCAAAAACCTCGGCATGGTCCAACCTTGCTGGGTTTTTATGCCTTTGACAAGCCATGCTTGTACATGAATTTGATATCGAATGATAAAGGATGACCACATAGACTCTGCTTTGGGTGATTATTGATGCCTGAAAACAGTGTCAAAAAGGCACCGTTCAATAGGTTGCTAACTCTGGAGCAAAAAGAAAACATTTTGAAATTTTGAATGTTCTGAGATTTCAAAAAAAAATATGGTGTATTTTTTGCCTTTAAAACCGTCATAGAGAGGGAAAATTTGTGTCGGTAATCCGTCAAAGAGGAGTGGGGGAGATCCAACTGTGGGAATCTCCCTTAGTGAATTTAAACGTATTTAAAAAAGATAAAATAAACTCTCAAGCAGCGGCTCAGCAGTGGGCAATGGCTGCCTTGTTGCGAGATGTTGCAAGGAGAACGAGAGAGAGGGAGAGCGATGCGCTCTCGATGCGTTGTTTCTCGCCCCTTGCACCTGTAGTGGTTTTTAGCCCCTTGGTCTTGTGCTCCCAGTGAGCTCCTCCCTGTGCTCAATTTGGTGGCGATCAAGTTCGGCTTCCTCCATGGCTAAAGCAGCCCTGCACACGCTCGAGAGGCCACACCCTTTTCCATTTTTCTTGCCCAACACATGAAAGGTCATGTTGGAGAAAAACACTTTGAGGAAGTATTGTACCATGTAATTTCTGCACTTTGCAGTGATAGGCCTATATGGTACGGTTTTGTTCGGCACATGTCGTTAGTCACACGGTGTGCAACATGGTCCAGGAACTCATGGAGTTTGGTTTAGCCAGTGTGGAGTGAGGTTCATGAGAGTCCCTCTTGCTCATGTTGGTGAGTGTTTGTAGTTACCTCTACACACAAGTACATCTCGTACTTGCTATATGTCATTTTTCTTGACATCATGTTTTGAGACATACTCCACATGTGGAGAATATGAGTCTTTACAACTGACACTGGCACATGTTTACTAATGATGTGTCACGACAGAGTCCCTAGGTGCTGATCACATCCATTTGTTTGACCATTTTGAGCACACAATATCAGAAACAATTTTAGTGGCCATAAATTATTGGGTACCAAGTACAGACTTGTTGCACTTTCCAACCTCAACCTAATTATTGTATGCATGTATGTCATCAATTTATAATTTATCAAGTTATCATGTTTTGAGCCTACTCTCTCTCTCTCTCTCTCTCTCTCTTTAATTACTAGTGTAATTATCTATGCTACAAAGATGAATGCTAGTCTTGTCAATCCACCCTAGCCCACCAACGAGTGATATCAGAGCTTATGGTAGAATTAGCATTCTTTAATCATTTTTTCCTAATTGCACATCTCGAATTATTGTATGATCCATCAAGTTTGGGCATGTTCATGGCCATTCCATAGACCCTCTACTCTTCTTGATGGACTTGGCATAATTAGTGTACAATTGCATTCACTTAGCATGAATTCATCTCCAATTTCCTCTCTAATAATACCTCCAATTGGGCACTATTAATCAGGATTAATTACACTTGCATTTAGATTGGTTTTTTATGTTGTTTTTAAGAATTTTGCATCTTTCAATTAATTCTTCAACGTTTTTCTTCATCATGCATTGCTCACTTCATCTCAAAGTGCTCCTTGTAAGCTCTCCACAGAGCCTTCAAGCACCCCAATCCGACACTGATAACCCCACCAATTGAGCTCCCCTAGTTTTACTATAATTAGGTGTGTGTTTGTGCCAAGGCTCTATCAAAATCAAATTTTATGTCCTATGTTTGGAGCATTTAACAATCAAAACAAGAAGGCTTATTGGTAGTGCATTTGACCCTATTTCGGGGGTGTGGCTTGGAGTGTCCTAAAGCTGGGCAAGATGGGCGGACCCAAGCTGAGGACCCAAGCTGAAAGTCAAATCCGAACTTTTTGAAGATATCGGGTTGGTAAGCGCCCCTTTCCGTGAGTAGCGCACATTGCCCAACCAGATGCAAAGGGTTTCTTTGAAAGAGCTTTGAGTTATGCATCGGGTCCATAGTAATGGTTCTCGTGGCTGGAGCTCTGGTGCTCTAAACACTCAGCTCTTGAAGCCCAATATCTCACGACACCAAGGCACCCCAAGCAAGAGCAATTCCCATGTTCCCTCACACACTCTAGATCCAACCCCTTACAAGGAGTGCTATCCCACAGGTGTAACACTAAGGGAACTACTATGTAGAATCCTCCTCCCTATCTCCCTATTTATAGGCCCTTGGCCTTATAGGATTCCCTGCCCATTTAGTAGTCAACCCTTGGCCTTATAGGATTCTCTGCCCATTTAGCAGTCGGTCCTTGGCATGGGTCCGTCACCCCCCAGGGTTGCCCTTGGCATGACATTACTCCCCCCTTGGAGAAGTGTTTTCGTCCTCAAAAATATCTCCTCAAGAACACTAATGTTTTCCATAGTGGCAACTCTTAGAGGTCCATCTTTTCATGTGTCCAATACACAGTTTAGTAGGAGTCTGAATGAAACCAAGAGAAACATCTTGACTTTGTAACTGGCTTATATCCAATATAGTGTGTAGACTCTATTTATAACTCACTTGAGTATTGTAAAAGAGTTATTACTACTAAGAGGTGTCTAGATGAATGACCAAAAGTCATACTTTTTGGAGAAATTGGAACATTAAAAAATCCTTCTTCTCAACTTTTCATGAAAGTGACCTACTGACATAACTCATCAGCGTGTACAAAGTCCTTGAATTGCTGTCATTTTTGTGAGTAGGCAGCCCCACCATAACGATGATCAAGGTTGAAAGCATGACATAAACATGCAAGGACTAAACTTATTCACGACATGCTTTGCATTGTGATGAATAAACTCCAAACCAAAAAGATAATCTGTCCATTTGGGCTGCATCTTGCTAAAGTATTCTCATAGCATATCCTTTAGCACTAGATTAATACTTACCAATTGCCTATCCGTCTTGGGAAGAGTGGCAGTATTGTAGTGAGTTGTTATTTACAAGCACCCAAATAGAGCCATCAACTCGTATGGTGGTTAGTAGATCCACATAAAATATCATAGAGATATTGCACCTGCATAAGCTATCAACTTCATGAATTAGAATGATGCTCCAAGTAAGCCTTTGCTAAACACTAGGGCCCATAACACCTAGTGGGCATGCCTCTAGCAAAAACATACTCGAACCTTCATTTTCATGATTTTAATTTCCAATGCATATGGTGAATGTTATTCTTATAGCACTCTAATAGTAGGAAAAAAAACAATGGGTAAATAGCCCATTGTAATCTCTTGAAAGCCTTGCTAAACTGTTGGACCATAATAGACTGTGAAAAATAATCACATCTAGGTACCAACCACAAAACAATTTCATTAACAAAGCATAGTCTTGCTATAAGTGTAAACAACCATCCGTCAATGTTGTCTACAATGCTTGTAACCTTGTACAAAAGCTTGCTACTTATATATGGATAGATGCACCTGTCAAGGGTCATAAGTACCTTCTCCCAACCTTCAAGGGGCAACTCTCCAAAGGTCAAGAGTGGCTCCATAAAATGTGAAAAATTCATGCTGATTGGGATGGACTTTGGACTCTTGTGCAACTCATTTTCCACATGTGCTAAGCCATGTGCCCTCACATGCTTACTGGACTGCTTATTGTACAAGAGATAATTCTCACACCAGCTGTTGATGTTAGGCCAAAGGCCACAAACCCAACACATACATTATAAGCCATCCATGCATGTGATGCACATGATCAAATTGGACCCACATGTGCTCCAAATTTCCACCCGGACGCATTCGATTCACAAGATCAACTCCACTACCGGGCCCAATTATGGACATCTTGAACACATTTGGCTGTTGGCCATTCTCAAATTGCCAAGTAAAGAGAACATCATGTATGTATGGATATCTAGGAGTTCTTGATCTTTATATCCAATGCTATCTCCAAACCTCGGGCACTTATATTCTTTGATCCTTTGGCACATTCAAAGCTTCGCTCAATCCTTTGCTTATTGGGACAAGGGTGTGATAGTGTCTAGAAAGTCAACAAACTCACTGTCCTCAATGTACTACTTGGTGTCATCATCATTTTCCATGATAAGATTTTCCATTATCAAACCTTGAGCACTCATACATTCCAACGGTTCAGCGGTAGAAAAAAGCTCCTAAGAAATACAACTCTGCAGCAAAAAGGCCATCTTTTTTTCATTTGATCTGCACCTTTCTTTTTTGTTTTTGACACACCAGAGGGCCCATAGGGGGAGGTGCTTATCCCTTCCAAATATTAGCCATGTTACATGGTCAAGCAAGGGCCGTGTACCATCGCACTCGGGGGGGGGTCACTTTATAATTATGTGACTATCACGTGAGTGCAGTCGAAGGGGTTATTAAATTTTATTTTTTCTCACATTTTTACATACAGAAGGGTACTATAAAATGAAATTGGGAAAACAAATTACAAACTGAATAGGAAAAGGGTATATTTTATTTGTAAAAAATTCACAGATAAGGAGTTTTAAAAATAGTCCTTAAACGCAAGTGATATACAAAATTTATACATAGTGACCCCCCCCCCCCCCCCCCCCCCGAGTCATCGGGCACGAGCCATGGGTAGGCATCACCATGGCCACGTAATTGATGTACCACGCACTGGGAACAATCGAGAGAACCCATAGCAACCGACTAGCAACCTCCTCCTCGAGTGACCCACCCAGGAGGAGGATGCACTCGAGTGTCCAAGGGAAAGAGCCTAGCAATGTAAGCACCAGGTGAGCACAAGGTGTCCATCTAGAGTTTGACCAAACGGGGGATTTGAACCCGCCACCCATAGGTTGAGAGGCCAAAGTCTTACCAATAGACCAACTCTTTAAGGACCGATCTGCACCTTCTTTCTACACATGTAATGTTGATATTCACCTAAATGTATTGCATAGTGAGTCTACTTGTACTTATCTCTTAGAATACAATAATAAATGACTGTAGGACTTGTGGCCACACATTCTAGCATTTGAGAACAATGATAACAAGCTAAGGTCCCATAGTCGTGTGTGATCATGCATCTTGGAGAGGACTTTCAAACTCATCCTTGCCAATGAACCTCATTAGACAATCTTGTCCTCAAGTAGCAAGGACATATATGTTTACACAATGCAAGCGGCCTGAGAATTGACTGAATCTAAGGACTCCAAGAAATCCGCCACTATTACATGTAACATATTCTTTCCACATATGACTATCATGCCTCTACTCCATCCCCATCATTTCATTGCTAGAACCAGATGATGAAAACTCAAATGCTATATAATTATCATAGTGCATAGAAAGCTCTTGAACTTGAACAATATCCTTTGTTCGAGTCAATGCAATGTAGAAGCTGTTCTGTAAATGCATTGCTCGTATGATATCGACCACACTAGAGGCAACATGCAAGACATCTCTAGCTTCCTAGTCCACTGTTACTCATGCATTCTTGACTCCTATGCCATGTGCAAGACAATCTTTGTTTGCATTGATTTTAGATGTTGTGCCAACCTTATAAAATTGGCATTGATCATGATCAAGAAGAAAGAACTCTTCACCAATTTTAGTTTCAGTAGCCTCTATCTTCACCCGTTCTCCCATTAGAGTTAACGGATGCAAGCTAAATGCATTATTTATTTCCAAATGCTGCTTCACAGAGGCGGCAAGAAGCACATATTTGCTACTTTAAAACATAAGGACAAGCTTGTGGACACACTCTGCTCCATAAATGGTTATGTGTCTAACCATTGTCGATTGCAAGATCAATGATAAATGGATTATAACTAAAGTTCTTGTTGCACGTTAAGCAAGAAAAGCAACTATCTTGACCTTGAGTTTCCACCGATCGGATTTAATGTGAAGACGATGCTCTATACATAATTATCACTATAATTACTTGGCACTTTGAATGACTACCATACTGCTTGTGGCCATTAAAGAAATAATTACCACTATAATTACTCATGGCACTTTGAATGACTACCATACTGCTTGTGGCCGTTAAAGAAATAAGTTATGAAATATGAGCAACACTAAATAGACCAAAGTATAAGAAATTCAAATCCGCTTTTGAGAAAATCCTCTCAACTCAAAGAAAATATGAGACCAATCTGCTTTTGAGAAAAACCTCTCAAATCTAAAAAATACAAGACCAATCCACTTTTCAATCAAATATGAGAAAATACGTGTGAGGTCCCCAACCCGCCAATACCAAGATCGGGATGGGATCCTTGTCAGGTCTCTAGGACTAATAAAAATTAGAGTCTCTTAACAAGAATAGCTTGGGTCTATAGCCCTAGAAGAAGACCTAGTCCTGTCTCGCAGTGAAAACGAGACAACATATTAAAAGTCCAAAACTATTTCGGCCCTATAACTTCCACAAGCTGGGCTAAGGTATCCTCAACCAACACTTTTTTCCCCCTAACATATGTAAAGGCACAGCCGCTAGTGGACTCCTCTTCCAAGTGAAGAAGTTTTCTAATTTTTTTTGGTGTGCATGGATGGATAGTTACCTGACTAATCAGGTCCACCCGTCCATGATTGACAACCTTAGTCAATCCCCACTTACCACCCCGCACTCACACATGATTCTTTTGTTTTCTAATTACTATCACATTGTTTTAACATTTAAAATAATGGTTTCATTTAACTTCCCGTCACAATAATTCCTTCAATCAAGTATTAAAAACAGCATTGAAAAGCATTCTTTTAGCAAACAAACATCTTTAAACTTAAGACAGGACAGGGTGTTTTCAATCAAAAACATTGTTCATAATAAGCATGACTAGTACTCTTCTTGTCTCAAGACCACCTAAGGGTGAAAAACGACACCCATTCCTTGTTCAAAATCCGGGGTGGATAAACCCCCACCCAAGGTTCGGGGTGCCCATACACCAAACCAATTACCCATACAACTGGGCGACTCCCCTAGGATAAAACGATATCCTAACTTATGTAGAAATATCAAGACATGACACGGAGTAGAAACTCATCGTTCATGGGGGTAACCGACTTATCTGTGGATGGCTAGAAAGCCATCATTATTCATCAAAATATACCAACGAGTCGCAGGTGTCTTGAGACAAGCTGTCTTAAGGATGATCAATCATATCTTTCCTAATTCAACCAGGCTTAACCAAAAAATTCTTTCCTACTTTATAAACAAAATGCACATTGGTTCCTTGGAATTTACCTTCCGTTTTCGACCAATTATTCCTTTTCTGATTCTTACTCACTCCTTACGTATGCAATGTTAACTTATAACAAAACTTAAACTATTTAAAGAATTAATTGAATAATGGGAAACCCACTTGGGACTGATCGGCCATCTATTGCTATGCTGGTACGTGAAGACTCTTCTCTATAGGCCTATTACTATGCCCGACTTCGTCGTCGTGCAACGTTCTAGTTCGTTTTGGGGCTATGTCCTCATCGTCAGATGTAGGATTTTCTCGGGTCTTTTTAGGTGCCATAACTTCTTATTCTTTATAAAAAAGGACGTCTAATCATTAGGTAAATTATCCAAAAGCTAGACTTAACCTTTGTATCAATCGTAACCCATCAAAGATTAAATTTGTAGTTTTAATTGGTAAATTCTTGACCTAATAATTTTTTATTTGCCTATATAGATATAATAACTTTTTCCAAAGCTTTCCTAAGGGTTTTCTAAGCTCTCCTAAAATTTTTATAATTTTCTATAACTTTTTAATTTCCCCATCGAATTTTAAGCTTGGAATCTGCTTATTTTGAGCTTAATATTTATTCTATTTACTTCTCTTAAAGATTTTATTTCTTCAACTTTATATCAGTGGTTTACCCTTATTGTAATTTTCATAGAAACTTTTGACCCCAAAGTCTATTTATTCTAATTAATCTTTTGTTAAAAATAGAACTTTTGGTCAATTATAATTTTCTAAACTAACTAAGAAACTATGGTATAATTATCACAAGTAGATAATGATATTTATGACCTATAATTATCATCTTTTAGTTTTTCAACTTAATTATCTAGTTTCTATATTTAATTTTTAGTTAAAATTAGTATAATTTGATTTAGATAAATATCTATGCTAATTTTTTAACCTTAACATAATTATCATAGCTTTTTTATCATGTAATCTAACTCTAATAAATAGCATGTAATCATCTAACATACTCTACTAATTTTCCCCTTTAATTTTCAACTAGAATTAGTATAAATTGACCTAGATAAATATCTATACTAATTTTCTAACCTTGAGATAATTATCATGGCTTCTTTATGATGTAATCTAACTTTGATAAATATCGTGTAATCATCTAACATGATTTACTAATTTACCCCTTTAATTTTTAGTAAAAATCTGATAATATTAGCTAAGATAACTAGCTAAACTGATTATCTGTGCTTAAGATAATTATCCCAACTTGTTAATGTTGGTTTCCATCTTTGATAATTACTATGTACTTATATAAATTAATTTACTAACTGCCATTTTCAATTTACAGTCAAAATCAAGCAATATTAGCTAATATAATTAGCTAAACTAATTATCTATGCATGACATATTTATCTTGGGTTTCTAATAGTGATTTGTATCTATGATAATTACTATATATTTATCTAGGTAGTTTAGCTAATTTATCCTTCAATTAATAGCTAAAATTAGTATAATCCGACCTAAATAAATAGCTATATTATTTTTCTAACCTCAAGATAATTATCATGGATTTTTTAACATGTAAAATAACTCTAATAAATAGCACATAATTATCTAACATGTTTTGATAATTTCCCCCTTTAATTTTTAGCTTAGTTTAATCTGACTTAGATAAATAGATATATCATTTTTCTAACCTCAAGATAGTTATGACATCTTTTCTAACATGTAAACTACTCTAATAAATAGAACATAATTATCTAACATGTTTTTTTAAATTTTCCTTTTAATTTATAACTAAAAGCAACTAATTTAAGCTTAGTTAAATATTTAGATTAATTATCTGTTAATGAGTAATTTATCCCATGTTTCTAAAAATATTTTTTAACTATGATAATTAACTTAATAATTTTTTAGCTAATTAAATAGTTTTTTCACCAGTTTTTGATTTAAAAAAGCTAATTTTTACTTAATTAATTATAAAAACTAATCAAAAAACTAAGAGATAATTTTTCTAGCATCTTGATAGTCTAATAGAGCTTTGATAATTATCTTATACTAATCTAAGTTTAATTAGTATAATTACTCTTAATTTATGTCCAAAACGATTAATTTTAGTCCTAATATGGCTTAATAGTTAATTAGATTAATATCCCTAATCTTAATCTAAGTAAGCAACATAATATTAAGAATTAAGAGAGTAATTTAGAGTGTAAATAAGTTTAATCTTCTTAATTAAGAAAATATAGATATATTAGCAAAATTTTGCTAATTAAAAAGAGATTAGACTAATTATCGTGGATAATTAGCTAGAGTTTTTGCTCTCTAGTGATTTTTGAGTAGAGTTCTCTCTATGTGAGAGAGATATGACCAAGACTCCGAGTCTGAGTTCTTTTGTGAAGAGGGGGGCCTATTTATAGGTTTTTAGGGTTCATAGGCTGCTTCTGGTAGTTACTTGCACTTCAAGGCAGCCACCTGCTACTAATTCTAGCCTGGGCAAGTTCATTACTACCCCACACAGTCCCCCCAGATACACAAAATTGATTTTTTGCTATTATCTTACCCTTTTCATGATTAATTTTGCAATTATCTATAAATATCTAGGGATTTTATGATAAAAGTCTTTTGCAGTAATGATTACCAAAACCTTACAATTTATTTAATTAATTTAATCCACAGTGTAAACTTCCAAGGGCGATAACTATGACAGTTTTTATCGGAATTCAGTTCTGAAAATTTCTAACCATAGTAAAGTCATGATTACAGTTCCAAAAATACCAATATTTGCCATGGTCGGACAATTCTACATTTCTTTTTCAATAATCATATCAGTTTGATTAAGCTTTATACAATCTTTAAGGTTTCAAAAATTGAAAACCTTACAATACGAGACTAATCTGCTTTTGAGAAAATCCTCTCAAATGGGAGAAAATACTCATAATTCAAATCCTCTTTGAAACCTCTCAGAAAGGTGAGCCGATGGAATTGATTAACGTGTGAAATTCTTTGCAAGAACATTGACCTCTCGGGCCCCTATCATGCTCGGACGGTCGCCACGGGGATTTTGCACGAAGGGGCGACCACTTTATGTCACATTGGGTCAATACCTTAAAGTTGGGAATTGCTGGCAACAAACAAGTGGGTAAAGGGAAAATGGAGCCTCCAAGTACATCCATGATACCCATTGCTTCCTCAATGCCTCCCATTGTGCATCTATGGAGCACGTAGCAAGAGAAGATTGCATCTTAGATAGACTAGTGGAGGATAATGACTATATCCCAGAGCCATTTTCAAAGGAGTCGTTTGAACCTTTTGAGTGGAATCAGATTTTGGCTACTCTAGATGTATGTGTGAACAAAGTAATCCCAACAAGATTTTGTGAGACAAGGAGGGCTATGACATAGCACCCTTCCAAATGGTGAGTCTTATCTTGGAATCAGGTTCAGAAACAGAGGACCTAGATACACCAAAAATGATTGAGTGCAAACACATAAAAGTTGACAAGATTTCCATCAGAGATTTGAGTGACAAAAGCAAGGAAGGGTTCCAAGATTCACAAGATGATATTATCCTAGAGATATACCATGCTAACATGCTTGGTGCTAAAGCCATGCATGAATGCAAAGAGTGGGTATGGTTGGTCCCAAGATCTTTGTCTTGGAAACATGGGTGGATGCTTTATCCTAAGAAAAAAATTTGGATGCTTCATCCCACAATGATGCTTTAACTTGAATGCATAAATTTTCCATGGTCCCATGACCACGCTTGGATGCTAGCTCCTAAGTCCATGATATTCTATTTATTTATAGGACCGCACTCAAAAACTTAGTCACAATAATTTGAAAGCTTGGATGGTTGGTCCTAGACCGATCCCACTCTCTTGGAACAAGGATGGTCTCGATAGCATGATTGAATGGGATATGTTGTGTTGGATTCCTATGCCATGATAACACGCTTCGTCCTAAGGCCATGCATGAACACTCAAATGCTTGGTTATCATATTTCGAAATCTTGCATGCTTGGCACTAGGACCAATTTTGTTCTCTTGGAGCAAGGATGGTCCCAAGAGCATGGTTGAGTGCAAAAGTTGTGTTGGCCTTGCCTTCTTCATGAGTCTCCTCTTCTGAGCTTTTGCAAAGTCTTGTGGAAACTCTCCCTCCGAAATGTAGCCAATAATGGGAGCCAATGACTTCAATCCCTGGTATCTCAGTTCTTGATAACTGCTGCCACCATGATGACTTGCACTTCTTTCTCAACACATGTAATTGCTTGTTGTGTGAGTAAATCGGCATCTTCATTTTGTTTCCTAGGAATATGATATAGTTGCACTTCTTCAAACTGATTAAACAACCTACAAATGGCATGAACTTTTGTCCTTAGGCTTTCATTTTTGCATGCCCAAATGCCTAAGATCTGCTTCACAATGAGGAGTACATCCCCCTTTATCATGAGACGTTGTATACCATGACTAATGCACATCTTCAAACAGTGAAGTAGTATATCATACTCTGCTTCCTTGTTTCTAGTTGGACCTGGTAGATTGACCTTCTCTCACATGACCACCTCTCCACTTGGGTTGAGAAACACTAGCCGTCCCCCTACTTTTCGTGTGGCTCGTCAAAAAGCTCTATCAAAGAACAAGGTAAAAGAATTAGGAATACTTTTTGGTGGTGGCAATGGTAGGGTCTTTACTTCAGGCACCTTAATCTCCTTCTCATGTACCCTTTAAGTGAGAATCCCTTCCAATTGTGCACGCACACTATCTTCTACCTTGAAAGAGTATTGGAACTCTTGCAACTTCATAATCCACTTTGAGATCCTAGTACTAAGATTCATTTGAGATGACACCCAAGGGAACAAATGTTTTGCAGTGATAATTACAAAAGATTTTGGTAGCAAGTAGGATCTAAACTTTCTCACTGCAAACATGAGAGAAATCATCATGAGTTCTGCTTTGGAGTAGCCTCTCTCCAAAGCATTCATGACCCTACTAGCAAAATAGATGGGTCGCATCCTGATACTATGGGGATCTTGTTGTGGAAAAACAGCACCATTTGTTTCTTTCCCAACTTCATAATCCACTTTGAGATCCTAGTACTAAGATTCATTTGAGATGACACCCAAGGGAACAAATGTTTTGCAGTGAGAATTACAAAAGATTTTGGTAGCAAGTAGCCCACTGCAAACATGAGAGAAAGCATCATGAGTTCTGCTTTGGTATAGCCTCTCTCCAAAGCATTCATGACCCTACTAGCAAAATAGATGGGTCGCATCCTGATATTGTGGGGATCTTGTTGTAGCCAAACAACACCAATTGTTTCTTTCCCAACACTAGAGTTAACAAAGAACGTGTACTCACAACAAGGAGGCATAAGTGTTGGTAGTTCTAACAGAATGACTTTGATGTTACAAAAATATTCTTCAAGCTCATCAGACCAGACAAACTCGGCTTGTGTGTCAATTTTTGTAAGGGGTGAAGTAACTCCGAGGCTAAGTTAATGAAGCGTGACATATACTTCACCTTTTGAATGAATGAGATGACCTCCTTAAGACTCTTGGGTGATGGTAACTCAATAAGAGCCTTTACCTTTGAAGGATCCACTTTGATGCCTTTGTAAAAAACTTCATGACCAAGCAAGATCACTTCATCCTCACCTATGTGGCACTTGTCGGGGTTGAGTTGACCTCCCATGTCGTAGAGTTTCTTCAAACCCTCTTCTATCTTTTGTTGATGCAATGATTTTGATCTATAAATATAAAAATCATCAATTAATACCTTAATAGACTTTCCAAAGAATTCTTGAAACACCATGTTCATGAAGCATTGGAAAGTTGCAGGAGCATTTGTCAGGCCAAATGGCATGACTTTGAAAGCATAACAACCCTAAGGAGTGATGAAGGTTGTTTTCAACTGGTCCTCCAATGTGATACCTATTTAAAAGTAACCTGAATAGCCATCACACACAGTGTACTACTCATGACCAGCTACCTCATTTAGTATCTCATCCTGAAAAGGGAGGGAAAAGTGATCTCTTTTTGTTGCCTCATTTAGTGGACGATAATCCACACACACCCTCCACTTGCCATTCTTCTTGGGAGTGACAGCAACGGGAGAGACCCACTTTGAATTCTCCACTGGATAAATGAAACCTGCTGCTAGAATCTTTTTCACCTCCTTGAGTAAATCCTCCCCCTTGATGACTCCTAGACTTCGTAGCTTTTGAGCCTTAGGTGTGGCCTCTAGCTTTAGCTCGATCTTGTGTTAAACATCATCTACTCCATGCACGTCAGTGTAGTCTTTAGCAAAAATCTTAGGAAATTTCCTTAACACACCTTTGAACTCCTCTCTTTCATCCTTTGTAAGTATTGTAGACAACATACCTTCTAACATTCCTTCATCTTCCACATTTTGGTTCTCTTGGGAACCTGAATCCTCCAAACCTTGACAAGAGATCTTTTGGTTGTTTGGATTAAACCTCACCCCCATGACTTCAATGGAAGGCTCCTCTTCCGTATTGCTACCTCTACCTTCTTCTTCTAAAGTGCTATCAGTCTACTCTTCCTCCGTATCACTTTGAGATGATTCTTCATGGAGCTCCTCTTGACGTTGCTCCTTCATTTCAAAGACAACCTTTTTATGATTTTCATTCCTGCAAATCAACTTTCCACTTTTTCAATCCTGCAAAGCTCGCATTTTCATTAACCATGGTCTTCCTAGGATAAATGGATAGCCACTTCCCTTGGTCAACATAGCATAAAAATCCACCACCTTCTTAATGCCAAAGGCCTCCACAAAGAAATTTGTACAAATGCCTGTGCACCTAGCCTTGCTATTGTTGTTTGCCATTTTCACTTTGATTTCAGGTGTCTCATGAATGTGCATGCCTAAAATTTGCATAAGTCCTTCTATCATGATGCAAATTTGTGAACCCCCATCCACTAGACCTTTCATAACCAACCTTCATTTGATGTAATAATCTAGCATAGTTGTAATATCCTAGTGCAATTTTTACAACAGGCACACTCTCTTTTACCTTTCTCCTAGTGCTAACTGCCTTCATTAAATCCCTCCTAACTCGTGGGCATAATGCAAGAAATTGAGGCCATGAGATATCACGACCCTTACCTCTCATGTCTTCCAACAGGTTGTAGATATCAGGACCCTTACCTCTCATATCTTCCAACAGGTTGTATGGAGCCATACCATGTCCAAGAGGAAAGTCTTGGAGGTTGATACAATGTCGAGTCCTTTTGGCTTCCTTGGTCTCCTTCACCTTCTTCTCTCGTCCATGGTCACTGTGCAACAAGATTTCTCCTTACCTTTTCCTTGGTCGCGCAGATTGCCATTTGCTTCCATGTCACTCTCATTTGAATTTGTCACCTCTACCACATGCACATTTGGATCTTGCAAAGGTGGAACTCCTTCCACTCCTCATGGAGATGGTCTTGCTCCATTTGGCCTTTGTAGAAGCCATGGTTGCTAACCAGTTCCTTCACTTGCACTCATCACATCAAAAATATGCACATCAAATGATCTATGATAGTCAACAAGAGGCAGGATGACAAGGTTTGGTGACGCGAGAATTTCTCCTACTCTTACATGAACACCATATGTTGTTGAAAATGGATCTTTCTACTAATTGCATTGTTTATTCTAATGGTGTGGAGTGAAATAGAAGGGAAAGGCTCTATTCCTGGGCCATTATCCATGGTCTATGCATGACCTAATGCTTAAAACAAAACAAAAATATAGACGTCCAAACTAAGGTTGTACCTAATGAAAGGCAAAACAAAAGGATTTATTGAAGCGTTTATCTCGGCCAACCTAAGAGGGCCCAAAATTCTACGAATTACTCGTTGAAATTGTAATTTAGTACTAGTAATTATGTGTGCCTTTTGCCTTGCAATGGGAATGAAAGGATCATACAAACTCTTGGGATTCATGCAAACCGCTTGACTATTCCAAAGGTTGAACCTCAAATAAACATACACAATCCCTCCTCAGCAGGGGCACCAAAATTGAGGCGGTATGGGGCGGGCAACAAGAGGGGCGACCTCTAAACATCCCTCAAGGCTCTCAAGCTGCTCAATTGGGGCTAGGGAACCACAAGCACAACACAACAACAAACCCACATCCAAACCCGAACAAGATAGGGGCACCACCTAGTTATGGGATGTGAAGTAGGATTCAAGAGAGATTTTGTCACAACCAAGAGGAGGTGCAACAAAATTCACAGAAGAAATATCACACAAAGACACACACCAAATGGCGCAAGAGAGAGTCAGATCAAAGGGAAGAAAGAGAGAGAGGAGTGGAGTTTGTGTAAATACCTGATTTGACAACTTGCAAGGTAAGGCTATATACTTATCACATTATCACGGATCTTGTATAAACTTAACCAACAATTAGTGAATGGTAAACATTGCTAGCACACACACATTTTCTTAGGATGTGGGAAACCTCTCACCACAAAACCCTCTTACAATAAACAAGAAACTTGGCAATGAAAACACACTAACCACTTTCTCAAACAAGCTCAAATGATGAAGCTTAAAAGATACGAGTCACCTTCCATTCACCAAACCACACGGCACAAGTGAAGGACGAGGATTATAGAACCAAGACACACCTTTGAAGCACCAAATCCTGAAATTGATGAAAATGGAAGAGCATATACAATAATGGTTTTAGATAGGGCACTCACACTCTCTCACTTTCAATATGTAGCATCAAAGCTTCTCTCACACCAAGTGCGAGACTCACAAAGTGATTGCTACACCTAAGTCTCTCCTCACGCCTATAGTGTTGGGGTGCTATGTGAAAGCTTGGAGATCGTTTTACAAGAAGGAGACGGGTAATTGGAAATCCTAATTTACAAGCTAACAAATCAAGATTATGATTTTTCTAAATATCAAAACATTGCGGGGCTTCTTTGTCTGCTTGAGTCATGGATGTGGGCTCAAGAGAGCACATTATTGATGGTAGATAAGATGAAAGTAAAGTTTTAAGAGAGAGAGAGAGAGAGAGAGAGAGAGAGAGAGAGAGAGTTTTATTATATGTACATGTCTTGAGGGAAGGTGCTTTTTAGAGTTGGGTTAATGGGTAATTGTGTTAGTAGGTTAGTAGTTAGTGTTGGCAATTACTAGAAAAAGCTAGTATTACAATGGGTAAAATGACTTGAAGGATGAGAAAAGAGGGGTGAATGAGATGGGTGTTCCCTTGAGATGGTGAATCCTTGAGGAATCTTGGACTCACCCGTGCGTAGATTGTCAAAGTGATCATTGTTCTTCTTCTTCTTCTTTTCACGCCGCCGCCATAGTTGAATCACCACAAAGGCAATGAGGGTTTTGTTGATAAAAAACCCCCATTCGCAGAGATTAAGTATGGTTAGGTTGCTATTTTTTTAATGCATTCTTGAAAGGGTAGAATAAAATTGTAATATGGGAGTAATAGAGAGAGAGAGAGAGAGATGGAGATGGTGGATGTAGGTAGAGCCTTCAAAAGAGAGCTATGGGTGTGAGAGGGGAGACTAATGGTGAAGAGAGAGAGAAAACCATGGAAGATGCAGGTTTGAGTGAGGAATAGAGAGAAATGAGTGTGTGTGTGTGTGTGTGTGTGTGTGTGTGGAAGTAGGGAAGGAGGTGAGAGAAGAGTATGGGCTACTAGTGAGAAAAGTAGCAGACTAGGGTCCACCAAAAAATCCTATCTCACCGGTGGTAGCTCCAAAAATTATCAAAATTGTTGAGGTGATTATTTAGATCTTGGTCCACATTTTGTCTTTTAACCACTGCTTCAAATTCAAAGTGGAGATGGATATAAAAAACCCACCAGAAAGCTTATTTTTCTTCAAAAAAGTCTTCAGTGACCCCCTTTTTGTTGAATTGGCATAGCCTCCAAAGGTGAACCCCTCCTTGCATGAGACCATGACCTAATAGATTCTTAGAAGTTTCAAAATATGCATGGTTGTGGATTATGCATAAGTATAATATATGGATATGATGAAATAAAAAACAAGTATATATAAACAATTCATGGAATTTAGAATATATAAAATAAATATATGAAAATGTAGGGAATCAAATGACGAGGCCCTCATTTGTTTTTATTGATGTATATTTATTTACAAGAGATCAGAAAAAATACCTATAGAAAATAGGAATATACTGAAAGACAATGACTGATGTTGAAAGGTATTTTCTCTTGTGGTTTTTCATTAGAGTGGATTCACACCAAAAATAAGAGAATCTTGCATGAAATGATGTTTTATAGAATAGGTGGCAAGAAAGCTCATGGTAATGGTGAGTAATTGCACATAACATACTTAGGTAAATAACACTCACCTAAGCATACATATTTAAATAAATACAAAAATAATTAAAATTAAAAAATCCCTATATTTAGGTCCTAAATACAATAAAATATTATACAAAAAAAGACCATAATATATTTTGGCTTTTATTTTTATTTATTTATTTGGCTCAACTAGCCCAGTGTGACTAGCTAAGTGAGAGTTAGGTAGGGTTATGATTGTCGATCCATAATATATCGTCAAAGTAGCTGAATGCATTTTGAAGTAGTGTGAGCTTATGTCTAATTATTGGGTTTTGTAGTCTCATTGATATGTATTCATATTATAGGGAATGTAGGCAGAGATTGCACCATACTAGTGAGCAAGCTAGCCCCATAGAAATGCCATTGATTTTGTCTATAGATCTTGCCATTACATTGGACAATCATATTGTCAATAAGACTGGAATTAATAAAGATGGCTTGTTATTTAGTAATGAGATACCTTTTTTTGTACTCTATGCTAGACCAACATCCAATGACACAATCCGCTGGAAATTCTTAAATGATAAGTACTTGTTGTGTGTGATTGGTCATAGGAATATGTAATACGTTAGGCTATTCTAAGTTTAATTCCAATAACCCCTTCATGTGGGATATTCTCATAGTATTTTTTGATGTCAGCTAAAAAAATTTGACCTGTTGTGGGTAGATTCAAGGTTATATCATATAATGAGTCTAAAATCCAACAATATTGGATCTTTATATTATGGCATAGAAGAGCTTTTTAGTTTAAATTGAATGGTCTCTTTTTGAGAACAATGATACGTGTTTTATGATGCAAACTAGAAGTAAAGATAACTCACAAAAGCAGCAATTTTCTCCATTGTTTACATATAATGAGTCTAAAATCCAACAATATTGGATCTTTATATTATGGCATATGAGATGAGCTTTTTGGTTTAAATTGAATGGTCTCTTTTTGAGAACAATGATACATGTTTTATGATGCAAACTAGAAGTAAAGATAACTCACAAAAGCAGCAATTTTCTCCATTGTTTATCCATCTAAAGGCTTTCTTGTGGGACTTATATGTGGCTATTAGGTAGAGTAGTGGGTGGGTGTTCTTGATAAGAAATGATTCACATGTAATGTATATTCTTTGTAAGGCCTCTATTTGGGTTTCACTATGTGGGTTAAAGTATGTCCCTAGTGCTAGCTTGAGCTGGATTACTTTAACATATATGCTTCACATACCAACACTGTGTTATTAGGTGATTTTGGTCATGATATCTAATATCTAACCAACCCACATGATTTTCTCATATTCAAATAATCATTTAATGTGGGAGAATAAATGGGAACAAGGGTCAGAATATAGACATGTGCTTATGGATCTATCTCGACACAGGACCAAAGTAATGGGCCCATTTGAGAGATGACTTGTCAAAGAGCAATGCTAGCTAATGGAGCTTGAAAGACCTTAGGGTTAGCTTCATTAAAGACCTCCAATGGTTAGTGTAAAAGTCCTTAGACCTTAGGTTAAGCTAGGTTCATGTTTTAAGTATTAATAATTAAGGTGCTTGACATGCTTGATAGCTAAGGCCTTTGCCAAGCTAGTCATGTGCTTGAAGTGTCCAAGTCCAATTCAAAGTTGAGCCCTACAAAGAGGTGGGTGAGCCTACAAGCTAGGGGCATGAGAGAGAGAGAGAGAGAGAGAGAGAGAGAGAGAGAGAGAGAGAGAGAGAGAGAGAGAGAGAGAGAGAACCCATGCTCATGCTAAGACTGTACCTGCTAACTAAGGTGCTTGAGAAGCTTCCCATGCTTGGAAGAAGGTAAGGTCTTGAGGAGCTTAAGTAAAAAAGGGTCCCTACAAAGAAGGGGGCTAACCTCAAAGCTAGGGATAATCTTGACTTGACCTTCTACTCACCCAAAGGGCACCCCTTCATCAAGGGGCACAAGGACACATGGGCCAGGTTCTCCCTATGCTTAGCCACATGGGGTGCTTGAATCCTATTGGCTAGGCTAAAGAGGGGTCCAATGAGCATTTATTTATTTGATTAATTGTTTAAAGCATTTTCCAAGCCCTCTCTCCCAAAGGGGAAATGAGGACACTTGTCCAAATGCTGCCATGGTTGCTTGATATGCAATATGCATGTGATTGGATAGGATTGCAGGGGTCCAATCAAATGCAGGCATTAGCTACGATGAGGGGTCGACCAAGGAAGCTAGGGGTGTGCTTGGGGGATATATTATCTCTCCCACACACTCACAAACTCATTCTTTCTTGGCAAAGTGCAAGAGCACCATCTCTTTTTCCAAAATTGTTGAGAAGTCGAAAGCCTACAACAACACTCGTGGCTATGGAATGCAAATCCAACCAAGAGCCATGCTTCAGTACTTAATCTTTCCATCTTCTTCATCATCATTATTATGATATCATGATATGGTATGCAAGAAGAGTGATGATAAGTGAGGAACTATCTCTTTCTCGTATGTTACTTCTTCTTCCTCTTCCCTACCCTCATTCCGTGCTAGCTCTCTCCACCTTTGAAGGTGTTTGAGGCCCTTGGGACTGAGGTTGGGGATGGTTAATGCTTTTACAAATATTATTTTATGCTCGTGATGCATGAAGCTTTCCATCTTCATTGCATCACCTAGGTCACAAGGAACACAAAAATTGTATTGTACCAAGTCTCTCTTGATGGGAGAATCTATAATACAAAATCCTATTGGAGGGGGGACCCGCTCCACATAAATCTGGTCCTCAAGTGTTGTCATGTTCTCTAATTCTCTCTCTTGCAAAAGTATTGTTCATGCCAAGTTAATTAAGTATAATGGTTATGTTGCTACCGCTCATTAAGTTCACCCTCTATGTTCTCAAAGTATTCTCACAAAAATGCTCACTTTGATTCTCTTAATTCCACTATTTTGAAAGTTCATAGGCCATTTCCATTACATTGGTATCATAGCTATTGATTTCTCTTTTCTTGCTAAAATAAGAGAGGTCCTTGAGTTGTTCATGAAAGTTTGGACATGTTCATTGCAATAGGGTAAGTGGGAAAGGGATCTATTATCTTGGTTGAGAAGGAATTACTTTGAGGTACACCATTGGGAACTATAGTCTCAATAATGGAGCCTCTCGGAGCTTGCCTTTGGCTTAACCATTATTGAGCTACGAGCAAGCTCAGTAGGAACCATAATCAACTGAGCAATGTTAGACCCTCTCCACTAGTCTTTGCAATCAAGTGTCTAAACCACAGGTGCACCTACTTGAGAACTAATTTTCAAAGGTAAAGAAGAGTAGCGATGAAGGTTTTTCAGGGTACCAAAGCACAAAGATCAAGCTATAGGCAACCCTACTTTGCAAGCAGAAGTTACCCAACAACTTCGTGCTTATGGGATTTCCCTTCCTCTCCAAGAGAAAAGAGAGATTAGGAGGTCGATTGATGAGACTCCCGGAAGAATACTCTCTCCCATACAAGAGGATGAATCCAAAGAACAAAAAAGAAATGAATCCCTAAGTTCCTTTGAAGATGTGTCTCCACAAAAATGGCGGTCTCGATGGTCACCAACTCCTCCCAAGAGGAAACGGTCAACCCATAGTCCCTCTCCTCGTCACTCCAAAACGGAAGAGAGGAAAAAAAGAAAGAAAAGGGCAAGAAAGAGGTCACCCTCTTCTCCTTCTTCTTCACCTTACTCCTCTTTTGATGAAAGCAATAGCTATTCTCCTAGAGAATACAAGAGGAGAGGACATTGCAAATCTTACCCTGCATGGAAAAGGTCCCAAAAGATCAAGAAGTTCAAAGAGGGAGGAAAGAGTATCTCTTTTCTCACCTATGATGGCACCTTTGGTGCCACCAACAAAGTATTAGCCTTATTCCAGCAGTTTGATATGGCCTTTCTAGACAAGGGCTTCACAGATTCCTCCAAGCTATACCATGTAGCTATGGACTTTCAAAAATCTGCTCGTCAATGGTGGGCTAGCCTTCGTGGCAACGGCCAAGCCCGAAAGATATGGAAAACTTTACAAGTTTCCATCATGAATCAAGTCCTCGCAAGCGATGCAAAGGACAAAGTGCTTATCGAATGGAGGAGTTTGAAGCTTCTCTCTCATGAGTCTATCCACAAATATGTGGACAAGTTTTGAGATTTACATCTCAAGGCTACTGTCTTTCAAAAGATAGACTTCACTGAGAAAAAAGCAAAAATTCTGTGCGAGATTACCTGAAGAGATGGCCGAGTATGCTAACTCCTAACGGCCTGGTTCTATTACCAAAGTAATCCACCACACTATGGTTGCTTTGCGCATCAATTTCCAACAAGGGACTAAAAGGAATACTAAGCCCATGGAAAGAAAAGATAGAAGTGATGAAAAGGGGAAAAACAATGGCCAAAATTCTTCCCAAGGCAATTCCAACAACAACAATCGGTCCAAGTAGAAGGGAGTTTACAAAGGTAAAAATAAACTCTCTGCTAAAGAGCTTGAAGCTTTTCGTAAGGACTACAAATGTTTTAAGTGTGCGGAGCAAGGACATGGCTATCGTTCTTGCCCCAAGAAGAATGCCCGCAATGAGACTCCTAGGGCTTCCACGATCAAAGCTCCAAAAGAGGATGCTTATTGCAAAGGATCACCTCTCTCCTATGCTTGGGGAAAGGTAAGGGAGCATGATGCCTTCATCTTGTTTGACCCTGGCTCTACTCAAAACTTCGTATCAATGGAGTTGGCCTTTATGAATATCTAGTCATGTCTTTTGGCTTGACTAATGCACCAGCCACGTTCAATTGTTAAATGGAGAAAATATTTAGACCCTACCGCAAATTCATTGGACTAATCTTTGATGATATCATCATCGACTCCAAGTCTTTGGAGGAACACAAGAAACACCTTCAGGTAATTTTTCAAGCTTTGAGGGAGAACAAGCTTTTTATCAACAAAAGAAGAGCAAATTTTTCCTTCAAGAGATTCAATACTTAGATCATATTATCTTTCAAGATGGTATCCATAGGATCCATCAAAGTTGGAGGTAATAAAAGCATGGCCTAATCCAATGAGTCTACATGAGCTAAGAAACTTTATTGGTATGTGTGCATACTATAGACGCTTCATAGCAAAAATCTCAAATAGCAAGACCATTGCATGACTTAACAAAGAAGAACGCTAGTACTCATGGACTGCTAAAGAGGAAAATGCTTTTGACAAGCTTAAAGAGAAGCTTACCTCCCAACCAGTCCTTATGCTTCTGGGTCTGTCAAAGCCATTTGAGGTCCAATGTGATGCTTGTGGTGATTGCCTTGGAGCATTTTTTCTTCAAGAAGGGTATTCCATAGGATATGAGAGCCGATGACTCAATGCCACGATGAACGGGTCTTGGGCTTATACGAAAAAGAGCTTTTAGATGTTCTACATGCCCTAGACACATGGAAGCACTATTTATTGGGGAATCCATTTATTTTGCGAACGGACCACCAATGTCTCAAGTACTTCATGATGCAAACCAAGCTTTTTGACAAAAAAATGGGGTGGGTAAATTTCCTTTTGAAATTTTATCTCCATATTGCTCAAATTGCTGGTAAGCATAACCATGTGGCCCATGCACATTCACGACGACCAAGAGTTAATGTGGTGTCTAATGCAACTCACAATGATCTATCTTCTATGATAGATGAGTATACTATTGACCCTGACTTTAGAGACTTAATGTCATCCCTTGCTTAGGGAAAGAAAGAGGAACCATTCACCTTGCAGGTTGTTTATCTTCTCCATGGCAATAGTCTATGTGTTACCCCTTCGTGAGAAAGTCATGTATGAATCCCATACTCCTCCCTATGCGGGGCATAGAGGATTCAACCTACTCTATGAGGAGTAGAGACATACTTCTATTGACCTACCATGAAAGTAGACATACAAGAGTATGTTTCAAAATGTGTGGTATGCCAAAAGACCAAGTATGATAGAGGGAAGCAACATGGATTACCCCATCCATTGCCAATCCCTAATTTACCATGGGAGAGTATATCCATGGATTTTATCTTTGGATTACCCAAGTCTATACATGGGAATACAGGAGTATGGACAATAGTCAACAGGTTTAGCAAGCAAGCACACTTTATTCCTCTCAAAAAGACTATTAAGGCACACCAAATGGCAACCATCTTTATATCCTAGATTTTCAAACACCATGGATTATCAACATCCATTGTGTCAGATAGAGATCCTAGAATGATCAGTAATTTTTGGAAAGGTCTCTTTGAAAATATAGGTACAAGATTGAATTTTTCTTTGGCCTATCACCCACAAATGGATGGCCAAAGTGAGATAGCCAATCTTACAATTCGCGATCTACTAAAGACTTATATTATCAAAGTAGATCAACACTCACAATGGGAGAAGTACTTATCCATTGTAGAGTATGCATACAATAATAATATCCATACTACTACGGGAAAGGCACCTCTTGAGATCATAGAGGGAAGACCTAAAAGTCCCTTGCTACTTAAAGTGCATGGGAAGATATTTGATGCTAATGAATATAGTTGTGACCTACAAGAATCTTTCCAAAATATTAAGGAGGCTATATCCATCTCTCAACAAAGGCAAAAGACTGATGCTGACAAGCACAGAAGGGCCTTAACATTCAAAGAAAATGATTGGGTCTTATTTAAGTTTCCCAAGGCTTGATTGAGGCAAACGACGGGCAAAAATCCTACGGGCCATCAAAAAGTATCATGCTGATCTAGCAAAAAGATACTATGGTCCTTTTCAAATCTTGAAGCCAATCAATGAAATGGCTTATTAACTCAAGATTCCCAACCACTGGCTCATACATAATGCTTTCCATGTAAGCCTACTTAAGCCCTACAAATGAGATCCACCAAGTGAACCAATTATTGAAGACCCTCCAGAAATAAAATACCAAGAAGAGGTGCTACAACCCGAAGCAATCCTTTGACATGAAGATGTCATAAAATCTAATATCTAACCACCCCAAATGATTTTCACATATTAAACTCATCATTTAATGTGGGAGAATAAATGAGAACAAGAGTTAGACATGTGCTTATAGATCTATCTCAACATAGGGCCAATGGTAAAGGGGCTCAAATGAGAGATGGTCTATCAAAGAGCAAGACTAACCAATGGAGCATAAATACCTTAGGGTTATCTTCATTGAAGACCTCCAATAGTTAGTGTTAAAAGTCCTTTGACTTTAGGTAAGCAGTGAAGATCTTCCCATGTACTTTAAGTAGCAAGGGACTTTTAGGTATTCCCTCTATGATCTCAAAAGATGCCTTTCCCATAGTAGTATGAACAATATTATTGTATGCATACTCAACAAAGGGTAAGTACGTCTTCCATTGTGAGCATTGATCTACTTCAATAATATAAGTCTTTAGTAGATTGAGAATTGTAAGATTGGCTATCTCACTTTGACCATACATTTGTGGGTGATAGGCCAAAGAGAAATTCAATCTTGTGCGTACATTTTCAAAGAGACCTTTCAAGAAATTACTGGTCATTCTAGGATCTTTATCTGACACAATGGTGTTGGTAATCCATGGTGTTTGAAAATCTGGGATATAAAGAGGGTTTTCCATTGGGTGTTCCTTAATAGTCTTTTTGACAAGTATAAAGTATGTTTGCTTGCTAAACATGTTGACTATTTTCCATATTCCTGTATTCCCATGTATAGACTTGGATAATCCAAAGATAAAATCCATGGATATACTCTCCCATGGTGAATTAAGGATTGGAAATGGCTGGAGTAATTGAGGTTGCTTCCCCCTATATACTTGGTCTTTTGGCATACCACACATTTTGAAACATACTCTTGTATGTCTACTTTCATGGTAGGCCAATAGAAGTACGTCTCTACTCCTCATAGAGTAGGTTGAATACCTCTATGCCCAGCATAGGGAGGAGCATGGGATTCATACATGAATTTCTCACAAAGGGAGTGTGTAACACATAGCCTATTGCCATGAAGACGATAACCATCCTGCAAGGTGAATGGTTCCTCTTTCTTCCCCAAAGCAAGGGCTGACATTATGTCTCTAAAGTTGGGGTTCGTAGCATACTCATCTATCATAGAAGATAGATCATTGTGAGTTGCTCTAGACACCGCATTAACTCTTGGTCATCCTGAAAGTGCATCAGCCACCTGGTTATGCTTACCAGCAATGTGAGCAATATGAAAATAAAATTGCGAAACAAAATTTGTCCACCTTATTTGTTTGTCAAAAAGCTTGGTTTTGTGTCATGAAGTACTTGAGACTTTGGTGGTCCGTTTGTAAAATAAATGGATTCCTCAATAAATAGTGCTTCCATGTGTCTAGGCCATGTAGAACATCTAAAAGCTCTTTTTTGTATATGGCCAAAACTCGTTCATCAGCGTTGAGCCTTCGACTCTCATATGCTATGGCATGCCCTTCTTGAAGCAAAACTGCTCCAAGGCAATCACCACAAGTATCACATTGGACCTCAAATGGCTTTGAGAGACCAAAAGCATAAGGACTGGTTGGGAGGTAAGCTTCTCTTTAAGCTTATCAAAAGCATTTTTCTCTTTAGCAATCCATGAGTACCTAACGTTTTTCTTTGCTAAGTCATGCAATGGTCCTGCTATTTGAAAGAATTTTGCTACTACGAAGCGTCTATAGTATGCACACCTACCAACAAATCTTCTTAGCTCATGTAGATTCCTTGGATTAGGCCATGCTTTTATTACCTCCAACTTTGATGGATCCATACGGATACCATCTTGAGAGATAATATGACCTAAGTATTGAATCTCTTGAAGGAAAAATTTTCTCTTCTTTTGATTGATAAAAGGCTTGTTCTCCCGCAAAGCTTCAAAAATTACCTGGAGGTGTTGCTCGTGTTTCTCCAAAGACTTAGAGTAGATGATGATATCATCAAAGAACACTCCACTGAAATTGCAATAGGGTTTAAATATTTTCTCCATTAAATGATTGAACGTGGATGGAACATTAGTCAACGCAAAAGGCATCACTAGATATTCATAAAGACCAAACGTTGTATGAAACGCGGTCTTTAAGATATCTTCATTCACTATCCTTATTTGATGGTAGCCACTTTTAAGCTCAATCATGTTGAAGTAGCTCAAACCTTGTAGCTTATCAAATAGATCGTATAGCCACGGTATGGGAAATCTATTTTTGATAGTGATATGGTTTAGCGCTCGATAGTCCACACACATGTGGTATGTACTGATAGCCGTTTTTCGGCTCTTTGTAATTGCCACAGTGAGTTACCTCACCCTACCAAAATCACCCAAACACTGTGGCTATCCCTACCATTTCACTGTACATAGGCGTGCATGAGTCACGGGACTTTTCCCATATCTTCTTAAAAAACCCTCAATTAGCTAGTCATTGGGCTAGTTGAGCCAAAACAATTAAAAAAATAAAAAATATAAGTATATTATGGCCCATGCGTATGTAAATATTTCTTTGTATATAGCGCCTAAATAAAATATTTTTTCATAATTATTTTGGTATTTATTTAAATATTTCTACCTAGGTGTGTGTTATTTATGCTCTGTACATTGCCTCACCATTACCACAATTTTTCTTACCATTTTTCATACTCTTTATTCCATATAGAAATATTTTCATGTAAGCTTCTCTTATATTTGGTGTAACTCCACCCCAACAAAAATCCAAAAAAACTAGTTTTATTTATGTGTATATTTTTTCACTATTGTGATTTTTCCCTTCCTACATCTATTTTATTTTTTTCTAAAAAAATTAGAACACCAAAAATATTTATCTTTTTATGGTAGCCTCATAATGAGAGAGATTTCTTTTGACCCCTTTATATTTTTTCCACTTATATTATTTATATTTGACATGTACATATTTTTTAGACCCCTCAATATTTGATTTTCTTAGTTGTACTATTCACTTATATCCTAATCTCAACAATATCTTCAATTATAGACCTACCAAATAAGGTCAAGGGTAGGTGGCATGCATACATGCACTATGGAGGGCTCACTCTTGGAGGTATTCAAAAGAATCATCCAAAGAAGGACCCCACAAGGACCTTGTGCAGTGGAAAAAAACGGTCGGTCTTGCTGAATTTTTAAAGTTCACTTGCTCTCCGAATTTAAAAAGTTGATACAAACAAAAGTTGTAGCTCGTGGGCTGAACTTTTGCCTCAAATTTTTTCATATTTTTTTGAGCTACGAGCTGTGAGCTATGATTTTATTAGTGGACCACAGTTTTCCCATGCTATGCAGCCACACTCTCTCGTCCACTTTATCATTTTCCTCTTTCACACACACTTCTCCACTCATCATCCCCACCTCTCTCACCACTCCTCTCTGCACCCTACTCACCTTCTCCTCAACCTTGAAGAATAAGAGAAACCATGGTGAACTCATACCTCCCACACACAATTCCATTCCAAAATTGACCACCTAATCTCATTTTTCCTCCTCCAATTTACCCATATCTATCAAAAAAACCACAAAATTCAGCCTCTTCTCTTAAAAGACAGCATCATGGTGGTTGATTACTCAGCTTCAATTACCTTGTCTCTCAAGGAAGGTCAAGAGTGGAGAAAAAATGTACCGTCAAAGCTAGTGGACCGTCAACAAGCGTCAAAAATTGGCCCTACTCAAGACACTTGGAGCATCAACCTTGTAAGAAATCCACCTTTTCTTACCTCTTAAGAGTTTTTCTTCCTTATTTGTATCCTACATGGATACTCCCATTGTAAATATCCAATTCATTTGTAAATTAATACTAACTCTACTAGCACTAACCCACTATGAAAAGTCCTATCACCTCCATTTCTCTCCTCTCTCTTTCCCCACCAACTTCTTGATAATTCCAAGAAAAAGAAATTAGATAAATTGCGGAAAATCTAACCCAACCATGGTTAGAGGAGTAACCCTAGCCTTCAAAATTTCTATAAAAGGAGGGTGTAGCTAGCACAAAAAAGGGGGGGCCATAAGCAAGAGCACTATGCTATAGCTTGAGAAGCCAAGCTCAACCTCTCTAGAAGGAGCTCTTGAGTGGAAGCTCATTGTCTTATGCACGTGCATGTGTTGTAATAGGGGATTAGCAAGGGAACTCTATGCCATTGTAAGAGAGAGAGTGATCATTCAATTGAGAGTAGGAAATCTATCACTTCTCCTACTAGTGTAAGCCCAACATTTGCTGAATCAAGGAGGGTGGATTTGGACTAAGCTTGGATACTTTGTCTCCCTTCCAACGTGAAGTAATGGACAACAATGATGCGTAAGTGTCTTGGTGTTTTTTGTTAAGTTCTTGATAGCTTGTCTCTGGTGTTGTCATCAATCTAGCCATAAATCCCACATACTGTAAGAGGGCGACAGGGTGGAGAGGACTCCCCTGGCCTTAAGACAGTGATTGGGGTGGCTTTTCTTGTGATGTGTTGTGGTGAAATTTACGCAAGCTATGTTGAACAAATACTAATCTCACTTTGATTTGTCATGACAGATTTGTAAGAAGGTATTAATGCAACAAGCACCCCCTCCCCCTTTCTCTCTCTTTCTTAAATATATAGTTGTGTTTGCTTGATCATTGCCGATACATTTCAAAGCATCCCGAGCACTATCTCTCTCTCTCTCTCTCTCTCTCTCTCTCTCTCTCTCTCTCTCTCTCTCTCTGGTGTTTTAGTGTGTGAGAGTGTCCCATTGGTGTTAGGGTTAGTGTAAATTCCTTGCTTGTTTGTGGGTTGCTCTAACGATTCTCCTCTTTTGCGTCCTAGTTCGCTCTTAAACTAGGTGGTGCCCCTTGTGTAGTTGGGATTTGGCTGTGGGTTTGTTGTTTTGGTTTGTGTTGTGTTGTGCCCCAGCCCCATTGAGCAGCACGGGAGCCTTGAAGGGTGTCTAGAGGTTGCTCTTCTTGTTGCCCGCCCCGGACCGCCTCAAATTGGTGCCCCCACTGAGGACGGCTTGTGTATTTTTGTGTAGAATCAACCTTTAGCATAGTCAAGTAGTTTTCATGAATCACGAAAATTTGTATGATCCCTTCATTCCCATTGCAAGGCAAAAGGTACACATAATTGTTAGTACTAAGTTGCAATTTCAACGTGTCATTCGTAGAATTTTAGGTCCTCTTAGGTTGGCCGAGATAAACGCTTCAGTAAATCCTTTTATTTTGCCTCTCATTCGGTACGACCTTAGTTTGGACGTCTATATTTTTGTTTTGTTTTAAGCATTAGGTCATGCATAGACCATGGATAATGGCCCAGGAATAGAGGTTTTCCCCTTCCATTTCACTCCACACATTAGAATAAACATTGCAATTAGTAGGAAAATCCATTTTCAACAACGTATGGTGTTCATGTTTGGTGCCCAAAGAGTAGGAGAAATTCTCGCATCACCAAACCCTATCATCCTACCTCTTATTGATTATCATAGGTCGTTTGATGTGAATATCTTTATTTTGTTGTAGAATAGATTGCAAGCTAGAAAACATTATTGTGTAAATCTTTTTAAGAAAGAAAAACAAAAACAGGTGTCACTTTGAAATCAATTCAATGGAAAGCCAATGCCAAATGTCTGGGTATCCTCTTTTCTTTGGAGAGCCTGGAGAGGATGCAGAATTATTTTTAGCGAATTTCAAGATGTCTTGCCGTATCAAGAGGATAATAACTAATCAAGAACGTGTAGAAATGTTTGAGGTGGTTCTTAGGAAAGATGCTAGCACTTGGTTTGACTCTTTGCCTGAGGAAGTTAAGGGGAATTACACAGAAGTTTTGAATCGTTTCAAGAAATACTTCTTTGATCCCCAAAACACTCAAAAATTATGGCAAGACATTGTTTCTCATAAGCAAAAAGACTTAGATGACTACTACTTGTACAAGCAAGAGTTTCTACGTCTTTGGGCTCTATGGATACGAAATGTTGCTAACCCTGGTGATGGTGCAGAATTTTTAAAGAAGGAGAGGTTCATAGCCGGACTCTTTCCTGACCTTAAGGTAAAAGTTGAGGCAGGTACACCTGCTACCTTTGATGCAGCTGAAACTAGGGCTGCTGAGAAATATAGGAAACTCAAGTGCTTAAGGGGAGAGGTTCCAATAGAAGGTCTTAGACCCAAAGGTAAGTCGCAAGCATCAACATGTAAGGAGCTTCGTGAGGTAACGGCGGAAGTGATTGAGAAGTTAAATGAATCTTTAAGCAGCTTGTCAATTCACCTTGCACAAGCTGTAGGTCCAAAGGGACAAGCAAAGAAGTCTGAAGAGCGAGACCCACGACCTAGGAGAGTCTTGCAATGTTGGAATTGCGGAGAGTCTGGACATGGGATGTATAATTGTCCTTGGCCCCGTGGGGAGCCAGGGAGACCTAACATGAATTACCCAGTGATGAATGCAGGAGAAGGAGCTGGTCAACAACCAAGGCTTCTACAAAGGCCAAATGGACCAAGACCACCTCCACAAGGGGTAGAAGGAGTTCCACCTTTGCCAGATGCAAATGTGCATGTGGTAGAGGTGACAAATTCAAATGAGGTTGACATGGAAGCCAATGGCATTAAGCGTGGCCGAGGAAAAGGTAAAGAGAAAGAGGGTGTCCCATCACAGAGTGACCATGGACAAGGCAAGAAGGCAAAGGAGACCAAGGAAGCTAAGAGGACTCGACGTCGTATCAATCTCCAAGACTTCCCTCTTGGACATGGTATGGCTCCATACAACCTGTTGGAAGACATGCGAGGTAAGGGTCCTGATATCTCATGGCCTCAGTTTCTTGCATTATGCCCACAAGTTAGGAGGGATTTAACAAAGGCAGTTAGCACTAGGAGAAAGGTAAAAGAGAGTTTTCCTGTTGTAAAAATTGCACATGCTGAAATGAACGAGGATATTACACCTGTGCTAGATTGTTACATAAAAGGAAGATTGGTTAGGAAAGGTCTAGTGGATGGGGGTGCACAAATTTGCATCATGACAGAAGGGCTCATGCAAAGACTAGGCATGCACATCCATGAGACACCTGAAATCAAAGTGAAAATGGCAAACAATAGCAAGGCTAGGTGCGTAGGCATTTGTAAAAATGTTTTTGTGGAGGCCTTTGGCATTAAGAAGGCAGTGGATTTTTATATTATGTCGACAAAGGGAAGTGGTTATCCATTTATCCTAGGAAGACCATGGCTAATGAAAATGCGAGCTTTGCAGGATTGGGAGAGTGGGAAATTAATTTGCAGGAATGACAATCATAAGAAGGTTGTCTTTGACATGAAGGAGCAACGCCAAGAGGAGCTCCATGAAGAATCATCTCAAAGTGAGACGGAAGAAGGTTGGACCGATAGCACTTCAGAAGAAGAAAGTAGCGGCAGCATTACTGAAGAGGAGTCTTCCATCGAAGTCATGGGGGTAAGGTTTAAGCCAAGCAACCAAGAGACCTCTTGTCAAGGCTTGGAGGAGGTAGGTCCTCAAGAGAACCAAAAGGTGGAAAATGAAGGAATGTTAGAAGGTATGTTGTCTACAACACTTACAAAGGATGAAAGAGAGGAGTTCAAATGTGTGCTAAGGAAATTTCCGAGGCTTTTTGCTAAAGACTACACCGATGTGCGTGGAGTAGATGTTGTTCAACACAAGATTGAGTTGAAGCCAGAGGCCACACCTAAGGCTCAAAAGCTACGAAGGCTAGGAGTCATTAAGGAGCAGGCTCTACTCAAGGAGGTAAGAAAGCTTCTAGCAGCAGGTTTCATTTATCCAGTGGAGAATTCAGAGTGGGTCTCTCCCGTTGTTGTCACTCCTAAGAAAAACGGCAAGTGGAGGGTGTGTGTGGATTATCGTCCACTTAATGAGGCAACAAAAAGAGATCACTTTCCCCTCCCATTTCAGGATGAGATACTAAATGAAGTAGCTGGTCATGAGAAGTACACTGTGTGTGATGGCTACTCGGGTTACTTTCAAATAGGTATCGCATTGGAGGATCAATTGAAAACAACCTTTATCACTCCTTGGGGTTGTTATGCTTTTAGAGTCATGCCATTTGGCCTGACAAATGCTCCTGCAACTTTCCAACGCTTCATGAACATGGTGTTTCAAGCATTCTTTGGAAAGTCCATTAGGGTTTTTATTGATGATTTTTGCATTTATAGCTCAAAATCATTGCATCTACAAAGGGTAGAAGAAGGTTTAAAGAAGCTCTATGACATGGAAGGTCAACTCAACCCCGACAAGTGTCACATAGCTGAGGATGAAGTGATCTTGCTTGGTCACAAGGTTTCCTATAAAGGCATTGAGGTGGATCCTTCAAAGGCAAAGGCTCTTATTGAGCTCCCCTCACCCAAGAATCTCAAAGAGGTCATATCATTCATTCAAAAAGTGAAGTATATGTCACGCTTTATTCACTTAGCTTCGGAGTTGCTTCATCCTTTGCAAAAGTTGACACAACAAGTAGAATTTGCATGGTCTGATGAGCTTGAAGAGTATTTTTGTAACATTAAAGTCATTTTGTCAGAGCTACCAACACTCATGCCTCCTTGTTGGGAGTACACATTCTTTGTTAGCTCTAGTGTTGGAAGGGAAACAATTGGTGTTGTGTTGCTACAACAAGATCCCCACAGTACAAGGATGCCACCCATCTACTTTGCTAGTAGGGTCATGAATGCTTTGGAGAGAGACTACACAGAAGCAGAACTCATGATGCTTTCTCTCATGTTTGCGGTGAGAAAGTTTAGATCCTACCTGCTACCAAAACCTTTTGTAATTCTCACTGCAGAGAATTTGTTCCCTTGGGTGTCATCTCAAATGAATCTTAGTACTAGGATCTCAAAGTGGATTATGGAGTTGCAAGAGTTTCAATACTCCTTCAAGGTAGAAGATAGTGTGCGTGCACAATTGGCAGGGATTCTCACTTATAGGGTGCATGAAATGGAGATTAAGGTGCCTGAAGTAAAGACCCTACCATTACCACCACCAAAAAGTATTCCTAATTCTTTTACCTTGTTCTTTGATGGAGCTTTTCGTCGAGCCACAGGAAAAGCAGGGGGAGGGCTAGTGTTGCTCAACCCAAGTGGAGAGGTGGTCATGAAAGAGAAGTTCAATCTACCAAGTTTAGCTAGCAACAATGAAGCAGAATACGACACACTAATTCATGGTTTGAAGATGTGCATTGGCCAAGGGATACAACGCCTCATGGTAAAGGGAGATGCACTTCTCATTGTTAAACAGATTTTAGGCATTTGGGCATGCAAGAATGAAAGCTTACGGAAAAAATTTCATGCCATTCGTAGATTGTTTAATCAATTTGAAGAAGTGCAACTAAATCATATTCCTAGGAAACAGAATGAAGATGCCGATTTACTTGCAAAGCAAGTAGTTACATGTGTTGAGAAAGAAGTGCAGGTCATCATGGTGGCAGCAACTGTCAAGCAACCGAGATACCAGGGATTGGAGTCATTGACTCCCATTATTAGCTACATTTTGGAGGGTGAGTTTCCACAAGACTTCACGAAGACTCAGAAGAGGAGACTCATGAAGAAGGCAAGTTTCTATCTCTTCTTAGAAGGGTCCCTCTATCAAAGAGGGAAGGATCAAGTGTGCAGAAGAGTACCAACTATCGAGGAAATTCCAGCCATTCTAAAAGGTTTGCATGAAGAGGCATGTGGTGGTCATTTTGCCCAAGAATCAACTGTGAAGAAGATTTTGCTTGCGGGGTATGTTTGGCCAAGCTTGCATGTGGATGTTCAACATTGGTGTAAAAGCTGTCACAATTGTCAGATAAATGGAAATAGAAGGTTGGTGCATGGCCCGAGGCAAATAGTGATTGCAAATGGACCCTTTGAAAAGTGGGGCATTGATGCCATGGGTCCTCTGTCTAGGACAAAAAATGGTAAACTCTACATTCTAGTGGCTGTAGACTATATGACTAGGTGGGTGGAAGCTCAAAGTGTGGCAAGAGTGAATGAGAGGACAGTTAGCAAGTTTGTGTACAATCACATTTGTTGCAGATTTGGCACACCTTTGGAGATTGTTTTTGATAATGGTCCAGGGTTTAGGAAGGGCTTGCTCACAGAAGTTTGTGAAGAGCTTCACATTCTACATCGTCATAGCACACCATACTACCCACAGTCAAATGGTTTGGTGGAGAAGGCTAATGGTGTCATTGCAGGAATCATTAGAAAGATGGTGCAAAACAAGACAAAGTTGTGGGATGACTTCTTGGATGGTGCCTTGTGGGCGTATCGAACCACATATAGGGAAGCCACGGAGTTCACACCATTTCACTTGGTCTATGGTCAAGAGGCTTTACAGCCAATTGAACTAAACATTCCAACAATGCGACTTGATGGCAAATCAGCACAAGATGATCAAGAAGCATGGATGGATCGACTTCTTACCTTAGCTGAGCTTGAGTGGAAAAGAGAAGCAGCATACGAGTGCTACAAGAGGAAAGCTACGCAGGCGAAGGAGAAGCTTGACAAGAAACTAAAGGACAAAGGCATCAATGAAGGAGATCTGGTGCTAAGGTATGACAATCGACTCGATAATCGTTTTGATGCCAAGTTTGAAACTAGATGGCAAGGGCCATACATAGTCAAGAAGGCTTTCAATTCAAGTTACTATCAGCTTATGGACTTGAATGGTAAAGGACACTCCAGGAAAGTAAACGGGTATCGCTTGAAGCCCTATTTGAGTCTCCTTCTACCAAAGGATCTACCAAAGATCTGTCAAAAGGCCACTGTCTCATGTAAGTATTGTTACATAAAGCATGAGTGTAACTCTAGCCAAAATTCCGAAGGGCCAAACAATGAAGATCTTGTCAAGGACTCTGAAGCACTCTCTTTGGAAAAGATGCTCTATGATGGTACATGAATATACCATCATCCAGGGGGAGGGCTAATGATAGCCGTTTTTCGGCTCTTTGTAATTGCCACAGTGAGTTACCTCACCCTACCAAAATCACCCAAACATTGTGGCTATCCCTACCATTTCATTGTACATAGGCGTGCGTGAGTCACGGGACTTTTCCCATATCTTCTTAAAAAACCCTCAATTAGCTAGTCATTGGGCTAGTTGAGCCAAAAAAAATTAAAAAAATAAAAAACATAAGTATATTATGGCCCATGCGTATATAAATATTTCTTTGTATATAGGGCCTAAATAAAATATTTTTTCATAATTATTTTGGTATTTATTTAAATATTTCTACCTAGGTGTGTGTTATTTATGCTCTGTACATTGCCTCACCATTACCACAATTTTTCTTACCATTTTTCATACTCTTTATTCCATATAGAAATATTTTCATGTAAGCTTCTCTTATATTTGGTGTAACTCCACCCCAACAAAAATCCAAAAAAACTAGTTTTATTTATGTGTATATTTTTTCACTATTGTGATTTTTTCCTTCCTACATCTATTTTATTTTTTTCTAAAAAAATTAGAACACCAAAAGTATTTATCTTTTTATGGTAGCCTCATAATGAGAGAGATTTCTTTTGACCCCTTTATATTTTTCCACTTATATTATTTATATTTGACATGTACATATTTTTTAGACCCCTCAATATTTGATTTTCTTAGTTGTACTATTCACTTATATCCTAATCTCAACAATATCTTCAATTATAGACCTACCAAATAAGGTCAAGGGTAGGTGGCATGCATACATGCACTATGGAGGGCTCACTCTTGGAGGTATTCAAAAGAATCATCCAAAGAAGGACCCCACAAGGACCTTGTGCAGTGGGAAAAAACGGTCGGTCTTGCTGAATTTTTAAAGTTCACTTGCTCTCCGAATTTGAAAAGGTGATACAAACAAAAGTTGTAGCTCGTGGGCTTAACTTTTGCCTCAAATTTTTTCATATTTTTTTGAGCTACGAGCTGTGAGCTATGATTTTATTAGTGGACCACAGTTTTCCCATGCTATGCAGCCACACTCTCTCTTCCACTTTATCATTTTCCTCTTTCACACACACTTCTCCACTCATCATCCCCACCTCTCTCACCACTCCTCTCTGCACCCTACTCACCTTCTCCTCAACCTTGAAGAATAAGAGAAACCATGGTGAACTCATACCTCCCACACACAATTCCATTCCAAAATTGACCACCTAGTCTCATTTTTCCTCCTCCAATTTACCCATATCTATCAAAAAAACCACAAAATTCAGCCTCTTCTCTTAAAAGACAGCATCATGGTGGTTGATTACTCAGCTTCAATTACCTTGTCTCTCAAGGAAGGTCAAGAGTGGAGAAAAAATGTACCGTCAAAGCTAGTGGACCGTCAACAAGCGTCAAAAATTGGCCCTACTCAAGACACTTGGAGCATCAACCTTGTAAGAAATCCACCTTTTCTTACCTCTTAAGAGTTTTTCTTCCTTATTTGTATCCTACATGGATACTCCCATTGTAAATATCCAATTCATTTGTAAATTAATACTAACTCTACTAGCACTAACCCACTATGAAAAGTCCTATCACCTCCATTTCTCTCCTCTCTCTTTCCCCACCAACTTCTTGATAATTCCAAGCAAAAGAAATTAGATAAATTGCGGAAAATCTAATCCAACCATGGTTAGAGGAGTAACCCTAGCCTTCAAAATTTCTATAAAAGGAGGGTGTAGCTAGCACAAAAAAGGGGGGGCCATAAGCAAGAGCACTATGCTATAGCTTGAGAAGCCAAGCTCAACCTCTCTAGAAGGAGCTCTTGAGTGGAAGCTCATTGTCTTATGCACGTGCATGTGTTGTAATAGGGGATTAGCAAGGGAACTCTATGCCATTGTAAGAGAGAGAGTGATCATTCAATTGAGAGTAGGAAATCTATCACTTCTCCTACTAGTGTAAGCCCAACATTTGCTGAATCAAGGAGGGTGGATTTGGACTAAGCTTGGATACTTTGTCTCCCTTCCAACGTGAAGTAATGGACAACAATGATGCGTAAGTGTCTTGGTGTTTTTTGTTAAGTTCTTGATAGCTTGTCTCTGGTGTTGTCATCAATCTAGCCATAAATCCCACATACTGTAAGAGGGCGACAGGGTGGAGAGGACTCCCCTGGCCTTAAGACAGTGATTGGGGTGGCTTTTCTTGTGATGTGTTGTGGTGAAATTTACGCAAGCTATGTTGAACAAATACTAATCTCACTTTGATTTGTCATGACAGATTTGTAAGAAGGTATTAATGCAACAAGCACCCCCTCCCCCTTTCTCTCTCTTTCTTAAATATATAGTTGTGTTTGCTTGATCATTGCCGATACATTTCAAAGCAGCCCGAGCACTATCTCTCTCTATCTCTCTCTCTCTCTCTCTCTCTCTCTCTCTCTCTCTCTCTCTCTCTCTCTCTCTCTCTGGTGTTTTAGTGTGTGAGAGTGTCCCATTGGTGTTAGGGTTAGTGTAAATTCCTTGCTTGTTTGTGGGTTGCTCTAACGATTCTCCTCTTTTGCGTCCTAGTTCGCTCTTAAACTAGGTGGTGCCCCTTGTGTAGTTGGGATTTGGCTGTGGGTTTGTTGTTTTGGTTTGTGTTGTGTTGTACCCCAGCCCCATTGAGCAGCACGGGAGCCTTGAAGGGTGTCTAGAGGTTGCTCTTCTTGTTGCCCGCCCCGGACCGCCTCAGTACCATTTTTCTTTTTCAACTAAAAGGACCGGAGAACAAAAGGGAGAGGAGCTAGTCTTCACCATCCCTTTGTCTACTAATTCTTGTCCTTGCCTCACAATCTCCTCTTGTTGAGCTTGGAGAACTTGATAAGGAGGCTTGTTAGGTGGTGAGCTTCCTGGTAGGGCTCAATTCAATGCTCGCCATCCCCTGGTTTTGGACGTAAGTCCATAGGGATATCATCGAGGAACACATCTTGGAATCCATTTAGAGAATCAGACAAGTCTAACTCTTCTTGATTCCTACCATTTACATTTGATGTTTTCAAACGTAAAGAAGAGTAGCGACTAAGTTTTTTGAGGGTACCAAAGCACAAAGTAATTCTATACATAAGTTTACTTAGCATGGTTGACAATAATCAAGAGAGTAGAATGATCAATTATAACTTTCACTTTTCACATGAAGATGCTAATGATGATTTCCCCATGTTTGTTAATTATCTTGTTACTAGGTTGCATCAAGTTATGGGCAACCCTGCTTTCCAAGCCAAAGTTACCCAACAACTTTGTGCTTATGGGGTTTCCCTTCCTCTCAAAGAGGAGAGAGAGCTTAGGAGGCCTCTTGATGAGACTCCCAAAAGAAGACTCTCTCCCATACGAGAGGAGGAAGCCAAATAACAAGAAAGAAGAAAATCCCTAAGTTCCTCTAAAGATGTGGCTCCACATAGACGGCGGTCTAGACGATCTCCAACTCCTCCCAAGAGGAAACGGTGTCGAGAAATTTGTGGTCTTGCCGGGAAAGCACCGGGCTTATGGCTGTGAGAGTTTGTGAGAGAACTCCAAAAAACTATATGAAGGAGTTAAACCATAGATGCCATGAAGACTAGGGTTTGGACGGAAGTGCAATCAAAGAAGTTCCACTCTTTCTCTCTTGCACTCACACACACAAAGAAAGAACACAAAAGAGAGTGTCAAAACAACACAAAGATGAAAACATCAAGGCTATGGTCATATTGTATCATGGGTAATATGAAAGGGTTAATAGATGAGTTAATGGCATTCAATCTTGGCTGACCAAATATATATGTTTTGTCTAGTGATGGAGATTAATTGTGTCTACAAATCCTCTTGGTTTATAACAAGATAACTATGCTTACATCAAAAGAAAAGTTATAGTCTATAAGAGGTAGTATGATGGGATCCGGTGAAAGAAGTATTTCATTGAGCCTTTCTGGGCCAAAGAGAAACACTATACGTTGTTGAAAGTGTATTTTATGGCTAATCCATACGTTAATTCTAATAGATCGTACAAAGTGAAAGCGATAAAAATTATCATTATGTGGATTATTCATCTAGCATAACTCTAGTATGTGTAAAATGTAGATATGAGAGAAGAGAAGAGAAGAGATTTTCCCTCCCAAGCCCTATTCTTGCCTGTAGGCAATAAGGATACTGCGGGGAGAGATGTACCTATAGCAAGGAGAACCTAAAATTTGTAGAGAGGATGAATTACTAAGAATGAGAGAGATAGGTTTGGTTAAGGAGATGAAACTAGATACATATATATATATATATATATATATATATATATATATATATATATATATATATATATATATATGTTGGGTTAGAGATGAAAAAGAAAACAACAAGAAATCAAGAAAACATCAATGTAGAACACATCTTACTTGACAAACCCTTCGGCACCATTATTGATGGAGAGAGAAGAAGAGGGGAGAACTCCACTTTGATTGATACGCCAAGTCCATGAACTTCTTTGATTAGAGTTGATCTTCCAAGGATAGCATGCAAGAATGGATAGTCTTCCTCTAGGAGAGAGTGTAGGCTTAGGCTTATGTTAATGGCTAAGTACAATTTGGCATTACTACTCACTCCCTCATGAATTCCTCTCATCAATGGCTTGAATGCTTGAGTTCTTTTCAAGGAAGAAGAGGTCCCCTTTTACAGGTGAAGGGAACCCCCAAGGGTTTACACAAGAAGAGAAGAGCCAGTGTGAACTGAAACTGGAAAAGTTGGAAATGAGCTGTCCCTGCATGATGTGGGCAGACTGGGGTCTAGTATTTTGATCATATCTCCTCAACCGTGGCTCCAAATAAAAAAGTAAAAATATGGGCAGAACATTCAGCTCATTAGCTACGATTTTCATTTTAAAATCGTTTTCCAATTCGAATTGGAACCTTGTGTAAAAAAATCATCAAAATAGGGTCCATTTCTGGCAGCAAAAGTCTTCCTGTGGTCTCCTTAGCTTAGAATTTCATTTGATTCCAAAGGACACCTCATGCCATATGAAAGCATGAAATTTCTCCTTGACAAAGCTTTGTAATCATGCTTGCAATAATGCATTAAAATAAGTGTATCATTGAAATCATGCCACCTAGTGTCCCACTAGGATTTGATTCCCCCCTAGTAGCTATTTAAAAAGAAATATAAGAAAAATATAAAAAATACATAGAATATATATATATTGGAGTTTACCCTAGATATAGGATCTAGCTAAGGTGTGAGATGATGATGAGATAGTAGAAATAAAGAATCAATGCTTTTTTGCCCCAAGTTAAAGAGGCGGAGCTATTGACGCTTTTCCCATAGTATTTTCTGATGGTAAAGTAAGAATAGGTTACCCTTGAGAAAAATAGTAGGATGAGATAGAAGGCTTATTATTATACTTGAATATGCATATGTACATTATAGAAAATATAACTATGTATCTAAAAAGCTACAAGATAACTCTTGTAGCATGCGTTCCCACTATGTACGTGTCACAGCACGACATCCACCCCCTCTAAACCTGCACATCCTCCGGCATGTGCCAGTCTCATGGGTGAAAGCAATTGTATCCCCTGTCATCCCATGACCTCCTCCAGGATCATATGGGTAACTCAAAAACTTGTATTGTACTAAGCATTGAGATTCTCCGCATCTTTTAATTCCTCTCGGATCAGAAGGAATTGTTATATACATCTGTCTCCAAAACATCTGTAACAAATCTCCATTATGCGCAAAATCTTCATGACGAAGAGACATAAGTTCCTCATCCTCCTCTTCAAAAAGCACTTCCAGGCTTCCTGTAATATACTTGAAAGATTTTGAAATTGCACTTCAACCTTCTCACCAACCTCTAAATCCATATGTACCTCTTTCGCATAGAGGTATGAATCTACATCTTCATTCTCAAAAGAATCCTCTAGATAGCCTTACTCAACATCGAGAGAAACCTCAGAAATATGCATGGTAAACCTCTCATCAATTCTCTCACCTTTTACCAAATACCTCTCCAGCTTTACATCATAAAACTTTGCATACCTCTCAAATATGGTGTCTAATTCCCTTTCCAAATCATCCTGGTAGGTATGCTCCCGGTCACTTGTAACCGACTGCTCAAAAACCTCCTTGGAGTTAGTCTCTGACACAATATCTTCACCCCTTCTTCCTTTTTGACCCATCCCTAAATTATCTTCAATTGAATCATGTCTCCACTCATCTAGGGAGAACCCTTCTTCATTACATGACTCTGGTGTCAGCATAGAGCTAACATCCTCTTCTTGCTTCAAGGCATCACCATGTATAACCTTCATATCCATAGCAGATAGATGCTCAAAAACCTGCTTGCAATTTATACCCTGTGACACAAGACCTAAATCCCTTTTATGCCTCAGATATTGTTTGCATACATGCAGGCAACCGAAATTCTTAAAACCCTGTATAGTAGGCACTTTATGGAAAGCATATTTATTTGCATCTTCACACAGATCAAAAATATCACCCCAATCACAGACCATATCCGAAGAGGTTTCTTGCTCTTCTACTCTATCCTCTGATGTCACTTCAACCTGTATAGCATTCCCAAACACTTCTCTATCTTTGATTTGTGAATCTTGAAGATTCATAGCTTCATCCGCAGAACCCCAATCCTCATGCAGAGAATTTTCATCTGTCATTCCTTTCTCTACCATGGAATTGTGAAAGCTTGCTGCATCTAGCTCTAAATAAGGCACAATTTCATGAGTCATCTGCATCACATCTACTACCCCGTATATACAAGACATACATATTACTCTATCAATGTACTCCTCTTCTTCCACCTCATCTAGCTGAGGTACTTCACAATCCGCAATGCTACTAGCAGAGCTATACTCACAAAGGAAGAGATTTTCAGACACCCCCTCTAAATTAGCACTTTCGTAGCTAGGCATATCCTTCCATGATCGAAGCTCCAAAAGGGATCCTCATTGCAAAGGATCACTTCTCTCCTATGCTTGGGAAAAGGTAAGTGAGCATGATGCATTCATCTTAGTTGACCCTGGCTCTACTCAAAACTTCATATCAATGGAGTTGGCCACTAAGTTGGGCATTCAAGCTTTTGAGATGGGAGATATTGTAACTGCCAATGGGGCTTTCAAGGGACAGAAAGCCTCCATTAATCCCTTGACTGGGAAGTTGAGGCTTCATGTCTAAAGCTACGTCAACAAAGAAGACTTTTTTATCTCTCCTCTCCAACATGAGGATGTTATCCTAGGGGCACCATGGTTCAACTACATGGCTACCAACATAAAGTTCCCTGAAAGGAGAATTTACTTTGCCTACAAGGAAAGAGCATGTATGTAGGATGCTAGTGAGTCCTGTCATACTATACCACTTGTAAATTCTCTTGCTTTTGATAAATCAATGAAAAGCTCAGTCTCTACATACATGAATTTTGTAAAAGAGCCCCTAAAAGGTCCTAATGTTTCATCAAATGTAAATGGTAGGAATCAAGAAGAGTTAGACTTGTCTAATTTTTTAAATGGATTCCAAATGTAAATGGTAGGATTCAAGAAGAGTTAGACTTGTCTAATTTTCTAAATGGATTCCAAGACGTGTTCATCAATGATATCCCTATGGATATACCTCCAAAACGAGGGGATGGTGACCATCGAATTGAGCTCCTACTAAGAAGCTCACCACCTAACAAGCATCCTTACCAAGTTTCCCAAGCTCAACAAGAGGAGATCGTGAGGCAAGTATAAGAATTAGTAGACAAAGAGAGGGTGAGGACTAGCTCCTCTCCCTTTTGTTCTCCAATCCTTTTAGTGCAAAAGAAAGATGGTACATACCACATGTGTGTGGACTATCGAGCGCTAAACCATATCATTATCAAAAATAGATTTCCCATATCGTGGGTAGAAGAGATATCTGATAAGCTACAAGGTTTGACCTACTTCAATAGGATTGAGCTTAAAAGTTGCTACCATCAAATAAGGATAGTTAATGAAGATATCTTAAAGACCGCATTCCGTACAATGTTTGGTCTTTATGAATATCTAGTCATGCCTTTTGGCTTAACTAATGTGCCAGCGACGTTCAATCGTTTAATGAAGAAAATATTTAGACCCTATCGCAAATTCCCTAGAGTTCTCTTTGATGATATCATCATCTACTCCAAGTCTTGGAGAAACACGAGCAACACCTCCCGGTAATTTTTCAAGCTTTGCGAGAGAACAACCAGGATGGTTATCTTCTCCATGGCAATAGGCTATGTGTTACACACTCCCTTTGTGAGAAAGTCATGTATGAATCTCATGCTCCTCCCTATGCGGGGCATAGAGGTATTCAACCTACTCTACTAGGAGTAGAGATGTACTTCTATTGGCCTACCATGAAAGTAGACATATAAGAGTATGTTTCAAAATGTGTGGTATGACAAAAGACCAAGTATGATAGAGGGAAGCAACCTCAATTACTCCAGCCATTTCCAATCCCTAATTCACCATGGCAGAGTATATCCATGGATTTTATCTTTGGATTACCCAAGTCTATACATGGGAATACGGGAATATGGCCAATAATCAATAGGTTTAGCAAGCAAGCATACTTTATTCCTGTCAAAAAGACTATTAAAGCACACCAAATGGCAACCCTCTTTATATCCCAGATTTTCAAACACTATGGATTACCAGCATCCATTGTCGCAAATAGAGATCCTAGAATGACCAGTAACTTTTGGAAAGGTCTCTTTGAAAATCTAGTTACAAGATTGAATTTCTCTTCGGCCTATCACCCACAACCGGATGGCCAAAGTGAGATAGCCAATCTTACAATTCTTGATCTACTAAAGACTTATATTACCAAAGTAGATCAATGCTCACAATGGGAGAATTACTTACCCTTTGTAGAGTATGCGTATAATAATACTGTCCATACTACTACATGAAAGGTGCCTTCTGAGATCGTAGAGGGAAGACCTAAAAGTCCCTTGCTACTTAAAGTACATGGGAAGATCTTCGCTGCTACTGCTGATGAATATAGCTGTGACCTACAAGAATCCTTCCAAAAGATTAAGGAGGCTATATCCTTCTCTCAACAAAGGAAAAAGGTTTTTTCTGACAAGCACAGAAGGACCTTAACATTCAAAGAAAATGATTGGGTCTTATTCAAGTTTCCCAAGGCTCGATTGAGGCAAACGATGGGCAAAAATCCTACGGGCCATCAAAAGTATTATGCTAAACTAGCAAAAAGATAATATGGTCCTTTTCAAATCTTGAAGCCAATCAATGAAATAGCTTATCAACTCAATTTTCCCAACCACTGGCTCATACACAATGCTTTCCATGTAAGCCTACTTAAGCCCTACAAATGAGAGCCACCAAGTGAACCAATTATTGAAGACCAAGAAGAGGTGCTACAACCCAAAGCAATCCTTTGGCATGAAGACAAGGTACTACAACATGGTAAGATTATCCGATGGTATCTTAGTAAGCTCAAAATTATCCTTTTGAAGATGCTAGATGGATGCAAGGAGTACAACTTAAGGATAATATGAACCTTGTCAATGCTTACAATGCTACACTAGACTAAGCAAATGTACATAATTTTTTTAAATGACCAACATTTTTGTCTTATACGACTAATTCTCTTTTTATTGTGCACAAATTCAAATAGTATGCATGCTTAAGATCATGTTTGTGATGGAGACCTCTCTCAAACACCAAGTAGAATTTGTCACTCTACTTTGGGAGAATGAAATGGACTAAAGAGAAGACATGCTTGCGGTAGCTACGTCTCTCAAGCACCAAATGGATTAGTCATCCATCTTGGAATGATGTGTAGGGTAAAAAGAGGTCCTCTACCCGCTAAGAAACATCGACTAGTGACTAAGGCTTTATCTCTTCTACCTCATAGTAGAGGACGTCTATGATTTCAAGAGAGAGGTAATGTCATAAAATATAATATCTAACCAACCCAAATGATTTTCTCATATTAAAATGATCATTTAATGTGGGAGAATAAACGAGAACAAGGGTTAGAATATATACATGTGCTTATGGATATATCTTGACATGAGACCAAAGTAATGGGCCCATTTGAGAGAGGTTTGTCAAAGAGAAATGCTAGATAATGGAGCTTGAAAGACGTTAGGGTTAGCTTCATTAAATACCTCCAATGGTTAGTGTAAAAGTCCTTAGACCTTAGGTTAAGCTAGGTTCATGTTTTAAGTATTAATAATTAAGGTGCTTGACATGCTTGATAGCTAAGGCCTTTGCCAGGCTGGCCATGTGCTTGAAGTGTCCAAGTCTAAGTCAAAGTTGAGCCCTAAAAAGAGGGGGGCGAGCCTACAAGCTAGGGGCATGAGAGAGAGAGAGAGAGAGAGAGAGAGAGAGAGAGAGAGAGAGAGAGAGAGAGAGAGAGAGAGAGAGAACCCATGCTCATGCTAAGCATGTACTTGCTGGACAAGGTGCTTGAGAAGCTTCCCCATGCTTGGAAGGTAACAGCTTGAGGAGCTTAAGTAAAAAGGGTCCCTACAAAGAAGGGGGTGAGCCCCAAAGCTAGGGATAAGCTTCGCTTGACCTTCTACTCACCCAAAGGGCACCCCTTCCTCAAGGGACACAAGGACACATGCCAGGTTCTCCCTATGCTTAGCCACATGGGGTGCTTGAATCCTATTGGCTAGGCTGAAGAGGGTCCAATGAGCATTTAGTTATTTGATTAATTGTTTAAAAAAAATTCCAAGCCCTCTCTCTCAAAGGTGAAAGGAGGAAACTTGTCCAAATGCTACCATGGTTGCTTGATATGCACTATGCATGTGATTGGCTAGGATTGCAGGGGTCCAATCAAATGCAGGCATAAGCTACAATGAGGGGTTGACCAAGGAAGCTAGGGATGTGCTTGGGGGGTATACTCTCTTTTCCACACACTGACAAGCTCATTCTTGCTTGGAAAAGTGAAAGAGCACCATCTCCTTCTCCAAGATTGTTGAGAAGTTGAGAGCCTACACCAACACTCTTGGCTATGGAATGCAAATCCAACCAAGAGCATGCATTAATGCTTAAGCTTGCCATCTTCTTCATCATCATTATTATTTTATTATGCTATGCTATAGAAGAAGAGTGATGATAAGTGAGAAACTATCTCTTTCTTGTATGCTACTTCTTCTTCCTCTCCCCTACCCTCATTCCCCGCTACCTCTCTCCACCTTTGAAGGTGTTTGAGGCCTTGGAACTGAGGCCGGGCATGGTTAATGCTTTTACAAAGATTATGTTATGCTCGTGATGCATGAAGCTTTCCATCTTCATTGCATCACCTAGGTCACAAGGAACACAAAAATTGTATTGTACCAAGTCTCTCTTGATGGGAGAATCTATAAAACAATAGCCTATTGGAGGGGGGATCGACGGCTCCACATAAATCCGGTCCTCAACTGTTGTCATGTTCTCTAAATATCACTCTTGTAAAAGTATTGTTCATGCCAAGTTAATTAAGTATAATGGTTACGTTGCTACCACTAATTAAGTTCACCCTCTATGTTCTCAAAGTAGTCTCACAAAAATGCCCGCTCTAATTCGCTTAATTCCGCTTCCTCAAAGTTCATAGGCCATTTTCATTACATTTGTCTAAGCATGTGAGAAACAAGTTCATTTTGATCTCATTGATCTCCTTATCTAGGCTTAGGATCTCCTTCACAAACTTTGGTTAATGTGGAAAATTTCCCATAAGAGTTTTTTAATGGTATCCATAGGGTGTTCTATGACAGTCACTTTTTTTGTTATTAAAGTGAGGACCTGATTCCATAATTCTTCTCTTTCTTTGTCAATATATAAAGGTTGGGTGAGAATGTGGTTTAATCCTTTATGTAAACCTTTGTGATATAAGGATCAACATTAGGAAGATCACAATTTAGCACATGTTGCACTTCTTCCAAGAAACCTCTGTGTATTGGTTCACACAAGCATATGTGTTGTGTTTCAAGTCAAAAGGCAGATTTCACATTACAAATTTTATTCTTGATAGACTCCATAAAATACCATCCAAAAAAGACTTGGACTAGCTTGCGCACATTCTTGGTTCTCAAGCCATATGCAAAATAACTAAGGAAGCTTCTTACAGAGTTAATGTTTGAATAGGTATTCAAGTATTTGAGGTGATGTATTAGGGGGGTGGTTGTAGGTTGGCACTGGGTTAATCTTCTTCTCCCAACTTCATCCTTGACAATCACTTCCTACAATAAAAAATATAAGAGTTTCTTGGCAGATTTAGCACATGCTGGGGTGTACACAAATTTTCTATGGGAGGTTTGAGGGAGTTGCATTCATGGTGGAGGTGGAGGGGGGAATATAGTTAGGGGTCAACAAGTTGTGATTGATTGTGGAGTAGCTTCCAATTGACTTAGAGGGAGAGGCAATGTGTTTCCATGTAGGGGTGGGTGGTTGTGCCAATACCAAGGATTTTGGTTCCTTGGTTTAGCACTTCTCCCTTGGGTGTGTGAATCCACCGTAGCTTTCTTTTCACCTTTGTTATCCTGTCCTGAGGGTAATACTGCTCCAATTCACTTCCAAGGAAATTTGATGGTGATTATTGGAAGAGGGCATCATGCTTGATGTAGGCCTTAAGTCTTTCAATGTACATCACATGTATTAGGAGGGCTTTGATTGCCTCTTTTCCCTTTATAGCAATTGTTGACAGCGAAACACGAGAAATTCCATTTTTTGTATCAACTCATTTGACAAACTCAATGTAGTTATTTTTTTGGGACTCAATCAAGTTTCCAGATTGTAACTTAGTAAATATACAGATCATCCAACAATAGGAGGTAATTTTGATAAGTTAGAACCTCCAAGGATGAGGTATAAAGCCAATTTTTTGTAAACCTAAAGAGATTTTTTTTTGAATTAATCATCTTTTGAGCTCAACTAAGCGTGATGTGATTGTGTGCTTTGTGAGAGAGAATGAGTGAGGTCTTCTTCTACTTTGTACGCGCACCACGGAAGCTACTTTGTGAAGGCAACTACACCATCGTGTTAGCAATGGCGAGAGCTACGCTTCAATGCCAAGCTTGCATGATTCCAGTCTCTTTGTGAAGAGCTATCACATGAGCTTTGAAGTGAGTTTTCTCTTAGCCGTGTATCCATTTTGTGATTGCTATATGTCATTGCGTTCACGGCGAGGTGACGAGCTACACTTTAGACCTAAACACACTGAGAATCAGTGACCTGTAATTTTTGGCATGTCTTCTGCACCAAGTATTTACAGGTAGTAAGTTTTGGCATGTCTTCTGCACCAAGTATTTACAGGTAGTAAGTTGTGTTAGAGACTTTAGAGTAATGTCCTCAAGGTATGAGTAATATTCGAAACAAAGCTGTCAGCAAAACGAATTTCCTGAAGCAATGGGCAGTAGAAATTTCCATTATGTAGAGGTTACTCCTTGAGTTTTGTGATGATTCAACAACATTAGGTCATGTTTCAGAGAGCGCAGCCATCGTAGGTAAGGTAGCGGTTGTGCATACTTAGTGTGCTTTGAGTTTATTTTTCTTGGTAGTGATTGTCTCTAGAAGGTTGAGTAGGTTTTGAAACCCATCTATTTGCTTCCATGCACCTACGGGTCAAGATCTATCCTTGGTTGACATCTTGTTTGTTGGCCTAGTTCTCACTTTGCTAGCAACTGCGAGCAATGTATCTCCCCCCGACAACATTGGCACCATTTTCACGAATGAGAGCCTTATGTAGGTGACCATAGACTAGTCCTGCGAGGTAAAAGTTCTTCTGGTTTTTTGGAATCTTGTTATTCTACTTTAGGTAGGATCCGGAAGTAGGACTCTTGAGATCTTAGAGAGGTTCTAGGAAGCGTGTGTCTCGCCTGGGTCTTTCATGGTAGACAGTTTTAGTTAGTTTGGTATAATTGTTATTATTGGTGTTTGAGTGGTTGTGGTGGTGTAAAAGTGTTTACTAGTTTGTGTGTGGTAGTAAGGTGTTTTCTACCCACAATTACAAAACCCCACATGATGAGTAGGAGGAGTAGGAGATAGGGCATGTGATTGTGATCTAGAGCTATCCATTATCGAGTTATTATCTTGTATGCTTGTTTGCATTTGTGATCTCTAAGAAGTTGATTTTTAGGGACAACATGCAATAAACAAGCTTCAGTAGGCTATTGTGCATGGATGAGTGATGTTGGGCATAAAAGAACACATATGCAAGAGATCTGGATGTGAAAATTGCAAGTTTGCATCAGCAGACATCATACGTGTATGATGTTTTAGGATCTAGCATGAGACCAAATTTGCCAAAACAAACTACACCAGAGTATTTTAAAGGGGTATTTTACCCTAAGTACACCTTTGAGACTAAAGTTTTGACCAACATTTGGTCCCCAAAAGAGAAAAGCTATGTGTGAAAACGGGAAAAAATAGGAAACTTGTGATTATGTGCATATTTTTGCATGGAAAATTGGTGAAAGTTCTTGGGAGTAGTGCTGAAGACTTGTGGATACCTATGCATGAGTTCTGGACAAAAACATGAATAGGCATCAGACACATATGATATTTGTAGGGTAGATCTAGCAATCAAATTAGACTTTTGACTTGATACCCATAGTTTGCATATTGTATAGAGCACATACACCAAGTTTCATCTCATTTGGGCATCTAAACTAAGTATTGAGAGATTTTTACCCTTTCCAGGAAGTTTATTGGCGAAGAGTGGTGATAAGGTGCAATTTTGATATCCAAGTTTTGATGTGAGCACATGTGAATGCTGTACACGTCAAGAGGCACCTAAGGTATATAAAGAACTTCATTCTGACAACCTAGACATCATGCACATATGATGTCTAAGAGGCCAAATTTTGGTTTAAAAGGTATATTTTTGTAAGCCATTGTGATTAAGAGCATCTAAGCAGTAAACATGCCAAGTCCCATTTAATTCGAAGCAACTTAGGGCTGGTAGAGATCGGGAGATGGATTTGAGCAAAGTAAATGCTTGATTTGACCATATCTAGCACAATAGGTGTTGAAATTACATTTTGTAAGTGGGAGTGAGTTTCTTGTGTGGTGGAGGACCTCTAGAGTGAAATTCACTTCATTTTGACCAGATAGACATCAAGCTTATCATGGTGTGAAACACCCCAAAGAAATCTTAAGGACCAAGTTTCACCCAATTTGGATATTTTTTGCCTTAGTTAGACCTCCAGTGAAGTTGGCAGTGACCAAGACCTACATAGGGGAGATTGACCTACCTACTACAGGGGTTAGAACTTCAAAGTAAGCCTAGATTTGGACTAAGAACATCCAGGAGAGTGCATGCTTTAAGTTTGAGTCAATTTTGAGAATTTAGACATCATATGAATATGATGTCTATAGGCCAGTTTTGGGGCTCAGATTATGAATTTGCAGCTCCAAAAGTCTTTCATGTGATCCTAGCATTCCACGTGTCTTATCATATCAGGGCTTGGAACTCATATAAGGGTCTTGTCTTTATATACAGTAATAAGTGAGGATTACTGATTTGACAAAGAATTGCAAAGTCAACGTTTTATACAGAAATCCAGAGCCAAGGACCTTGCAAGTTGGAAGTGCAAATTACTCTACCAAGTTTGAAAAGTGGCTTGGGAGAAAATCAAGACAAAGGGACAACTGCAATCAGACTTCTAAGGTAAGAGGTTTGGGTTGATAGTTGTTTGTGTAATGAATTTGATGAATTTGAGATCCAAGAGGTGTATTCAAAGAGAACGAAGAGTGTCCAAAGAACAAGTTAGCTTAGTGTCAATAGAAGAGAGTGTAAACCAAGTAAGGATTGATCCCTTAGCACCAATCATAGATCGAGGGCGGTGATATTGACGCCTCTTTTGAAGGATCATATTAATGGATGGCTAACCAACAACTTGGAGGTTTCCAGTAGCAAGGGACCATGGAGGGTAGCACCTCTCAAAAACCCTTAAAACATGCCAAAATACACTCCATCTTTTCTAGAGGGCACTGACAAGTGCAAAGCGCAACACGACCTCGACGGACCGTGCACGCCGAGCTAGCCACCGGAAATGAATAGGGGGCACCACCTAACTTTGAACGGCTAGGACGCGGACAACAATGATTTTAAAATAGCACAAACAATGCACACCACGAGAGAGAGAGAGAGAGAGAGAGAGAGAGAGAGAGAGAGAGAGATGTAGGTGATGAAAACCCCTCGGGATGTGAGGGAAAAATAATTCAATGCAATATTTATAGAAAACCTTAGCTTCGGTGAGATGGTGGCTATGGTGATAGAGAGAGGGAGATAGAGATAGAGAGAGATAGTGAGCCTATAATGCGTTCTCTAGAGGTGATTTCATAAGCACAAAGATTCTACTCTTATGTGTGTGTGGCAAACCCTTGGAGTCAGGGTGTGGACATGGCTTCCTTCTCATAGTGCTAATTTTCCAAACCCCAATGCTCAAGTGCCGCCCAAGATGTTAAACCACTCTCCCAGAGTGTTCTCCCAAAATGCTACCCCAAAATCCCCTCTCCCTCCTCTTCAAGTGTTTATAGTGCCCCCGATAGGTGACCTCTTAGTGTCTTTTATAGGTGCGGGATTCATTAGGTTAGGGTAATCTAATTAGGTTAGGGCCTTAATCAAGAGAGACAAAGCAAGGAGTTGGGTCCTAGATGGTTGACCATTGCTTTGTCTTAGGAGAATTTTAAAATGATATCTCATAGGTGGGCCTTTGTGATCATCACCTAGAGAGAGGTGGAAATTTACAATGGGTTTTTATACAAGATTTTTGGCTTGAAATCGGAAAATAATAATACCCTACGGATGTTATTTCAGAGATGCATCGTGGACAGGATGCCGGTGAATGGCAAGCCTCGCTGGTGCGTTGGTGTAGCATGTTAGCGAATTTCGGGGCCGGCCGGGGCATGGCTTCGATGTCACTTCTTGATTTGATGTTTCTACCACGTGATTTGGCCGTCCTTCTTCTTTGGTGTTGGGTGTCGATGTCGAATTCCGTCGTTTTTTTTTATACCTTTCGTGGGTGCGTTTATGCGCACGTGTATTGTTTGAATATGTGAGTGCGCGTGGACGTGTGTGTTAGTATATATATGTGTGCGTATGTTTGTGAGTGCGTAAATACGTGTGTGTGTTGTTTGTAATCGTGTGAGGGTGTGGGTGTTGTAAGTGTTCGTGGCAAGAGAGTGTGTGTGTGAAAACGATAGCATAAGCGATTATATATATATATATACGTGCTGCTTACGTGCAGGCTATAGAGAACGAGGGGGGGAGATGGCATGAGTGAGGATGTGAGAGCGATAGGAGAGGTATGGGGAGTGTGTGTGTGTGTGTGTGTGTAAGAGAGGGGGAGAGAGAGAGAGAGAGAGAGAGAGAGTTTTTGATTGTTGCGTAGCACCCTCCATGGTGGGTGCCGACAGGGAGGGGAAGAGAGAGAGAGAGAGGGCGGGAGTGACAGATGAGGAGAGGGAGTGAGGTTGAGTGTGTGTGTGTGTGTAGGTAGAGAGAGAGAGAGAGAGAGAGAGAGAATTGTTCTCTGTAAGCGCCCTCGTGGCTGTTCCGATACGAAAACGAGTGGGGGAGAGAGAGTCAACGGGGGTAGGGGAGAGAGGGAGAAGTGTAGCGGGCCAGGGGGGCGAGGGGCTGAGGGGATGGGGTGATGGGGGGGGGGGGGGGTGTGGAGTGTGTGTGTGTGTGTGTGTGTGTGTGTGTGTGTGTGTGTGTGTGTGTGTGTGTGTGTGTGTGTGTGTGTGTGTGTGTGTGTGTGTGTGTGTGTGTGAGTGTAGGTGTGTGTACGGTGTGTGTGTACATAGAGAGAGAGAGGGGGAGAGAAGGACTCCTTGCGGGCTATATGGGGGCCGAGGAAGAGATGAGAGAGGTAAAGGGGAATCAAGGGGTGGTGAGAGAGAGAGTAAGAGTAGGTGTTGAACAAGGGAGAGAGAGAGAGAGAGAGAGAGAGAGAGAGAGAGAGAGAGAGAGAGAGAGAGAGATAGACAGGATGAGAGTGTGTGATGGGGAGAGAGGGGGAGTGGCATGGCGTCCCACAAGAGGGAAAAAGAGAGAGTATGGACGAGAGAATATGGACGAGAGGGGTGGGGGAGAGACTATAGTGAGAGTGTGTGTGAATAATGAAAGAGAGAGAGGGAGACTTCTTGTCCCAAGCATGGTGGCCCTTGAGAGAGAGAAATTTTGTTTTATGCGCCCATTGGGCTTGGTGACACGAGAGAGAGAGAGAGAGAGAGAGAGAGAGAGAGAGAGAGAGAGAGAGAAATGATGTTGGTGAAGCCGAGCAGGAGAGAGAGAAGTTTTCCTCTGGTGATAATGGAGGGGTGTGGCCAAGCTGAGAAGCGGCCCACTGTATGCAAGCATGGAAGGGGTGGTGGTGCATGCTAAAAACTTTTTTTTTTTGTTTTCCTTGTATTATGCTCCCTCTCCGCCTCTCCGATTGGGGTTGGTTCTTGCAGCCGTGGTTTCAAAAACCGGCCGTCATTAGACCTCCCTTCTGGCTAGAGGCATTCATGCTTCTAGCTCTGCTTCTTATTCTCTAGTAGCGGAGTTGGAGGGTCTCCCTCTTCTAGAATATCTAGCATGAACTCTGGATCAAATCTTAAGAAGTACCTCTTGAGCCTGCATCCATTGACTCTGGTCTTGTGAATTCAACCATTTGCTTCCATCAATTTGTAGCTGTTGTTGGCATATCGTTTTTTGATAATGAACGGCCCTTCCCTTCTGGGTTGAAATTTCTTATCTTTCCTAGTGTAAAATTTGTTGTTGTATCTCAACACTAACATGCCTTTTTCCATACCCTTTTCCTTAAGCCCTTTATTGAATGTGAGTTGGTGCCGCTCTGCTTGTGTTGCATAGTGATTGATCGTGTCTTCTCTATCTAGTTGAAGCCTCTCTAGATCTAGGATGTGTTTGCGGAGATGGGAAATTGGGCGTTGTAATTGGCTAGCCATGACTCACAAGCTGGCTATCTGTACCTCGATGGGTAGAATGGCCTCCTTCCCATATACCATATGAAAAGGGGTGAAACCTAGTGATGTTCAGAATGTCATGCGGTAGGCTAAAGCGCGGCTATGAGATGCTTATCCCGATCGCTTGTGTGGTTATTCACCTGCTTTGTGATGATCTTATAGATCATGCCGTTTACCTTTTCCACTAGACCATTGCACTGTGGATAGTATGGGGTGGAATGTCGGTGTGTAATGCCTAACTTTTTCATCAGTCTCCCACCCAATCACCTCTAAAACCTGGCCCTCTATCAGATATTATCTCCAGAGGTGTGCCAAAACGGCAACAAATGTGCTCAAATATGAACTTTGCCACTTCTTGGGCCGTAATGCATGTGGTGGCTGCTACTTCCGCCCATCGGGTCATGTAGTCTACACCAACTAGAATGTATAGCTTACCTGATTGGACCCTTGGTAAAGGACCAATTGCATCTATTCCCCATTTCTCAAACAGATCATATGAGATGATAGGAGTCTGTGGCTCATAGGCCCATTGTACGATCACTGGACACTTGACAAGCTTTGCATGTTTTACACCAATGATGCACATCCTTGTTCAGACTAGGCCACGAGAATCCTACCTGTAGAATCTTCCTACTGGTAATATCTAGAGCAAAATGGCCGCCGCAGGCACCATCATGGAAACTTGAGATTACCTCCGTGATTTGACTGGAGATTGGCACTTGCCTGAGAATCTGGTCTTTGCCCTTGCAATATAAGTTGATGTTCACAAGGTGGTATCTTGTTGCCTTTCTGACCAGCCATTGTTTCTGGCCCTTGGTATACCCTTCAAGACATTCTCTTGTACCTAAGAAGCTGATGATATCAGGCATAGCATCGCTACCTTGAAAGAGGGGTAGTTTCAGTTTGATTGCTCCTATGGGAACATCTTGTATTCTCTCCGTGCTAGAGCATCTACCTCTTGATTTTCTACCCTAGGGACATGAAATAGCTGCACCGCTTCAACTTAATTAAGAGATCCTTAACTTGGCGTAATTGGCCAAGTAAAACCTGCTTTTTACAAATCCAAGTGCCATTTATCTGCTTTATCAAAATCATGGCATCGCCAAACACATTTAGGCATTAAATCCCTTGCAAAACACATTGTTCTAACCCAAGAATTAAAGCCGCGTACTCTGCTTCATTGTTGGAGTGGGAGTGAAACAGTTGCCCAATAGAGAATACCTTTTCCTTTTGCTCATTGAAAATGATGACGCCAGCTGCAGATTGGTCCACTGTTCTTTTGTATCCCCCATCAAAGAAAAGAGAATGAGCTCTCTCTAGCTTCGGAATTTCTACCATTCGTGTCACTTCTTTACCTTCTGTGTTGACCTTTAGCTTCTTCCTCATAGTGACGATGGGTAAGAATACCTGCTAGACTAGCCCTGGTGGAGTTTTCTCCATGCATGGTGTAATCAAACTCCTGTAATCTAACAAGCCATTTAGAGATCCTAGATGAGACATCCATGTGTTGCATCACATACAGAAAGACCTCTTTCATTGTCAAAATGGGTCTAGGCAATAGATAAGAGCGGAAATTTGTAGTGGCAAACACCAATGCAAGCACCATGTGCTCCACCGTAGTGAATCCTTTTTCTAATGGGGTCATGACACGACTAGAATAGTAGATAGGATGCATGAAAGAGGTTTGGGGTCCTTTTGCATTAGTACGGCTCCAAGTGTATCACTTCCTACACTGGGCTTCACATAAAATGGCTCGTTTCATCTGGGGGGTGCAATGGTGGGAAGTGTAGCCAGGATCTGTTTCACTTCGGTAAATTGTTGCTCATTTTCTTCACTCCATAGGAAGACATCTTTATGGGTGACTTGTTGTAGACGGAGAACCACCTAAGAGAGAAACTGAATGAACCTGCTCATATACCTTACCTTCTGAAGAAAAGAAACCAATTGCTTAGCTGTGGTGGGTGATGACAAAGATACCGAAGCTTGAATCTTGCTAGGGTCAGCCTCAATTCCTTTTGCTGAAATTACATGGCCAAGAAGAGTGGCCTTGCTTTCGCCAATGTGACACTTATCTACATTAAGTTGGCCACCCAAGGTTTGCAGCCTAGCCAGGCCATCATAGACCTTGCTCAAATGAAGGGAGAAAGAATTTTAGATGCAAAAATCATCTATGAAGACTCGTATTGACTTACCAAAGTATGGCTAGAAGACAACAGTTACATAGCGTTGGAATGTGGTTGGAGCATTGGTGAGGCCAAAACGCATCACCCTGTGAGCAAAACATCCCCATGGTGTTATGAAATTTGTCTTTTTTTGGTCTTCTTCTACAATGCTAATCTGAAAGTAGCCTGAGTAGCCGTCACATACTGTGTAGCGCTCATGACCTGCTACCTCATTGAGAATTTCATCTTGGAATGGGAGGGGAAAATTATCCCTCTTTGTTGCTGCATTGAGAGGTTTGTAGTCTACACAAACTCTCCACTTACCATCGTGTGACTACCACTGGAGAGACCCACTCTAAGTCTTTGACAGGGCAAATGAAACTTGCTTGTAGCAAATTCCTCACCTCTTTCAGCAATGCTTCTTGTTGAATTACCCCAAGCCTTCTGAGATTTTGCACTACAAGCTTACTTCCTTCCTTGAGCCTTATGTGGAGTTGTACCACTGTGATGCATGTGATCTTGTCATAACTATCGATGAACAATGTGGTGAAGTTACCTAGCATAAAGACATATTCTTCCCTCTCTTCACCATTCAACTCACTACAAAGCATTCGATATAACTTACTTGTGTCCACCAAGGCTTGCGTACCTGATGGTCCCTCTTGGTTCTCCAATGGTGTTTCAGATCGTGTCCCTCTTGGTTCTCCAATGGTGTTTCAGATTGTGTCAATATTTTTGGGTCTTTAAGGATGACCCCCATTACTTTGATGCTACTCTCACTCTCTTCAGTTGTTGTCATTGTCTGTTCTCCTAAGGTGGTCGAAGAGTCGTGAACTCATCTTCCGATGCCTCCAAGATCATGTTGTGTTGCTTCCCAGTCTTCATGTCATAGAATATGGACTTCCCTTTTGCATCCTTCATTTGGATCATTTTGGTACTCCAGTCTTGCTTAGCCTCCATAGCCATAATCCATGGTCTTCCAAGAATGATAGGGTAGCCCTCCCCTTTGTGTGGCATGACAAAAATGTTTACCTCCACTTGTGTGTTGAATGCCTTCACTTTGACTGCATTCACAATGCCTACGCACTTCACTCTGACGTTATTTTCCATTTTAGCTCGACAGGGTGGCCTACTTACCTCTAGGCCTAGATGGTGTATCATTTTCTCACGCATATCTGTGCGCCACCATCTATGTAGACGTTTGAGATATTTTGCCCCTTGATGTGGGCATCCATGATTGGTAGGATGTTGTCAAGATTCCTCCCAGAGATAGCCCCATCTATGCTTGCTCTTGATTTTCTTGTACTTGCCATCTTCATCCATTGTCTCCTCATCCTTGTGCAAGATGGAGTAATTGGGGCCAAGTTATCTTTGGACCATGCATCAATACATCCTGAACTAGGTCATATGGTTTAGCTACTCACCCAGTGAAAAATCCACCATGTCGATCTTCTGCAAGGCTTAGATACTTGCTTGCTAGACTCGCCTTTTCCTTTCATCTTCTCCTCCCTTTGAGAGGCTTCTTGGTGCCTGGCACGCTTCACTACCATGGCACCCACTTCTTCTACCTTCCCTTTTACTTTGTTCTTTCTTGGACCAGTTCTTCTACCTTTGCCTTCCCTTTAGCTTCCAAGCTAATGACACTCACTGATTGGTTTCCAGTAGGTGGTGGAGGTAGCGGTGGAATGAGAGGTTGTGGTGGTGGTGGTGGTTGTACAGGTGGTCAAAGGATTTGGACCAGTGGAATAGGCCCTGGTTGCCTGGGTAGTGGTGGTCTTGCCCTTGGTGGGGAGATCTGATTCTGTCTTCCTCTTCTATTGAAGTTCTGCCTTCTTGGATGTGGGCAATAATACATGCCATGGCCGTCCTCCCCACAATTGTAAAAGTGGTATTCTTGATTTTGTCTTCGTTGTCCTCTCCCTTTCTCTGGATTTCTGACAGGTGCATGCCCTTGATACACCAGATGCACAGATAGACTTTCAAGCTAAGTAGGGATGCGACTCAATAGGTCTTGCTGCTCTTTTGATGCCTCTTGTGGTTGGGCTCTCTGAGTGGTTGTTGCAGTCTCACTGGGGTTAGTCGGACTGATCTCGATTCCTCTGACTCGTTGACTCTTGCTTGGATGTGCAGCTTCTTGTCTTTAAGGTGGGCTACTTCCACTGCCAACTCATACGTTGCAGGGAATCTCCCCTTCACCTTCTCTTTAAGCGGCAACCACAGGCCAGCAATGAAACGGTCCTTCTTTAGGAAATTAGGCGCTCCTTCACCTTCCTCTAGTGAGGCAACCCATCGCTCCCACAAATCCACAAACTTGGATTCGTAAGTGGCATACTCTAGCAGATCTCCCTGCTTTAACTCTGTCAGCAACTACCATAACTTTTTTGAGGTTGTGCCTCCACCAAACCTCTTCACAAAGGCAGCATGTAGTACATCCCATGCATTCTTGGTAGCTTGGGGCAAAGCATTGTACCAAGATTTGGCCCCTACTTTCGTCAGTAGAGGAAAAATTCGTAGTCGTGAGGCATCATCATCCTTGTTGGAAACCACACAAGCGATTTCAAAGTCATCCAGAAAATCAGTGGTGATGCCTTCTCCCTTTTTTCCACTGAATGTGGAAAAAGAGACACTTGCCATGGTAGTAACTCAATGAGCAGGAAATTACAAACCTTTTTTTTTTTTTTTAATCACAAATGACATCAGCGGCTCATAGCATCTTTCTTACAGGGTTGGGTGGATAGATTTAAAATAGGATAAAAATGAAAACATTAAAAGAGTAGTGGTAATCCAACACGGGGAGAATAATAGGGTTTGGGAAGCTAAGAATTTCTCCTGGCACCGCAGCACCAAATAGATACACGATCTTCTGTTGATAGAAGAATTTTCTATCTACATAAATATTCACATGCATGTTTTGCAAAGGCGGTTGGTCCGTTATCCATGATGCACAGAGTGTAGAGCACTTACTTACACCCTTACCATGCTAGTGTTGACAAGTCGGCATATCCACAGGAGGTCATCACCCTTCATAGGCTCCACTTTCCCTTCATCGCTTAGCACGTATGGAGTGATGGCGACGCGTTTGACTACTCCTAGCCTTTTAGCTAGTAGCAGCTGCAAGTAATTACCGTAGTCAACCCATTGCATGAACTCCAATCCATTTAGTTGTAACTCGTCTCCATCCCACTGGGTCTCACCCGTGGTGGATAGTTTCTTCAGGATGAGTTGTACGGGGAGAGGAGGAAGACCCTCTACCCAGCCTCCAAAGCAGCGAGGATAGTATCCAAACCACTCCTCCTTAGGGCATGGGAACCTTCTTACAACTTATGCTTTGGGGTTGTCAAAGTGGACTGGCAACACTTCCATGCGCCGTGCGAATCAATAGCCGACCTTCTGTCGCTTCACCTCGGATTATCTCCTTTTTTGCAAACTAAGTACAATTTTGCTTCTCGAACTTGAAGCACTCGTATGGCCAGGTGCTTCTTCCTTTGGAGTCTATTAGCAGCAAGCTAACACAGACACCATTTTTCGGAGTTCTCTTTGTAAAACATTTATTATTTTGATAAATCGGGAATATAGTAACTCCTATTTTCTCGGATAAACTCTGTAATTAATGAGCCAGGGCTACAAGCTTCCAGATTGTATCAGCCAGTCATTTTTCAGCTTTGGTAGAACTCCAGATTATTAGTTTTGACCACCCAAAAACCTTGGCTAAGGTGTAAAAGCCAATTTTTGTAAGTTTTTGGATAAGAAATACACAGTGTGAGCTAACGACGCTCACTTCTCTCCTTCTCGCGCTTCCTACTCCCTCTCCAGTTGTCACATTGCAATTGTGTTTGTTACATTGAAACCGCAGGTAAGAGCTCTACGCATTGACGTAAACACATCACAGTATTTCGTAGCTTTTGGCATCGCCGATCCGCGGCCTAATTTCATCATAACTAGGAATTTACACTTTTAAATCGAAAACTAAGCATAGGCGGGGTATTGGGGCATCATTGCTAAGCATTTAGATGCATTCTGGGTCGAAAACGACTAGATCAAAAATCCACTGCTGTTAATAATCACGATTTTGGAACTTGACCTAAAGTGGGGTTTGAGACCATAAGCATGTGTGCTTAGGTGTTATAAAATTGTCCTAGAATTTTTGTTACGTTTGGATGTCATCTGATGCTATAACGGATGTGAATTGTTTGCCGATGAGCGATTGGCTTTTGGTGATTTTAGTCACTTGAGTGTAACTTGAGTTAGATGTGAGTTCTTAGTTGTTTTCCGAGAGATTGACAACCTCTTGTAGCTCTATGTACTAGTCGAGTCAGCTTTGTCCCATGGATTGACAAATTAATCGTGGTTCTTGCTAATACTGCAATAAGATAGGATAGTTGGCACCGTTGTTGGGGATCGAAGAGACCTAAACTAGGAAAAAACACGAGCGTCTTATGTAGTTGTCCTTTCACTTCCTCTAGGTTTGCCTAGAGTTCAAAAATTTCTTTTAGAAACTGCATAGCTTAAGATTGTTGTCTTTTGTTGTGTAGAGGTAGCTTGGAAATAATCGTACTTGCTGAGTGCCTTTAGGATTGTAAGATTGTAGAATTAGATTAGGATTTTGAGAATGATTGGTAGACGAGACAAGTCTTAAGACCAGTGCTCAGAAAAACATAAAACACAAGAAAACGAGTGTTTGTGGATACTTTTCACAACCCCATTGCATGAGAATCTAGGAGTAGGGTAAGTAGGATCCGAGGTGGATTTCAGAACATTACTCTCTCTCAAAGAATCAAGTGTGAGTTGTTATTGGAAGTTACAAATTTCAGGTCTACGGCTAAAAATAGCTCGAAAAGACTCGAATCCACTCAATCCGACTAGAGAGTAAGCCTAAGAGTCGTCTGAACCAGTTGGTAAGCTCAAAGACACTTCGAGGTAAAAAATTTCAAGAGTTGGCGAAAATTCATATTATTTACTTTTTCTTGACATTTTAGGCCAAATTAAGTTTTGACTTGAATCATAGGCTTAAAATAGCTCATATAAGGATTGTCTTTGAAAAAATTCCAAAAAAAGTGCTCATTTCAAGCCTAAAGTTAATAATCACGATTATTAACTTTCTGCTCTAAATTGACCAAGATTCATACCATTGACTCGTTACATGTGTACAAATAAATTTTGTAAAGGCCCAAGAGATTTTGGATCACTAAACTGGGTAAAAACTAAAGTTTGTATTGACTTTTTGAATCTTGAGTATAAATTGGAGAAAATTTGTCCAAACTTGTTGAAATTTGATTCATAGGCTTATGTTGATGTGATAAACATGTGTATATGCTCAGTTGACCAAAAAATTACAAAAATTTGTCAAATGTAAATAATCGCGATTATTTACATCTACCCTATTTTTCAACTTTTTTTCTCAAGTTAGCCTATCACTAGTTTTACATGTTGTAATAAGCCCACAAATCAAATTTGGTAACATTGGATCACTGATTGAAAAATGTGACTAAAATTGCAAAGTTAGTATGCGGACAGATAATTGATGACCATTTGACCAAAATTGTCCAAACTTGATGAAACTTGGCTAGTGACCTTAACTAAAGCTGCTTAACAGATCTGTGTCAAAGTTGGGGCAAAAACTTGCAAAAATATAGGTGGATTAAATAATCACGATTATTTACATCTCCTTCAAAACTTGATGATTTTGCAAATTGGAGTACACCACAAGGTCAAGCACATCAAGTAGATCTCACAAATCCAATTTGGTAAGATTTGGATCACAAAAGTGAGACTTAAGCCAGATTCTCAAAATCAAAGTCTGCAGACACAAAACAGTTGATAAACTTGATCAAAATTTATCCAAACTTGTTGAAACTTGTCCAGGGACTTTAACAAGTTGTATACTTGCCAAACCAATCAAAAAAGTGTAAAAATTTGACAAAAGTAAATAATCACGATTATCTACTTCTGCTATCCAGAGACATCAATTTTGACTTTTGAACTTATACAGTGATAGACCAACATAATTTAAAGCCATAGGGAAATTTGGCTTCAATCGGATCAAAATTGATACATGTACACTCAGTTTCCAACTTGCAGATCAAACCTTTGAATTTTTGCTAAAGTCGAATTTGAAAGTCAAATTTTGACTCTCATAGCTCGATTTGAAGTGATACACAGAGACCAATCACGAGAGTTAGCAAAAACTCTATTGTCTTTATAGAAGAATAGGTAACTTGATCAAATTTGTACAAGAATCAGGTTGCAGACGAGGGATCAATGGCTTGACGAAAAGTTGCAATTGAATCAAGTAGAAATTGATGACAAGTCAATCAAAGGTGAGTACTCTATCCAGGGCTTCATAAGTCTATATGAACCTTAGATCTGGTTGTGAACTAGGAAATCATGGCATACTTGGAGAAACCTCCAGTAGAGTATCCACCGAAGAAAGCGTGAATCAAGGGGGAATCAAGGCACTTCCTTGCACACAATTCCTGAAGAAGTCTGAGACACTTTTTCGGATTCAACATCCAAAATGTCTTCTTACTCGACTCACTCAAAAACAGGAACGACAGTGCGCTATAAGCATATACTATCTTTTTACAAGACTAACCGTCATGGAGCCCAAGTTTACTTGGACCCTAATGAGGAGTATGCTATTCACATTGATGACCTTGGTATTGAGTTCAAAGAAGAGATTAGAGCAAACAAACAAGGAAAAATGTACATGGATTGAAACGGAACTCAGTATTTACAAGTCAAAAACCCTGCTATGATAGACAAATGGGGGTTAGAAGTAAACACCATAATCCCAGATATGTCAGCAAAAGAAGGACCACCAACTTTAGAATTCGAAGGATATGATCAAGTAGACTTGAAGCCTTTGAAACGGCTTAGTACGGATAATCCTAGGATCGGAGTCTATTGTTGGGAAGATAGAAACATAGAAGATCTTCTGTGGACTTCACATGCCAAACCAGGACAATTAACGGTCATGAAGATCATCTATATCTTCAAGATCAAAGATAAGGGATTAGCAGACCTACCAACCTACCTGTTTAGGGATTTTTATAACAATAACTTTGTTATGATGACTCCTGAGGAGGTAAAACAAACCAAATACCAAAGGTATTCCATAGGGATTGGATATTAGGACAAGGACCAGAAACAATTCCAAGAGATGAACACCGTGAGAGATCATCTGAGAGTAATGTCAAGAAATCAAAAACCACCTCATCACATAGAAAACCGAGTGACACTAAGGTCAGTCCAGGGCTACATGAGTCACTATTTCCAATAGACTGGTTTGAAGGACTCGGAACAAGACCAATCGCCAGAAGACCGAGAGTTGAACCAAATAGATGCGTCAGACCAGCTAATTTTCAAAAATGGGTCAGAAAATACAATGGATCAGGGGATCTATACGACCACTTTTTAAGCAAGTGCTAAGAGCAGAGCGTATATTCGATTTCCATACTCAATTCGAGGGGTTTGGAATGACATTAGAAGGAAAAGCATTCACATGGTTCCAAAATATTCCACCGAGGTCAATCACGGACTTGAACACATTAGCTTAAGGATTTGTAGCTGCTTGTTCCAAAACGGGGATCAAACATAATACGGTAGCTCAAATCTACAGCTTTAAACAACAGCATGGTGAGTCTGTTAGGGATTGTGCAATTTGAATGAAACAATACATTGCCAGATGCCCAGAGATGGAGATACCTGCAGAAGAACGACTTGTATCTTTCTTTTTGGAGGGATTGCTAAACAAAGAACTTCATGCTATACTCTATACTAAAAAGCATATAGCCCTAGAAGCGTGTGTGTCGGATGCTATTGACTTAAGAGACAATTGTGAAATTTTTAACGAAGAAGATGTCCCTAACGATAACCAAAGCGAGAAAATCATCCACTAAACCAGCACAAGTGGGAACGGTTGCTGCGGCACCGCTCTCAGCAATAGAAGATATGCTAAAAAGGATGAACGAAATGATGAACAACATGCAAAAAGCACCTATGAGAGGACCAGGACAAGGGATACCTCCACAAGGACAACCAATTAAGCCACAAAAATGGTGTGCAATCAAGGGTAAATGGACCAACCATGAGACCCACGAGTGCTACTTCATACCAAAGTATGATGGGAATGTTCAGTATGTGCCCATGAGGCCACAGGGACAACCCACGTACAGATATCAGCCTAATATGGCCCAAGCTCAAAGACCACCAATGGGTATGGAAAGACATCAACTTGTGTTGGGATAGCAACCTCCGTATCCAGGGCATAATGCAGTGCCTGTAAAGTGCATGCACTCTAAAGGAGTCATAGATGAACAAGCATTAGTGCCTGTTACATCCTATGCAGAGCCTAGTCCATCTACAATAATGGTAGAAGGAGATTGGTATAATTCACATCCACCACCAATGGAAGAAACGGTGACTTATGCTCCACCAGAGCTTGCACCAATGTATTATGTAGCTAATCAAGGTGTCAGACCTCCCATGGTAAGACCCATGATGAAGCCAAGAACAGGATGTCATAACTGTGGTGCTGATGATCATTGGAAAAATGAATGTCCAGATCCTAACAAAAACCTCAAACCAATTGAAGCCTATTGCATACAATGTTGCAAAAAGGGAGGACACTTTCCGGAAGATTGTCCTGAAAATCCTTTGAACAAGGGTAAAATGATAGTAAACGTAGTCCAAGTGATACCTAATAGCTCATTAAAGAGTGAACCGATTATTCGAATCAAGGTAATCACTAGAGCCCAGGCAAAGAAAAAGAAACACAACTTCTCTGATGATTCGAAAAATACAAAAATTTTCTTCTCAACCAAAAAATCAAAAGGAGCAGAAGCAAAAGATATGAGATGAGAGAACAAAAACAACGGGTTGAAATTGAGGAGAAAGCAAAGAAGCTATTCCAGGAAAAATTGAAAGAAACTTGAAGTGAATTCAAGGAAACAACTGTGAAATCTGGAGGATCCATTCTTGATAAAATTTTTGAGCCTATTAATGCTGCCTTGGAAGCCTACCAAGCAGGACTTAAAGCAGGACAAAACATGGAAAACAAATGGAAAAACTATCCATCTCCATACATGGAAGCAGCTAAGCTGGAAGCTTATCAAAATTTGGTAATAATCACGCAAGAAATGCTGGAAAAACAAAAACCCAAGCTTGAAAGCATTGCAAAACCTAAAGAGCTTGTGGTAAAAGAAACAAAAGAAAAATCCAATGTGGTGGCACAACCCCACCTTGAAACAAACGAACCAGAGCTTATAGTGCCTAACAGCGAAGATGCCTTAGATGGAATTCCATTCGTAGAGGAAGACAGGCCAGGACACTTATGAGAAAAAGTGAGAGAGATCAATGATGGGAGCCTAACTCTAAAATCAATTTCCTATAGAGGAAGTCTGGTTGGATAACCTACCTTCTGGTATGAACATGGATATACAATCCTTGTATGGGGATTGCGGATCGAAAGTTTCAGGAATGTTAAAACCATTGACATTGAAAACATTACCTTCTTACTTGGGAGATAACAAAGATGAATCCATCGTGTGCAAGACCACTCAAGTAAAAAGAGCTAAACATACCCTAGAACTAGACAACATTCATTCAATCATACCCTAGAAGTAGACAACATTCATTCAATCATGTCTACACCCATCCAATGCACTCTTACCTTGGGAGAACTGTTAAAACTCAAACCATACTTATGGAATGATTTACAGAAAACCCTAGAGAAGGTGGGTATAATCTCAAAGAATTTGGGAAAATTGAAAAATGAAATGGAAAACAAAGAGGTTCGATCAATTCCCAGGAACAAAGTCGGAGAATATTATGAAGCTGAAGAAGGAAACACCACCCTCCCAGTTAGAGCCTTGCTATATGTATAAACAACCATCTGTAATGTTGTTTAGCAATACTTGTACCTGAACAAATTATTCTAAGTATCCGACAATTTCTGGCCACCAAAATTGCTTTTGATACGTCGGGCTCAAAATGGTGTAGAAAACAGATGTGACTAGCACCTAGGGACTTTGTCGTGACACATATTTAAAATAATGGGCGTCAGTGTCAGTCCCAGAGACTCATATTCCCCACATGTGGAATATGTCTCAACTAAGGATGTCTGAAAAAAGAACATCCTACAAGTACAAGATGTACTTGTGTGTGGAGGTAACTCTAAACACTCTGCAACAAGAGTGAGAGGGACCCTCATTCATTGCTCCACACTGGCTAAACCGAACTCCTTTAGTCCCTAGACCATGTTGTATCCCATGTGGCAACATGTGCCAAATCGAATCCTACAAGTGGATTCATAACAACATAATGTACATTGGACACTACAGCCCAAAATACTTGTTTTGACATGCCCTTGGCATGGCCCTAGAGATTGAACTGAAAGTTCAGATACCTGTATTCAAATGACGTCTCCCACCTGTGGAAAAACCAAGCAACATTGCACTGGAAATCTTGGGTATTGCCTCCAAATTCCAAACTCGTTGGGTAGAATCTACGTAGTCAACCTCTTGGTAAGACCCTTTGTAGAAACTGCTCAACTAGCAGGTAACGGTAACCAACATAGTTAACCGTGTACAAAATGATGAGAATTAACTTGAAAAGTTGAATTTTTCCGCTACCGCATGGTAGGTTGCAGGATTCTTTCCTTGAAAGTATAATGGAAATAGATCAAACTGTGATCCTAAATGCCAATGGGGTGATTTAGTAAGCACCCGCTGGGTCGTACCCCAAAACTGTGATGGCCATAGACACTCGTAGTGCTATAGAGAGAGCAAGAAATCCACACAAGTGATATGCCTAGCTCGTATCAACAGCCATGCTGTCGCAACTATTTGCTGCCTCTAGATTCTGTGGTATAGAGCAGCTAATGTGAGTTTCAGATTTAAACTCAACTTGAGCATCACACTAAAAGCATGTAGTGCAAAAATGACACCCTAAACATCCGTAATGACAAGACTCTTGCTTGTCCATTAACGTCAAGGTGTTCGATGTATATTCCACTTGGCAGATCTGTTCGATCTTAAGAACAATCACCCAAGGAATGTCAACAGTTGGGTCGTACCCGAGGTCTGACAATGACTCGTAGCCACGTGTGTGACTCATAGCCCTGATGGCAATTAGTGTCCAATCAACGAGCCGACGAAGACTAATTTAGATGGCGTCTTGCCCTATGTCTAGCTGAGAGTTAGAGCATCTTAGCTCAGGCTGACTTCCTAACAAACATGTTCAAAAGCATCGTAGAAAGTCTTCATTATTCTATGAGAGAAATAATAAAGAGAGAGAAAGAGAGCATGTTGGGCTGAGGAACTTTCCTTAAGTTACTGCCTTGTATGTACTGCACCCATGCTTGTGTGCATTTTATGTGTAGCGTGCAGCTTATCCTATAAGCATGCAATAATCTGGCTGTATAAGGCTCTCATCAAGAGATATAACAGAAAACACAAGTCACACCTTGCTGCACTTATCGTGTAGGGGATCGTGACTGTACGAAAATGACTTAAATATGGCACTTTGCCTGTGAGATAAGTCCTAGATTTAGGTTCATTTAGTGGTACTGTGCGTTGACAGCAACCAAAAATTTAAACAATCCAGAACTTACTTTGTCCGTGACAAAGTGTTTGGTGTGATAGTGAAAGCGTAATCTCTAAAGGGGTGGAATTCATGCCACCTGGTTAGTATGCCTTGCATACACTTTTTTAAGCCCTTGGCGAGAGTGATGGCCTCAAACGTGAGAGCCAAAACCATAAGTGCCTTGCACAGTCTAAACTGGTAGGGATTCTGTGACTAAGATTCCCTATTTTTCCAGTCTCCCGAACTTTTGTGCCAATGCACTTGATGCCAAGTTATTGGGCACTACCTTAGCACAAGGAAGAAGCCTTGCTTCGTGTAAAATTGTCAAAGCACATTGATTTGCACAAAACCAATAGTTTCCAATCAAAGATGTAAACATGGAAAAATAAGAAGATTGTAAAATTGGCTAACCTGGTCGTTGCTGTAACCAATTGGCCCGATATTCTGTGGAAAAAAACTCGCTTGAAAATGGCGCATAGCCATATCTGCTGCATGAGTGGGAGTTGTAATATGGACAGATACATCCTTGAGATTTCTAACATTCCCCGATAGTGAGAAAGATACTGCTTCTTCAAAGCAACCTTTGCTTGACAAGTTGGCATTGTGAAAATTCATATGGTGGTCAACATTGCATTTAGCTCCTAGCTCTGGATGTCAATGTTTTTTCTACGATGCTTCATGTACCTATATTGCCTGCTCTTTAGCAAGGTGCAATAGCTTGGAAATGAGTATGCCTCCAATGCATGGAGCCGTGCTCCCAAAAACCATGCTCTCCTCCGTCTCGAGATAGCATAATGAGGAGAGATCAAAAATTAACAACCAACGTAAGGCACAAATTGGTTTATTGGAGTGTTTTTATAGGGAGCCTTGCTCCTAAATGTTTCTGGAAAATCAAAGACATATTTGGTAAGCAAAATTTATCATCCAGTAAGTGTATGGAGTCGTATCTCTTTTGGAAAATTGAATGAGAGAGAAAGAATCCGTGCTTCACGGACAATGGACATGCCATGCATGTCAAAAATTGTGTCAAGAATCAGCAAAGAAGCAACCTGCGGTGCATCAACATTCCCTGCCACCTTGATTGGACAAGAATAATTCTTGAATCAAGAATTAACTTGTGCAAATTTTTGGAATAGCTCCTGCAATGTAAATCATACATAAAGCGAGGAAACCTTAAAAGCATGAAACCTCAAACATGTTGATTAGTCTGAATCCTTGTGCTCTGGTTGAACCTTGGTCAAGTCAAACCACGAGCACATCCCTTGGAGCATCTTGAGAACATGCTATTTGTCAGTTTTTCCTTGAAAATTGGGCTAACACTTTGTGTTGCCAAGTGCATGTGTTAGTAGGCCAGTTACGGCTTTTAGCAACCACCCAAAACACACCTTGATTTGCAAATCTAGCATGTATGTTGGCTTGTAGCTTGGCCACAATGTGCATGGAGACCTCGCCTAAGTCCTAAGCATGACACCGTAATGAAAGCATTGCTTTACCCTGTTAGATCACATCGTAGTAGACATCCTTGAACTCTCTCGGCTTCAAGATTCGCATCAGTGGCAGATCCGAGCCTTTTGAAAATTGTTGGGGCATGCAAGTACTGCAACACTTGCCGGTTTGTGGGACATAACCTTTAATTGGGGGTGCCCAAATTAGGGCACCCACCCTAAAATCTTGAGAAAAGGGCGATGCAGGTAGTAGTCGACAAGTCGGGGGACGCAGAGATCTAGCACCCTGTGTGGGCCACGGCATGGTGAGACGCTTTGACGAAGATGAATCCCCTCTCCAAGGCAATCTCAGCAAGATGATTTGCACCCGATTTTGCATTGATGGGTCCTGGCTCCCTCCTCGGCCAAGCCGCTATGCACACGCTGCCGTGGTTTTTTTTTCAGCCTTCGACCTCTTCCTTAAACAAGGCACTGATCCCACGCCTCTGTCGGTCCCTTGAGCTCGCCATGAACCTCCCCGTATAAGGGATGACTCTTGTGGCTCTGCCCATTGGCTGGCCCTTCCATGCACGCCCTCTTGGAAACGAGAGAGAGAGAGAGAGAGAGAGAGAGAGAGAGAGAGAGAGAGAGAGAGAGAGAGAGAGAGAGAGAGAGAGAGAGAGAGAGAACATGCAATAAGCCATGCAAAAAGCAAGCCCCTTCTCCTTTCCTCCTCCATGGCCTTCCTCTCCCCTAGCTCTGATACCAGTGAAAGGGCATAGGTAGACTGGCATGTGGTTCTCCTCCCAACCTCCCTACTTATAGCCCTTGGCCCTTGCAAGTAAGTCCCCTAAACGCATGCCTGGCGCTTGGCTCCTAGCCGTATTGAGCCAGTCCTTGGCCCTTGGTCTGCTGCCCGGTCCTACCATTGTCCTCACATAGACATGCGTCCCACAGGGTCATGTGTTTCAGGACTGGCTTCGCCCTTCCTTTCCTTTGGCTCGAGCAGCCCCTTTTGGCCACTTAGGAGCAGAGGCTATACTTTTACTTGCAAATTCCTTAGGAAAGAGAGGCCTTACTGATCTTTTCACTCCCTTGATATGGATGACCTCCTTGCGGTGGACGTCGATGTAGATGATTTCTACCTCTTCGCTACCTTCATTGTTGGCATTCATTGATCGTGTGCTTTGCTTGACAGCAGTGATGGCATTTTGTAACCCTCCCACTTGATGCTCTTGAGTTTTGGTTAGCACGAGCTATGCAAGATGGGGAGCTTACCTCTTGGATATTGATGACACTACAGCCTGGCAGTAGTATTTCAATGTGAAGTCGCGGAGCGGAGCGTGGGTCGACTCTCTCTCTCTCACACACACACAGCGAGCTTACACAGTACACAGTACGCAGAGATCTGTTAGAAGGGTTATCTCCCAAATCCTTAGTATTCACAAAGAATATGTTAGTATATACAAAGAGTTAGAGGTAAGTGAGTTAGGCGGGCGGCCGGCCATATCCGCATAAGAGGCCACTTGGGCTTTAATCCCAACAACCTCCCACTTAAAGTCCAATGTGGCACTTTAAGTAACTGTAAATCTATGAACATAAATGTACAAAGATTTACATGGCTGCCATCTATCCAATGCCCAATAACTCACGACAATGCACAAAGCCCTCTCCTGGAAGTCCCTTTGTGAGTAGATCAGCAGGATTGTCCTTGGTGTGGATCTTCAGCAGTTGTATCTGCTTGTCTTCAAGTACTTCCCTAATGAAGTGATACTTCACATCAATATGCTTAGTCTTAGAATGGAACACTGGATTCTTTGCCAATTGTATAGCACTTTGACTATCACAATATAACTCTGGCATATCTGCATTGATTCCCAAGTCTGCAACCAATCTACCAAGCCAAATAGCTTCTTTGCATGCCTCATTTGCTGCAACATACTCAGCTTCTGTAGTAGACTGCGTAACACAATCTTGTAATCGAGATCGCCATGATATGGCACCTCCAGCCAATGTAAAGACATAGCCTGATGTAGATCTCCTCTTATCCAAGTCTCCTGCATAATCTGAGTCAGTGTATCCTCTGACACTCAAATCCTGACTACCATAGCATATGCGCATACTCTTTGTATGTTTTAAGTATCTCATGATACCTTTCACTGCCTCCCAATGTTTCTTGCCGGGATTTGACATATATCTGCTAACCACTCCCACTGCAAATGCAATATCCGGACGTGTAGCAATCATTGCATACATCAAACTACCCACTGCAGACGCATATGGAATCTTATCCATTTCAGCCTTTTCTTCCTCAGACACAGGACAATCTTGTTTGCTAAGTTTCACATATGGTGGCAATGGAACACTCAATGCCTTTCCCTTCTCCATATTGAAACGTGGCAAAACCTTGTCAATATACTCTGTTTGAGATAACCAAATCAACTTCTTTGATCTGTCTCTCTCAATGCGCATACCAAGTATATGACTTGCCTCACCCATGTCTTTCATGTCAAACGATTTTGCCATCTTTGACTTCAAAGCTGAAATTTCTTCCAAGTGTTTGCCAGCAATCAACATGTCATCCACATACAAAATAAGGATCAGCCAACTGCCATCCTTAGCCTTCTTTGTATATAGACAGTGATCGAACTCACTACGTTTGTAGCCTTGAGAAAGCATAAACTGGTGGAACTTATGGTACCATGCCCTCGGTGATTGTTTTAAGCCATAAAGACTCTTTAACAACTGGCATACCAAATGTTCCATGCCTTTCTCAACAAACCCTTCTGGCTGCTGCATGTAAATTTCCACATCTAAATCACCATGCAAGAACGCTGTCTTGACATCCATTTGGTGCAACACCAAATCCAATATAGCAACCAATGCAAGAAAGCATCTCAATGTAGTCATCTTGACCACTTGAGAGAAGACTTCATCAAAGTCAATGCCTTGTTCTTGCTTAAAGCCCTTGGCAACAAGCCTTGCTTTGTACTTTGGCTGACTATCATGAGCGGTGATCTTATACCTGTAAACCCATTTACAAGGTAGAGCCTTTTTGCCCTGTGGTAATTTAACCAACTTCCATGTCTGGTTTTTATGCAGAGCTGTCATCTCTGACTGCATGGCCAACTGCCATTTTTTCGAGTCAACCACTTGTAATGCTTCCTTGTAACAAGATGGTTCTCCGCAATCTGTGAGCATGACATAATTTAGAGATGGCACATAACGATCAGGTGGTTTGGAGACACGCTCAGAACGTCTCACCACAACTGATTCTGCCTCTCTAGCCACTATAGGCTGTTCCTGAGCCTGACCATGCTGTCTTGATGTGCTAGCACTAGGTCCATCTTCCCTGAAGACAACTCTTCTGATCTCCTCTGTCTTCTCTGGCTTAGCGTGAAACTTGGCTTCATTGAAATGCACATCATTGCTACGAATAAGCTTTCTGGACTCAGGATCCCAAAGCCGGTAACCCATCTCGCCCGATTCTCCGTAGCCAAGAAATATACACTTCTTGCTCTTTGGTTCTAACTTATTTCTGAACTCCTTAGGAATATGGCTATAAGCTTCACAACCAAAGACTCTGAGATGCTTATACGAAGGTGCCTTGCCTGTCCATAGCATCTCGGCCACGGCACTCTTATCCAGAACCCTACTAGGAGACCTGTTGATCAAATGGACTGCTGTAGCCATTGCTTCCGCCCAAAATCCATCAGGCAACTCAGCATTTGACAACATGCTTCTGACCTTCTCTTGTATGGTCCTATTCATACGTTCTACAACCCCATTCTGTGAAGGATTATATGGTGCAGTAAGTTCCCGCTTAATCCCTTTTGCTTCACAAAAGTCTTGAAAAGCTTTGGAAACGTACTCTCCACCATTGTCAGTTCTCAAGCACTTCAGCTTCTGACCACTCTGATTCTCCACCAGCTGCAAGAATGTCTTAAAGACCTTGAGCACCTCATCCTTGTGCTTCAAGAAGTAAACCCATACTTTGCGAGAATAGTCATCTATGAATGTACAAAAGTACGCTGCTCCCCCTAGTGACAAACTAGGCATTGGTCCGCATAGGTCACTGTGTACAAGAGCTAACCGTTCGTCCCTACGATTCCTCTTTGATCTGTGCGGTTCCTGTGTTTGCTTACCATAAACACAATGCTCACAAAACTCGAAATCTTGAAATGAAAAGCCAGGCAAATAACCATAATGAGAAAGTATTTCCATTCCTCTTTTTGACATATGTCCCAACCTACAATGCCACAGTGACACACTTGGCTGCTCAATCACATTAATTACATGGTTTTTAACCTCTGAAACATGTAAAGTGTACAGAGTTCCTGACTTGCTGCCATGTGCTACAGTCATCGAACCTTTGGAGATCTTCCAAGCGTTGTTCCCAAAAACTGTCACATAACCCGCATCATCCAACTTCCCTGTACTAATCAAGCTCTTTCGGATTGCTGGAACATGTCTGACACTCTTGAGCCATAAAGAAGAGCCATTCTGAAACTTCAACTGCACATCTCCCACTCCAAGTATGTCACAAACCTGCTCATTGCCAAGTCTGACATAATCTTTAGTAGCCACATATGATGTAAACCACTCTTTGTGCGGAGAAACATGTAAAGATGCCCCTGAGTCGATAATCCAATCACTCATAGCATGTCCATCCTCTGCAGTCAAGAAAACAGAATCAAGATTGCTTGTAAGGAAGATGTCACCAGCTGCTATACCAGAATCACTGTCTGAACCAGATCCTGTGACATTCACTTCTTCAATCTTCACTGAACTCTTCTTTTCATCTTGCTCAAAACTCTTTGTTTTGCCTTTTTCTTGTTTCCACTTCGTACAGTCTCGCTTCATGTGACCCTTCTTGCCACAATGGTAGCATTCTATGTCATCCTTTGACTTCGAATCACGAGACTTACTTCGGTTTTGTACCTTCTTACCCTTCTTCTCTTTAAACTGTTGTCTCCCTCGAACAACCAAAGCGCTATTGCCTTTGCCTTTGTCAATGTTCTTCCTGTTCACTTCCTCTGTGAGCAAGCTGCCTTCTACATTGGCACTTGTAAGACCTTCTGGCACGACAGAATTACTTAACGCTGTACGAAAAGTATCCCAACTGTCTGGCAAAGTGATTAAGAGAAACATAGCCTTCACTGAATCTGGAAAGACTATCTCTTGTGCTGTTAACTGGCTGAAAATTGAGTGAAATTCATTCAGATGATTTGACATGGCTGTCCCTTCCTTCATCTTCAAATCCACCAATTTCTTGAGCCAGTAAATCTGAGAAGCAGCACTTTGTTTCTCGTACATATCACATAGCTTTTGCCATACGCCATACGCTGTAGTCTCTTCTGCTACGTTGAAGTAAACATTTTCTGCCAGTGTCAGCATGATTGTGGAACAAGCTAACTCGTCAAGCTCTTCCCACTCATCTTCAGCCATAAATTCTGGTCTCTCCCCTTTGAGCTTCAGTGGCTTCACTTGTTTTTTCTGCACCAAAACCTGCCAAATCTGCTTCTTCCAGAATGGAAAGTTTGTGCCATCCAGCTTCTTTATGTTGTAAAGAGTCTCACTGTGAGAAGATGCCATATCTGCCAAACTGTTTACTCCTGAGAAAAATCCGGCAGAGTTTCCCCTGTAAACTGGCCTCTGTACACAGTAAACAAGCTGTAATCAACAAGCTGAACACCTCTCCTCAGGAACTGTCAGTATTTTGAAAATTTTTGACAGAGTCTCCCCTGTAAACTGAGCTCTGGGAACCAAAAGATAGCTCAAGAAACAATCATAAATAGCTGACCAATGACAAATCTAAAAAATTCCTGTAATATGCTATCCTGTAAGCATACACTGTCTCCTCTCTGGGCGATGACAGAACCTGTATCTGTCTCAAGACTGAACCCTGAACAATGCCTCAACGGCCTGACGCATAAGATGCAATCCAGTGTCTACACAAAGTCATACATCCTAAGGGATAAAAGTCGCCGAAGAGGATGCGTGTAGAGGGGAACTCCAGCAACCTAATCCACCTCACACTGGGTAACCCAGCCCCCAGTGCTTGGCTTCAAAAAACCTCACACACGACCCTCTCAGATGGCTCAGCAAACTGCCCAGAACTAGCATACATCCTATAATAGACCAATCACTGTCCTATGACCGCTGCGGCGGTCTGTCTGCTAGCGTGACTCACAACTAGCAGACCCACAATCACAGTACATCAATCTGCAATACATGCCAGTGGTGTCAAGCCGTCGTATGGCCACACCTCCCCTGGAACCTGGCAAGCACAAGAAGTAGCAATGCAGACTGCAATATATATATCTGATGATATATATGTGTACCTGGTCTATAGATGATGCTCTGAAGACGAATAAGTGATGTATGTCGATGTCGATATTGATGTCGACCACCTCCTGCTTGCCAATCTACACAAGACGGATTTCTTTGCGGCTGAAATCTATCTTCTGCTGTAGTGCTCAGAACGAAATTCTGAGGGCATAAACGGCTTCGAAAGGGGGGTAAAACCCCAGGTCGCCTGTTGGAAACGCTCCCGGAACGCCGAGTGTGAATTTTCGAACTCCGGATCCAGAATCTGCCGAAAAAGTGCGCGCGCGCGCGATTGCGCAAATCCGCACTGAACCAAGGCTCTGATACCAATTGAAGTCGCGGAGCGGAGCGTGGGTCGACTCTCTCTCTCTCACACACACACAGTGAGCTTACACAGTACACAGTACGCAGAGATCTGTTAGAAGGGTTATCTCCCAAATCCTTAGTATTCACAAAGAATATGTTAGTATATACAAAGAGTTAGAGGTAAGTGAGTTAGGCGGGCGGCCGGCCATATCCGCATAAGAGGCCACTTGGGCTTTAATCCCAACACAATGAAGGCGGTCAGTGTTTCTTCAATCTCCTCCTCCTCCATTCTCCAATTGGAGAATTCTTGCAGCCATTTGTCCATGGTTGACGATCTGCGTTGTCTTCACCATTGTAAACTGGAGGTTTTCGAGAAGCCGTCCTCATGGGGGCACCAAATGACGAGCGCAAAGCACGACACGAACCCCGACGGCCTCAAGCACAAGGACCGTGCACGCTGAGCTAGCCACGGGAAATGAACAGGGGGCACCACCTAGCTTTGAGCTGAGTGGCTATATGAATGCAAAAGTGTGTGAAGCGTGTGAATAGCTAGAGATAGAGCAACCTCCACTTTGGTATTGTCGTTGTGCTATTGCTTTTGAGGTTCGACGGTAGTCCCGGCTTCAGTGTCTGCCTTTGTGGTGGCACTTGAAATCTGCAAGCAAAATTAGAGTGAGCAGGAAAGCACCTCTCACCGTTTGACGGTGAACCACTCTCTCTCTCTCTCTTTCAATTTGAATGCAACCTCGCTATCTCTGTCACTCACTTTACGCTTGAATCCACCCAATGAGTGCTTCCCTCTCTCTCGTTCCTTTTTGTAACACGCTTGGGGAGATTCCCCCTCTCTCTTCCTCTTCTTCTTTCCTTCTAGCCCGCTCAGAGAGGTTCTCTCTCTCTCTCTCTCTCTCTCTCTCTCTCTCTCTCTCTCTCTCTCTCTCTCTCTCTCTCTCTCTCTCTCTCTCTCTCTCTCTCTCTCTCTCTCTCCCCCTCCCCTTCTCTCTCCTATGGGGAACCCCCCTTGTGTAATTAAAGCTTCCCCTTTTTTTAATCCTCTCTCTGTCGACGTGCAGCAAGGGGGAAAATCCTTCTCTCTCTCTCTTCGATTCACGGGGAAGAGCCCTCTTCTCTCTCTTCATTTACTTTGCAAGGAGAATCTCTCTCTCTCGACTCCCCTCTCACTCTCAGCTATGGCCTGTCTCAGAGAGTCGTTCTCTCTCTCTCTCTCTCTCTCTCTCTCTCTCTCTCTCTCTCTCTCTCTCTCTCTCTCTCTCTCTCTCTCTCTCTCTCTCTCTCTCTCTCTCTCTCTCTCTCTCTCTCTCTCTCTCTCTCTCTCTCTCTCTCTCTCTCTCTCTCTCTCTCTCTCGGCCCTTGGTAGCCCCTACAGACAGTTCTCCCTCATCACTAAAGGGCACGGGCAATTTAATGAAGCCCAAGCGGTGGGATCTACGGCAACGAAGCTAGGACACGGGGATCGGGACGCGCACAACCGTAGGATACCCAGAGTAAACTAGGACACGAAAAAGTAAACTTGGCCAAGCAGGGGGCCTGTACAAGTTTATTTATCATTTTATGTTTTGCCCACATAACTTGCCCGTCGCGGGCGCAACGGTTAGTGCATTGGGCTCTCATGGTGGTGGCAAGGGTTCAATTCCACGTGCCTGCGAGACGGGGCCCATTTTTTACCACCCTCAATTTGCCTCGAGATACCCCCTTTCGACCTCCACCACCGATCCCAGCGCTCTCTACCCGTGCCCTTTAGTGGTGAGGTTCTCCCTCCCCGGCTCTTGGCAGCACACAAAGAGAATCACTCTCTCTCTCTCTCTCTCTCTCCTTGCTTTTTGTAGCAAGCCCTTTCACTCACTCTATTGCTTCAATATGCTACAGGGAGACCCTCTCACTCTCTTTCTTTTTTGATATAGAGAGATGATTTTTCTCTCCCTTCAATTGAATACAGAGAGCGTCTCTCTCTAAAACTCTCTCTATTTTTTATAGCCCACAGAAGCCTTCCCTCTCTCAGGTTTTGATTCAAAGCAAGGCAAAAGCCCCTTTCTCTATCTCCCAATCTCTCTCCCTTTGATTTGCTACAGGGAAATACTCTCTCTCTTCGTTTTGATTTTCAGCAGGGCCAAGTCCTCTTTCTCCCTCCCTCGATTTCCTACACAGAGAGAATCTCTCTATGTCTCCTCGTTCCTCCACACAAAATGCTATAGGCTCCCTCTCTTGCTTGTTTATGCTCAAGGCAAAGCCCACTCTCTCTCGGCTATGCAAAAAACAGAGAGGTTTCCTCTCTTGATCTTCTCAACTTGATACAAAAACTCTCTCTCTCTCTCTCTCTCTCTCTCTCTCTCTCTCTCTCTCTCTCTCTCTCTCTCTCTCTCTCTCTCTCTCTCTCTCTCTCTCTCTCTCTCTCTCTCTCTCTCTCTCTCTCTCTCCAAGTCTTGGTCTATCTCCTATGCACGCACGCACACTCACACAATACTCGAGGTGCTCAATATTGCTCACAGCATGCTCTCTCTCAGCAGGCAGCCGGCAAAGAGGCAATGGGTGCATCTCTTCCTCTTCCCTTGCACGAGCAGGCACAAGCCCAAAGGCATCTCTTCCTTTTATTTTCTTTAAATCAATTTTAACAAGTGATAACATCACAAGGCCTGCAAAGGGCACATCAGTTCTCCATTAATATAGCTACCTTTATAAAAGAAAATTCCAAGCCAGCTTTCTCTCTCATCCTCGATGGACAATCAAACTAGAGACTACTCAGATGATAAAGCAACACATTGGCTTGTGTTTGGATGAATCATTTCCAATGAGAAAAATCATATTTGTTTAATGTTCTCTATTGGGGTTTATAGAGTTTCATATCAAGTATCATGTTGGGAGCATGTATAATTCAATGTGTTGCACTAGGCTTCATTAAAAAACCAAGTCTTTGAAGATTTGACAGTGTATCAGAGAGTATGGGCCATGGACTCAAGTCTTGAACGCAGTGAGGCATTAGCAAGACGATGTGAAGCTAAGGGCTGGTGAGCTTTGAGAGCTATTGAGGTTTGGGGATTGTTTGTGCCCGTCCTTTGTTGTCACCCTTGTGTCACCTTGCCTTACTGGATTTTCTTTTCGCCCTTGAGGTGGTGGGGTTCGCTCTCTATTCTATGTGCTAAGGTTCTACCCCCTGCCATTTGGCTAGGTCGCCTGTGGCTCCCAAGACTACCTGCGGCAATCCCTAGTTCTTGCATTGGCGCGCCAGATCCGAATAGCCTTGGGGGTTAAGGTCTAATTCACTAGCAGATGCACGCACTCAGACTCAATAATCGCGATTCTCCCATCTCAAGTTAATAATCGTCATCAGCCTTCTAAAATAATCGTTGTTCTTGCTCCCAAGTTAATAATCGTCACTTGCCTTCTAAAATAATCATTGTTCTTGCCTTTGATTGGAATTGATAAGTTATTAAAAGTATTGCTGTTTGTTTAAGAGCTTGAAAGCTTTGTTGCTCCGTGGGGCTGGAGGTTAACCAAGTCACCGGAGAATGGAATATGATATCGTCAAATTTTTAAAAATGCTAGCGGCGGGTAAAATACCCGAAATGGAGCTATCCGTGCCGATGGATGAAGGCAACAGCTCGGCCATGAGAGCGTTGGAGGATGCGACAATGTCGAGTCCCAATTCACCAAAAGCGGTAAAATGATTGGGGCCGACCCTAACAATAGCAAAAGAACGTGCTCCCAAACAAACCACAACGGGCTGGTTGAAGACGAGTTGGCAGATCGGTCCTATTTTGCTTTAAGAAAGTCCTTGCCACAGCAGGTGGAGGTTGTCGAGGCTATTACTGTAGCGATTCCACCAACGATTATCAAAAAACAGTTAGCCAGGCAAGCTCAACTAATGTTGGTTTTTAGGTTCATTGGAAGAATCCCAAACAGGTTTGAGATGATTCGATGGCTTCAGGGCCGTCAAATTCTTGGTCATGGAGGAGCAATTGAAAGTACTTTTTACCTAGCTAAAGGGTTTTGTTCACTGAGATTCAAAGAGGCCTCCATTGTGGAAAAGATCCTCAACAAAGGGCCCCTAGTATTTAATAGGACTATGGTCTGTGTGGAGCCAGTTTTCGACTCAGCTGAATCTCTACAAGGGTTCCATCCGGTCTGGGTGGAGTTTGTGGGACTGCCTAGCTGGCCATGGGATAATCTCAGGATGATAGCTAGTCAGCTGGGCACTCCCTTGTTTATACCTAGCAAGAGAGGGTTTGGCAGAACCTCAAACAGGGTTTGTATAGGATGGGATTTGTTTAAAACGCCACCTAAGAGCATGGTAATCAATGTCGGAGCTGGGCTTGTTACTATTCCGCTCAACTTTGGAATATACTTTGGAGCATGTTTTAAATGCGACAACTTTGGACACTTCGCCAAGGATTTCCCCTTGAAATCTAAGGGTATTGCAGCTCCGGCAACACAGGCCACCAGTGAAATGGCAACCCAGATGGAAGGGCTAGAGAAGTAAGGAGGGAGTAACGAAGGAGCAAATGCAGAGAAGGATAAAGAAGGTATGATGGATGTAAAAATGCAGGAAAAGACTATGGAGGAATGGATTTCCATACAATGAATTTCTGAAGGTGCATGCAGTAATAATAAGATCATTATTCCCGCCGTTACACTGAAATTTATGACAGTGACAACGGGGACGGCTGTTCAAGTCCCTGGTCTGAAAAGAGCTAAAAGGGTGAAGATAGTGGCAAGAGACTCCAAAGTACTTCAAGTCGTTAGAACACTTGAGGTGAAAGGTTCTAGTCCGTCTTCCACCCCATTAAAAGGAGGGGGGTTCATTGTCCCCATGCACAATCCTTTTGCAACACTACAGGAAAAGAAATCCCTAGAATTCAAACCCCGGATTCTCCTGAGACCAAGGAGAGGGGGCGGAGAATGGTTCGGATGTTGAAGAATTTGTTCCTCTTTCTCAATATTGAACTCCTCATTAATGATGGAGTCTCTCACTATCCAATCTTGGAACATAAAGGGGTTGAAAACTCGTAAGAAGAGTACCCTATTCTGGGAGGAAATAAGAAAGGAGAAGGCAGTCAACTGCTGGGCCATCCAGGAACACCACTTAGATGCCCATAGCAAGAGAAAGCAGGCGCTAGGAAAGAAACTAGTATTCTGGAGAAGGAAGTAACGGTTTCAGTGGCTTCCTCAGCAATGTGGACAGAGAATTGGAGCCGAAGCTGGTTCTAAACCACCCATCCGGCAGAATCTTGGGGATTAGAATCAAATGGGAAGGGCATCTCTTCACCATTGTGAATGTGTACGGCCCTTGCAATGCAAAAGATAGAGCTAAACTATGGATGCATCTTAGAGATACTCCTGTTGAAGGTGAGTGGTTGTTGGTTGGCGACTTCAATATGGTAGAAAAGAGCAGGGATAGAACAGGATCCTCCAGTATGCTGGCTGTCTCAAAAAGGTCTAAATGGCAAAGTCTGTGTGAAAAATGGGCTATTATCAACTTATGGGAAATCGGCCCATGGAATAGCACGCCTGGGTTCACCTACACAAGCCTCCAGTATGCCCGCATTGCCTCCAGGTTGGACAGATGTTATTGCTCACACCAAGCTGACTGGATACCGTCGTTGATGGAGATGAAGGTAGTCCCAGCAAAAAGCCTTTCGGATCACATACCTTTGTACATAAATTTTAAGAAGAATACAGGGGAGAAGCAAACCCCAAGAGGTGGGAAAAAAATGTTAGTAATAGGGGCACACCTATTCAAAGACCCTCTTTTCAGGAATCTAACCAAGAAAGCACTAGGTGAGCTCAAAAAAGATGTCGACCTCAACAAACACAAGGCGTGGGACCTCTTTGCTTGGAGCATTCAGAAAGAAATCAAAACCTCGGGCCCCTCAATCAAGAAAGTTAGGGAGGCACACCTACAGCATCATACTGCGGAGGTACAGTTGCTTACCTCCAGAAAAGCCAAGGGGCTTGCTACTGAGGATGAGCACAAACGATGGCCCGAAGCCAAATCTAACCTTGTTGATGAGCAGTTAGAAGATATCAGAAAGGCAAGGCTTCTCTCCAGGGAGACTGCCCTTCAACCTGAAGCCTCTAATCAAGCACATTTCTTTAGGTCTTTAAAAATCAAGAGGAGCCGAGGCCACCTCCGCTCGCTCGATGATGAGAAAGGGACAGCAGTCCATAACCAGGATGAGATGGCTAGTTTGAGGCTGAGCTATCTTAGTCAAATCATTGGACGGCCAGAGATCCAGCCCCAAGAAGTGGAAGAAGCCAAAGGGTCCTTACTTCAGAGTGTCAAGAAGAACATTCCCCACTCGGAAGCTAATTTCTTGGAAAGGGCATTTTCCAAGGATGAATGTTCAATAGCATTGCAAGCCCTTGGCAAGGAAAAGTCCCCTGGTTGGGATGAGATGATGGTGGAATTCTTTAGAGAATTTTGGGACGATCTCAAGGTCCCAATCACAAGGTTGGCCAATAAATCCATTGTCGAAGGGTCGTTGGAGATAAGTGTAAAGAGAGGGCTTATCAAACCCATCCCCAAACAGATCTGTTGTTCTCAACTGAAACACTGGCGCCCTATAACGATGATGTTGGTGGCCTAAAAAATTATTGCTAAAGTTGTAGCCCTCAGACTAGCCCCCTTACTAACCAAGATCATCTCTCCCCATCAGCATGGGTTCATCAAAGGAAGGTCCATTTATGATAACATCTTGGCAGCGATGGTGGGCATCGAGTACGCAACTGTCACAAAGCAAGAGTGTGTACTGCTATAGTTGGACCTGGATAAGGCTTATGATAGAATAACATGGACATATATAGAAGCCATCATGGAAGCTTTGGGCTTTGGGCCGCGCTTATGTGGACTGGTAAGTGTATTGGGAGCTAGGAGCCAGTCAGAGCTCCTATTCAACGATAGAATTGTGGGGTCTTTTGAGGTCAAAAGGTCTATTAAGCAGGGATGCCCTCTGGCCCCGTTGCTATTTTCCATAGGATCACATCCTTTAATCACGAAGCTCAAAGCTAGTGCGGAACGAGGGGAGTTGCACGGCCTGGAGTTGCCAGGAAACAGCCAACTCCTAGCAAAACTTTTTGCAGATGATTCTCTCCTCTTCTTGAAGGCGTGCCCCCGGGTCATCAGTGTTATGGAATTGATATCTATTATTTATTGCAGCTATGACAAGTGGAAAAGGCTTGACCGAGCTAAGCTATTGCAAAAGGATATCATATTTTATGTACATTTTATTATTCAAGTGCTCTTTATGAGCTTTGGCCATTTATGACCGGCCGGCCAGTTTGTACTCACTTTGACCATTCAAGAATCTATAAATTAAATACGTGCAAGAGGGAAATGGTCACTCTTGCACGGGGGGAGATTTCACCCAATGCTCGTGTCTATTCTTCTCTCCTTCCCTCTCTTCTCTTTCGCCGTGCCAGGCATAGCACTCCGCACTCTGTCTCTCTCTCGCACTCTGTCTCTCTCTGTTCCTGTATCTCACGATTATGCGTCAATGTGGTTACCAAGTATGCCGATTAGTATGTTCTATGGTTTGTAGTGTGCTATTTTGAGTATTATGCAGGGTAGCCAGGCTTCCAGCTGTAGCAGTGGTATCAGAGCTTTGACTACGTTCGTGGGCTTGTCGTAATCATGGCTATGAAGATTATCATGATCAAAGATAAGTAATGCATACCGTCGACTTGATTCTTTTTGTTTAAAATTGCATGTAGATGTTTACTAGTAATCCTTCAAGATCAACGTTGTGCTTTGATTATTTATGCACCATAGATTATCATGATTGCACACCAATTTACTTGGTAAGTATAATTGACTATTTGACTAGCATAAGTTGGTACTAAATTACGATGGATTTAAGTGTTATGATTGACGAGAGCGATGTACGCAAGCAAATATATGCAAGGATAGTAGGAGTTAGGCTACCATATTATTGCCAATATTGGGATCTAGAATACTTAATTATGTAGAAGGTGTGAAGAACATTTGAGGTGGTATGTTGTAGAGACAATTTCTGCTGGTGAGAACGACCCTCAAACTATCTTTTTCTTTTTTTAAGTCACACTTATTAAAATTCAAGTAATATCGTGCATCTCCACTGCTGACGAATGAACATTCCCCCTCTGCAGTTCGTTCACTGCACCGCCGCACAACTTGCAAGTGCGCGCATACACGCAAGACACCTCCTGTTGGTTTCCAGTTTCCGTAATCCTTTATTGCTAATGTAGATCAATTAGGAGCTCACCAAACTTATCAGAGGAGTCTTTATGCAGGAGTGGCGAAAATCTCTCTCTTTCTTGCATGGCTGATCAGGGCAGCAGCATGTAGCATGGATGATTCGGGTAGGAGCATGCATACCTTATCTCTCTCTCTCTCTCTCTCTCTCTCTCTCTCTCTCTCTCTCTCTCTCTCTCTCTCTCTCTCTCTCTCTCTCTCTCTCTCTCTCTCTCTCTCTCTCTCTCTCTCTCTCTCTCTCTCTCTCTCTCTCTCTCTCTCTCTCTCTCTCTCTCTCTCTCCCCCCCCCCCTCGTGACTTTCCCCATGCAGCCACCCTACCCTCCTTTTTACCCACAAAACACACGCTCTCTATCTCTTCCTATCCCCATTGCAGTGTTCGACCAAGCTGGGCCTACGCAGTTCGAGAGCCGCCCACTTTTGGGGTGCTTCTTCCTTGCCGCATGCAGGCCACAACTGTGCCAATCTCCTTCTCTCCCCCTCTCCAGTTGTGCACATGGAGCAACAAAGGCTCCACGGACAGTTAACAGTAAAGCTAACCACAAAATTTCACTTTCTTTAGCTCTCTCTCTTGCTTTACTTTACTACGCCGCCATGTAGCCAGATATTAACCACCCGCCAGTACTCCAATCCTCGCAAACACCTCTCACACACACCCAGACATGCTGTTATTTGATTAAAAAAGGTCAACCATCGAAGAGTTGTGAGTGTGCCGAATTGCAAGGGTATGAGCCCACTGAAACGATTAGATGAAAACAAGAGTGTTATGAGGGCATTGCAATTGGCTAGGGAGTTTGGTAAGCTTCCTGTCAAACCATTAGAGGCTACACCCAACTGTATTACACTTGTAGCGTCGCCGAGTTTAGAAGGCATAACTCCCTCTAGCTGGTTGAAGGACAGGTTTAGGCATTGGAGGCTGCTAAAACTTCCCAGAGACGAGGGTATACTACCTGTGAGTCGGTTATCCCCTAGAAGCAAATATGGGAGTGATGATAAACAGCCCAGCCAGCTTGGTACATCACCTTGGATGTGGTTGCTCTTTGAGTTGAGAAACACAAGGGCTGAACAATTTTGTAGAGATGGTGGGATGGTTACAATCAACATATTATTGGCAAGTTTAAGTCCGTGCTGTAATAGTGTGAATTTCCCTAACCAAGAGGACACGGTGCCACTCAGAGAGTTGGAGCATAAGACTAAGGCAGCAGGGATGGAGCCACCGAATTAGTTTCCGGACAGATTGAGGGACGCAAGGCCTTGAAGAGAGGCAAGGGCAGGGCCAAAGGTTGTGCCATGCAGGGCGAGGTCTGGCAGGGAGATGGACGAGACCTTCGAGTGTGCGGAAGCCAGGTTACGCCATACCAATGCCAACTGCTGTTGGCGAGGGAAATGCTCCAGCCCATGAGGGCCTGATAGGGATCTCTTGTAATGGCCTGCTTCAAGGCAATCAACGCTTGGGCATGACCAGCCACCTCCTCCCAGCTTAAATTTGTGGAGCTGCTGGTTGCAGCTGCACTATTACATTGCATGCTCATGAGACCCACCGTTAGCACTAGCTGTAACAAATTCTGGCGCCACCGTTGTTCGCGAAGTGAATATTTGTCTTTCTATATAGTTATTACAGCTCACCGAAATCTCCATCTCCATATCTAGAAAGCAACACGTCTACACATGTTCAAATTCAAATTTTTATTATTTATTTTATATATATATTTATTTATTTCCAAGGTGAACTTGACGATAGCCTACACATGTTCTCTTTGATGGTCGCCTATAACAAACTTTGAAGTGCAAGTTTTGGGGTATTAGGTTTATGGAAGATGGTATAATCAAGTGATGCATTAGATGCGACGGTATATTGAACCGATTGGTACATTGACAAACCACACATCCAAAGCTAGTACAAAATGTTATATGCTCCTATCTACAAATAATCCTACTGCTACCTTACTTTGTGACCACTTTGTCCAAATTCATCCAATTACAGCTAGGCTATACCACATGATTTTCTTCGTGTTTCCGTCCATCAATTTAGGTTTTCCAAGGTCATGAATTCATTAGTGGGTGTTGCCTTTTGAAGACGCCTCATAAAATAATTCATTTCATTTTTCTCTATGGCTCTCTCAACCTTAATGACTTTGCTGGTCAATACACCTTTAGTATAGGTGACCTCCAAAGTCTGCCGTGAAGTTTGCTTCTTTCAATACCGCGTCTCTAAATTATCGCATTCAATGATCTCCCTCTCTAAATATCCCGCATTGTTTCCTCTTCTCGAGAAACTCTCCTAGTGTCTATTCACTTCTAGCTAGCCCCCCCCCCCCCCCCCCCCCACCCTCAATTATATTGCCAATACACCCCATCAACAACTCCAATTTGGCTAGATAATAATATATCCACAACTCTACCTAAAGCATTAACGAATGATACACATTTGTGATGGGTAACAACACAAATCTATGCAGCAAGTGCTTCGAAACACAGGATGGATTATATCACACTATTTGCAGAGACATTATTTTACTGAAGATTCTTTATGGTATTATGTCGGTACGTAGCACAATATTTTAAACACCTTTGCGATTCCTAGCAAGGCTATTAGCATTTTATATTCGGTTGGTTAATGCTAGCACACATTAGTACAAAATGTTCTATGCTCATGCTCCTACTGTCAGTTTGCTTGGTAACCACTTTCTGCAACTTCCTCTAATTACGACTCGACTCTATTGCATGCTCTTTCTGAGATTCCTTGTATCGATCAACATTGTCAAATATCCTGCATTCTTAATTAGGGACTTAAAATTTGCTCGACTTCTCAAACTGTGAAGATATTTTTGGGTTTTCTCCTTTTCGAATAGCTCATTGTTACATTTTACTAGTTGTTGTACATTAGCACTGCTCCACACCACTATGTTTAGTTCGTTTACCACAATTTTAAGGAAATAAACGTATCTGCCTTGCTTGACCGTAATCAAATGATTTTTATCATAATCTTCATTTTTTTTTGTTACATTTCTCTAACTCATCTAAGAGTACTCAAACACTGCGAAGATTGTATTCAAAGGAATTTTTGTTGAGATGATTTGTCAATAAGCTATGCAGCTACTCAGGCGAGCTAAGGTGCTCTGGGATAGTGACCAACAAATTGTAAGGGCTTTGATATAATGCACTGTGATGTTGGCAACGTGGTAAATATATTTTCTCCTTTATGTCTTGTCTAGTCCATTGGTCACCTGCACACGGATTCGCCAATTTAGGCAGTGTGTCAATGCTCATCTGGTGCAGATTCGCCGATTTAGGCAGCACATTGATAAATTGCAGATTCATGATTTTTTAAACTTACACAAAATGTAGATCCGCCGATTTAGGTAGCATTAGTGCAGATTCGCCGATTTAGGCAGCACGTCAGGTGTAGATTCGCCGGTTTAGGCAACACCGATCACAAAATCATGCTGCAGTGGCTGGCCACCACTGCAACTGGTATGATTTTGTTACCCGGGTACATCATGAAAGTGATTTGGATTTGGTCTTATATTGTCGAATTGGAATTGGATTGGGATTTGGTATTTAATGATTTTATCACGGTAGTGTTTATGTGATGAGACTTGACATTATGAGATTACTGATGAGTGTGACCAATGATATCCTGATTCATCAGGGTATGACATATACTGCTTATTCTAGTGGTATGGGACACTAGAATAGGTAGTATGTGGATGACGGCAGGCATAAGCTAATGTTGTTTAGTTTCATAAATTTTTCTTTTATTATGTGATGTTTTTGACACAACATACTAATCACTGTTTTTGACAAGTATTGTTTGCAGATTTTCATCTTCGCCAACTGAGGACAGTTGCTTTCCAACGGAGAGGTATGTTATGGAATTGATATCTTATTATTTATTGCAGCTGTGATAGGTGGAAAAGGCTTGACCGAGCTAAGCTATTGCAAAAGGATATCATATTTTATGTACATTTTATTATTCAAGTGCTCTTTATGAGCTTTGGCCATTTATGATCGGCCGGCTAGTTTATACTCACTTTGACCATTCAAGAATCTATAAATTAAATACGTGCAAGAGGGAAATGGTCACTCTTGCACGGGGGGAGATTGCACCTAGTGCTCATGTCTATTCTTCTCTCCGTCCCTCTCTTCTCTTTCGTCGTGCCAGGCGTAGCACTCCGCTCTCAGAGGTGCGCTTGCACATGTTCTCTGCCTCTCTCTCGCACTCTGTCTCTCTCTGTTCGTGTATCTCGTGATTATGCGTCAATGTGGTTACCAGGTATGTCGATTAGTATGTTCTATGGTTTGTAGTGTGCTATTTTGAGTATTATGCAGGGTAGCCAGGCTTCCTGTTGTAGCAATAAGGAAAGCTCTGGAGATTGTACAAATATTCTCAGTAGCTTCGAGGTCCCAGTGTAATATAGAGAAGTCAAGGCTGATCTCCCTATCTGAAAATGACTCATTTGACCCTTCTAACTAGTCGAGGGAGATTGTCACAAAAGGGAATATCTTCAGACATCTGGGAGCCCCCTTGGGGGTGGACATAACTCACAAGCAAACATTTGAGTGGGTGCTAGAAAAAATCAAAACAAAAATGAGTAGGTGGGAGTATGCTCTTCTCCCATTCCCAAGTCGGATAAAAGTGATAAATGCCTTTATGATTCCTTATATTGCCTTCACTAGCCCGCTTCTCAAGATGGCTAAGTGTCGCTGGAAAGAGTTCTTAAAACCAGTGAAAAGGTTTTTATGGAAAAACAACACTAAATCCTCCAAGCCATGGCAATGGGCCCAATGGGAATCAGTTGCTCGGCCGGGGAATCAAGGAGGCCTGGGAATTCTGAACCTTGTGGCCCATGCAGAAGCTTGGTGCACCAAATTTGTTGTTTCCTTGGGTAAACAGGATCAAGTTTGGGCTATCATGATCAAAGATATTATAGAAGCAGGTCAACTTGGTTCAAAAGGTGGAAAGTGGAGAGGGGTGGAGGTTCATGACAAGCTGTTAGCCCCAACGTGGACTACCCTAAGATTGGGGGGTAGCTCAAGAGAATTGGTAATAAAATGCAACAGAATAGAAGGAGTCTTAAAGTGGGGGGGAAAATCCAGATACTTCAAGAACTCCATTTTGCATTGGTCCCCCTGGCTTTCCAAAGTTGTAGATCCGCCACAAATTCCCTATTAGATAGAGACAGCCAAGAAGCTGAATAATAAGGGTCTTAATCGACTAGGGCACTTCTGGGAAAGTGACAACAAGAGTTGGAAAACCATTGATCTCTTGGCTACCCAGTTCCAACTGAATAGCTTGGAGGTCTTGCTGGTCCACAAAGTGAGGAAAGAGCTTGACAATATAGTGATGCCTATCTATGATTCGGAGTTTGATTGGAATGCCTGGAAATGGCCCGGAAGCAGTCTCTTAGGGAAACCCCATACGAAAGACATTTACCATACAATGATGCAAAAGAAGAATTGGTCTAGCCCCCTCAACAAGATATGGAAAAAACAATGGTTGAGGAAAGGTGGGAGCAAGTAATGGAGAACATCTAGAAGCCAAAGGTTCCGTAGCACGTGAAGGTATTTTTATGTAAGGTAATTTGGGGTGCTCTACCGACGGGGGTGAATGTTCAGGAAAGAGGGATTGGGTCAGATCGATGCTTGGGGTGCAGGTTGGCTAGTGAAGATCTGTCCCACCTCTTCATGGATTGCCCAACTATCAAAGGCCTCGCAGGGAAAATATGTAAATGGGTCCAAAGAACATGGAAAATTGGTTTTTACAAGACTGATCTATTCCTTGGAGGGAAGAATTCAGGTGGTCCTGCCATCCTCATCAGCACTCAAATTGTCAGGTACTTCTTCTTGCATAATGTATGGCAGGCAAGGAACCGCCGTGTGTTTGAAGGAGGTCTTGAGGTGGCAAGCTTCGCAGAAATTATACAAGAAAGAAAAGTGCTAATTTGGACGCTCGGGCACAAGCAACACTCGGAGGATTGGTCTAGGACTACTTGTGCCTTGGTGTCAGTAGAGGATATGCCTAGGATGGGGGAAAATCTTGGCTATTGGTAATTAAAAGATCTCAGAAGAACATGATAATGGACCTTTTGTATCAAGGATAACGGGGCAAGTTGGTTGGGATCGCTGCTGATGTAATTATGGTCCCTGGATGATGTCATGGCTCAACACAAGCATGACAAGACATTGTAATTTTTTGGGTTGATTAATATAATTCAGTCACAATCGTGAGTTTTGGGGAAAAAAAACCAAATCTTTTGCAAAAGAATGGTGATGAGTTTTTAGCTTTGTTTTGCAAGTTCGTGCATGGGTAGATCATATTAACAAAATGATGCCTCTCATTCACAAGTTGCCTTACAAGCTACAAGATTTCCATCTTTAAAAAATTCCTTGTATGTGGGTCACTTTCCAATGAGGAGCTCTAGCAAGATCACTCCAAATGAGGTGTCTCCTTTGAAAGTGCACTAAAGCTTTTGTAGTGTTGTGGAGTGTGGAGGCACATAGTGCCCTCCACACTTATTGGTCCTGCCATGCCAAAATCAAGATTTTTGTCTCAAGGTTATCTTCCGACACATTGGCACAAAGGGTTGACCGAGAGAGGTCCAAAAATCCTATGGTTCTTAGATGCATTATACTCTCGAGATGGGAAAGGTCCAAAAATCCTATGGTTCTAAGAGCCCCGTACCACCATACTAATGCCCTTTGTATTGCAAACATCCTTGCTTAAAAGTGAGACCACGTCTAGAAAGATTTGCCACTGCTCAGGGAAATGTATGTCTCGACTTATAACAGTGAGACGGAAACCAATTATTCCCCCCCCCCCCCCCCCCCCCCCCCCCCCCTCTCCCAAATGGAAACGTAATGGTATAAAGTGGCTATGCTATTCCCTCTGAAAGACTCCTGAATCAGATTCAATTATTTTCCTTGTATTAAGGAAGGCATTGCCAACATCACCGATTTTCATAACTTGTAAGCAACTCGAAAGGCAACATTGTTCACACAGCAATTGATTGATCTCCCGAAGAACTTTGTCATTTCATGTTCAAAGTAGCCAAAAGGCAAGTTGGAGACCACGGGCACATTAGGTCACTTTTTACATTGTGGAAGTGTCAATGGCAAGGTGGACCCAACACGAAGAATTCATTGGAAAACAAAGAATTTTCAACACATCAACTATCATTCAAATCAAGATGATAATATAATTCAAAAAAGAGCTTACAATTGCCTTGCACTACCTTGAGTTTGCAAATTAAGTTAAGCATAGGCAACAAGCTTACACTACTTCTAGAATTTAGAAAAGAAAGTTGTTCGTAGAAAAGATGCGATAGCTCGACGGAAAGGGAAAATATTCTTTTTAGTTTCACATCCTCCACAACAGAATCATGAATAATGAGTGTTACATATGTAGATGGCGATTACATAATTTGCCCTTTGAAGGGCCATTTGAAGGCCTAATGCTATTCTAAAATAATAAGCAAAACTGAGTCGCCCCTTCCTTTCTCTTCCAAGATCCCAATTAGTTGTGCATGAGTGTAGCCCAGTTGTAAGAATAACATCAGACAGACGAACAGGTGCTTTCAGGACATGAAAACAGTGTTTAATTTTAGAGTTACAAACATTAATCTTGTGAGATTTGGCGAAAGTGATGTACAGACTGGCATGAATGTGACTATGGGAACTAGCAGAGCAATAGGCAGAGGGGCAACTTAGGGGCAATGTGCTTCAAACACACAATTTGGCTTTGTTGGGCATAGGAAAAGGCGCATTGCAGGGAGTTGAAGGTAGTGGGTGGAGCTCAGGCTAAGGGTACGGTGTTCTAGACTTATTTTCAAGAACGTCATGGAGTCTGGACCCGAGATAAGAGGGAAATTGCAAGAGCCTATTGCAAGGGGGCCTGTACAAGTCTGCAGCAGCTCTATGAGGCAGCACAAGGGCACCACAGTGGCGCACACAACAAAGGAGAAGGAAACATGAGGAAGGCAGTAAAGGAGAATGGGCTGGAAGAGTTGGATGCACATAGGGCTCGTGCTCGACATAGGAGATATTGGGCAGCGGACTATGGCGTAGGGTTGCAAACTGAGTAGAGGTTGTGGACCAGTACAACATGGTGGGTGTAGAGGTGTGGGGGGGACAACGTGGAGCTTGAGGATGGTAGCACCAAGGGCAAGTTGCAACGCATGGCTAGACAGAGCATATGGACACCAGGCAAGCTTTGGCATAGACTGTAGATTAGGCTGGACTATCGAGGCAAAGTCATTGGCAATAGATTGTCCCTATGGGACTCTCTAGCGTCATCATTTGGCTCGTTTTTTCCATCCCACACAGCTCCCCAAATCCATGGTGGCTCATGTATATCTCCTACCTTTGCTTGACACAGATGGAATCTTTCTCTCTCTCCGTGCGATTGTGCGACCTCTGTTTCCCACAGCATGCAGATGTGCATGCCCTCAGCACAGACCGGCCAGCGTAGCACCTCTCTAGACGTGCTCTTACACCCTCCCCTTATATGTGCAACCTACTCCCACTATCGCCTTCGAACCTGCCTTGAAAGCCGGTCATGCCCCTCTCTATGATTGTAACAATCTACCTTGTTGAACCATTGGAGACAAATGAGAGAGAGAGAGAGAGAGAGATAGAGACTGAGGATTACCTCTGAAATGATCCCCTGAAGAGAAAGTCAGAGAAGGGTCTATCCTTGCACCAGTCCATCTTCTCTTCTTCTCCTTTCGTCTCATGTAGCTAAATGCCCCACCTGCATCGCAAAAGAAACACTTTCCTCACTCTTGCGTGCTTCCATGTAGCTTCTGAAGCCACTTGCTCTAGAGTCTGCACGCCTCTACCTGCCAGGTACTGCCATAACCAATTTGCTCTTGCCTATTGTAATCAGGGGTTGTCATGCCAACTACAAGCTAATGGTGTATCTTTTTGGGTACCCCTATAATGAAGGCCCCCAAAAAGTTGTATCCCACGTACCTCCCTCCACGGAGTAATCACCCCACTTCCAATCTTTAACGCTTGCATTCAATCTACATTTGCTTACGAGCAAAGTCTCTGATTTTCAATAGTGTGTCATTGATATCATTTCCATAACCACTGACCTCCTACTCTTAGAAATGAGTACCAGTCATCCAAATGAGTGCCCACTATCTTATTTCAACCAATCAGCATTTTAAGCCTAGCAAAAAATGCTTGAAAATATAACTTAATTTTGTTCTATTCTAGTTAAGAAAAAGAGAATGCATCTCTATAGCCTTTGCCCTTTGGGCAGGCTAAAAAGGACAACCTTAGACTTTTGCACTTTTAATAACTATTCATAAATGGTAGCACAAATGCAAGCATAGAAAATTTTTGGTGCAGCCTGTCAAAAACCGACATGATGGTAATCCTTGCTTGCATTGCCCTTTTGCCATGTTATCCACCTACAAATTCACTGGTGACGCTTCGAGAACTACAAAATAGCACATGCCTTCCTCAACCACAATTAAGCATATCTATCTTAGGTAAAGCTGGTGTCGATGGTTATCAAATAGACACAAATGAGTGCAACACGACGGAAATGCAATACATGTATTTGGATGAAAATGCATGCAGTGGTGCAATGATGCGGGGATATAATCATAGCATTCACTCCAAAAAAAAATGCAACAAAGTCATGAAAAGGGTTCTAATGGTCACAGCTTACTCAAATGACATCCAAATTGAAATACAGGCATATATCCATGATGTACATGCTATGAGCTAGCACATATGAAATATCACCTCCTTCTGAGCACGTGAACATCATATGTGTATGATGTCTCACATCATGATTCAAGCATCAAAATGCACTTTTGTCAACATGCATAGCACCCTTAGGCCGTAATTAGCTTATGTTTCAATTTTGAAGTCCTTTGGATAGCTAGAAAGTTGATCAATTGCCATATTTTGTGAAAGACGCTAACTTTTACACTTGGAGTGCACGCAAGATCAATGGAAACCAGCAAATTGCCATCAAAGAAGAAGAGACTTTCCTTGAGAGATATAATTGCAGTAGTAGCAGAGTCCTATATAATCCCCAATGAGACACTGAAGCCAGCAAAGGCTTGGGTGGATGAAGGAACTCTAGAAAAAAAGGGCTGACAATTTACAAAGGCACATTCAGAGACCCGTCAAGAAACATGTGTATGTCCCCATGAATCCACGAGAGATCATGGATTATCCCAATAAGGAAGAGACCCTCACCCATCTGGAGAGAGCTGACTTGCACAACTTCTTCACAGTGCAACCAATAGAAGTGGATACACAAAGATTCTATCAGCTAGCAATTCCATCAAAAAGGTGGCCAAAAAATCGAGGTAATAATCACCCCTCAAATCATTGCAGATGCTTTGGGGCTACACAATGTTGGTAGCACAAAAAAGAGACGGAGTGAAGGTCTACTCTCACAAGAAAACCAACCACACCTTCAAAGACCTAGAGGATCCAAGGCTGGCAAAGATCTGCAAGCTATACAACCAATACTTTCATGCATGCAGCAAGCAACAGCAAAAGTATAAAACAATGCCACATGTAGTAGCTACCACCATCACATGGGCATTGAGAAGCAACGTGCCCAAGGGAGTCAAATTATGCCCAGTACATGCGTGAGCAAGTAATCAGAATGGGCATGGACAAACCAAAGTACATCGGAGGCGGAGAAGTCTTAACAAAGATCACATACAAAGCTATTGGAGTAAGAGGACGATGGCCAGACCCACCGACCCAGAATGAGTGGTTGAGATTTAAAGAATACACAGAAGACAAACCACCAACGGCACCACTGGCTGCGTCACGGCTCAAGAGGAAGCTAGAGATTGTACCAAAGGAAAAATCTGAAGAACCACCAAAAAGGAAAGGAAAAATGGTGATGCCAAAGGAGCAAAAACCAAACTAAACAACCAATCAAAAGGCAGGTCAAATCGTGAGATTGATTGAACAATTCAAGGCTGAACAAGCTCTTAAAGGGTACTTCAAGGAGTAGTGGGTGCCAGATCTAGCAAAGATCGGGGTGGCTCCTCAAGGCCGCTAGAGGATCAGTTTGATCACTATATTTGAGCTTATGAAGAATCTGAAAGGTTGATTGAACAACAAAATTCAAAGCCCTTCAAAGAGGTACAAGATATCAAAAGGAAGTTGAAAGAGATTCCAGAGTGAAGGAGGACAAAGAAAGTGAGCAAGGTAGAAGTACCCCACCATCGAAACCTTCCCCGGCGCCTAACTCTCAACCTCCAAGCCCAAAACCCCCAGCATCTCAACAAAAGTATTTACCTAGGAAGGAATCCGAGGTTGAACTGATGCCAGAGGAGAAAGAAAAGGCCAAAAGATGCACCTATGACGACCTCCTCAAAGCTATATATTCCTTTGAGGATGCATCTGAGGTTGTATATGGCACCTCTATCCCACCATGGTTACAAAGGATGAAGAGAAAGCTGAAGCAAAGCCCAGGGACCAAGATTCACAAAAGAAGCCAGAAATGTAGTCACCACAACCTGGAGTACTAGGGTTGGTATAGATTCCATCGGTACCACAATGGAGACCTTTGGCCAGCCAGACCTTCTATAGTAGGTGTGTTGCTAAGTCTAGGGCATCAAATTCCACTATGAGGCCCACTGACCAAACCATCGGCAAGAAATATAATGGTTGATGATGAAGAAGATTTGGAGATTCTCATCATATATTGGACAGAATCCGATAACGATCTATCACACTAGCAGAGGAGAACAGTATGCTCCAAACAAGAGATGGGAATATGCAAGAAGAATATGACAACCTCACAAGAACTCTTTAGGTAACAAGTCAAAGAGCTGAGGTGGCAGAGCAGGATCTTGAGGCTCTCACTAAAATACTAAGGGATGCTGAGAGTAAAAGAGACACAATTACACTGCAGATGGCAGAGGTCTCAAGCGATATAGAGAGCCTGCATGATGAGAAAGACAAGATAGTAGATGAGTTGGAAGCGGCTGAGGATGAGCTAGTGGAGCTAAAGGACAAATTAGCGCTCCAAGAACTCACCATACAAAGACTCATAACAACCCCAAGGGCTACAAGAGCAAGTGTTGGAGCTGATAGCCAAGTTGTGCAGGCCTTGGAAACCCAAATCATAGCACTCAAAAAAGAGCTAAAGTTAGAACAACAACAAAGAGTGCACATGGCAAAAGGATCTTTGGCAACAGAAAAAAAAATTAAGAAAACAAAAGCAAGAGCTCCAGAATGAGAATGATGAGCTAAAGAAGCAACTAGAGATGATGCAAGAGCTAGTGGTTAATCAAGCAGAAGAGGCTACGAGAAGCGATGAGCTTGCATAGCAACATCTATTGAAGCTCCAGCAAGAAGTAGAGGAAGCAAGGCCACAAGAGACGAAGCCAGGGCCTAGTGAACTTGGCATCAACGCACAAAATGAGCGCATGAAAATCCCTGAAGGTGCAGAACATCCTAGCACTTGGAGGAGAAGGTACTCATGCAAGAAGAGAAGGAACAACCCTTAACAATGGAGGAGGAGGCACACCTCCGAACATTGATTGAGCAGGCCATTGCAGAAGACCATAAGGTAGCCTTGGAGTGGGAAAAGTGGATGATCCACTCAGTTGGAGTCCAAGGGATGGCCACAAATGTGCTTAGGGAAGATTGGATGCAACCATCACTCCCCTGCCCTCTCTTAAAGTACAAAGTCATTACAATAAAGAAAAGTATCGAAGTCGAAGGAATGGAGCCAGTGTCAAAAACATATTCAAAAACATCAAAATCAGGTTTGAAACATTCAGGTGCTGAAAAATCAGATACAAGCTTTGAAAATTCAAGTTTTGAAACTGCAAGTGCCTTAAAAACTACTGGTAGCTTAAAACTGACAAATTGAGATTGTTTTAGGTTGGAAACAATAAGAGGTTGTTGAAAACACCATTGAGAATCATCATCACTATGGTGGTCATCAAACTCATCTTCATATTCTCTGAAATACATTCACATGCTTCTTGTAACCTTGATATCCGGCAAGCCATAGAGCATGACTTCCTCTTCTTACTGACACCAGTACCATGCCGCTTGTGTGCATCATCAAGAAGATCAAGAAACCAATCCAAATCCTCTTCAACATCGCACGTGTCCTGATGACATGATGCATCCTGAAAACATTGCATAACTTGATACAACTCCTTGGACAATTTTGGCATGTAATACTTGACACAAAGCTCCTCTTTTTGACAATGCTTACACATGTAAGGACATCGCTTTGCATAGTGCCCATGTTTTTGACAAAGAGAGCACTTCTTCTTCTTCTTCTTCTTATTTGCCGCCATAAATAAATATCAAAGTGATAGCAAACAACAATGGCCGCATACTAAAATAACCTTTAGAAAACTACATAAAGTTGTGTACTGCATAACTTGCATACTTTTAGGAAACAAAAACTGCCTACAACAGCAAACTGCAATTTCCTGAACTGAATTGCAATTGGCTGCACAAAAACTGCGTGAAACTGCACATAAACTATCAAGAACCTGTAAACAATTGAAAATGCATGAAAACCATTTCAGACTCCTGATACTCTTGTTTCAACCATCCTTTGTGCTCCTTCCACTTTATCATCATGGCTCTACCATCATAAGTTGCTTGTGCCCCTTCTAGGCTCGCTCCTAATCATGCTCAAGGCATGAAAAATCCTAGCATAGGATTGCCAAGTGTTATTGCCTCTCATCCCAATGCCCGAGAAAGACAATAAGAAACCTCTTACACAAGATTCATTCACAAAATAATTTATATCATGGCATTTTTGTACACAAACAGAAACCAAGAAATAGTGAGTAACCTGCATTACTAAATCATAATTGAAGCGCAATTACACAGAGAATCTGAAACTGATAGTGCACATAACCTTTATCCTCTTCCATACATGAAATTCCCATAGGTTGCTCCACTTCTTACGAAGATAGGAGTAGTTACCACTTTTAGGTTCCTGAAAACTTCCCAATATCCAAAAATGGAAATTAAGGTATAGACTTGAGTGTTTACATTAAAGTAATGCCCATAGCCTAAGAAGGTATACCCAAAACACCGTTTAACATGATTGACACCCATCTATTTGTTTCCATGCGCCTCTACTAGTCAAGCTCCGTCCTTAGTTGACATCTTGTTTGTTGGCCTAGTTCTCACTTTGCTAGCAACTGCGAGCAATGTATCTGCCCGACAACAACAACCCACTTGAGAAATTTCACTATTGACAACCACACTTGATGAATGTTATGTGTATGTTCCATAGTTGATTAGTGAAGTACTATGCTCAGCTAGTGAGTGAGATCGCTCCTTTGACCCCCAATGCACGGCCTAGATCTTGTGAGCATCTTTGAGTCTCAAAGATGGACATGGTGAAGGGGCATCCCATTAGGAAGGCTTCTATGACATTAGAGGAGTTACTCATCAAAAGTTGATTAAGCCCATGATCGGCATCAACTTTATCTTTGTCATGAAGCCTAGTAAGTAGAAACCCTTCATTTATTGGTGCTAGTTGGGAAAATTTACCAAATGCACATAGTACTTTTTTGTTTGTATCTTGCAGCATGATTTCAAGTAGTCGATCAGGTATGAAAGGGTCATTGTAAGTATCCTCGGGAGGAGTAACCTTCTCCGCATAGGCTCCATTGACACGGTGAACTAATGCTTGACCACTTCATACGCCTCAAGTCCTTCAAGGATGAGGTTGATTGTTGGGTTCATAGTAGGGGAGGTTAAGGGGAATTTTGGGGGGGCCTTACAGCATACTTCTCCTTCTTTGCTACATAAGGGGGTCAATCCTCAATTTTTGTCCATCAAGGTCCATGAACCTACGCCTCCGTCTATTCTTTGGTGTCTTCATCAAGGATGGTATTGATATTAGCAATTAGATCTGATAATCTAGCAATCACAATAGTGGGATTTTCCTTAGCCATAGCATACAGTTTGAACCATGCATGTATGTCCAGTATTGTAAGAACCATGAGCTCACAGTGCTCTTCATTATCCAAGTTTTGCATATCATGTTGGATAATGGTATTGTGGAAGTTCGGGTCCTTGATGAATAAAAATAGCCCTTGTATAAGGCTTGGGACTACTGGCACCCTATCTCCATAACCCAAGGGTTGTAGTGCAACATTCCACGTCTACACAATTTCCTACATACCATAGTAACTTTTTAGTGTAGTTTGATCAAAGGGTAATCGATGGTGTTAAAACCATAATAACCATTAGCGTGTGTAAGAAATAAACAATTAAATACTATACCATTCAAGTATGTATACAGTGTGAGAGCAAAAAGGTGATGCTTTTATTAAGAAGGCTATTGTGTACAACAACATAAGTATGAAATGTAAGTGTTTGCTTATAAGTGATCCAAAAAATATCCTACCTAGCAAGCTTCAATCTAGTTACCTGCATCCATCATAAACCAAGAGCAGTAGGATTACTTTATGGATTGTAGGTGTCAAAATATCAAAGAACGTATTATAGATGTCCACATAGAGAGGTTTAAGGATATTAAGGACCTGATTGGCCATGGTTGGAGAGCGGATGGCAGTGTAGGGGCCAAGGAGAATTTATTATATCCTTTACGCTCACCATTTCCATGATTGTCACGGGAGGTTTCATCGGCAAATAACACCTCTATGAGAAGCTCATGTCAAAGAGGGAGCACACTTCACTGCCAAAAAGCTTGAAACTTCTAAAGCAAGTCTACAGACTTTAAGAAAGGGCATGGCAGAAGCTCTCTCTCTCTCTCTCTCTCTCTCTCTCTCTCTCTCTCTCTCTCTCTCTCTCTCTCTCTCTCTCTCTCTCTCTCTCTCTCTCTCTCTCTCTCTCTCTCTCTCTCTCTCTCTCTCTCTCTCTCTCTCTCTCTCTCTCTCTCTCTCTCATTGTTGTGTTTGTGTCTACAGGCTGTGACCACCTTGTGATCAGAGGGAAAGAGAGTGAGAGACGGTGATCACGGTGCACAGGCTTGTCCCTACAGGCTGCAAATGCCTTTTCTCTAGAGGGAAGAGAGTGAGAGACAGTCAGGGTGTCTCAGCAACGTGAAGAACGCATGTGGGCCTCGTAAGAAATGGTACATGCAGCTGCTTCTCTCGGAACAAGGGCGTGGACAGCGGGAATCCGGATGAGGCTCGGTTGGCAGCTTGCAGGCAGGGCAGACAAGGACGTGCCAAGCGGCAAGCATTGAGTCACTTGGGTGACATCAAGGAGGTGTCAAGGCTATAGACAATATATTGTTGAGTCACTTGCAAGATACCCTTTCCACTCCACGTGGTGGGCATGAGACAACGAGGAGTCGGAGCAGGAGACGGCGACGTGCGGGAGTAGTAGATGAGGGTCAGATATTTTGTTTTTGCTTAGAACGCCCTACAGGGAGCTGTGTATGAAGCTAGCTTGAGTGGTTACACAAGGTGCAATTAAGCCATTCATTTTCTTGGAGAAACTTAAGAGGAAAGGGAGCCAGGGAATATGTGAAGATTACACTAAATAAAACGAATAGAGTAGTAGTAGGACCCGGCAATTGTGGGACCAATGAGAAAACAAGAGTTTATTCTTTCACAGTAGACCATAAATTACATGAACCATCCCTCTTTTACTCTGTAGTGCTCCAATAAAAAGGATTAAGCATTCTATAGTGTGTTTTGAAGAGCAAATATTTTTATTTTTTTTCAATTTCTATAGAATCATCTTGAGTGACCTTTTTGCGAGTAAGTTTCTCATCCAGGCCCCCCTTACCTTACACAACCTCGCCCTCCAATCCCTTTCTATATTCAATGTTTAACAACAAAAAAATTCGGACTCTACCCTAAACTATCACATGGCGACGTGGGATCGAGAAGTTAGGGCAATGTCCATGAAGTTTTTGTGACATTTGAAAGTAGCAAAAAAGGAATCTATTCTGGTGGGAGGACGTCACTTTGGAGGCATGTTGTGGTGTCCCTTTGACAGATCCTATCAATAGGCAAAAGTCTATTGATGAGAAAATGGAGCCAGTGGAAGCCCTTCTAACAAAAAGTATCAAGAGTAGATACTCATAATTCTCGGCAAAAAATAATAATCTGCCGAGCAGTCATTTTCCGTAGGGTATGTCCAGCTTCTAACACTCCCCCCCTCCTTGCTCATGTCGTCCCCGACATGGCTGTTGAGTAGCTTCTTCATCTTAGGCTTTCTCTCATCTTGAGCAGTGACTCATATGTTGCATGTTGAGCCAATAGTGTCGGGCCGAATATGTCAGTGTTGATTGTGAGGAAGCCGGTGTAGAAAGCTTCTTCAAAGGCCTGGAGGTGATAGGATGTCAAAAACATGATCCTTTGATACAATGCATGTATCATCTCCTTGGAAGGCTGACCAGACAGATTGTATGCACATCTGTAAGTATCTTGAAAGAAGAAGATAATGTCTGTCGCTTGGCCTGGTTTGAATGTCTCGAAGAGTGCCAAATCTTTCTCGTCATAATGCAAGATAGGTCACGCGAGCCAGTGAACAATTGATGGCGCCCGTTAGGGTTTTCAACGTGTATTGAACACTTATTCTCTCTCCTGCCTTCAAGCCTGGCAGTTTTGGATAGTTTAGCCAAGTAGGTTGGCTTCTTTGCAGTAGTACATGGGCCTTCCATGTCCGCATCCTTGGTAGAGGACAGAAACTTAGGTTATCTCTAATGACTTTTGGTGCCTCTACCAGATGGATTCGATATTGCAGATATTTTGTCAACAATGCCTTTCTCCACCTGGGCTGAGAGTCAACTATCAAATTTACCCCTTCAGGCTTGGAGATGTCCGCTGTGTACAGTGGCACTATTGGCTCCTCTCTGATTCTTTTGTTGATTGTGGCAACTTCGTACTTTAGCAGAGGATATGGGAGAGAGGGCTGTAGCCATTCACGCCGAAGGTTCCTGGCGTCTATCTTCATTGAATTTAAAGACCCTCTGCTCCCATTCCAAGGCTTCTTTGGCCGTGTCTCTGATTTCTGCTTCTATGGCCTTTCGCAGCCTCTCTTCTTCTTCTTGTGTCAGATCTTATGAATCTTGAGAGGGTTCTACAAGGATTTCCTCTTGCATGGGTGTGTCCACAGGATCTGCCACATCTTCTAAATCTATTCCTTCCATGGCTACTATCTCGGTGCTGAACTGCTCTTCTGTCTGCTGGCCTCTCAGCTCTTCTATTTGCTTTTGGAATTTTTTCTTTTCTGCTTCAGCTTGCTCTCCCATGTTCACCAGGAGGTCGTTCAAATCGGCATTTATCTTCTCAACCTCCTCGAGCTTTCTCTTTATGGTTTCCAGCTCATTCTTTATTGCCTTGTGCTCCTCTTCCATGCGGGTTTGCATGACCACTGACCCCTCGGCCATCATCAGCCTCTGCTTTTTCTCTAAGGTCGACTCCTTTTGGAGCTCTTTCATTTGTTCTTCGTAAAGCTGACTCTTTGAAGTGGTGTGAGTCGAGCTAGTAGCTCTGACTCTGGCAGGAGATGCCCGCAGCCTTTGGATGGTTTGATCTTTAACTTTAAGCTGGTCTTTGAGCTCGATGACCTCATCTTGGCTAGCCTCCTGCTCTATCTCTGCCTTCTCTTTGGCATTCCACATGGCTTCCACTTCCTTGGACTCTTCAGCAAGTTGTAGGGTTATGTTGTCCCTTTCCCACTCTGCATCTGTCAATGACTTGCTGAGTTTTCTGTATTCATCTTCAGCTGCTTGCAGTCTTGAGCTATTGCCAGATTTTCTCTTTCCATCTCTTGGCATCTTTGCAATGCCTTTGCCAGACTGGCTTGCAGCTCTGCTTCTCTCTCTATATGCCTTTGGCTTTGTTTTTGTAGAGTGTCAACCTCAGACTTGATTTTCACTTTAGTGGCTTTGAGATTAGCCATTTCACTTTCTGTGGGCATTGATTGTGCCCTTAGCCCGGTAAGCTTGGTCATCACCACATCCCAATCATTGGGTGGTGGCTGCCGGTCCACTATATCAGTGGCCATCTCTTTTAACTCCACTAACCGCCGCAGGCTCTGCATCCGCTCCTTGGGCCCTGTTCTTGCCAAGTCAAATGCGACTGTGGCTGCCTCTTCATTTGAATATCCAGTAGCTAGTAGATCTAGAAACGTGTTAAACCTTGCTTCATTTGGCTCTGGTTGCTCACTTTTGGGCTTAGCTTCTTCTTTTTGCTCTTGCTCTTGGCTCTGTTCTTGCCTTGAATCCTCTTGATCTTCAAATTTGTCTAGCTCCTCCTTTTGTTGAGTTTGTGGAGGGCTACGAGGAGGTGGTGATGGCGGTGGGCTGGACTCCGAGCTGGACGGTGGAGTTGTCGGCTTTTTCTTGAAGTCCCTGTCCGCCTTTGTCTTTCTCTCTCTCTCTTGGCTTTCCTACTCTTCTAGCAATTGTCGTCGGACTTCCTCCACTTCTGCTTCTGTAAATGGTACATTTGGGATATTTTTTGTCGTGGCATCTAGAATCTCAAAATTATTAATATAATCTTCAAATATGTCTCTATGCACCCTTCGGGATGATCCCAACATTGCTTTTAGTGATGGCTTCCATAGCTCGCTCAAATCTCCCTTTAGGGCTCTTTCGGCTCTGAAACTTTCCATTAGCCGCTCTAGTCGTGCCGCCTTCTGTGATTTTGTCTCTTTGACCAGCACTTGTACAGATTCCTTCTTTCTTTTCTTCAATTCTGGCTGCTCCTCTTGCACGGTCTCCAACCGGCATTTCAACCTTGTGGCAACTCTTGGTGCTTTGGGCTGTTCCTCTTCCTTATCTTCCTTGAGCCGTACTAGCCAGTCATTCTGTGCTGGAGGGTCAGGCCATCTTCCCTTGGCGTGCAATGCCCCATAAACCACTTTCGTGATCAGCTCACCCGACACAATGTAGGTGGGGTTCTAGGTGCCCATCTTCACCAGATTATCATGGACATAAGCAGCATAGTTGATCACCTTCGGCTTGCTCTTCTGCATTGCCCAGGTGAAGGGTGTGGCAATTGCTCCAGGCGGTATTCGGTACTTTTGTGGCCGCTTTGTACACATGTGGAAATACTGGTTGTAAAGCTAACTCATGATGGCCACTTTGGGGTTTGCAATGTCTTCAAAGGTGTAGTTGCTTTTCTTTTCAAAGTACACCTTTACTTCATCTCTTCTTTTGGTTACACTATCCCCTTTGTTGGAGAGGTGTAGTACAGCTGCCACTACTTTCTCTGTGATTACAATCACAGTGTCTGGCTTTCCCTGCGACTCTGGCCACTCCATCTTCTTTGATTGTAGTCACAAACTCCCATACTCTTTTTATGTCAATTCCTGCCGGCACAGCTTCAAAATAATTATGGAGATCTATCTTCTCCAGGTACTCTGCCATCTTGCTTCTGACAAACTCCTTGAGCTTCTGAGGTAGCATGGGTAGCTCTATTACATTTCCTTCAGTGTCTTTGAACACGCCTTGGTAGATCTTTAGATCATTTGACTTTAGCAAGTCCTCTTGAATCCACGTGTTGGTTGGCTTTAGAGTTCCTTCCAGGATGACGAACGGCTCTACTTCTTCCAAGTAATCTTTTATGATCATCCTCTTCTTCTTTGCCGATGATTTTGCGGCTGCCATAGATCCTGTTGCAGTCAGTAGTCCGAAGTTAGCGTTTTTTTTTCATATCAAACTGAGAAACTGAGTTTTAACTATCCAAATGACTTGAAAATTGAAAATAAAACTTAAAAGGAACCTGGGCAACCTTGCATGAGCTCACAGTATGATTCTGGACAAAATTTATCATTTAGACATCCTACACGTAGGATGTCTTTTCATCAGATTTTGGTGATACTTGGCAGGCTGGTGGTCCTTGGCCTGTACAACATGGCTATATGATTGGAATTGGGTTTGGGCATCAAAAAGTGCATTTTTGGACAGATTCAGGCTTTAGGCTCACAAATCGGGTAGGATGTCCACGACAGGTGGCAAATGATATCCAAATGGGTTGAAAATTGATATATGTGCTCCTTGCACCATGGTAATGGTTCCCATGATGTCATTTTTTGCACAGAAGGTCAAAATTATGCTAGAAACATCCTATGCGTAGGATGTCTATTTCATCAAAATAGCTTGAGGTTTGTTCTGTGGGTAGCTCTTGGCCTGTGGAATATGGCCATGCTCTTGTAATTTGATTTGGACAAGAATTGATGTTTGTAAGACCATGTGTAGTGTTTTTGGGCTCAAAAAGTGTATCTTGAAGTTGTTGGGGGTCAAAAATGATTAGAATGGCTTCAAACTTGATATATGAGCTCTTGAAGGTGATATAAAAAGATCTGGAATTGAAAAACACTCTCTATAGGCCAAAAATGTCATTTAGACATCCTACGCGTAGGATGTCTACTTCATCATTTTTTGCATGTGACCATAGAGATTGGTTGGCAATGTGCTCATGAATGTATTGTGCAAGGTTCATGTGATTTGGACAAGTTTCGGTAGGTCTATGACCCATTATTGCCTCTATGCCGTGACTTTGCGTTTTTTCATGCATATGAGGTCAATTTTGGTCCAAATGTGATGAAACTTGGTGGCTAGCATGTAAAGGTTATTCAAAAACTTTGTGCACTAAAAAATGTTGGGTTTTGTGCCCAGAAATGGCCTTTAGACATCCTACGCGTAGGATTTCTCCTGATGAAATTTTTGTGGAAATTGCTAATGGTGCCTGCCCTTAGTCCCCATGAGTCCCTTTTAAGCCTTATTTCAACAAAAAAGTCAAGTAGATAGAAAGTAACTCCCTGTGTGGATTTCAGAGCCTCCGAGCCATTTTCTGACTTTTGGAGTGCTTTTTGGCGATGAAATTTCTTGATGTTGGTCTCCATAGCTTCCTGATCCCTTGGAGATCCTTGCCGTATGGTTTTTGTCGACTTTGGCTTCACCGAAGCTCCGTTTGGCAATTTGTCACTCTAGAAGCACCCGTGGTTGCGTTTACATGTCTTCGATGACTTATGGTGGTCTACCACCATAGGACTTGGTTGTTGATGGTCTAGGAAAGCCGCTCGTGAAGTTTGGTGGCAAACGGACATGCGGTTTGGCTGCGAGAGCTATTTGACACCATTTCTGAAGTTTGGTGCCGCTTCGGGTCACCTTTTGGTCATGTGGGCTACATAGACTTGTCGAGATGCTCCTACCCATGAATTTTGGTAGCATTTGGGCGCCTCTCCGCCGATTTCCCATTTGGTGGCCTCTTGCGGGGCTCTAGGAATTAGGGTTTTTCCCGATGGTTTTCTACTGCCTTTGGACATCCAAGACTGGTCTCCTATGCTAGGGTAAGCTGTCGATGAAGTCTCATTGCTTTTGGGTTAGCTGTTAGGTGGCCACTTCTACTTGTAGGTCTCTACTGCCCGCTTATTGTGTGAACCCTACGCTAGTTTTCGCGACAAAACGACAAACATGCGCGAAAAGCTCAAGGTGGTGAGCCTACCTCTCATGTCCAAAGCCCATCGGGTAGTCGTACGCGTCGTAGAAGCTGCTGGAAGTTTCGTTCGCTCTAGGTGGCAAAAGCTCTCTCTCAAAGGTCAATAGTGGAAATGAGCTTAAAATGAAGTGAAAATTTCTTATAATGGGGGTCCCCGAACCACTTTTCATGAAATTTGACATGTGCTCCCAACTTCTTGCGAGATGTGGTTTAGGCTCAAAAATATCTTGGTTTGGACTCCATTTGCCCAGTTTGCAAGAAATTTGATGTTTCGGTCACAATCTGGCCAAAACACGCTTTCCGCTCCAATCTCATAATTGCACCCCCATTGTACCATAGGTTGTCCTATCGTCACTGATCATCCCCATATTTTTTCTTTTTCATTACGACCGTTTTTCACCTGCTTTTTGTATTTTTAAAGTTTTTTTGCCAAAAAAGAGCAACATTAAAAGGAAAATAGCAAATCAAACCCAAAAAATCCCCAAAAATCATAATAAATCAAAAACATCACCGCAAAACATTATATACACTCACATACAATTTTTATGGCCGGATTTCTCCATTTTATCAATATTTTGCCCGAAAATGGCTATTTTTACTTATATACACACACCTAGGGGCTTGATTTGGCGTTTGGCCCCATATACTTGTCTATTCATGCTGTATAAGGGCATCTGTACTTGGGTTAGTTCAGAAAATTTCGCAATCAAACAACAACCCTTAAAAATAGTCGAAAAACATGCCCTTGTTTGCTCTTTCTGCCATTGGGTCCGCATTTGAGAATGCCTCCCCCCTCCTAGCCGGAGTCCTCTCGGACGACAAGGTATCGCCTCGATGTATGTGTCGTGCAGGGGTTGAAAAAATTTATGTTAATGCTTGGCTATGTAATGTGGCCCTATATAATGCATACTCGGTCAATGCATGGAAAAATTAATGTTGTGCAAGAGAAGGGTATAAGCAAGATGCTTATTGGCATTCGTCGTTGAGGTTTCATGTTTTCTTTGCAAGTAAAAGCTGTAACTCTACTGCTCTTTGTTTGATTGTTTTTCTTGCAAAAGTCACTTGCTTTGCCGCTACTGTCGATATGGCCGTAGTCGTCTCCTTGGAGAGAATTTTCGTGGCGGAATTGGCCGTAGACCTTGTCTCTTTTGCTTTCCATTGGTAGCCTTTCTTTGGCGGTTTTTGTAGGTTTAGTGCTACTGCCGTGGTTGCCATTGTTTTGTTGCTGATTGGCACTCACATAAATCGGTTTGCCGATTTCAGATGCAGTTGTCTGCTTTCCGATGTTGCTTGTACTGAAGGGAGTTCCTGTTGCTTCGGATTCGGGATCCAGATGCGAGTCGTATTTGAGTTGTTGCTGAGAAATTTCTTTGGGATCCATATCTTTTTTATTCCCTTCGTTTTTTATTGAACTATCTGCTTCTGTTGTATTGTGGTTTGTTTGCCATCTCATTTCTATCCTTTCGCACCCATACTTGTTTTTCTTGTGTTGGTAACCTTGATGTTTTCACTGCGGTTGGTGACTTCTTATACTTGTAGTGATCAATGTTGGCAGTTACCTGTTTGTTTACCATGGGTATCGTGTTGTTCTTTAGTGGCACACTTCCTTTTGGCTCTTTATCCAGTGATTGCATTGCTGGCCCAGCTGATTATTCCGAGGTTGTTGAGCAAAGGCTACCACCTGTTGTTCTTGTGCATGCTAAATTTTGACTGCATTTGCATTCCAATCCATCTGCACATTGTACTCTTTTTGCCAAGGTTGTCCCAACAACATGGGGTGTTGTGTGCTTTCATCCTCGACCACATAAAACTTGTGTGGGTAAACATATTGATGTAATTGTACATGCAATATAGTCCAGCCCAATGTTTTCAGTGAATGTGATGTACTACTTTCCAGCACTTGTGGAGTAGGATGAAGTTGACATGCGGGCTTGAGCTGTTTGTATAATCTATAAGAGATCAAATTTTCTTGAGCTCCAGAATCAAGCAATGCCGTTGATTCAACTTGATTGCTACCCACTTTGACTGCAATTATTGGCTCCATTGTGTCTTCATCAAAAGTCGTTAGTCGAATGGCATTGATTCGCAACGGTGATCCACATTGTTGTTGTTGTCGTAGAAGCCTTCTTTTTGTAATGCGTTCTTTTGCTTCTGCTTGAGCTTCTTCTCGTACCCTCTGTTTCTCCTTCATTCGTTGTTTTTCTTGATGGATTTGTTGAAGCATATCCTGTGTTAGTGGTAAATGATATTTCTTTAATCGACACCCACTAATCCAATTTGGCATTTCTTCACCTGCTAATGTAGCAAGCTTGACGGCTCCGCTTTGTGATAGGTCACTAATCACAAAGGGTCCCATCCCTCGCTTTTTAAGTTTCTTGGCATGTTGCTTCGAGGTATAAACAAGTACATAATCACCTGTTTTGAACTCTTTCGTGCGCACATGCTTGTCAAAAAACTCCTTTTGTCTTCTCTTTTTAGCATAGATCGAAGGTACAGCTCTCAAGCGAAGTTCATCTAGCTTTTCAAGATCATCGATTCTTGAAGAGAGCTCATGCCCTGTCCATTCTAAGCGTTTTGCTACTCGTAGAGTTGGGATTAAATGCCCATAGTGTTGAGTGTAGCTGCTGATCCCAGTTTGTTCTTGACTCTGACACAATTTTAGTGAGAACCGTGCACAGTGTTTTATTTGTGTCCTCAGCTTGTCCATTTGCATGTGGATGATATGGAGCAGATTTTCTATGTATGATCATGAATTCCTCTAGCAGATATTCAATGACTTCATTAAGAAAATGTGTTCCTCGATCACTGACAATTTCTATTGGTAAACCGTATCGTACAAAGACATTCTCATACAAACATTGTGCAGTGGTTCATGCATCTGCTTTTGTGTTGCCTTGGCTTCCGCCCATTTCGTGAGATAGTCCGTAGCCACAATGATATATTGGGTATGGGTGTGATATGCAGGCGGTGAAATAGGTCCCACAAAATCAATGCCCATTTTGCAAATTCCCTTGCTCCCATCATTGGCCGTAGTGGCATCTCATCTCTCTTTATCGGCACCTTGGTGCGCTGACATGCATCACAACGCTTTACAAACTCGTCAGCATCCATATGCAATGTAGGCCACCATATTCCTGCGGTTAAGACAATTATCGCCGCCTGAAAAATTGCCTCCACCTATTCCGCCATGTGCGTGTTCTAGAATCAGCAGGTATTCACTTTCACTTACACAGATTCTAAGTTGATTGTCCTTTTCTCGCTTATAGAGTTGGTTTCCTATTAAATTATAGTTGCGAGCCTCCAGCTCTATAGCCCTTTTCCGTGCTCTTGTTATGTTTTCAGGAAACGTCCTTGTGGTTAAGAAATCAATGATATATTGGCTCCATGCAGGTGCAATGTTTACCTGAAACAATGTCACGTGATCCACTAGTCGTTTGGCACTACATATAGTACAATTGTTAGCATAAGCATGTGTGTCCGCGTACATAGTTGGCCAATAAACCCCTAACTGTTTCAGTCTCTGGTGTGTTTTCACAGTTGAACAATGAAATGCACAATCCTGGACATGTGCTTCTTCAAGATAACACTCAAATTCCTCCGGATTTATACATAATCGTAGAATCTGGTCCGATCCTAGATGATACAGCCGTCCTGCAATCAACTGAAAGTTTTTTGTTTGTCGAATTGTTTGTTGTTTGGATCTGTCTTCCGCGTTATCAAACCTACCTCAAAAAGGAAAGAATGCTAACAATTTCCTGAGACCATTTGGGTATCATTTCAATATTGAAAAGATAAGCATCTGGTATGTCATCATCTACTCCTTCAAGAGCTTCCCCGTTGTGTAGCCTTAAAAGATGATCCGCTCGTAGATGAGTTTTACCCTTTTTGACTACCACTGTGAAATCAAACCCTAGCAATATAATAAACCATCGTACAATTCTCCCTGTATTGCATGGTTTATTTACCAGATACAAAAGAGCTTGATGATCTGTGAAAAACACAAATTTGTTTGCGAGCAAATAATGCCGAAATTTCTTTACAGCATAAATCATTCCTAACCCCTCTCTTTCGGTGGTTGTGTAGTTCTTTTCCGTACTATTTAACTGTCGGCTTGCATAACAAGCTGGAAAATCCATTGTTCCGTCTCCAGGTTGAGCCAGAATACTCCCGATTGCATATGCATATGCATCAATGTGAACATGGAATATCTTTTCCCAATCCGGTGCTTTAAGTACCGGTGCGGATACGAGGTTTTTCTTCAGCTTTTGGAATGAAGTCTCACACTCCTCAGTCCAGTCGAAACTGACTAACAAACAATACAGAGGTTGTGCGATGATTGCATACATATATATGAATCTTCGATAATACCCACAGTGTCCCATGAAGGATTACACTTGTTTTGCATTAGTAGGCCTGGGCAGGTCTATGATGACTTTGATTTTGTCTAGGTCAGTGGTTATGCCATTTCTTGAAACTATGTGTCCTAAAATGCGGCCTTGCCTAACCATAAAAGTACACTTTTCCGGGTTAAGACAGATTCGATATGTTCTGCATTTTTCAAATACCTTTTGCAAATGGTCAATATGTTCCTCTCGTAGAAGAGAGTGTTCACAAAGATCGTCCATGTATACTTCTAAGAATTTTCTCAGGTATTCTTTGAACGCGTGCGTCATTAACCTTGAAAGGTAGTTGGGGCATTAGTTAAGCCAAAAGGCATCCCATTCTGTGGCAAACTCTGTTTTGTGTTGATCCTCTATTGCAATTGTCAGTTGGTTGTACTCTGAAAACCCATCTAAAAAGGAATAAGCCCATTTCCCGGCCACCCTCTCAAGTACATGTTATGTGATCGGCAAGGGATAATTGTCCCTTATGGTGGCTGCATTTACCTTTTTGAGGTTTACACACACTCGCAGTTTTCCGTTCTTTTTGGGGACAACCACAATGCGTGACACCCAATCTGTATGTTCAATTTCATAGATGAATTCAGCATCCATCAGCTTGTCAATCTCCTCTTTGATTCGTTTAGCAAATGTGTCATTATATGTATAAGGACGTTGTTTGCTAGGTTTGGCATCTGATTTCAAAGGAATTGTATGTTAGCATATCGATGGATCAACTCCTTTGAGGTCTTTGTAGGACCATGCAAACACATCTTTATACTTCTTGAGAAGTTGTGTTAGCAGTTCTTCTTCTTCAGGCTCTAAATCGGTTGCGATATAGACCGGCTAAGGCTCTTCACCTGGTTCAGCGACGTCTATCCGTTTGGCATTTTTCGGCCCATCGTAAGATTCTTGGTTTGTTCTTTCCCTGACTGGTGGTGTCATTATGATTTTTCTGTCCTGGATGGTGAATTTCCAATAGTGTGATGGTACATTCATGTTTCCTTTTTCTGACTCCCCTTTACCATCACTATCTCCCTCAGTAGTCCATACCTCTCGTAAAGACCGTTTTAGTTCTTGGTATTTCTTTTTACACTCCAATTTGGTCCACTCTGGGTCCTTTGTTGTTTCTTTTTTTTATTTTTGAGATTTTTGTGATTTTGTTTCTGTTTTAGCTTTCCGTACTTGTCTTATTTCCTCTCGCGTCCTTTCCTTTCGAACTTTTGAGAATCTTCCTGATATTTGATCTTTTACACAATCCTCTGCTTTGACCAGCATTAGATAGTGAGTTTTATCTTTTATCCTGGGCATCAGGTTCTCTCTCATTTTGTTTTCTGCTCGTTTTCTCCTATAGCGTTCTTGGCGTCTAGGGTGCTGATTGGCAAAATCATAGAACTTTATATTCTCTGTTTTCTCCTCACGCTTACTTGAGTTGTCTGAACACTCATTATCTGCATCGTTATTTACCTCCAGATGCTCATAGGAGTTATAAAACTCTTCTTGTTCTGGTGGTTCTACCATCTCATCTCCTCCTGGTATAATGCTTACATGTAATAGGGTAGCACATCATAGCCAGCCTTATCGCAAAATTTTGTTGTTGGACTATCTGTAATGGTACAAACATCCAATGTTGCTAGTATGTGTTCCCATTCCAGAGGTTCTAAGGCATCTTCAGGAAAAGGTTCCGGAATATAATCCTTGTCCTCAATCGCTCTTTCTAAGACGCATTCCTCTCTTTTTAAGCTCCCACAATGTGAAGCTCCGTACATCCATAGCTCTTTTTGTTTCCCTAACCATGCTGGGAGTTCCGACCCTGCTAATGTAGCTGAATCAAACTCTTTCACTGGTGCCTGGTTCACATCCTTGTAACTATGGTCTTTTAGGTGTATTTTGGTTGTTGTCTCACCATGTCTTAGGTATATGTGGTCGTAACCCCAATTCTGGACCATCTTCAATTGTCTCATGAATGGTCTTTCAAGATGATCTCATAATTGTTCTTTTTGTCGAAATCAACTATTGCAAATGTATGCTCATACTCGATTCCGCATGAGGTGACAATCACTTTTTCTAAGAGTCCTAGAGGCTTTTCCATGAACCCATCTGCCAATTGCAATTTCATTCTTGTAGCTCTCAAAGCTAGTTTTCTCCATTTTTTTCAGATTTCTTGTGGCAATAGCAACTCCTGCTCCACTGTCAAGAATAGTTTTGGAAACTACTCCTTGGAATTCTACTGGTAGCATGGTGTTTCCATCTTCTCCCTCTCAATACTCTCCAACCTTGTTTAAAGGTACTGGCCTAGCATTTAGTTGAGGCCTGTCCAATTCCTTGATCCCTTCCTGAAGCTTTGAGGTGGGGTCTTTCACTCCAAATTTTTCTAGGCATTTGCCTACTATGGTCCACATGTTTGGTCGTAACCTTAGGAGTTCGGCTAGTGTGATTGTGCATGCCACCGGGGTGGACAATAACTCAATCAACCCTTGTGAATCCATCACTCTGTTAGAAGAAAGTCTTTGAGATGGGATTGCTCTCACCTCCGACTTGGCTTCATACTCTCCTAGCTAAGAGGGTAGAGTTTTTAGCGAGTCTAGTTGGCTGTGCCCCGAACTGATTGACCCCTGGTCTCCCCCTTGTGAATGCATATCAAAGTTCATTTGTGATCTTGCCTCAAATTCTTCAATAGGAGGTAAGATCTCGTTTTTCTCTTTTCTCGTGGTGTTCATGTGGTAACTCACCCTGTTAGCTTCGTTGGCCTCACAGATTTGCTTCCACAAATCATCTAAACCGTTACAATCCTTACCCATTTCTACCAATGCTTTAGGTTGAAACCCGTCACTTGCCTCATCTGTCATATTTGGCACTATGATAGGCTCTCCCCTAGACTCATAGGCATTCGTGAGTCTTTCCTTCGTTTCTACTTGTTCCTCTAAAGTTGGTTTGATAGGGGTTGGAGATGGTGCTTCATGCCAATTTGCTGGTTTACCAAGCGGGTTTTCTATCAAGGATTGAGTTGTTTCAATCATCTTTCTACACATTTTCAACTTCTATTTTTCTATTTCAGCATATGGATAAGTCATCCATCTTTGCTCTTGGGTTTGGTTCTTTTTGAGTCTGGCTTCGTAAGCTTTTAAAATTGCATATAACTGCTCATTTACCTTGTCTGCCAGTACTGATCCTCCCGATCCTGCACTTTTGGGTTCTGCTATTTCCTTGGGTACTATGGTTGCCGTAGGGTGTGAGCTTAGGCTAGCTAGATCCTCTAACCGCTCTAATCCATCCTTTATGTGTTTTAACTCCTCGGATAGAGCAGTTCTCTCTCGCTCTTTCTTGGCTTTCATACGTGCTTTTCTAGCTTTCCAAGTTCTTCTCTGATTTTTCGTTTCTGAACTTGGGACATCGGTTTTTGGCTCTTCAATTATGGGTTCGTTCATCATTTTTTGAGCTTGGACTCGCGTCACTACCTGAATAGGTATGATAGTCTCATTTTCTGACCCTCCACTGGAAGGCACTGCTTCCAGCATGTTCAAGGTGGTTTTTGCTCCTTTGCTAAGGTTCTTAGGGCAATCAGGAATCAAATGAGTAACTCCACACTCGGTGCAATATGCATTGACTCTAATGATTTCATCATGAGGACAGTCTCTTACCCAATGGTCTCCACCACACTTGTAGCAGGGTCCTTTAGGCTATTGAGGTGCTCCTTGAGCTCCTCTTTGTTGGTATGCATGTCTCTGTCCGCCCATGCCTCCGTTGGCTATGAACAACAATGTTCGTTTATCCAAGCTATATCTTCCTTCTCTTGCTGCCTGTGCAGCAGTTGGTGGTCCTGTATTTCCTATCATGCTCCATGGTTCTGGTGTTGAGGGTTCTTCCGGTGGATAATAGACAGGATTTGCAGCATATCCATTGGGATCTTTGTAATATGCATGCATAGACACCAAAGCCTTCTCTTCTGATTCAGTTAATGTTGGTTGTGTATCTTATGCCGACTGGTCGTAATCCTGGTAGGGGTGGTTGTTGCCCCGACACTGATTGTGGTCTTTCTACACCTACAGGCCTGGTAGGTTGCCTGCTTGATACCTAGTCATCGGTGGAATTTGAGGAGATGCTACCTGAGCTTGGGGAGCGTAAGGTCTCTCTCTCACATATCCCTTGTTATAATAACATTCCTCTGTCCCATGGTTTGTCCATTTTTGTTCAATAGCACACCACTTGGGTTGTTTAGCCTGGGGTTTGGCGTACAAATTAATCTTTTTTAGCACTTCCTCTACAAGCTGCTCCTGGTTTACAACTACTTCTCCTTTCGGTGGTGTCTTAGAAGACTTGCTTCCACTTTGTTGTGAGGATGAATCGTCGTCAAGATCCTTGAACTCACCCTCTTTGTAAACTGCACAATTGTCTACAAGGTAAAGAGTCTCCTTAGTTAACTCATTTAAGGTCGTGCTCCTCTTCATATGTAAGTCTTTCTGGAGATCTGCATTCCTTAGTCCTTGGATAAATATAAGCATAAGTCTGGACTGAGTTGGCAGTTCTTCCACAGGGCAGAACTTAACATATCTTTTTAGTTGTAGGGCTGCTTTTCGCACAAATTCCCCGTCTTTCTGTTTGAATTTATGGATTTGCGAGACTCTATTATGAGCTATCCCCCCTTTGTGAGAATTCCTCGATAAACTCGTCAAACACCTCCTCCATAGACTCAAAGTCTCTACGCTCCACAGAGTCAAACCAAGTAGCAACGTCGTCCTCTAGGGTTAGTCCAAACCCTGCAAATTGGGTAGGGAAGTCTAACACCTCTTCAGCTCTAATTACACGCACAAAGGCTGCTACATGATCTCTCGGATCTCTGTTTCCCGTGTATTTCTTGTTTACCCATTTTTGCACTTGAGAAGGTCTAATTCTACGATGGTCTACAAATCTCATCATTGGATCTCCTTGTCCCAATCTATATACCTCCTTTGGCCTTCTGTAGTAGGCTGGCTCCTCTCCCAATGGTGCTCCTAAGCCATAATTTCTAACAGTTCTTGCAAGAGATGGTTCATCTCTTCGAACTCGTTCTATGGGTGGTCTTCCAGGCTCTGTTGACCCTTGAGTCTTTGGCTTAATCTTTCCTTGATACCGTGAATAGAGTGGTGGTTCTTGTAAATCCCTTAGCCCTCGTACAACTTGATAACCATCTCGATTTTGGTCTTGTTCCAATGTTGCACTCTGTCGAAGCCATGCCTGCAATGATGGCTGAGTTGCTGGTTGGTTTTGGTTGTTGAGTGTCTGCGGTCGGGTAGAATGTGAGGTCGCGTCATACTCTTCTGAAAAAGGATTTGTCGACTTGCTAGGGGTGTAGGTGGCTCTTGGCACTTCATCGGGGGCATATGTTGATGTTCTTGGAACTCTTGCCTTTTCTACCTCCTCTGGGAGAATACGTTGGTATTCTCAAAAATGATATCCTTCCCCATAGCAATTTCATAAGAGAATAAATAAAGAAGCTTGTCTTTGCTTAACTCGTTTGGGTATGGTTCTTTGCAGCGAAAGTAAGAGACTATTCCCTCGCTCTCATGCTTGTAAATTCCCACATTCTCATTATAAGTTGAGACCCTGGTTGTTTTCTTATCATACATAAAAATTCTCTCATGCTTGTAAATTCCCACATTCTCATTATAAGTTGAGACCCTGGTTGTTTTCTTATCATACATAAAAATTGCTCCAGGTCGATCAATGTTTGGAGGCGATTCTTGAGTTTCTGAAACCATTTTCCCCTTCGCCACGTTATCTCCATATCTATTGTAATTCTCAGGGTTACTAACTATCAGATAGCGGTTCCCCTTTTCGTCTTGGAATCTATCTCCATCATCATAGACTCGAATTATCTCCGGTCTCTGAGCCGGTCTTTCCTCAATACAAATACACTTGCGTCCTCGACAGTCAGAATAAACTAGGGCTCCCCTCGAGTTTGTTCCTTCTAAGAAGATCACAGTGAACTTGGAATCATTCAAAGGATTTAGGGAGGTGCTTCCTCCTGGCATTGGTCCGTCATAGGTGAAACCTCCTGGCTGTTGACTACCCATCATGAAGAAGGATTTGTCTGATGAAGTGTCAGTATCACTACCCTCCTCAATAATTGGTGCTAGTGGATCTAGCCTTGCTTGAGTTACACTCTCCTCGGTGAACACTAAGCTACCTTGGTCACCTGCCACCTTTTGGTCTCTAAAAATGTATCTTCCTGATCTTAAATTCATCAAACTTAGCAATGCAATTTATCACAAATCCAACCACTCACCTGGCAAGGATCAGTCTCCACACAACTTCTTGCTTTGCTGCTGAATATACCTGTACACAAGTGTTTAATTTCGGCAATCGAATCAAAGCATTTAACCGCTAGAGGTGATCTTAGTAATGATTGGTATAACTAGAGAGTTAACCTCAACCACTACTGTATTTTATACACTGCTGATGTTCTGGATTAGGTCTGCTAATCTGGAACTGTACTTCCCTTTTATGTTGGTCAATTTACCTGAAAAGTCTGAATTCTGTCTTTGCTCCGTCAAAAGGTCAAACAAGGTCCAAATTCACTTCTGAAAGAAGTTCTGGAACCCTTAAGTCAAATGGAACCTCATTGTATAAGCTTAGTCAAATTTTCTCTTCACTAAGCCCCAGTAGACATCCTACGCGTAGGATGTCTCCTGCTCTGTTTTGCCTGGATTTTTGCACTATGGATTCCCCTTGATGTTCTGAGTCCACATTTGTTTTTACTTTTTTATTTGGACACCTATAAGCTGGTCAATGGATCAGAAATCTGTTCCGACAGCCTGTTGTTGGTCTGATCAATCTAATTAACTCCAATTTGGACCAAAATTGACTAGGAGGCTTGCCTCAGGCTATACAACACCTTGCTAGGCCTACAGTCAGTATCTGGCTTCAATTTCTTGCTTTAGAAATTCTACACGTAGCATGTCTTTTTGCTCAGAATGGCTTCAAATGCATAGCACAGACTCCTCTTGAGATGCTGATCACCTTGGTATGCTCAAAATTAGGTTTGGAGTGCAAAATCACACAGATGACATCCTACACGTAGGATGTCCTTTTGGTATGTTTAACCCCAGACTTGACCCACAGCTTCTCCTTGATGTCAGCAACCCAGTGGTATACTTAGATTTTGGTTTGGATTTCAAAAGTCTCCAATTTTAGTTGTTCTAGCCTTTTTCAGTAAAAAGTGCTAAAGTCTGCTTAGAACCCAATTTTCTCACCCAAATGAGATGAAACCTCTCTCAATCACTCAATATATCATGCAGATCATGCTCATGTAGCCATCCTATGGTTTTGGTCTTAAAATAATGCCTTGGCACAATTTGGGTAGGATGTTTGGCAATCTCAGTATATCTGGCCTTATCCTATCAAGATATGGTCAACTTTCCACTTTCCATGTGAAAATAGGATAAAACCCACCTTCTGAACATACTGGTCAACTCAAAATTCCAGAATTCCCACCAAATTAGCATGTAGACATCCTACGCGTAGGATGTCTCCTGGCTTAAAATTAAATAGTTTCCTGACAGAAATGCTCATGATACTCTGCAGCTCTATCAGAAACACTCACAGTAAATTTTGGACTTCACTTCAGCTTTCAAACACACTTTTGCGTCTTTTACAACCTTGTGATGAATCTAACAAGAAAGTATACTTGCATGAAGTGCTCTAGATCCCGAATCATGATGTCCTACTTACTCTACTCCTACTCATCATGTGAAATGGTGATAATGGTGTTTTGGTTGCTTCCTGGCCTCTTTGGACTCTCAAGCTCTCCTCTCACCGCTTCTACCACTCCAACTCCTACTCATCAACTCAACTAATACCTAAAACTATCTCAGTCTACCTAAATCTACCTAAGTCGAAGGATCTAGGCCAGACACACGCTCCCTAGACTCCCTCTAAGACCTAAAGAGTCCTCCACCCTCTGATCCTATCTAAATGTAAAACGAGACTCTTGGCAAGCCAAAAAATCCCTCTCCTCAAGGACTAGTCTCGGTCACCTACCTAAGGTTTTCGTCCCCGACAGCGGCGCCAATGTTGGACGGATACGCCGCGAGGGACGTCAGCACAGCGAGAACTCACCTAACAAGATTTGTTAGCTAAGGACGAAGCTCGACCCACAGGCGCATGGAAGCAAGCATAGGGTGTCAACCTACACTCGACCAACTCTTAATTAATTCCTACAGAGGTCTCTACCCAATGTCTAAGTTGCAACCTTCAGGAGTGTATAAGAGGAAACTTCCTACAACGCTTTCTAGAGCCGAATACCCATCAAATGATCTCGAAACGCCACAGAACTTGAAGAAGACCCTACTAACACCAATAGGTCGCTCTCCCTAAGGTCTATGAACCAAAATCCCAACCCAAAACACCTGGTGCAAAATCACGTAGGATGTTTGGCCGAAATTTTCAGGTCGTCGTTTTCGAAAACTAAAGTGTCTAATGTGTAGCTCTACTCAATGCGAATGCGTGGATATGCTGCAATGCAAAATCGGACAATGTATGCTCACCGAATCACCAGATGAAGCTCGTAGATGGAGCTCGCAAAACCTGACCGTACGCGCGCAATGTAGGTATTGGCGCGTAGCTCTTGTCGGGGGCAACACGCAGCACTTCTCCGCACTCGATTCCGACCACTGGTGCGCGTATAGAGTCAAGATGAAGCTCTCACTCTCTCTCGTACACAGTTCGCTCACTCACAAACTTCAAACTTTTTAAAATGACAAAAGGTCCTTCATTAAGGTCAAAAAGTGGTATAAATACCTTACAATTCTCAAACCCTAATGTTCCATTTTAACCATCTACTCAATCTAAATGTCAAAACTGGAATACAATCTAGAAACTTCTGTAAGTCCCAATATTTACAAAGGTGAAATGTCGGGTTTTCTCAATAAATGAATAATTACAAAAAATAATAATTTGTCGAGCATTCATTTTCCGTAGGGTGTGTCCAGCTTCTAACACAGCTGAACATCAAATGGATGCAACAGTGGCTTTGCAAGGAATGGACATATGTATGAAAATGTATTTGGCCTTACCCCATGGCAAAGAAGCAGAGCACTCTACTTTGACTGATTCTGCATTAAGGTATTTGGTGTGGGCACAAAGCCCTGAGGATTGGAGTGAGTAATCAACTTTTTGAGCTAAGGTTTACGGTCCTCTATGGATTAGCTATTTTTTTGGATTCCAGCTTGCAATTTCCATTGCAAATTGGGTGCCTATTATACTCGATAGTTTATGTTACTTAATCAATTAGGAATTTATTTTGTCACAACGATCACCTTCTATTGATTGACCATTTTGTTAGACTGCCTACACTTGACATTATGGTAGGACTTAATACAACAAAGCTTTTTGTGTTAAAATTCTCTTTATTTTCGCTCGAAAAAATTCCACGCTCGGTTTTTTCCGCTTAGTGCATGGATTTCCTCGCTCGCAATGATCTTCATTACCCAAGTTGCATATCATGTTGGATAATGGTATTGTGGAAGGCCAAGTTTTTTATGAATAGAAGTAATTGTATTAGTCTACGGACCGTTGCAAGCCTATCTCCATAATCAAAGGGTTGTAGTGCAACATCCCACGTCTACTGATGGTGTTAAAACCACAATAACTATTAGTTTGTGTAAGCAATAAAAAATAAAAGACTACACCATTCAAGTTTGTATATAGTATGAGAGGAAAAAAGTGATGCTTTTATTAAGAAGTCTATTGTATACAACAACATAAGTATCAAATGTAAGTGTTTGTCCTTCAAAGTGATCCAAAAAACATCCTACTATGCAAGATTCAATCCTGCTACCTGCATCCATCATAAACCAAGAGCACTAGGATAAGTTTATGGATTGTAGGTGTCTAAAGACCAAAGCACATGTTATAGATTTCCACATAGAGAGGTTTGAGGATATTAGGGACCTTATTGGCCATGGTTGGAGAGCGGATGGCAGTGTAGGGGCCAAGGAAAATGTCTTCTATCCTTAGGCTTAGAGGGTTCCACGTTGTTGCTTTTAGATAGCATATGGTTGGTAGGTCCATGGTTGAGGGGCAGGCGGTTTCTGCATCTGTTGTGGGTAAATGGGGTAATGGGGTTTACAGAAGTGGTTTATTGTTGACATGCAAGGTAGTGGAGTGGTCCACACATGCGATACTATCATAAGGTACATTTGGTATCGAAAACCATTTATCCCCATGATGCGCTACCCTTATTGGATTGAAACCAGGCTTTGTAGGATTTTCTTTATAAGTGTCTAAGCTAGTGGTCCCACCAAGTAGCTTTCTTTATGCTCTCTTTGTGTGTGTGTGTGTGTGTGTGTGTGTGTGTGACCCCTTTCTTTCAATCATTAGAAAAGAAATGGACTCATTTTCGGGCCTTTCAACTCTAGTGAGAGAATGCTCCTTAGCCAATAGAAAGAAGGCTAACGTTACGTTGAAAAAACATTTTTTCTCATTTTGAAAATGTCCATGAAAACCATTTTGGTGAAATCGTCACTATCATCAGAAAAGTAAGGCGCTTGATAATGACATCTGGCACAAGCGCCGAACGCCTTTTTATGACCTGTTGTTGCTATCATATAAAGTGAAGTACTTGTACTTGTGCATCTCGCACAAGTATCAATCACCTTTTTATGAAGTACTCGCAATTTAAATTCGAACAGATTGTACTTGATAGGTACTATTTAAGACTATGAAGGAGTCAGAACCAAGCGAATAGAGGCGCTTGAGGGGTCTCTGGGACCTCTATTCGCTTGTTTCTGACCTTATGAGGCCCTAGGATTAAGATATAGCACTTTTTAAGCCCACGGCTGCATCCGGAACGTCCAAAAACCATAGGATAGCTCTTTAAAACACCGAAATCTAACGGCCCGTTAGATTTCGGTGTTTTAAAGAGCTATCCTATGGTTTTTGGACGTTCCGGATGCAGCCGTGGGCTTAAAAAGTGCTATATCTTAATCCTAGGGCCTCATAAGGTCAGAAACAAGCGAATAGAGGTCCCAGAGACCCCTCAAGCGCCTCTATTCGCTTGGTTCTGACTCCTTCATAGTCTTAAATAGTACCTATCAAGTACAATCTGTTCGAATTTAAATTGCGAGTACTTCATAAAAAGGTGATTGATACATGTGCCTCTATTCCATGGAATTATTTTTATATTTTGAAAACAACTCTTATGTGTTTTCTCTCATCGCACATCACATCACTCATTAAGATTCACAAACATGGAATTTTGTGTACACTTAAGTTGGGCTCTCGAAAAGCATTTTGTACGAGCATGCATTTAAGTGATTGAGAAAACTTTTGCATATGTACTATGAGAAATAGAATTCCAAAAAAAAACTTTTGCATTTTTCATAATTACCTCTCTCTATGCTGAGTTGGCGTTTCTTACAGGGCCCAAAATTGAGTCCAAGTTTCTCCTAATGGATGAGTTTCTATGTGATTTGAAGCAAGCTTCCATCAAGAAAATGGATCATGGCACTCAAGCAAAGAAAAATAAGTTATCACTGCTATGTTAATTTTTTTCTCCTTCTCTCTTTCATCTTCACAACATATGTATAGCATAAAAACATGTAGGCATGCATACAGAGACATGCACATACCATAGTACATACAATTTTCATTGAAACACAAAATATTTGGTGGGGGGTACCTTATTGAATGCCAATAAGCTAATTAAAAAAGGTTTCCAAAGATGTCATATAGTTGATGTGTGTGTGTGTGTGTGTGTGTGAGAGAGAGAGAGAGAGAGAGAGAGAGAGAGAGAGGGGGGGGGGGGGGGGGGGGGGGGGGGGGGAGAATTGGCCATCAATCCAGCTATGCATAGTGAGCTACTCAAGTAATAGAGGGAGATTTTGAAAAAGGGAGAAAAACAAATGATTATTCAAAAATTGAATTCAAAATTTGGGGGGAAACTCATATGGATTCAAGCATGGCCCGAAGACCAAGCATGTTAGCATGGCTTGTGGACCTAGAACATTATTTGCAATTCAACACATATTTGAAATAGTGAACTTAAGCATCATATTAAGACTAAGCATCATTGCCAAACTAGGAGTTCCAAAAAAAGCCCAGACTACCCTTCAATTTTTCCACAATTTCCAAAATACCCTATCATGAACCTCACAAGCATCTCCAAAGACTTTTATTTTCCAACTCTTCATTGCAGAAAGATTGGTTCTCCCTTAGAACAAGATGATGAACCTAGGATTTTACATGCACTTTGACATCAAGCATGGTTGTAGAAGCAGCATTTTGCAGAGGCCTTATGAATTCTTGACATTCAAGCATCCAAGCATGGGCACACGACCAAGCATCCCGACACATCCTTGTGAGCAATCACCCGTACATGGTCATTATATCAAAGCTTATAGCATGGTTTCAAGAGACGAAGAACAAATTTTTGTATGAAGCATGGTCTCATGGCCATGTTCACTTCTATGTATTTAGATAAGGTATTGAAAACCAATAACTTGGTATTTGGGGCCAAAATTCCGAACTTGTATTGATCCCTAGCAGGGTTTTGGGACCAAGCATCCAAAGATATATTGAAATTAAGCATACTAGATATAGCTTTGGGACCATCCTAGGAATCTCTCTAAACTATGCTCATGTTGAATATTCAAGCGAAACTTACCAAAATATTCATGAAATGTATGAAAATTCTCAAAATACCCCTTAAAGTTTCAAAACTTTCCAATATACCTCTCATATTTGGCCAAAAATTCCTAAATTACTCTTCAATTTTTCCAAAATACCCCATCATTAACCTTGCAAACATCTCCAAAGACAATCTCTTTTGCACCTCTTCATCGTAGAAAGATTGCTTCTCCCTTAGGACAAGATGATGAACTGGGATTTTACATGGTACCATGACAACATCAAGCAGGGAGGCCTTATGAATTCTTGGCATTCAAGCATCCAAGCATGGTTGCATGACTAAGCATTTTGTCATAGTCTTGTTTGGAGTAATCACCCTTTCATGGCCCTTATATCAAGCTTTATAGCATGGTTTCAAAGCAAAGAACACATTTTTCTATGAAGCATGGTCTTATAACCATGCTCACTTCTATGTACTTAGATAAGGTATTTTAAACAACTACCAAGCATGATTTTAAACAACTACCACTACAACGATGGTCTTGGGACCATGTTGACTTTGTAAATCTGAGGGGGTCAAAGCATGGTTTGTTGGTACAAAAAGGAGTGTCCTTGACACAACATATGCTTGGTGATTCTTGTGTGTAAAAACCATGGGCATTTTTTTGAATTGGGGAGGGCAAATAAACTTCTTTTTTAACTAAATGTTTTTTTAACTTTAGAAGCATGCAATCCTAAGAAGAGGTGGGGGGTGACGGCGGGGCCGGGGGGTGGGGTTACAGTTGGGAGCTTTCACTCCAGCACCTCTCTCTCTCTCTCCCTCCCTCCCTCGCACGTCCCTCTCCATGTGTGTCTCTCTCAGTTTTGAACCTTCTCGCCTTCCTTGCTGCCTCCATAGCCACTGAGTTGCTGTGTTCTCTCTCTCTCTCTCTCTCTCTCTCTCTCTCTCTCTATTTGCAAATGGATAGTAGCGCAGGAGATTATTGGCTTGGTGATGCTCAGTACCTTTCTTTCAATGAGATAAAAGGTGATGCTCAGGACCTCTCTTTCAACAAGGTAGAAGGTGATGCACAGCTCCTCTCTATCGACGAGATGGAAGGTGATGCACAGTTCCTCTCTTTTGACGAGGTACAAGGTGGCCCAAGCAATGTTCAGCAGATGCACATCAATTCCATTAGCACTAGTATTCCAGCTGCATGTATCGGTAATTGGGCTTTTCTTCGTGATTATTGGGTTGCAAAGAAACGCACACAGAGAAGCAAGGAAAGACATCCTACGTTTGCTCTTGGATTACCGAAAACCAGGTCAAGAAAGAACATTTGTGCAGCGGTGGCTCGATGTTGGCGTAAGCAAACAGTAGGGATTGCAAAGAATGAGCAGAAGGAAATATTCCGGCAACTCCTGGACCACCAAACATTTTCCTTGCTGCAACCATCAAATTTCAGCAAAGTCGAAGACACTATTGTATCGGGTGTGCGGAACACTTTGACTCAAATCAAGGTCCCTCATTCAGCAAGTGAACTTTTTTTTAAAGAGAAGCTCTTTGGCAATGATTCTGAACAATAGTACAAACTCACAATCAGTAAACCAATCCAGAATGGCTAGTATCTTGGGGATCCATCAAAGGAATATAGCTGCAGCAAGCTCACGGCTAGAGAATAAAGATGAAGATGAAGTGTTGCCATTGAGTGCTTGTGAGAGACAATTGCCACGAGGAACCGTTATTACCAATGAAACAAGAGATTTGGTATATGCCTTTTGGACGTCAGAGAGCAGAGTTTCACCCAACAAGAAAGACATATGCAAGATGAGAATTGGAAGGAAAAGTGTCGTCAAACATCCTATACATCTACTCGACGAATCTCAGGTACCAACAACTTCTAGTAATTGTACATCTTGTTTGGTGCTACTTAAGGCTTATTTGGTTCAGACAGTACCAAATTTGGTAGTCTGCTGTACGGCAGAGGGTGTTTACAGTACCAAAGAATATCTATAAAGTACCAAATCCTAGCTATCGAGTGCCAAAGCCTATCCATAGAGTTTAAAACCCTCTCTATAGAGTACCAAAACCTAATTATCCAGTACCAATGCCTATGTATTGAGAACCAAAGTCTATTTACAGAGTACCAAACTCAACGGATACCACCAAAGCCTCTCTGTAGAGTACCAAATCCTATCACTATAGGACCAGGATCTATTTACAGGGTACCCCACACTTTTGATAGTACAAAAGCCTATATGTAGAGTACCAAATCCTGTCTATCGAGTACCAAAGGCTATCTATGGAGTACCAAAGCACATCTGTAGAGTACCAAATCCGGTGTATCGAGTACCAAAGCCTATGTATGGAGTACCAAAGCAGATCTGTAGAGTACCAAATCCGGGATATTGAGTACAAAATCCTAGCTATCGAGTGCCAAAGCCTATTCATAGAGTTTAAAACCCTCTAGATAGAGTACCAATACCTATTTATCCAGTACCAATGCTTATGTATAGAGAACCAAAAACTATTTACAGAGTACCAAACTCATCGGATACCACCAAAGACTATCTGTAGAGTACCAAATATTCTCTATAGAGTACCAAATCCTATTTGTAGAGTACCAAAGCCTATCACTATAGGACCAAAGTCTATTTACAGGGTACCCCACACTTCTGATAGTACCAAAGCCTATATGTAGAGTACCAAATACTATCTATCGAGTACCAAAGGCTATCTATGGAGTACCAAAGCACATATGTAGAGTACCAAATCTGGTATATCGAGTACCAAAGCCTATCTATGGAGTACCAACTCAGATCTGTAGAGTACCAAATCCGGTATATCGAGTACAAAATCCTAGCGATCGAGTGCCAAAGCCTATCCATTTTTCAAACCCTCTCGACAGAGTACCAAAACCTATTTATCCAGTACCAATGCCTATGTATAGAGAACCAAAGTCTATTTACAGAGTACCAAACTCATCGGATACCACCAAAGACTATCTGTAGAGTACTAAATCCTCTCTGAAGAGTACCAAATCCTATCTGTAGAGTACCAAAGCCTATCTGTAGAGTACCAAAGCCTACCACTATAGGACCAAAGTCTATTTATAGGGTACCCCACACTTCTGATAGTACCAAAGCCTATATGTAGAGTACCAAACTCATCGGATACCACCAAAGACTATCTGTAGAGTACCAAATCCTCTTTGAAGAGTACCAGATCCTATCTGTAGAGTACCAAAGCCTACCACTATAGGACCAAAGTCTATTTACAGGGTACCCCACACTTCTGATAGTACCAAAGCCTATATGTAGAGTACCAAATAATATCTATAGAGTACCAAATCTTCTTGCTGCATGACAAGTGGCTGAAAGAACGAGGACATTCTCTGCAACAACATTGGGTTTGGTCAGATGGTGCTGCTTCACAATTCAAGGCCCGTAGACCTTACTATTTTGTGGCCAGGTACTATCAAATGGCAGGCTTGCACATGATGCATAACTTCTCTGCATCCGGCCATGGAAAAGGTGAGCATGATGGGGCAGGGGCAGTCATCAAGAGAACTTTGACGCATGAGGAATTGAAACCAGATGGCTGGCGTATGAAGTGTGCAACCAATGTTGTCAACTTTTTGAAAGCAACTTTTCAGCCAAGAGAACAGTCTTAGAGGTGTAATACGCAAAGAGTCTTTTGGCTTATTAGCGCGGATGAAGTGCAGCGCAATCTGCAATGGGACTGTGAGCGCATCGTTGGCTCTCGCTCATTTCATTGTGCTGATGGCTCACAGGACAATCGCACCGCCATACGCTTTCAATCACTTTCATGCTTTTGTGATCCGTGTATGAGTGGGTTGTGGAGAAGATGCAGGAACAGAATGCACATTGAAGAATGGAAATATGTTTGCATCAAACCATTCCAGAGTCCGGGGATACAATTAGGGATGGCGAATCAGATGACGAGGAGGAGGGTGGAGATTCAACATCGATTCCGATGAGCCAAGTGTCCAACCTGCCACTATATGAAGGATGCCCTGAAATGTTAAGTGGCATGCTGTCCATAGGGGATAATTTTGCAGTGAAAGCAGCTGAGGCAAACGAAGACTTCTACATTACCAAATGCACAGAAGTGTTGTACCAAACGGTGAAAGCACAAAAGGATAAGTGGCATTAAAAAATTGTTAGAGGAGGGAAGGTTGTTGAAGGCTTTTTTTATGGCCAAGTTGAAGGAAAAGTTGATACATCCGGTAATGATCTACTCACATCTTGTTAGGGCCATACGTTTCCCGATGGAGCCTATTGCAGGATCCCTAGGTCAAATTTTACAATACAAGTTGTCTACTGAAGTATATGAGAGGATATACAATAGCATGCCATATCCTGATGATGAGAGCGAAGGTGCGTCCATGTTACTTGAGGGCAATGAGAAGCCCTGATTGAACAACTGAATCCGGTAGTCAATAGTACCAAATCCGGTAGTCAATAGTACCAAATCTGGTAGTCAACAGTACCAAGTGTTTTCCGCACTATGTGCTTTTTAGTGACTGAGTCAACTTGATTTTTTGGCCCTGAGATTTATCTGTTCTCTCTATCTAGTTCTGTGTTGGTATGTTACCTTTCAGTACATTACTGTTTCAGTTGTCCTCACTATATGTGCATTAAAGTACCAAATTTGGTACTTTTTGGTACTGTTGAACTTGGTTGTACGTCTGTCCACTATTACAGTACCAAATTTGGTACTTTTTGGTACTGTTGAACTTGGGTGCACGTATGTCCACTATTATAGTACCAAATTTGGTACTTTTTGGTACTGTTGAACTTGGGTGCACGTCTGTCCACTATTACAGTACCAATTTGGTACTTCTTGAACTTGCTGTATCACTTATGGTTTACTTTATTGCTCTATCTGTTTCTGTGTTGGTATGTTACCTTTCATTACATTACTGTTTCAGTTGTCCTCACTATATCTCTACTTTTTGGTACTGTTGAACTTGGGTGCACGTATGTCCACTATTACAGTACCAAATTTGGTACTTTTTGGTGCTGTTGAACTTGGGTGCACGTCTGTCCACTATTACAGTACCAATTTGGTACTTCTTGAACTTGTTGTATCACTTATGGTTTACTTTATTTCTTGGTATTTTTCAGTTTGTCTATTCGTATTTGATACGACCACCTTGAGCAATGTCTAGAACTACGTTGATAACATGAAAGGTATGCCAAACATAGATACTATCTGCCTCAAAAATTAAAATGTTGGGCAACCTGGTTAGCTCCAAGAGGTTTCAACAGTAGAGATCAAGATACCAAGATAGTCTGAACAAGAAAAGTGGTTTTCCATTATGTATAGTATCGGGTTACAGAATTAGTTAGAGGTTTCAACAGTAGAGATCAAGATACCAAGATAGTCTGAACAAGAAAAGTGGTTTTCCATTATGTATAGTATCGGGTTACAAAATTCCACTATTTACATGATTATGGCAATCTCCTACCTGGGGGGATCAAATTTATAGGAGTACCCCTCCATCTGCATGAAGTAATCAGTAATGTACCCAGAAATATCGTCTTCAGTGTCAAAGACTGGGTTGTTGTGAGTGTACGATGTTGGGTACCGATCCCTTATCCACTTAGCAACCAAGGCAAAACAAAATCCAGCAAGTAAAACGGGTAATCGGTTCCTACTACCATTGGATCGTATGATCGGATTTCCATACAATTTTCATAGTCATTTTTAAGAGACTTGTATCTACAATCATCTACAAGAATAGTGTTGCTGGCATCGTACTTCGGGTGCCTTGCCCATAGCGTCCGTAGCTTCTTCAGAAAAACGGGCTTATCACCCATGTCTTTGGGCACAACCGGCACCTCCGACATATGGGGCCGTTTCACAGTCCTCTTGGGAGAGAATATCTGCTAATGCCAAAAAACGAGGTTAGAGGTATGCGTAACTTATGTCCTGCAACATTCAAAGCGGGCATGCTTTACCTGCAAATTTTTTTTGCCTTCTATGGTTGGGGAAGCACGCGTTCACCATGTGTAGCAGTTTTTCCCTTCTACAGCAGGACCACAACACTAGGCTGGCTTTCTGTTTAAGCCGTAGGATGAAATGCTCCGCATCCGGCCTTACAAGACAAATTACATCCTTTTGGAGATAGACTACTTGTGGCATGTGCTTCTCTTCCAAGCACTGAAGGGCTTCAGGGATTTCGTTGTAGCTGGTTATTAGCACGCCATTAAGATCAAGCACAATCATCCGCCCGGGTCTAGCAGCCACACCAAGCTGCAGCAATGTGCTTACCGGTGTCTCGTCTAGCCACCAACTTACTACAACACCAACAGACATAATGAGTGGGGACAAATACACAGTGCAAACATCATATCTAAAACAGAAAACTGGACCAAAAACTACCAAATTTGGTACTGTATTGCACAAGTAATAAGGAGTATCCGAAACAGCAAGTTCAAGAAGTACCAAATTGGTACTGTAATAGTGGACAAACGTGCACCCAAGTTCGACAGTACCAAAAAGTACCAAATTTGGTACTTTAATGCACATATATGAGGACAACTGAAACTGCAATGTAACGAAAGGTAACATACCAACACAGAACCAGATAGAGAGAACAGATAAAGCTCAGGGCCAAAAAATCAAGTTGACTCAGTCTCACTAAAAAGCACATTGTGCGGAATACAAGAGATTCTCACTGGCTACAGTTTGCATGCACGGGATAATTGATCACAGGTGTGATTGCGCTTCTTTCTCTACAAACCGAAAAGTTTATGCAGGGCCGCGAAATCAGGGGAATCACCTCTCCGCTTAGAAATAGCATCGGCAGCAGTAGTGTCCACAACAGTATCGTTCGCAAGTACTTCTTCCTGCTCATCCTCGGCCTCCCTCCGATCTTTGTTGCCTTCCGACCCCTCTTTGGCCTCCCCTTCAATCCCCTTTGTGGTTTCCACCCCCTCCCCAACACCCCCCTTCGTGGCTTCTTCCTCCATCCCTTTGGGTTCTTCCTCTCCCTTTTTGGCCGTTGCATCATCGAGCTTTGTGTTGGCAGCATCCTGGTTTTCCTCCGCATCCAGCTCCACAACAACAGGGACTTTACCTTCCTCCTTGTCCTTAGTCTTTTTACTATCTCTGGCCTCCTCCTCACTTTTACTTCGCTGTCACCTGTCTTTTTATCATCTCTGGCCTCCTCCTCACTTTTACTTTCGTTGTCACCTGTTGCCTCACATCTTTGCCCCGTCACATTGTCTTTCCCTACAGAATTACCTTGCTTCAGATCATGGAGAACATATGATATCTCCCTTGTCACCTCATCCACGTCCCATATTCGACTTGCAGCCGACTTTGTGGCGTGCTGGTCAGCAACTGCAGCATCTTGCTCCTCTGCAACTGTAGTGGTTTGCAGAAGGTGTTGTAGTAAGAGAGCAAGGCGGAAGCTAAAAAATGTGTTGAGCAATTGCGCCACTCATAAACGCATGGTACTGTGGTGGGACTTTTGGCACGGTTTCAAAACACCACTCGCATTACTTATTGCCCCACCCACGTTTTCTTTCACGAAAAGTTTAAATCATACAAATTTCCCTCCTACCATTCTTTAACATAGATGAAAAAAAAGGTTCCCTCCAAAGTGTGGACATATGTAGAGTACCAACCAGGTAGAAGTAAAATAGGTCCTTTTTTTGTACCACCAAACCATATCTAACCAACCCAAATTATTTTCTCGTATTAAACTGGTTGTTTAATGTGGGAGAATAGATGGGAAGAAGGGTTAGAATATAGACATGTGCTTACAGGTCTATCTCAACATGGTCTAATGGTAAAGGGGTCCAAATAAGAGATAATATGTCAAAGAGCAAGGCTAGCTAATGGAGCTTAAAGACCTTAGGGTTAGCTTCATTAAAGACCTCCAATTGTTAGTGTTAAAAGTCCTTTGACCTTAGGTAAGTTAGGGCTGTGCTTGAGGTGGGAACCCGGCCCAAGCTTGAGGTGCTTGTCGTACTTGCTGACTAAGGTGCTTGATGACCGAGGTGCTTGAGGTGCTTAATGACTTAGGTGCTAAGGTGCTCCATAAATAAGGTGCTTGAGGGTAAGGTGTTCCACAAAGTCAACATAATCCCTACTCATGAGGGGGCAAGCCCTCTTTGTAGGGGCTAGAGAGAGAACACACACACTCTCACACAAGGCAAGCTTGGTACCAAGAAAGCAAATAGGACACTTGTCAAGCTCCTCTTCATGTTTCCCTCATGTTGTGCCTAAAGCCTATTGGTTAGCCTCCCAAGGGGTCCAATGATAATTTAGTTAATTTAATTATTTGTCTATGCATTTATCAAGTCCTCTCTCTCAAAGGGGAAAGGGGGAAACTTGCCCTAAGACTACCCTTGTTGCTTGATATGCACTAAGCATGTGATTAGCCAAGCTCGAGGAGGTCCAATCAAATGCAAGCTAGTGCTAGAAGAGGGGGTCGACCAAGGAAGGAGGGGGCTAGCTTGGGGGGTATACTCTCCCACACTCTCTCTCATTGCGTGAAGTGCAAAGAGAAAGAGCTCCATCCCGAGATCCATCTCCTTCTCCACCTAGTAGAGAAGTGGAGAGCCTACACCAACACTCTTGGCTATGGAATGCAAATCCAACCAAGAGCCATGCTTCAATGCTTAAGCTTTCCATCTTCTCCATCTTTATTACTATGCTATTATGTATGCTAGCAAGAATAGTGATGATAAGTGAGGAACTATTTCTTTCTCCTTTGAATGTTTCTTCTTCCTCTTCCCTACCATCATTCCCCGCTAGCTCTCTCCACCTTTGAAGGTGTTTGAGGCCTTGGGGCTGAGGCTGGGGATAATTAATGATGTTTACAAAGTTTATGTTATGCTCATGATGCATGAAGCTTTCCATCTTCATTGCATCACCTAGGTCACAACAAGGAACACAAAGATTGTATTGTATCAAGTCTCTCTTTATGGGACAATCTATAATACAAAAGCCTATTGGAGGGGGGACCGGCTCACATAAATCCGGTCCTCAGCTGTTGTCAAGTTCTCTAAACTCTCTCTCTCTCTCTCTCTCGCCAAAAGTATTGTTCATGCCAAGTTAATTAATTATTATGGTTAAGTTGCTATCGCTAAATAAGTTCACTCTCTATGTTCTCAAAGTAGTCTCACAAAAATGCTTTCTCTAATTCTCCTAATTCCGCTATTCTCAAAGTTCATCGGCCATTTCCATTACATCATCCCTTGCTTGACCTCCTTCTCCATGATTGCCTTTCCCCCTTGTTGCATGCATGCAAAACCCACATTGGTTAACTGAAGCTATGATACCAGTATAAGACCATAGGGTACTAGAAACTTCCAGCCCCACTCAACCTTCATCGACCCCTTTATAGACTAGCTGAGCCTTTGTGCTTAGTTCCCACTAGGACCTTGTCTGTCTTGGCTTACCCTTGGTCTTACAAGAAGTGGCTAAAGATTATAACAATATGTGGGAAGTGAAATGGCCAAGCTCGATGAAGATATTCACTCGGAAGGTGTTGTGGGTCACTATCCCAATGGGGAATAAGATTCTTGCTAGAGAGATTAGAGCTAACACTTACTCTGGGTGTAAAGCAACTTGAGAGGATCCTTCCTTGTGGGGTCATCCCACCAAAAACTACAAATGGGTACAAAGGGTGTGGAAGATACTCTTCTTTAGGAATGGTTTGGTTATGGAAGGGAGAAGATTTTAGAACCAAGCAATTCTGCGTGCACACAAATTTACCAGATACTAATATTTGAAGCAGATTTGGAAAGCCCAAAACCTTTGGGTCTTTGAGAGAAACTTTGGGGTAGCTCAATTCAATGATATCGTGCATGAAACATTGAACTTATATATTTAATAAGGGTTAGCTATGCAAGTGAAATAATGGAAACATGCGCTAAATTACATTGGCAGCTTGGACGGTGCCTGCTAGGATAATACAAACCACTGATCTTCAACTGGATCTATTGGATAAGAAAAAAAACAGGGTCTCTTGCTTATTAATAGTAAAACTCCCTTTTGGAAATATTGTCCCCTAAAGGCACAGGTAGTGCTTGAGGTTCAATGTACATTCTTTATTGGGTATATGATGCATGAATTTAGGGGTTAAAGAATCAGAAGGAGAAACACACATGCCTTTGTATAGAGTATGTCCTTATCAATACGACAACAGTTAAGTCCTCCACCAAAGGTATTAAGCATGATGATCAAACCCACAACATTGGTTTGTGGAGGCTTAAGAAAATTGATAATTAGCCTTCAAATGGAGCTCAATAAGATTTAGTTGAAGGTCATGTAGCACTAGAACTCTCCCAATCAATAACATTCTAACTGAGCTCCAATATCAGCTTTTGAAATAGAAACTCATGCGCGTGTCGCACTAAGGTACTCACCACAATCTCTTTTGCTTGTGGCTTGCCATACCACTGGAGTTTAGTTAAAAGGCTACCCGACTTCACTAATCGAGTTAGCAACTCATAAGGCCCTCACTTTTCACATTGGGTTTAATTAAAAGGCTACCCCACTTTACTACCACTTTTCCAAGCGATAAGAGTTCAGAAACCATCATGAAAATTCTATGGCACTTTTTGGCATGCAAGTCGCAATGGCCTTAGTGTTTGGTTGGTCTTTTTAGCTTTGGAGAAAAGGAAGTGATGGTTGTAAGTGGACACCTTCAAATCATTGTTTTCTTTTCAATGTTAAATCTTGAAGTTAAAAAAACCAAAACAATTCTCTTTACTTTTGCGCTCATTTTTTGAGCCCCCCCCCCCACCCCCCCAAAAAAAAAAAAAAAAACCCTTTCATTATTCCTTCCTCTCTCTCTCACACACACACACACACACACACATCCTTAACAATACCTTTGTTTATTTTTGGGGAGGCAAGGAGGTTGAAAATCTACCAGAGGGGGCAAGCCAGCCCTACTGGCATGGCCGCCAATGCCCGTCCAGTGTGACACCCGCCTAAGAAAAATAATGAGGAGGATGCGTGGACTTGACTCCTGGGACTTGGGTGGTGGTGGGGGGTAGGTGCCAACTGCTCTTAAATGCAAGGAGAACTGACAATGTCGACTCTCGAGTCCATTAAACCTCGACGAGTTTTTTATCAGCGGCTTCGACAGTACACGGCATCACGCAGCCGTTGCAGAAGATCAAGGTAAACTTTTCTGCCATTCTGTATCTCAATGCAAAACTGGGTGAAGTTTTCTCTTGTCCCACGCTTTGGCCCGAGTAGAGTATGAGCTCGTCCAAATGGGTTTCAACTTGTGGCAGTAGTTTAGCGTTCATCATGTTAACACGGGCTGCTTAAGTTGCAACAGCCTATATAGATGGTCCACATACCCTGGGGGGTTGGGTGGTTTCGTGAACAAACTGGTCAAAGTCGGGAGTCGTAAGAGGAAGATGCTGTGATGGATCACCTCAATCGGCCGCACATCCGTGTTGCATCCTATATTGTTGGAACCTCTCTCAAGCTGACAAGTAGGTGTCACATGGGTTCATTGAGGGGCCCAATATGCACTGGAAGCATAGTAGCCTTTGCCCCAGTTTGTGGACTGTATTTGAAAAGTTCTATGGGTTATAGCCTGACCTATTAAGTGTCTGTATGGAACTATACAGCTAGTCCTTTCCTTCCCTCGCCGGTCATGAGCAAAATCGAAAGTAGTGTCAAGTCAAATAAAGCTTCTCTAAGATTGGACATCAAGGAAAATTAAGTGTGTTTGTTTTCTTTCCTTCCTTCATAACTGTCTTTATGACAGATATAAAGGAACTAAGATTTTGTATGTGACATTCCTTACATGTACATCTAGACATCGACACCAAGTATGTTTCATTAATCTTTGGTGATTCTTCTGCTAGGGATTGACATTTCTTTATTATCTTTTGTTGATAGGTATTTTTCTCTTCACACATGTGTCACACATCCATCTATGTACCTATGTGTAGAATAGTCAGGTCTGCTGTGGAGAACCAAGCTCCAAGAGTAACATTCTCAACTGCATCGTGGGTTACTGCAAGCAGCAAGATACTCCGATTTCTTAGAAGGGAAAGCAGTACTGGGCTGCTTCCTACTTGCTCTAAGAGACAGCTCTTTAGCTAATTGTGAAAACATAGTCTATAGGGGAACAAGACGTTTTCAGCTTCTGAACATTTTTAAAGGCATCTTTTAATATAGATGAATGGAGGGCTAGAATTGGCATCCTTCTCTTGGTTGACAATGTTTAACTATGAGAGCATGCAATTTTGATTTGGATACATTGTTGGTGTGGATTTTTGCGTCCGAAAAGAACTGCATGTGTTCATGCCATTCATATGGTATTTGAACTTGTTTTGGATGTATTGTAGGTGTGAATTTTAGCATCCAAAAAGAACTGCCATGTGTTCATGCCATTTATATGGTATTCAAACTTGTTTTGAATGCATTGTAGCTGTGAATTTTTGCATCCAAAAAGAACTGCCATGTCTATATGTTATTTATATGGTGTTCAAACGTGTTTTATATTTGTGGTCTACATTTTGAAACCAGTTTTTACATGCAAGGCAAACAAATGCAAACTCTTCAATGTTTGAGATTTTTGCATTTATGGTCTTGATTTTTTTCTTGCCTGCTTCCCTCTTCCCCATATTTATCTTGTCTTTTCGTGTTAATCCACCCACAACAGCACCGGTCACGCGCACATTGGCTTTGTGTGCCATGTGGACATGCTAAACCTACTTTTAGAGCTGAGTTTTGAAAGAGCATAGAGGATTTTGTACTGGAAGGTTAGTGAGCTTGTAGATAAGGCGTGCATGTCTGGACGAGTCGATTAGATCAAGTTTTTGCCATTCAGAATCCTCTTTGCATGCATGGTTTGTACACATCTTTGATAGCTGTTCTTACACTTTGGTGGCATCCGGCAACACTAGCATGTAGTGCTAGGTAATAATGCTCCCTAAGTTTTATTCATAAGATATTCTCTCATTTTGGTCCACCAAGTGTGGAACACTTGGCTATTAAATTTTTTGTTATCTTTTTCTCCCTTTTTCCCTACAGAAGTGGTCTTAACGACCTTTTTGGAGACACTCTTTGAGGTGTTATTTTGTAGCCTCTTTCCAATGGCAAAAGAATTATATTATCCCCAAAAATAAGTATGCCATACATGTCCATGCTATATTATGCTTGTTTGAAGTATTTTTATGGAGAGAGAGAATGTATTGAGCCTAATGAGAGAAGTTATTACCCTTGAAGCTTTATTTGTGAATGACTTCTTGGAAGATCTTTGCTTTGATGTAGACAAGCCTCGAGTTGAGATTTTGGGTCCCTATGGGACTCTGCCCTTGTGCAGAGAATTATCGTTTATAGCTCCGTGGGACAGTGTCCTTGTGATCATCCAAGGCAACTAGTGGCACAAGGGATTTAACCCATGTACATAACTACACTTGGGGATTGAGCTAGAGATAAGAGAATCAAGCTAATTAATAATGCTAATTAGACTAGTGGATTGGCAAAGCACCGACTTTATTAAGGCTTTGATACCAATTGCTAGGTACAGAGCTGTGGAGGATTGAGTAAAGTATTATTCATGATTAACAATCATAAGTGCATACACAAGAGAATGGATGTTAACACCTTCAATCTGAGCACTTTGAGCTTCCCAAAAGCTCGCTTGTTGCTTTGAGCTATGAAGTTAGTATTGTGTTGATCCAGTACGGAAAGCAACTATTCTACCTTGCTTCATCTCGACGAGGTTCCGTGCGAGAGCGAGAGCCTTGAAACCCTTGCAACCTTTGCTTGTTGGTTATGTGAGAGAGGCCCCTTGTAGTGGCCTTAGGGTACTCGGGCGCCCTCACACTCACCAAATGTGAAAAAACCTTGAAGTTTCCATGGTGGGAGTGTACAACAACGCACACACACACACAAAGAAAAATGAATGAAATGTTATATTAAATGTCTTCAAAAGGCCAAAGTGTTATGAGACCAAACTGATACAATCTTGGTGGATCTAATCCAATGTCTAGGTACAAAAATAAAAATAAAAATGAAGTAAAATGAAAGACTAAAATCATCATCATCAATGCTCGTGGCAACGGGCGTTGTCTGAGAAAGTATTGCATTGGTCGTTGAAGAGCTTCCTTCGTCAATGTTTGCCTCTGTAAATAGTCGTACTGGGCGTCTCCCATGTCGTGCTAGAATAGTTCTGATCCTCTAATGGAGCCTCAGTCAATGTCGTGGTCGCCCTCGTAGACGTGGACGTCTAGCTCGCCCGAGCTCAATGGCTCTATCAACTAATATACCTCTGGTATGGGTGGGCTGTGAAGTTTGTTGGGAAGCATGCTCGTCTGGTAGCCGAGTCTCTACTTTAAAGAAGTCAGTGATCTCCCTCTATGAATGTCTCCATTGCCTGATCTCCTCAAGAGACTTTCCGTGTGTTTGCGCAGCTCTAGTAAAAACAACCCGAGGTATCTCTGATCCTGATATCTCATGACTCTAGCCAACAGTCCAAATCCCTCTCTGAATAGACAATGAAAGCGGCCTTGTATCTCATAGTATAGCAGACAATGACAAATGTGGTGTAACTTTGTCTCTGGCTCTATATGACACAACTGGCATATTCTGGGCTCTGTTGATACTCTCCTAAATCTGCCAGTTTCTATCTCTAGCTGATGCGATGATGTGAGCATCTGATCAATAGCACATCGTATCCCATAGGATAAATGAGTGTCTATATAGGCCGGTCTGATCACATATCCATCCTCTGTTAGTTGGAGAAGATGCTCTCTATAGAAAGCGCTCAATTTCTTGTATCGGTTGTATCCATGTGCTCTTGGTATCAAGCTGAATCAAATCCTGACGTTTGAGTCTACTGACCTCTATTTGTGTGAGAGATAGTGAGGGTGCATCCAAGGAGTATTGAAATGGAGGCAGTCTATCCATGCTGAAACCATGATGTCATCTGTCCATACCAGCATGCTGTATCCCCCTATAGCGCTAGCTGTCGAGATGACTCAAGGGCTAGTCGAGCATCTCTGTCTTTGGGGAGGTCCCATAAATTATACATGAAGGATACTGATCTAGTAAGTGCCTCGACCACGAGGAGGGGGGGGGGGGGGGGGCGCAGCTAGCTTGGCTTGAATAATCTCATGTGGCATCGAGGCCTTAGCTCGAATCATCCGAGAGATCATAGAGGCCTCTCCATCCATCTCCATCTATCAATGCTACCAAATCTATCGTGGTTAGAGAGAGAGAGAGAGAGAGAGAGAGAGAGAGAGAGAGAGAGAGAGAGAGAGAGAGAGAGAGAGAGAGAGAGAGAGAGAGAGAGAGAGAGAGAGAGAAATGAAATGAAATGTTATATTAAACGTCTTCAAAAGGCCAAAATGACCTAGGAAACCAAACTGATACAATCCTTGTGGATCTAATCCAGTGTCTGGGTACGAAAATAAAATAAAGTTAAGTGAAGGACTAAAACTAAAAGACTCAAATCGTGCTTGAAAATCATCATCATCTTCATCCATGCTCGAGGATGCCCGACATCGAGCGTTGTCTGAGAAAGTACTGCATCGGTCGCTGAAGAGCTTCGTCAATGTCTGCCTCTGTAAAGAATCGTACTGGGCGTCTCCCATGTCGTGCTAGAATAGTCTTGATTCTCTGGTGGAGCCTCCGTTGATGTCGTGGTTGCCCTTGTAGATGTGGGCATCTAGCTCTCCCGAGCTCAGTGGCTCTGTACACTAATATACCTTTGGTAGAAGTGGGCACTGAAGTCGGCTGCGAAGCATGTTCATCCGGTTGTTGAGTCCTTGCTCTAAAGAAGTCAGTAATCTCCCTCTGTGAATGTCTCCCACTACCTGGTCTCCTCAAGAGACTTTCCCTGTATTTGTACAGCTCTAGCAAAAACAACCCGAGGCATCTCTGATCCTGATATCTCATTACTCTAGCCAACAGTCCAAAGCCCTCTTTGAATAGACAGTGGAAGTGGCCTCGTATCTCGTAGTATACCGGACAATGACAAATGTGATGTAACTCTGTCTTTGGCTCTATATGACATAACTAGCATATCCTGGCTTCTGCTGGTACTCTCCTAAATTTGCTAGTCTCGATCTCTAGCTGATGCGATGATGTGTGCACTGACCAATAGCACATCGTATCCATAGGATAAATGAGTGTCCATATAGGCCGGTCTGATCACATATCCATCCTCTGCTAGTTGGAGGAGATTCTCTCTATAGAAAGCCATCTTCGTGCCCAACTCTTGTACCGGTTGTATCCATGTGCTTTTGGTATCTAGTTGAATCAAATCCTGACGAATGAATCTAGTCTCCAGCCATATGAGAGAAATGAAGCCGTGTGACTGAAACCATGATGTCATTTGCCCATACCAACATGCTGTGTCCCCTTGTAGTGCTAGTGGGTAAAAGGCATAAACAAGAATGGTATCCGTATTAGTTCCCAACTGTTAAGTACTCTACCCTCGAGGAAAGAGTGGGAAATGTGCACCTCCGATCATATACCACATGCCAAAAGAAAGTCCAAGCTGCGACGGAAGTCCAAGGAAGGGAACAATGAGAGGCTATTATGGAACTATATGTCCGATGATGAGGAACCAAAGAACTGCACTAACCACCATATAGAATGATGATCTGCAAACTATATCTGAAGGAACTTCATTGGAACTGAAAGTGAAACTGTAACGGATCTGTCTGGAACACCACTCGAGAGAATATCACCTCACTCTCATAGTGAATCGGAACAAACATCCAGCAGAATGGAAACACATCAATACTGAGACTGCAGCTAACATGACAAGATCAAAGGAAGAACCTGCTCCCAAGCTCTGCATGAGAAGAACAGGGTGCGGCTCAAGCACACCATCCAAAACCGCAAGAAATGGGCAAGGGAAACCTAGGACTGAAAGACACCATGCGTGGTACTCCGCTGAATAGAGCACCGGTAGTCGACTGAAGATAATAACCTAGAAGCTCCCTCTGAAAGAGAAGTATCCTCAATAGTACGCTTTGAGGTAGCAAGTGACTCAACCCACGTCAGAATAGAGCAAACACTGATACTGAAAGCTCAAGAGCTAAAGTTGAGAACTCCCCCAAAGATGGGAAGTCCCCCTCCCGCTCAATCTTGGGAAAAGAGAATAAGTACCACCAGAAAGAAATCTGAGACAACGTGGAGTAAAACTGCTTCCTCTGAAAATGAATAGCAAAGCTGAATAGCAAAGCTTGAATGTCATGAAACTCGAGACTCAAAGAGAATCACACCACCGGTAAACTCGGATGCGAAGAACAGGAAGACCTAAAAGGTGGTTACCTGAGGATCATGTTTGCCAAAGAAGCCGTAAGGGTCCAAATAGACCTAGCCGGAAGTGGAACTTCCATCGTGAGATGGAAAATGAAAATATCAACTGAATCATCAGCGTCCTACCCAAAGGATAGGAAGCTCCGTTGACAATTATAAGAAAGACGTGTATTTGCAAAAGGCAAAGCAAATCTGCCAATCCATTTTCTCGAAGAAAACACAGGCATAGAAAGCTCCTCCACAAGGGATGAAGAAGATCCTACTGCTGTCCAAACACTCCTCTTTGAAGAAGAAGCCGGAAATGAGTAGCTCCCCCATTGGATCCAACAACGGCATGCTTGCTCTCCTTGCGGAAAAGCACGATAACATGACTCCATCTAGGATTACTAAGGCAATCCAGCATTGCTACACATCCTAGAGTCTCCATCGGATTCCTCTCAGTGAAGAGAGGTCGGGGTAATCAAGGGTAAAGGTGGGGAAGTCGTAAACGAAGATCCAAGGCCTCCAGATACCCAAAGCTGCCCCAAGCTTGGAGAAAACCAGGAAAAAAACAGCAAGCTTCTTCTCCCTCAATTATGTCCATGACCGCACCAGATCAGCCATATCCGAGCACTCAGGTGGTAACACCATAGAGCTCTGATACCATGTCAAAGGTGGCAGCAGAAGATGCAATGAGGACAAGACACGGCTCGTGATCCGGTGGGTACCTCGACTCCTATCTAGAACACTTGCAATGCCAAACACATGAACAAGGCACACCTGTGGAGAAGAGAGATCTGTCACGTGTACATCTAACCCTATGTGCATGTGGACAAGCTACTTCATGACAAGGTTTCAATTAGCTTAGCTTAGGAAGTGTTCTCGCACCTTTGTGAGTTTGTTCATAGACCGTGCATACCCAGGCACTTAGAGTAGATGCATATCCTCTGGTTGCACACAACATGATCATCAGCATTACCATCAGATTCCATCAGGAGCATTTTACAGTGCACAGAACCTATTTTCCCTATTTTAGCCATTTTCACTTATTATTAATAAGTAACTTTGTTGGGAAACTGGATAGGGCAAATTGGCTAAGGATATATATAAGAAAAGCTGCCAAGCATCTACCAGTGCACCTTCTCAGCAAGACCCTTGGCGGAACAACTTAACGTTTTCAGCCATCAAGAAAAGCCGAGCGTTTTCAGCATTTGAGATCAGCCCCAGCGTTTCGCAGATTGCAGATCATGCCTTGCGATAGCAGATCACAGCAGATTCCCTAGCGTTTTTGCAGCAAGACAGCAGATCAGCCTAGCGTTTTTGGAACAGCAAATCAGCTTAGTGTTTTGCAGATTCCCGGCGACAAGAGTATCATTACATCAGCGTTTTGCATTTCGAGCAGTTAGATTCCATACCGCAGCCCCCAAACCTCGCAGATCTCACCTTCCCACATTAGATCCTCGCCGCACGATCAAATCAGCCAGCGTTTGCAGATTCAGCCCGCTATTCGCAGATTTCAGCATTTGTGTTTTTAGCGCATCATCGTCACCGCCGTCATCACCGACATAGAGTCAAAATTCAGTAGATACAAGATTTGCAGATTTCAGCCCCTAGCGTTTTCAGTTTTCAGCCCCCGTCTCGTCGTCGACATCGTCGGCAAGACCATTGTAGAGATTTGTGCAATCAATAGCAAAGACTTCTATCGCCATCGAGAGAGGGGCCCTTGGAGGAGGGTTTGACAACTTTTCTGGTGTTGTATTCTTCTCTCTCTATCTCTGAGCCTGAGCACCTTCATTCGCAGTGTTTACCACTTGTTTGTGATCATTTGCACTCTCTCACTAAGGGAACGGAAGGCTCTCCCGTACGTAAGTAAAAGGAATCCTTGAGCAAAGTTCGGAGCACTCATCTTGAGCAAAGTTCAACATTCACTTCCGCTGCACCTTACATTGGTATCAGAGCTTTGAGAGTGTTCTGTATCACTCAAGGAAAGAACCGCATAATTTGTTTTTGCTTGTGGCGGTCGCACGTAACCCAAGTCCACTTGGGCGTGTCGATTCCTAATCGTGTTTTTGAAGAGTGATAGGAATCCCAAGAAAGAAGGGCTTGTCCAACCTCCCCTTGTTCCTTTTTTCACTCATTGAGAAGGGCTTGACCGTGCACTTCGCGGTCGGCCAATCGACGTGAGGTGGGAAAAAGCAACCTTGGTGTGAGCGCAAGGCGTGCCAAGGGGTGCGCCCGCAGGGAAGAGTAGAGCTCGGGTAAGAGAAGATCCTTCTCTAACATAGATTGCAAGCTAAAGAGGAACCTCAAGAACTCAAGACCCTCAAGAACCACAAGAACCCAAGTTCCTTGTGAACTTAAGAACCCCAGACTTCAGTGTATGGTCATCACCCGAAGCAGAATGGATACTTTGCATGGAGGTGATGAGCATGGAAGTGGCGAAGAAGAATTTTCCCCACTAGCAGGTTTTTCCGACCCTCCCATCTCCCCATCTACGCCAACCATTGCACCAAATCCTATGGAGGCTTTGGTCAAGACAATGATGGACATGATGATACGACAAGAAGCGCAATGCGTCGCCTTCGAGCGTGAGCGTGAAGAAAGAATGGCAGCCTTCGAGCGTGAGCGTGAGTAAGCGCTTGGCGGCCGAAGAAAGAAAAGCAGAATTGAATCGCGAGCGCAAAGAAAGAAAGGCCGACTCGGAGCATGAGTGTGAGTAAGCGTGCTTGGTGGCCGAAGCGAACAGGGTAGCCTTGGAGCGTGAGCAAGCACGCTTGGGGACTGAAGAAAGAAAGGTAGCTATTGAGCTTGAGCGTGAGCAAACACGCGAAGCCCATCGAGTGGCGGTCGAATACAGACGAGCGGCCTTGGAGTTAGAGCGTGAGGCATAGAGAGACCAACGCATGCAAGAGTTGGTCCTACAGGTACTCACCTCGAAAATCGAGCCAGCCAAAGATGTTGGTGGTTCATCAAGTGGCGCAAGCCGAGATTCGGACTCCAACAACCCCGTCACCGAGAAGTTGACGTTCGGTAAGTATGAGGGTAAGATGGATGCTACTATTATTCATTCTTGGTTGCATCAATTTAATGCTTACTTTGCGATAACTAAGAAGACAGGAAATAGCAAGGTTTTAACGGCAGCCATGTACCTTGCCGGAGATGCTATTAATTGGTACCACGCATGGCAATTTGGCCGCGCCTAGAGGCAGTTGATGAAGATGTGCCCCTTGCTTTCAATTGGGCCGACTTCCCGGACAAGCTCAAGGCACGGTTAATGCCACCCCAATACCTAGCATGATTGAAGGACGATTGGCGCGGTCTCAAGCAAAATGGTATGCCAATTATGTCTTTCTCTAATCGTGTTTTGCAGCTCGACACCCAATTACGCAAATCGGATGCTGAGCGCAAGGAGGCATTCCTTTATGGATTGGACGAGTATATCAAGTTTGATGTCAAGGTACCCGATCCAATCGATCTCAACAAGGCGGTAGCGACTGCTCTCGCACAAGAGATGAAGCACAATAAGGGAAAGCCTAAGGAAAACAAGACTTCTCCAAGTACCACTCAGACTTCTCAGAACCCTCAGAATGGTAAGAATGGTAAAAACTGTAACTCTTCTAACCAATCTTTCTCTAGTCTCTAAGAAAAGAACTCACAAAATGAATCTAAGGGTAAAGCTAACACAATTGCCAAACCTAAGCTCACCCCAGATAAAAAAGCAGCATAAGAAATTTTAGGAGGATACATCACGTCAGAAGAACAAAGCATTTATTCTAAGGAAGGTCGATGTTATCATTGTCACGTCAAGGGTCATATAAAGAAAACATGTCCTAAGATTGAATCTAACGAATCTAAAGAACCCACAGAATCCACATCCTTTGTTAATGCCATAAATGAGAACCCGAGTTTGACCCAAGTTTCTCATGATCCTCCCATTGATGAGTCTCTCATTAAGTGTTATGGTCATGTAAAGGGTCAGCGTTTTGTCATATTGTTTGATCCAGGAAGTATGCATGATGTGATAAGTGACTCTTGTCGAAAGAGCCCGCTTGGAGGTTAGCAAGACATCTCCTTTCGAGGTGTCAGGCTTCGCTCCCGGTATGGACTCTCTCATCATGCAAGAGTGCCTTGATGTGTTGTTCGCTGTTCAACAAGCGTCCTTCCGCAGAAAATTTGTAGTATCTCCTCTCACAGGATGTGATACGCTTTTAGGCATTCGATGGTTTCGTGAGCATAAATGTAACAAACTTGGACACTCCAAGTCAAGATTCTACGGCGACGCAACAGAGATTCACTTCAAAACAATTCACAGTTCACAATTGATTCGACACGGCCCGGTGGAGTTCCATGCCTAGAGATATTGGCCCCAAAGATTGGGGCCCCTTTCGGTATTTCTTTTTGTATTAATCTGCAACTCAAAGTACAAGGAGTGGGAGTGGTCTCACTCTCAGACTCTGCGTCCGGATGCTCTGAGAAGTGGGGGCCAAGCCACTTATTTATTCATTACAAGGGATGCCAAAAGCAGAGCCCCAAAAGCTGCCCTTAAAAAAAAAAATATTTAAATATAAAGCAAAGCTTCTCAAAAGCTTATCAAAACATTGCGTAGAGTTTTTCCTTCAGCCTTGCGTAGAAAAAGCAATTCCGCATAGCCTGTCGTACGCAACTGCCACGTCAGCTTGAATTCCCGCCGCAAAACGTGGAAATGCTGTACAATGGCCACGTGGCACTGCGGCCGGTCTGTTGCTAGCCGGGGCGGGTGTGTGTGTATAGTGGGGCAGCCATGTCACCAGTTTGTGACATACCCCCCTCTTGAAAGCATTGTAATCGCCCTCGATTACGCGTGCAAAAACAGAAAGAGGCCATAAACTATCTTAGTAGACACTGACTGTTAGTATCGACGCACTAGGAACACACATCTAGCATATGTACCAATCGACTAAAACAAAATTTGAAACAAAATCTCAAAATAATGGTTATTCTCGTTGCATAAGAGTGGATTACTATCTTGCATGCTCCCAAATTCTTCCAGATGCATGTTTCTTGCTACTATCATCTATCATCTATGCAAAATTAACAAGAGCTTCCAAAAACATTAATTTTTCACATGCTGAAATTTTTACAAGAGCCCTAATTTGCTTTTGAAAACCCTATTTTTTTTCAAAGTTATTGGAATAAAAATCTGTTTGCGTCAATGCGTAGGGCTCATCGAGAGGATCAACTTTGACTTTTGTTGCACATCCAAATTATGAATTGTTGAAGAGATTTTTAAAGGCTTGTGTAACTCAAATTTACATCAAAAAGCATATTTTTAGAGCTTTTTACGGCAAAAAGGAACTCCTATTTCTTCTCCTCCTTCGTCTCTTGTCATTTCGTCTTCATCCACTCCATAGCTTCCATCTAAAGGTCTATGTAGGATTGATTTTCTCGTCAGAACGACACACGATTGATGCAAGAACCGCAAAGTTTTTCTTCCATCTTTCTCTCCATGTATTGAGCACGTGTCTCCTCTGAATGCTTTTGGGTTAGTGAATTCCCCCCTTCTCTGTCGTGATCTATGTATTAAGTTAATGAGGTCCTTTTAGTTTTAGATTGCCGATTTAAGGATGAGAGAGCATTTTTGAAACCTCGTTAATTTTGGGTGTTCGATATCATGTGAGGTTTTTTCTGATAATTATGCAGTTGGAGAGTTGTGAGGATTGAAAGTGGGTTCTTCATTAAGTATTCCGAGCTATAGGCAGGCAATTAGAAGAGGGGGAGGGAGTTTTATCCATAGTTATTAGGAATGGGAAATTAGAATGCGGACCGGCAACGGCCATGAAATGCCATTCCTTGTCACGGATACTCATGCTTGAAACACGGAACGGGAACCTAGGACGGGAATGGGGAATGGAAACTTGAAAATGGCCATTCCCTGTAACTATGGAACTTTTATCATCGGATTTCATCACTGTGTAATATCACTATTATTATGCTTGATGTGTTGTGCTTTGCGCAACTGATGAACAATGGCTTATCAATATTAGGGTCATAACGAATGTGTGCTTGAATAATCACATCCTCTGGAGTCTTAGGATCTTGTGTCTTGACCTACTTTTTAATAAAACCATGAACTTGTTGAAAGCGATGCAACCCATCTAGTTTTAAAATAACATCCTGGCAATGAGAAATGTATTGGTTCAATGATCGATGCTTTTGCATTGAACAAGAATCTCAATTTGACCAATTCTGGTCCTTCTTGTTGGTAGGAAAGCGATGGTGGTTGCTTGTGTAGATAAAGATGACGCCATACCGGCTTGTAGAATCGGTAATTGGGCGTGGTATAGAGAAGAAGTTTCCTCTACTCCCTACACGTTGTTTTGAGCCAAATCTTGCATGGTTTGGTGTAACTTGACCTGCTGCGTGGTGTGCGTAAAGGACCTTGCCCATGTTGCACTTACGGGAGATTGGGGAGGGAGAGAGATCCATGCAAGACATGCGCCCCCCCCCGCCCCCGCCCCCGCGCGAGAGCTTGATACCAATGCCAGAATTTGATACCGCTGTCAGGCCCCTAGCCAATAGTGGTCAATGGCATAGGCAATTCTCCCCTCAAACCTTCATATAGGCTTTGTATGTATAGGGCCCCCATGTATGCCATCTTGAAGCCTTGCTCCCTAAGACCCTTCTCCTGACATCCCCAATGCTTATATAGACAAAAATTGGCAAAAACCAAAGTGTGCTATATAGCACTAGACTGCAAAGTTCTTTCTTGGAGAAATTGCCATATCACAATTTACAAAACCTTCACAAAAGGACAAATTTATGTGTGTAGAGAAATGAAAATTATGAGAAGACCAAGCTCACCGGAGGTTATGTTGCCCAGCGAAAGGAATCTCATTAAAGATCACCTCGATTTGAGAATGTGAGCGAGGAGGATGATGGAGACGCTACCCAGGCTATTGAAGCCTGCTTTGACACCAATTGTTGGAAGCACAACACAAGCTTGCTCTGATGCAATCGTTGAATGCACACACAAAGCTTGGAGACAAAAGAGAAGCTCACGGGCTTACAACATAGGAAGTGTTATTACTTGTGCCTTTAAATCTTTTTAGCATGATGTAGGTATGCACACACACACCCACATTTATCGAGATTCATGTATACTCATGTATAGATGTTTACAATGTTTTATGCACATTTTTGAAGGCTCAAGTGAAAGCTAGATACCCACTATTTTTTGATTGTAAATTACATAGTACTAGAGGGAAGCCTTGATATGAAGTGGAACCCCAGAATTTGCATGGCACGCGCTCGCGTGCGCACACACACACACACACACACACATGGAAAGTGCACACACACACACACAGATGGAAAGTGCATACACACCCACATACACATGGAAAGCTCACACCCTTACACACACACACATGGAAAGCGCATACACACCCATATACACATGAAAAGCTCCCCCCCCCCCCCCCCCCCCCCCCCCCCAACACACACACACACACACAAAGCGCGCACACACCCATATACACACGGAAAGCGTGTACACACCCATATACGCATGGAAAGCCCACACACACACACACACACACACACATTCCTCAGATTTGAGTCTCGAATTTAGGATAGTTTTTAGCAACTAAATGAAGTTCAGTGAATAGTTTGTCACATCACAAAGCAGGAAGTTAGAGCACTGAAGCCTCAGTTGTGGTTCTTTGTAGGGATCCTTTCATCCTATTGCTGGAGGTTATTTACCATCTGCATGTGCCTAAGTTTCTACATGGGCATCATGCTCTCCCTTGACCGGCAGAAACAGGGGGAATGATGCTGAACAATCTTGGATGGAGTTGGGCAAATGCATTGATATTTTTATGGATTTCTTTTCTACGTCAAACTGTTGAGGATACAGTCCAGTATGACAGGGTCAAATATGGTAGTGCATGCTTCTTTTCTAACTCGGAATTTTTTTTTACAATTCTTTTGTGCAATGCTACTCGAACATATATTCTGTTCGTTTGCTTGAATAGTCTGCTTTGATTATGAATCAGCAAGGTACTCTGATGAGGAAAAGATTGTGTATCTGGAGACCATCTCAGTCTTTCTGCCTATTTACATACTTGTTAAATCTGCCCACAACCTAGCACTTTTGTTTTCGCATCTGCCCGATTTGTTCTACTTACATAGTGTGGGAGCAATATGTCATATTCCACGAGACACAGGCATGACCATTGGACATTTTGGTTTGTCTCATAGGCCAATTTTTCCTTTCGTAGATGTTAATAGGATCTTACTCCCCCCACCTACCCCCCTTCTCTCTCTCTCTCTCTCTCTCTCTCACACACACACACACACACACACACACTCTCTCTCTCTCTCTCTCTCTCTCTCTCTTTTTTTGTAAATCAGTTTGATTATTTACTAGTGGGAAACCTTGAGGCGAGGAAAACCCACCGAAAAGATCATATACAAGGGGGAAAACATAGAACTATTCGGCTGTACATTATGGTTATAAGCATTCATAGGAAAGCTGATGTATCTCTGCGGTGATATCACCAACTTCCAAGGCGAACCGTAACGATTTCCTAAGAGAAAGCTTGAAGAACGGGAAGGGATCTGCATGAGCGCGATGGAACATATAAGCATTACGCTGACGCCATAGTGCCCAGCAAGCCCAATATTTGATCCACATAAAGAAGACTGCAAATTGTTGTATTGTCTGCGAGAAAATGCCAAACACCCAAAACCTTTTGTGGATGACCATCCCTAGAAAACAGAGGCGCATACAAGCCGACACACGGCGAAGGAAGTCTCTAGTGATGCGGCAATCCCACAACAAGTGGCAAACATTCTCTTCCGCAGTCGAGCAACGGATACAAGAAGAAGGGCAGATGTGTCGTGCCCTAAGAAAAGTGCCGACCGGAAGCACTCCCAGCAAACAGCGCCAAAGAAACAGTCGCTCCTTCAAAGGTAAGTGCCTTTTCCACAAGGCAGAGAGAAGCTTCCTCCACCAGAGATCAGATTTGTGCATGTGCCAAAGGGCATTACAATGATCAACAAGCCAAGGTTGCGGCAAAAGAAGAGCATAAACTCAAAAATATCTCGAAAAGGTATTTCCCGAAGATTCCAATCAAACATGCGATCACCGTCAGGCAGAGGTGCAATGGGTAAAAAATCAAGCAACATGTGCTGAAGCTCTTTCCAAAACTGACGGTAATGCATGCCTAATCAAAAATGGCGAGCGGCGAAAGGGAACTCAAAAGTGTATCCGTCCGCATCAACCACATCGCCAACCACATGAATGCCACGACGAGAGAAAATAAGCCTGGCGTGGCGAGCGGTCAACCAAAGTAAGAGAAAATGCCCGGCTCCAATGCAGACTCTCCAAACGAAGCGAATCACCTTCGTGCTGAGCATTCCATGATAGATGGATCGTAACATCTTTCCAAGCAGAAACCAAAGAGGAAGCAAGAGGACATCCAAGAAGCAAGAGGACATCCAAATACCACCTCCCAAATAGATGATTGCCAATGGCCAAATGAGGAAGTAACCACATGCTGACTTAGGTATGCAAACATAAGAGTCCAAGGTTGAATTTGTTACGCAAGCGTAGGCTACAACATAGCTTTCCTAGCAAGAACATGCCTGCGCAAATCCTAGATATAAAGACTACCAGCACGTTTAGGAGTGCAAAGCTTCTCCCTTGACATCAAGCGCAAGCCTTTCTTGTAAGCATGAGTTCGCCACAAATGGGACAAAATGACTGACATGAGAGAGTCTAGACAATGACGAGGTTAGTGTATCAGCGGCAAAAAAAACTGAACATATGCCATCAGGATACATTGAACGATTCATAGATGAACATGCAATGGCCAAGTGGATAACTTCCAGTAATGCAATTTGACATTCAAGCGTTGCATAACCCAATCCACTTTTTGAGAGTGAGTGACATTCCATCCAATTGGATATCCCAAATGTCTGGTAATCACATTCAGAGACTGTCACAAGACGGGCACCACGTGCCAACGGAAAAGAACAGATTGAACAGACTTTTAGCACTTCAATAATGATTGAACTGAAAAGAGAGAGAGAGAGAGAGAGAGAGAGAGAGAGAGAGAGAGAGAGAGAGAGAGAGAGAGAGAGCACACGCGACACAGAGTGGCAGAATTCCACCCCAGACAGTATTGGCCCCAAACCTTGGTGCCCCTTTCGGTATTTCTTTCTATTACTTGAACTTAGTACAATGCTGGTACTCGCGCTTTGCACCTTCACCCAAAAGAGTAGTCAGAGACTGATCCCTCTGCACTTATTAAAAGGCCCTTGGCCTTGAAAACCAGTTTACATGAAAAGCTTGAAACTCAAAAGCAACTGGCTCAAAAGTTGGCGTTGAAAAGTGCCCATCGTAAATCACAGAAATTTGTACAGGTTGCCACGCAAGCAAGTCAGTGTAAAATCAAGGAATTTCGTACAGGCTACCACGTGGCACTGTCAATGCAAATCGCGGGTGTCTGTACAGCTGCCATGTCATCATCTTTTACGCACCTCTATGTGCGTGCAAGCGGGTCTTGCTTTATTTTTAATCTCTTTAGGTTCCTGGGTCCCATCGGACGGGGTCCCAGAAGTAGACCCACTCGACGAGGATCTGTAAGTTGGTGAGAACTTCAACTTCTTCTGTTGCTTCTAGGGTTTAGTCCCCTCGGCCGGGATCTGCAAGTCGGCTCCATTCTTCAATGGCTTGACACGTCAGCAATTTGTGACCGAGACACAATCTCACCCGGCCACAATAGACTATGCCAATCGCAAGCACGAAGTGGCAAAAGCTTTGATTTACAAAAGTTGACTTTAAGACCAGCCGCAATGCCAAACAAATCCAAAGCTTCCATAATCACTTGGACATCAGTCTGCTGATTACGAGGCATAAACAACGAGTCATCCGCATAAGCCTGATCTATAAAGGTACGACCCGAGGGTAATTGCAAACCATGAAGACGCTCAACAGAGGTCAAGTGATCAAGATACATCAACAGGGGGTGAGTGGAAATAGCATACAATAAAGCAGTGAAGGGGCAACCTTGCCTAACCGAACAGCCAAGAGGTCAAGAGTCCGTTAATTCACCTTCCAGGATCCCTATAGTCGTACAAGAAATGAACCACATTGGCCATTTGGGACCAAACCCTAGGCACCTCATCCTGGCCGCAATGAAGTCCCACTGCACAGTGTCAAAGGTCTTTTCAATATCAACTTGCATAACCATCACACCTTGCTGAGTGTACTTAGCATACTCCATGCCAATCATAACATTAGCCAAATTGTCCATGATCTGGCTGCGTGGAATGAAACCGTACTGAGGCTGATGATCCCTGTAAATAGATGGTCCTTAATGCGGTGCACCAACATTTTAGCCAATATCTTGTAAACCACCGGCATCAAAGTAATAGGGCGCCAATGACGGAATTGCTCGCAAAGCGCTTGCTTAGGCAACACTTTAAGGAAACCTTCTTTCCAAGAAAGTGGCAATCAAGTAAGATCTTCATCTTTTAACTTTGTTTCATATTGTGGAAGTGGAGCGACATGACAACGGTGCTTAAACTCATGTTTGACTTTACAAGTAAAATCCTTGCTCATATGGACGGTAATGAGAAACGAGTGTGACCATGTAGGAATCAAATTCTCAGGCCGAGGTCTTATTTTCCATATCATATCTATGTGGTACTTAGACGAAAGTTTGACCTTAAAGAGATTTTGTCAAACAACTTTGAAATTAGTATCCAAACCACTATCAAACAAGCTCAATCGACACCCAAACAAGGTCAAACAGGTTCAAATTAGATAAAACAAGTTCATTCACGTTTGTAAATGGGTATGTTAGTTACCCTTGTAGGGTAGCATGCTCAAAAATCTACATACAAAGTTTTTCATGTGGTTAACCATACAAGAAGGGTATGGGCTGCCCCTATGGAGTATCATAATACAATTGATATTTCTTTTGACAACCCATGTTTGGGAATGTGCAATTAATGCATTAAAAAACATGGCCCATATTATGGTGTTTTGATGATGTGGCAAGGTTTCTCTGAGACTAAGGTTCCCCATGTGAGGAGCTTGCATAAAGACTATTGTTTATGGATTGTTACCTCTGTATAGAGACCTCCATAGTATGGTGTACATTTTGAATCTCTTGTTTTTACTACGCATATGTGCGCTTGTCATTCACTGGTGGTACAGTGGCGGCCTATGTCGCTTGCAGCACCTTGGAAATAGTTTTTAATGGAGTGTTGACTACGATAGCATGGGTATGATTGTGTTTGTTGTTGAGTGCTAACCTTATGTTGCAGTGTTTGCCATATATGGCACATAAAAATTGATGGACTTTGCTTAATAGTCTTGATTTTATTCTACGGTTGTAACAGGCTTGGACACTCCAAGCGAGAGTTCTGCAACAATGTAATGTGTAGCGGAAGTGAATGATGGTGTATGGCTGAGGATGAGTGATCAGTGATGATCAAGGTTCCTTTTACTGACAGGAAGGGAGAGCCTTCCTTAACTTAGTGAGAGAATGTGCAATGACCAAAACAAGAGAGTGGAATGCAAATTATGAGTGAGTGCAAAAGAGTGCTAGAGAGAGAGAGAAGAGACGACACTAGATGGGGTCCCAAACCCCCCTTAGAGGGCCCCCCTCTCTATTGCTAGAGAGGTATTTGCTTTAGATTGCACAAAGTTTGGTACAATGCTTCTAGATGCTGTGGTCCTTGACGACAACGATGTCGACAATGACGATGGTGTCGATGACGACGACGATGTCGACGACGACGACGATGTCGACGATGACGACGTCAAGGCTGAAATCTGAAAATGCTAAGATCCGAGGCTGAGGATCTGCTATTGCTGCGAGGCAAGGGCTGATCTGCTACCGCCGAGGCTTGCAAGGACTGAGAGTTTTGGGCTGAAAACAGAAAACGCTGGCTGATCTGTGCTGAATCTGCAAAACGCTGGCTGGTGTTTGCTGGAAACTGAAAACACTAGGCTGAAATGGGTGCTAGGGTCATGACGGCGAGGATCTGCAATGGATGCTGCGGATTCACATGAGCATCTCGCTCGTTGCTGTTGCTCTAGCTCGCTATCGCCATCGCCAATCCCCCCAGCTCCCCCTCGCACTGCCCTGACCCTACCAGCCGTGCCTCGTCCCCCCCCGTGTTGCCTACCCATTGCGCGCTGCCCTGAGCTGTCCGCCTGCCCCTCACTCCCCCCCTCCTCACGTTGCCCACATTCCCCCACTCCCACCTCGTGCTCCCTTCGGTGTTGGTTCACAACGACACCGACTCGCCTTGTCGCTTCTTTTCGTTCGCATCGACGCCCTCGACTCCCCTTCCCTCGCCTTCGCAACAGTAGACTCAGATGGAGGATTTTGCTCCGCCACAGAGGGACTTCACTAAAAGCCCCCTTGCTCGACCACGCAGAACCCACCATCCGACTTGCTCTTTCGCCAAAAAGCAAAGCAAGCTTAGAGGTAAGGTGTCTCGCCTTCAAGCCACTTCTGTTATCTGCAAGATTCTCGGCATCAGACTCAACAGAGGGGAGGTGCGTGATCTCCTCCAAGCCCGCCTTCTCAGAGATGTGGGCAAGATCGTCGATGTTCAGCTTCTTGGATGTGGCTACTACTAGATAGAGTTTGAGACTCGAGATGGCATCCAAGGTCATTGCGATGAGCCCCCTGGCCATCTGAGCAGCTCATGCTCACTTTCGATAGTGGCGCCACGGTTTCGATCTAGCAACCGATGTTCTTGTCGAGGAGACAGACCTTCCCATCTCGATCTGTTTCTGCGGCTTGAGGAGAGAGTACCTTCCGCTCCTGTCCAGGATTGGCTCAGATATTGGGACCGTCATGGGGACACCTTGTACGGTAGTCTCAGAAGCTGCCAAGGCAGTTGGCATCCCCACAGTATGTGTTCTGGTGCGGGACACTGACACCCTTCTGAAGGTCATTCTACTACCTCGAGTGAGTGGTGGTTGGCTCCGCCAGAGCGTTGAGTATTCGGGCCTTCCGAATCAGTGTTTCATTTGTCGACAGATGGGCCTTCTTGCGAAGGCTTGTCCATGGAGGAGGCCCCGACCTTTACCTCAGACTCAACCCCAACCTACTAGGGCTGGCGAGCAGTAGCAGAGAGAGTTACAGGGTACTCAGGTAGCCTCACCCTCTGAGCCTGGGGCTCAGGCAGAGGAGGGCTGGCAGCAAGTTCGTGATTAACGTCGACAGGGGCCACCACCTCAGCCTAGCCCTCTGGGTGGTCGCCAAGTTTCAGGCCAGCAGCAGTGGGTTCCCAAAGGGAACCGTTTTGACCCTCTTCAACAAGACGAGGGTCCTGCTCCTCCCTCCATCTCAGCCTCTCCTCCCCCCGAGTTCCCCTCTGTCCCTCCTTCCCCCCCCCCTCGGCCTCCTTCCTCCTCCCCGTCTCCCCCCTCTCCTTCCGTCGCTCCGCACCCCCCCCACTCCTCCATCCCCCACTACCCCTCCGCTTCCTCCTCTCCTTTCGCTCCTACCCCGCAGCCGACCCATGGGGTAGGACCTTCCTCGGCTGCTAGGAGATCTCTTGGCAGTGCTTTTGCCACGAGTCTCTTGGCGAGAGAGGGACAACCTTTCTTGCGAACCCCCCTTCTAGTGTAGACTTCTCCCTTTGCAGCAGTTCCTCGTGGACTTACGAGCTTCGACATTTGTCGTAGGTGGGACTTCTTCGCCTATGATTTCACTCGGTCTCTCGACGACCCTTCACCAGACTTTGAGGCAGTTTGCTTCAGAGTCCATGTACTGTTCCTTGCAACTAGAGGGATAGAGGCCCTGGGCACAGCGGTTGGCTTCTCTTTTACCCTATGTCGTAGGGACCAGTCTGAGTGGACGTTGGAATCAGTGATGGAGCGGCTGCAAGCACAGGCCCTCGAGTTCTCTCACCACATGGGAGACCTGGGGGTTACAGACCTGGTACAGACTTTGTGGCCGTTGGCCAAGTTCTCAGTGACACCTCCAGACTCGACAGGATGTAGACACATTGTGGTACACTTCTTTACTGACACACAGAGCCCACCATGCTATGTATACATACATGAGGACTCTTGGACAGACGAGGTTGCCTTGCGCACGACAGACTCTTCTTGGGCCTAAGCCAGACTGTGAGGATTAGTGGTGCTAATCCTATAATTAAGACTTGAAACTTCATACTTAAGATCAAAATGAGACTCAAGACACTGAATGTGTGTTTGATTGCTTGAATGAATGCTTTAAAACTGAGAACAATAGGCTCCTTATATAGGAAATGAAGAGACACAAATGAAAAGACATGTCTCATGGTGAAGAGACGTGACTTTAGACGTAAAGACACATCCTTTCGGCGAAGAGTTGCAACCATTGGACGAAGAGTCGCAACCATATAGCGAAGGGGTGTGACCAGTCGTCGAAGGAGTGTGGCTTTTGGCGAAGAGGCATGTCTCTTGAGCGAAGGGTCGTGACCATCCAAGCGTAGGGGTTCTCCTTGGCATGGCACTTTGCGTATCTGCAACTAGGAGTAGATGTAATACTGTAACATAGTCACAATCGTGACATTCCCTCCCATTTAAAATGAGAGCCCGTGTCAAAAGAAAGTTCTTTGAGTTATCTGAAATCTTTGTCTTGAACTTTTGCTTCTTGCGAAACCTTTTTGCTTTGATTGCTAAATCCCATGTCATTGCATTATTCAAAGACTTTTTAGAGGAATCTGGCATAATCAGGTTGACTACAACAAGAGATTGATCTTCAAAATCCTTCATGTGATATAAGACTTTTGGTTCAAAATCTTCCAATAACTGCAAAATATTTAGTGAAGAGGAAATAGTCTCAAGGCACTCTTCAGATGGGAAAACTTCAACTTTAGTAATCACTAGAGAGGATTTTGGCTTGAGATTGTAATCATCTTCTAATAATGAATCCCAAAATTCTTCAGTATCATCTTCCAAAATTGCCACTTCATGACTTGTAGTTGGCATATCATCATCCAATAAAGAATCAAAGAAAGCATAATCGTCTTCAAACTCGGAATCTGCAACTATGTCCTTATCTTTGTTTGGTAACGAAGTATCACTTGGAAAAGCTTCTTCATCAATAAGAATTTTTGCATCTGCATCGGAGATCATATTCGTTTCATAACCCATTGTATCATGCTATTTGACTAGTACACGTGAGGCTTGAATCACTCATTCCGCATGATAAAGCCTGTGTAAAACCAGTTCACGTCCATATTTGAACAAATTGATAGTATGTCCTCAAAAGCTAATAGCTGGATCATATTGGAATAACCAATGCTGACCAAAAATCAAGTTGAATAAGATAAAGGCATGACCTCAAAATCCGGTTGATCTGCATAATTTTGAATACCGAACTACAACTGTCGAACTGTCTCATCACAAGTTAAAATTGATCCATCTTCTAATTCCACATCATATAAATGAGATGCCTTCTGAGTTGGCAAGCCAAGCTGTCGAACTATTTGAGTACTGACGAAATTATTCGAGCATTCGCTATCCACCAAAACATTGATGGATCGACCATTGAGAGTTCCAAGAAGGCTCAAAACTTGCTTTGAGAGAGGCTCCAAAACTGATGAACCACATTGAGCATGCTTCATAAGAATAGTCGTATCCCTTGAGACATGAATTGTATTGACCATTGATTTTCTTGTATCTTGAGCATAAGCTGGTTGTTCAACATTCGATAATGTTTCCGCATTGGAATTTCTTTTCAAATTAGACGGATTTGGTCTCTTTGGGCATTGATACTATCTATGGTCACCACTGCAAATTATACATAAACCATCCTTCTTTGAAGTCGAAGATGCATTTGATGAAGATCCTTGCTGAGTATTGGAGCACAGATTTTGAGAAAAATCACGTCCTTTACCACAATCAAGTGGAGGAACATTTGAGGAAGATCTGCTTTGAGATTGTCGATCTTGAGAATAGAACCTTGAAGTTGAATAAGGTGCTGTTGCTTGCTGTTTGAACTGGGATTGATGCTGTTGATTTTGGCTATAGCTTTCTCTGCGATCCTGTTGTGAAAAGCGAGCGGTGTTTGGAGATCTGTCACCAGAGAGAAAATTCCGTGTAGGGCGCCGATTATCGCCAAGACATTCCACATAGGCAATTGCAGCATCTAAGGTGGTAGGGTTGTATTTGTGCACATCGTCCTTTAGGTTGGGTTCAAGCCTGTCAATGAAACTGTGTAGTTTATCAGAGGGGTTGAGATCCTCTATCTCCAGAGTCAATCTCTGAAACTCTGTGATATACGGCGTCAAGGAACCTGTTTGGCTCAAGCGGCGAAGAGAGGACTGAGCATGAAAATCCGCATTGGCAGGTTCCAACGCCTTGCGAATAGCACGCCGGAATTTGTCCCAAGAAGAGGTGTGTTTACCATCAGCAACCCGTCGTTGCCACCAAAGAAATACTGTGTCTTTGAGCAGAGAACTAGCTAGTGCAACTTTTTTATTTTCGACCAAATCTGTGTTTGATAAGTACACCTCCATTTTGAATAGCCATTGGTCCGGCATGCACTTGTCGCGACGACCATTATAGGGCTTAGACAGTTTAACATCCAGTTTCTTCTTTTGTGCAGCATTAAAATTTTCATAAAGTAATTGAAGTTCGCGATTGTCTACCTCATCTGTTGGATCTGGCTCGTTTTGTTCGTCCACTGAAGCTTCGGAAGAAGGTGTTGAATCAGCATGTGTAGTCCGAGAAGTTGTAGGACGATTCCGGGAAGTGTTTTGCGTCTGCATCTTGATCCAAGTGAGTGTGAAGTGATGCGAGGCTTGTGGAAAGTGTGGCCATCTGCACTTTGATAAGAGTAAGGGCATCTTCAGATTGACCACCTCCATCCCGAGAATTTGGCATGGTTACATCTCAAAGGGAACTCTCGAACAGGTGCAGGAGTAGGTGCTCAAACGGGTACTTCGTGAGCGGAAATTATGTTTAGAACGGGTTCTGGCTCTGGGGTCGGGTAATATTCTCGGGTTTTGGAGTATCGGATATGACGATCACTTCGTGTTCTGGCAGAATTTCTTCGGGAGTCTCGCCTATGTATGAGAGGTAGGAACCTGTTTGTGGCGTACGTCGACCATGCAGCATGCGGGGGAGTGCATGTGCAAGTGCCAGCGCGAAAGAAACTCTGGCTGGACTTTATATTTTCTAATGTAAGTCTCTTTGGATGCCTTTTTTTTACTTGTTACTTGAAGGTGTGGTTTCACATGGTTTTAAAAAAATTGGGGCAGACCAGCCAAGTGTGGCCGGCCACTAGGGACGCTAACATGGGGTTAAAAATAAAACGTGCACTGTTGATGATTTATCGAAAATAAAGGCCAGCGAAAAGTCACCAAAACAGCTAGCGAAGAGAAAAATTAGCGAAAAGTCACCAAAACAACTAGCGAAGAGAAAAAAAAGGTCAGCCATGCGACCTTAGCCCAGCGTTGCAGGGTTCTGTGAAAGGATGCGCAAAGGGGCTAGATCCCTTGGGAAGGGATGTGCACCTCTTCATGCAAGGGGAGGTATGCCCCCCAAGGGGTGCCATGTAGGTGAAAAGGTGGGGCAGCACTGACGAGGCACGACGGAGGGGTACCTTCAAGAAGGGCAGGGCAGCCGGTGAAGAGGTGCAGTTCGAGAGCTCGTGCAGTAATTCTCAACACGCACATGTATGCTGCTTGCTGTGTGTCTATTCGTAGAAAGGGGTGCAAGGGCGGGTTCAAAAGGGTGTCACCCGAGCAAAGGTGCACGAGGTTCTCTGGGTACGCCACACACACATATCTGTGTCCTGTTTGTTATTTGTGGAATTGGAACATAAAAAGTCATGTTACCTCATGCTCGTTTGTGTGTGTGTGTGTGTACCACCTTTCTTCTGCTTCCATGCAACTCCGAGAAGGGGGTAAAGTGTAGCGGCGAGGGTGAAAGGCTCACAACCTTCGGGTCCCGGGAAAAAAATTGCTCTGATACCACTGTGAGGATTAGTGGTGCTAATCCTATAAATAAGACTTAAAATTTCATACTTAAGATTAAACTGAGACTCAAGACACTGAATGTGTGTTTGATTGCTTGAATGAATGCTTTTAAACTAAGTACAAGAGGCTCCTTATTTAGGAGACGAAGAGACACAAATGAAAAGACACGTCTCATGGTGAAGAGACGCGACTTTAGATGTAAAGACACATCCTTTCGGCGAAGAGTTGCAACCATTGGACGAAGAGTCGCAACCGTAGAGCGAAGGGGTGTGACCAGTCGTCGAAGGAGTGTGGCTTTTGGCGAAGAGTCACGTCTCTTGAGCAAAGGGTCTGACCATCCAAGCGTAGGGGTTCTCCTTGGCATGGCACTTTGCATATTTGCAACTAGGAAGGAGTAGATGTAATATGGTAACATAGTCACAATCGTGACACAAACACTCTTTGCAGTCACGCCTATCTAGGGGATGCTTGGATGTGGATTATTCCCCATCCAAGCCAGCCTCAAAGATAGCGCGGTTAGCTGCTTCTGCAACATCAGTTCTTTCTTGTTCTCCATGAGGATTGTCTCATGGAACGTGCAGGAATTAGGTGGGCCCCAGTTTCAGCGTCAGCAGGGTCGATTGTGTCAGGAGCTTCAGCAATGCCTTGTGGGCGGCGAGATTGATATTCTTATGCTGTAGGAGCATCATCTTTCTGAGAGCCGCATTAGACGTTGTGGTCAGCTTTTGCGTGGACGATATGAGACATTTTGGTCACTGCATTTGGACCTGCAGGTATCCTAGGAGAGGTATGTATGACTATTGCGGATTCTTAACAGCAGGCCACATTGGGTAGAGGCATTATTGGCTTGGCAAGGCTCAGTGGATTACTATACCGGTTCAGGGCTGCCTCTTGGGCTTCTTGAACATCTATGCGTCCAATGTGGCAAGTGCACGTGTAGAGTTTTAGCCTCACATTGTAGAGTCTCTGCCGCATGCAAAGCAATGGTGCATTGGGGGTGAATTCAACATGATGGGGACCCCTCTGCCGAGTTGGTAGCTTGGGAGAGGCTATGTATGACTTTGAGGGTTTCAGATGTTTGGCAACACTCTGGCTTTGTGAGGCCCCCAAATAGGTTGGCCTTCTCTCTCTCTCGGACTGTAGAGTGGGAGGAGTGAATCTATCTAGGATAGATCGCTTTTACGCCAGTGATCAAATATGTGACTTGGGTGGGTCAGTTTGCATTTTGGCTGGGATGTCTTTTTTGGACCATGCACCAGTGATCCTCACTGTGAGAGATAGACAGAGAGGGAACGCACGATGCTACGCATCCCTTAGAGGATCTTGTTGGATTCAAAGCTCAGAGAGCGAGTGGTGGCTCTTTGGACAGAGGGCTTGGACATGCAGGACTCTCCTGCTGACAGAGTGGCCTCTGGACTTGCTTAGCTTAGTCGCTTCTTTCTTCAGGAGTCTACGGCTCGTCTAGCTGCAGCGAGAGAGGAGCAGTGTCTTCGATGGGGCGTTGCTTCCTTGGAGAGGATGTAGGAGCTGCACCCAGATAGTCCTTGGTAGGAGGAACAATTGCAGTAGGCTCGCTAAGAGCTTACCAGCATAGAGGAGAGGTGACATGAGTTTGCTTTCCATCGACAGGCGTCTCAGTGGACCCTAGGTGGGTGACAGAGTGATTGGGGCAGTGGGACCCCGCCATGCGCACACTAGTGTCAACTAGTTGAGGAGACCTTACGGGTCAGTGGCTTCAGAGCCCGAGGATATGCGTGCAGTTGCTACTGACTTCTATCGTGACCTGTTGTTAGCAGAGCCTCAGTCAGAGCGTGAGGATGCATGCAGAGAGCAAGGTTTGGCACAGATGCCTTGTCTTGTCACTAAGGAGATGCTCCAAAGACTTGAGCTGCCTCTTTAGTTAGAGGAGCTCCATGCAGGCCTTAGAGCTCTTTCCTGAGGTAGTTGCCTTGGTGAGCACTGAGGATGGTTTGACTCCCAGTTTTTTCTTGGAGTACTGGGACTTGCTTGGCTCAGATCTGTGCAGCCCTTTTCAGTTTATCTTGCACACAGGGGAGATGCCTGACAGCAAGAGTGAGGGTTTGATCTACCTCATTCCCAAGGAGGGTGGCTCCTTGGATGAGATTCGGCAGTGGCGACCCATCACCATCCTCAACTCAGCCTACAAAATTCTAGCCAAGGCTCTGAGTTTGAGGATTCAGACACTTCTTGAGAGCATTATACATGGGACCCAGACAGGTTTTGTCAAGGAGCGCAGTATCCTTGACAACATCTTCCCTTTTTGGGAGGCGTCTGCCCTTGGCGTGCCTCCGAGGTGAGGATCTGGTGATCCTTCTTCTCGATTTTGAGAAGGCCTACAACAAAGTTGACTGGGACTTCTTGGAGGGTACTCTACGTAGGATGAGAGGTGTCAGCTCTCTACAGACGTGCACACAGTTAGGTGCTTTTGGCAGGAGGTAGAGGAGACCATTTCATGCTCACACGCTCAATCAGACAGGGCTGCCCTCTAGCCCCCTTCCTCCTTTTGTTCTATGCTGAGGCGATGAGCAGATTCTTGGTTTCACAGCAGGTTGGTTGCGTGGCTTAGCGCTCCCTATTCGGGGCGATGAGCTACTGGATGCTGAGTTTGCAGACGACTCAGCTTTGTACTTGGAGGGCCAGGAGGCCAACTTGCACAGGTGTGAGCAAGCTCTTGAGACCTTTTGTTGTGCATCAGGCGCATTGATCAACTGGAGGAAGACAATGACTTTCTGGGTTGGCAGTGCTCTCACGCCTGATTGGCTGCAAGGTGAGGGTTTTAGATGGATTCCCCCAAGGACTGCAGTTCGCTACTTGGGTTGTCAGGTTGGCATGGACTTGTGTCCTGAGCAACAGATTGCTCCCCTCCTCCTGTCCATCGTGAGGAAGTTGTTACATTGGAGTTCGGCACGGCTTTTCTTGGCAGGCAGAGTTGTAGTGGCCAACCAGGTGTTGTTGGCTACTATGTGGTACATTACATCTTGCTGGATCTTTTCGAGCTCCTGCATCAACCAGGTAGAGAGGCTGATCAAGAACTTTCTTTGGACAAGGCGCGACACTCAGATAGCCCGGGCCAGAGTAGCTTGGCAAGTCATCACTCTACTTTATTCTCAAGGGGGGTTGGGGATCATAGACCCAACACAGCAGAGCAGAGCCCTTCTTGTGAAGTTTGTTGTCAGAGGAGTGCTTCTAGAGGAGGAGCATTGGAAGGAGTTTTTGCTTCAGCGGCTTAGAGCTCGAGCGCCTCAGACAGGAGGCCCCTGGAGACCTTCCATTAACTGGATTTTCACAGAGATGTGCAGAGTTGGTTTGAGCAGGAGACTGGAGGATTGTGCCCCTAGCTGAGTTGTCCTTGCAAACTGCTCTGGAACTACCAAGTGCCAGTACCCTCCAACTTATAAAGTTTTGCATGTGGCCTAAATGACTTAAACTGAGCCTAGCCACGCTCTTATCACTCGGATTTCAATGCCGATCGGCCCAACCATCTCGTGGCGACCTGGCCTTTACTGTTGCAAGTTAACAACTCGGCCACCAACCATTTCACACTGGCCATACAATGTCCAGCTAGCTGTGAGAGGGTCCCAAAAATCAAATAAAAATCAAGGGAAGGAAACCAACAAATAAAGTTTCACAGTCTCGTGACATGGGAAGCCATGGCATCAGCAACCTCACGTTTTGAGGCTGTCCAAGAGGCCGATCGGAGCATAACCCTCTTGATGGTTTAAGAAGCCCTTAAATGGTATAAGTGCTTAAAAAACTGTTTTAAGGCACATCCCTTATCCATAAACGCTCGATGTCGAGCGCAAGTCTGTCATTTGTCTAATAGTTTGTTGCAGACATACATGAGCCTGGCAAAGCGTTGTCGATTCACAATTGGACAACGAATGCCTGTCAACCCAGAGTTAGAGCTCTTGATAAGCATATTTGGCATCCTCAACATCCCCACGTACTGAAGCATGTGGTGCTTGCCATAATCCTAAATCACTCTTTGTACACACACAATGAAGCCAAACCAAGCAATATCACGATCAAAATGCATTTGGGCGACCAATGGGGGAATAACATCATAAATTATCTTGCGAAACTCGTCATGCGAAAGATAGGCATTCTTGATGTGCAGTAGACGTTTCCTAGAGAAACAATGCAATTGCCCAAAGTGCAATGTCATCACAACAGGGGCATGGTCGGACAAGAACAAGGTGTGGTCCGTTCTCATCTCGCGTACAAACTCATCATATTGTTAAATGTTGAGGACATACCACCAATCTAATCATGCACGATATGAAGAGTGAGCATTATGATGAAAAGTGTACCTAGAAACATTTAGATGCAAACGGCTCCACAAATCCAATATTTGTGTTCATGCAATAAGATATGTCCAAGCCGAAATTGAGATCGCTTGCTGCTCCCTACCCGCTCGCCTCGCTTCTTGCTCGCCATCGCTGCCTCCCACCATCGTTGTCCCCCTCCTCTCCACCCGCGCGCTGCCCCAGCTCTACGCAGCGTTGCCTAGCTAGCTTCTGCAGCCCTCGTGAGCTTCCCTCTATTCCCCCCCCCCCTCCCCCCCTTGTTCTCTGCCTGCTGTCCCCACACACACTGCCTCCCCCCCTCGCTACTTGCCTCGCTGCCCGCAGCTGAGGACCCCCCCTCCCCGGGTTTTGCTTGACAGGTTTGTCCAATTGCTCTCTCGCTTTTGGTGTGCTCTCACCAACAGGGTTTGGTCTCGCCTTCATTCCTTCTGCTTTCTTGTGTAGCAGCAGACACAGATGGAGGATTTTGCTCCGTCACAGAGAGACTCGACGGAAGCCCCCTCGCCCGACCCCGCAGAACCCACCATCCGACTTGCTCTTTCGTCGACAAGCAAAGCGAGCTTAGAGGCAGAGGTGGCACGCCTTCAGGCCACCTCTGTTATCTGCAAGATTCTTGGCACCAAACCAAGTAGAGAAGAGGTGCGTGATCTCCTTTAGGCCCGCCTTTTAGCAAAGGTGGGCAAGATCCTCGACGTTCAACTTCTTGAGCGTGGCTACTACCAGATAGAGTTTGAGACCCCCGCGATGGCGTCCACGGTCATTGCGATGATCCCCCTGGCAATCCGAGCAGTTCGTGCTCACTTTCGACAGTGGCGCCACGGTTTTGATCCAGCAACCGATGTTCTTGTCGAGGAGGCTGACCTTCCCATCTCGGTCTGCTTTCCCAGCCTGAGGAGAGAGTACCTTCCGCTCCCATCCAGGATAGGCTCAGGGATTGGGACCGTTGTGGAGACACCTCGCACGGCAGCCTCTGTAGCTGCCAAGGCAGTTGGCATTCCCATAGCACGTGTTCGGGTTCGGGACACCCACACCCTCCCGAAGGACATTCTACTACCTCGGGTGAGTAATGGTTGGCTTTGCCAGAGTGTGGAGTATTCGGGCCTCTCGAATCAGTGTTTCATTTGTCGTCACATGGGCCATCTTGCAAAGGCCTTTCCACGGAGGAGGCCTCGACCTTCACCTCAGGCTCAGCCCCAGCCTCCTAGGGCTTGCCAGCAGCAGCAGACGGAGTCACAGCCTCACAGGGTACTGAGGCAGACTCACCCTTCGAGCTTGGGACTTAGGTAGAGGAGGGTTGGCAGCAGGTTCGTGGTAGATGTCGACAGAGGCCACCACGTCAACTTGGCCCTCCGGGTGGTCGCCACGCTCTAGGCCAGCACCAGTGGGTTCCCACAGGGAACCGTTTCGACCCTCTTTAGCAGGACGAGGTCCCAGCTCCACCCTCCACCTCAGCCTCACCTTCGACAACCCCTCCCTCCCCCGAGTTCTCCTCCGTCCCTCCTCCCCCCTCTTCTTCTGTTGCACCCCGTGTCCCCACTCCTCCATCTCCCACTAGCCCCCTTGCTTCCACATCTCTCCCTGTTCCTCCCCCGCAGCCGACCCATGGGGCAGGACCATCCTTGGCTGCTAGGAGATCTCTTGGCAGCGCTTTTTCCACGAGTCGCTTGGCGAGGGAGGGACAACCCTTCTTGCGTATCCCCCTTTTGGTGCAGACGTCTCCCTTTGCAGCAGTTCCTCGTGGACTGATGAGTTTCGACATTCATCGCAGGTGGGATTTCTTTTCCTACGACTTCACGTGGTTTCTTGGTGATCCTTCATTAGACTTTGAGGCAACTTGTTTCAGAGTTCATGTACTGTTCCTTGTAGCTAGAGGGATAGAGGCCCCGGATTCGGCGGTTGGCTTCTCTTTTCCCTTATGTGGCAGGGACCAATCTGAGTGGACCTTGGACTCAGTGCTGGAGTGGTTGCAGGCACAGGCCCTCGAGTTCTCTCACCACATGGAAGACCTGGGGGTTACAGACCTGGTACAGACTTTGTGGCCGCTGGCCAAGTTCTCAGTGACACCTTCAAACTTGGCAGGATGTAGACACATTGTGGTACACTTCTTTGCTGACATGCAGAGCCCACCATGCTATGTATACATACATTAGGATTCTTGGACAGAGGAGGTTGCCCTCCACACGACACGCTCCTCATGGGCCTGGGCTAGACAGTCTTTGCAGTCATGCCTATCTCGGGGACGCTCGGATACGGATTACTTCCCATCCAAGCCAGCTCGAAGATAACACGGTTAGCTGTTGCTGCAACATCAATTCTTTCTCGTTCCCCATGAGGATTGTCTCATGGAACGTGCAGGGATTAAGTGGACCCAGTTTCAGCGCCAGCGGGGTCGATTGCGTCGGGAGCTTCAGCGTTGCCTTGTGGGCGGAGAGATTGACCTTCTTATGCTGTAGGAGCATCATCTTTGTGAGAGCCGCAGTAGACGATGTGTTCAGCTTTTGCATGGGCGGTTTGAGACATTTTGGTCAGCTGCATTTAGACCGGGTGGTATCTAGGGAGGGGTATGTATGACTATTGTGGACTCTTGGTAGCAGGCCATTGTGGGCAGAGGTATTATTCTGCCTGGCAAGGCTCAGTGGATTACTATGTAGGTTCAGGGCTGCCTCTTGGGCTTTTTGAATGCGCCCAATGTGGCAAGTGCACGTGCAGAGTTTTGGTCTCACATTGTAGAGTCTCTACTGCATGCAGAGTAATGGTGCATTGAGGGTGACTTAAACATGTTGGAGGATCCCTCTGACAGGATTGGAGGTAGCCATGCAACTGTGCACGAAGCTGAGTTGGCAGCCTCGAAGAGGCTATGTATGACTTTGAGGGTTTCAAATGTTTGGCAGTACTCTCGCTTTGTGAGACCCCCAGACAACTTGGCCTTCTCTTGCTCGGACCGCAGAGTGGGAGGAGTGAATCTATCTCGGATAGATCGCTTCTACGCTAGTGACCATAATTGTGACTTGGGTGGGTCAGTTTGCATCTTGGCTGGGACATTCTTTTCGGACCATGCACCAGTGATCCTCACGGTGACAGATAGACAAAGGAGGGGGAGCACGATGTTACGCATTCCTAAGAGGATCTTGTTGGACTCTGAGCTCAGAGAGCGAGTGGTGGCTCTTTGGACAGAGGGCTTGGACACGCAAGACTCTCCTGCTGACAAAGTGGCCTCTGGACTTGCTCAGCTTAGTCGTTTCTTTCTCGAGGAGTCTATGGCTCGCTTGGCTGCAGCGCAGGAGGAGCAGCAGCGTCTTGGACGGGGCGTTGCTTCCTTGCAAAGGATGTAGGAGCAGCATCTAGATAATCCTTGGTTGGAGGAGCAGTTGCAGCAGGCTCGCCAGGAGCTTGCCAGCATAGAGGAGAGGTGTCATAAGTTTGCTTTTTATCGACAGGCATCTCAGTGGACTCATGTGGGTGATAGAGTGACTGGGTCTTTCTTTGAGGCAGTGGGACCTCGTCATGCACACACCCGTGTCAGCCAGTTGAGGCGACCTGGCGGGTCAGTTGCTTCATAGTCAGAGGATATGCGTGCAGTTGCTACTAACTTTTACCGTGACCTACTGTCTTGTCAGCAGAGCCTCAGTCAGAGCGTCAGGATGCATGCAGAGAGCATGTTTGGACACAAATGCCTTGTCTTGTGAGTGGGGAGATGGGCCAAAGTCTTGAGTTGCCTCTCCAGCTAGAGGAGCTCCATGTGGCCCTCAGAGCACTTTCCCGAGGTAGTTGTTTCGGTGAAGATGGTTTGACTCCCAGTTTTTTCTTGGAGTACTAGGACTTGGTGGGCTTAGACCTTTGCAGCGCTTTGAGTTCATCTTGCACATAGGAGAGATGCCTGACAGCATGAGTGGGCTTGATCTACCTCATTCCCAAGGAGGGTGGCTCCTTGGATGAGATTCGGCAGTGGCGGCCCATCACCATCCTCAACTCAACCTACAAAATTCTAGCCAAGGCTTTGAGTTTGAGGATTCAGCCACTTCTAGAGAGCATTATACATGGGATCCAGATAGGTTTTGTCAAGGAGCGCAGTATCCTTGACAACATCTTCACTTTTTGGGAGGCATCTGTTCTCGCGCGACTCTGAGGAGGTGAGGATCTGGTGATACTTCTCGATTTTGTGAAGGCCTACGACAAAGTTGACTAGGACTTCTTGGAGGGTACTCTACGTAGGATGGGCTTCTCAGATGCTTGGATCAGAGGTGTGTCATCTCTCTACAGACGTGTACACAATCATGTGCTTTTGGCAGGAGGTAGAGGAGACCGTTTCATGCTCATACGCTCAGTCAGACAGGGCTGCCCTCTAGCCCCCTTCCTCTTTCTGTTCTATGTTGAGGCGATGAGCAGATTCTTGGTTTCACAGCAGGTTGGCTTACGTGGCTTAGCGCTCTCTATTCGGGACGATGAGCTATTGGATGCTGAGTTTGCAGACGACTCAACTTTGTACTTGGAGGGCTAGGCAGCCAACTTGCACATGTGTGAGCATGCTCTTGAGACCTTTTGTTGTGCACCAGACGCACTGATCAACTCGAGGAAGACAGTGACTTTCTAGGTTGGCAGTGCTCCTACGCCTGATTGGCTGCCAAGTGAGGGTTTTAGATGGATTTCCCCAGGGTCTGCAGTTTGCTACTTGGGCTGTCAGGTTGGCCTTGACTTTGTCTCCTAAGCAGCAGATTGCGCCTCTCCTCCTGTCCATCAAGAGGAAGTTGTTACATTGGAGTTCGACAGTGCTTTCCTTGGCAGGCAGAGTTGTAGTGGCCAACCAGGTCTCGTTGGCTACTATGTGGTACATTACATCTTGCTGGATCTTTTCGAGCTCGTGCATCAACCAGGTAGAGAGGCTGATCAGGAACTTTCTTTGGGCAAGGCACGACACTCAGCCCGGACCAAAGTAGCCTGGCAGGTCATCGCTCTACCGTATTCTCGGGGGGGGGGGGGGTTGCGGATCATAGATCCAGCACAGCAGAGCAGAGCCCTTCTTGAGAAGTTTGTTGTCAGAGGACTACTTCCAAGGGAGGAGCCCTGGAAGGAGTTTTTGCTTCAACGGCTTAGAGCTCAAGTGCCTCAGGCAGGAGGCCCCTGGAGACCTTCCATCAGATGGATCTTCACAGAGATGCGCAGAGTTGGTCTGAGCAGGAGACTGGAGGATCATTTTGCTGTGAGCCTGCTCGCTGATGGGAGCAGCTGCGGAGAAGTCTGGAGCAGCACCGGCCCACTTGCACGGAGGAGCGCCTGAGACGGCCCCTTGTTTGGAACCCCATGGTCAGCACTTAGAGAGGCCACGTGGTTGGTAGTAGGCCTCATGTTTGTTGGGGTCCCACGGCAAAGGGTCCAACACGCACTCTAGGTGACTGGCTACAGTTCTCAGGTTTATCAGAGGAGCTTCAGAGCAGCCAACTACAAGGCATGAGAGGGGTGCACAGCATGTGTCAGGACATCACAGAGCCAATACCAGGTGAGTGGCTTACACCTCTTGAGACAACAGTTCCCAGATGGATGGAGGCCTTCACGCGAGTGGAGGTCCTCATTCAGTTTGGGCTTTCTCAGAGACTATACCCTCCATGTTCTTTGAGATACAGGGCGAGGGTCGATTACAGGGAGTCTCAGTAGAGGCTCCACAGGTTGCAGAGTGTTGTTTTTTCAGAGGATTCGAGTAGTGGGCATCTGCGGGAGGACTTGTGTCATAGATCTTCACCCAGCAGCTCTTGAGACAGGCCATTGGAGGTTGTGGGCTTGGGAGAGCTGTCCACTTGCACAAGGTAGGATCAAAAAGTACGTACGGAACGTATCGGTACTGTAGGGACGTTCTATACGAATCCGTACCGTATGGAACGATCTGTACTTTTTACTTTTTTTGTAAAAAATAAATTCCGGCTCTATTGGAGAGTTTCGCCTTAACCTTGCGAGCAGTTTTTAGGCCACAATTTGTAGACGTGTGCATTGAAGGCGCAGAGATTGTCCACTGCAGAGAAATAGAAAGTTGCAGAGAGCTCTACGTAGGTAAATACTCTCTCTCTCTCTCCTCTCATGAGTCATTTGAGCGTTGATATTCTTGTTCAATCATCAACGTTGTCTTAACTTTGAAGTCTCTTGCAATAGTTACACAGTATGTTGTTGTCTTGTAAAACATGTCTTTGCATGTCTCTATAAGTTGCTGCCTTCTCTCTTATTTTTTATTGGAAATGTCCTAGAAAATTTAATACTTTGCGGATTTTTTTACAAGAGTACGTATTTTTATGTACATAATTTTTTTTCCTATATGGGACAACGTACAGTACGTACATATACGCCATGTACAGTATGTTCTGCACCACCCTGCACTGGCACGAGTGTAGTGGGATCCTGGAGAGTGGTTTTGGAGGGATCCTTTCTCTTCAGTCGATCATCAAGGGGTCCCTTTCTTTCAGTACAGTGTTCGACTAGGACGTCACGTATTGGCAGCACGGAGAGAGGCTCGTCCTGCAGCAGCACCTCATCGCCAGATAGCCGCGGCGAGTCACTTTGTTCCAGTGGCTAGTTGCACATAGAGCTACCGCAGTGGGGAGCTGGCTAGTACATAGTGGCCTTTCGGCAGCATGCGCAGCTTGGGACCATCCTTTGGAGAGTCAGCGTCACTGTTTGTGTGACTGTCCTATGGCACAACAGGTTTGGCTTCGGATCCTTCGGATGATGCCAGCTCTTTCCACAACACGACAATACACTTAGGGGACAGTTGCTTGGTCCACTCTCACGGGTCTTGCACTACAATTTGAGCTATCCTCCACTAGCAAGATGATAGCGATACAAGGGGGTCGACCTACACTCTAGTTTGCTCCAGAGCTTACTCCATAGGAGTGGTGGAGTGAGAGAGAGGTGTGTTGGGAGCTCGTCTGTGGCCTGACACTCTGGTTCATCTGGCGGGCCTGTTGCTTCCGCATCTTCGAGGCTCGCCTTGTGCCACCAGCAGAGACTATTCGAGATTTTTGGCTTACTCTTAGGGGACAGTTCGAGAGACTTCAAAGCAGCTCTGAGGCGTTCCTTCGACTCTGGCGCCCTGGGCCTTTCTGCACCATGGTCCTTGGTGAGCTCAGATGGCACTATCGTCCACCTGTGTGGCTTTTCCCTCCTCCCATCTCCTCATTTAGCCCTCATTGTACATATGTTGTTTTTTCATTGGGAGAGTCCCCTTATGATTGTTGTAGCCCTCTCTAGTAGAGGTGGTTGTAGCCCTATGGGTAGTTTTATTAACTAATAGAAGGATCTTTTTCTCGGAAAAAAGAAGCGTTCACATGAAAAGTTGTGCTCTCCCAAAAGCTCCCAGCACTCAAAAAATAACGCTAGAGGTTACTTTCATGTTTTGCGGACTATGCGTACATGTACCATGTTAGTAGGTTTTGTGTTTTGCGGGCCTTGTCTGTACGACAAACCACGTCAACACTTTTGCCTTCCCTTTATTTTAGGATAAAGGCCTTGGCAACTCTTTGTAAGTTGGAGAAATAGGGTGGGGTTTGTTAAAAACCCTAACCCTTTGTGCCATGTCACAAACTTGTGACATACCCATCTCTTGAAAGAAGAGTAATCGTCCTCAATTATGCATGCAAACGAGACAAAGGAGAGAAACTAGCTCAATAGACACCGGCTCTATCTACCCATGCACCGGATACATCGTTGATCTTCTCCTGTATCTAGAAGGGCCCATAGTACCGCATACTAAGCTTTGGGAAAAGCTTCTCCTTACCCTTCCTCTTCCTTAGGCGTGTTTTCTCAAACTGAGGTCGCGCCCAATCATTCTCCTTCAACTGCAAGGCGCATCGATGCTTGTTTACTCCCTTACCGGTGTCTCATTGTCTAGATCCTGCGTCAAGGTGGTAAGGTACATACTGTACATAGTACTGAATGGATCACGTGTAAGGTACGTAAAATTCGTTCATTATTTTAAAAAACGCTTAAAATCTACAATACTTTAATAGGTGTAAGGTGCAACGGAATGAATGTTGAACTTTGCTCAAGATGAGTGCTCCGAACTGTGCTCAAGGTTCCTTGTTCTTAGGGAAGGGAGAGATTTCCGTGCTTTAATGAGAGAGTGCAAGTGATCACAAACAAAATGAATGGACACTGTGCGTGAAGGTGTTGAGATTGAGAGATAGAGAGAGAAGAGAATACGACACTAGAGACGTTGTAAACCCTCCTCCAAGGGCCCCACTCTCGATTGCGAGAGTGGTCTACTATTGATTGCACAATCTGGTACAAGATGCTGATGCAAATCTAATGGGGCCATGTCGAGGCCGACGGTGTGGACGACGAGGACGAGACTATGGCTGGAAACTGAATGCTTCAAACCGGTAACTGTGGTACCAAATCGGGGAATGATCTGCTAACTTGATGGCTAGAAACACTCTGTTTCCTTTGGCTGAAAACGCTGTTCTTATGGCTTGCAAAACGCTGAAATGCATGTGTAAAAACGCTGGCCTGCACTGCTGGAAAACGATGCTGCTGTTGTACAAAAACGCTACTGGCTGGCTGATGCAAACGCTTTTTTGAAAATGCTGATGCAAAGTTGCAAAAACGCTGCCTAAGGGCTGAAAACTCCTGCTAAAAATCACTGAATCTGAGGCTGAATATCTGCTGCAGAATCACTGCTTATGGCTTGTGATGCTACTGCAGAAAACGCCAAGGTCAGGGCTGATGGCGATAGTGGTCTGTTGCTGAAAACACCAGGAATCAGGCTGGAAAATGCTGAAGTGGCCTTGTGGAATAACGCCAGGCTGATGGGTTCTTATTCTTGCTGAGAGTGGGCCTGTAGAGCAATGCTCCTGTTGCCTCCTTTGCTAGAAAGTGCTAACGTTAGGTTGCTTATATATTATCTTAGCAAAATTGCCCTACCTAGATCCCAACAAAAGTCACTTAATAAATAAGTCAAAAATAGGAAAAATATGTTTTATGCATTGGAAATTTCCCTTGATGGATTCTGATGGGAATGCTGATGATCATGTTGTGTGCAACCGGAGGATATGCATCTAATCTAAGTGACTGGTCATGGACGGTCTGCGAACAGACTCACAAAAGTGCCAGATCACTTCCTATTCTAGACTGACTTGACGGAACTGAAGCCTGGTCATGCTGTAGCCACTCCACGGACACATAGGGTTGGATGTGTCACGTGACATCCCCTCCTTTTCAAAGTGAGGTACTGGTACCGGATTGTATGGCGTCGAGGGGGATCGCCAATAACATCCGGAATCCTCGAAAGGACTATTCGTCGGCCCACTCGAATGCGTGGGTCATGCGATACTTGAACTTCATAAAGGTCTGCAATGCTTGCTTCTTTGGGCCGCACCGAAAGTGACACAAAATCATCTGTAGCTCCTTCAATGCTTCAACTTTGTCTATGGACGTAGGTCCAGCTTCTTCAAGAATCTCCAAGGCTGAAAATTCTTGAAACCACTTCCAACACAAAAACATGAACATACCTATTCCATGTAAAGTGAGTGGAGAAAAATGCACTATCTTATAATCTATAGGTGAATATAAATGCACTGCCAACTAGAGGCTGGGTATCTTATAATCTATAGGTGAATATAAATGCACTGCCAACTAGAGGCTGAAATTTCCAATCGTAAAAAACTATGCATGTACCGTATGTAAGGTACATTGTATCATACTGACGCATCGTATCTTACGGTAATGTACATATATACCTATCCAACCTTGTCTTGCGTGTATTAATCTGCTTCAAAAATCTTGTCCTTAGTGGTCAGAATTGATGGAACCTTTCTGACATCGTCGACAATCTCAAATGGAGCCTTCTCCGTAGATGTGTGAATAGTGTTGTTGTAAGCAAACTCCACAAGAGGCAAATACTTCCCCCCCTGAGTCTTGTGATTAGACGTATAGGACTTCAACAACTCCAAAACCGTTGAACTGGCTATCATCGATTGCATGTGTGTGTGAATGAAACGATGTTGAGAATTTAAGCTGAGTGCCTATATTCTCCCACATGGCTCTCCAAACAAGCTCATAAACCTAGGGTCTCTATTTGACACTAAAGATATGGGCATGCAATGTAATCTGAATATCTGTGAGACAAACTGTTCGGCCAAATGATCAGCTTTAGTTTTCTTCTTCATGGGAATAAAGTGAGCGTGCTTGCGGAATCTGTCAATGATGGTCCAAATATCATCATGCCCACTTTGAGTTTTTGGAAGAACAAAGATGAAATCCATTGCTATACTTTCCCAAGGCGGTCTGGAATAGGTAGAGGCTGTAGGAGCAAGCCTAGATATTGCAGTGTAGCTTCATACTTTCTAGGGATGAGAAACTTTCAAGGTTGCCCTTCCCATATTAGAGGCTCTAATTCACTTTGACTTTTGTAGGGCAGGGCCATAATTTATTTACCCTTAAAACTTAAAGGTGGTCATCAAAACATATTGTCACAAGCTGTTGACGTTCATGGGTTCTAGATCGTTCTTAGCCGATGCATTGTAGAAACGAGAAATTATGCCTTCAAGAACGAAGTGTATGGCTATGCCAGTGCTAGAGCTGATACAAGCTACATCTATGCATAAACTTCAGAAGCCGAGTTCGCTTAGGATGGTCTGCTGAATGTTAGAGATGGCAATCGGGTGGATAATTTTTGGCCAATAGTTTGGCGAGGTGTGAGGTTGGTGATGCTCCAATCAACGGCTATCGTCTCGTGACGAAATCAAAGCTCCAATGCTAGGAGGGTTTGAGATGTCGATTGAGTGAAAGTAGTGTATGATCGTTTATATGAATTGTACAAAGTGTGCCTTTGGTGTTATGGTCCTGCTATGGATATTCACGGAGTTACCGTCTCTGATGATGATGTACAATCAAGAGGATCTTGTGAGATGCGCACGTGCACTCCAAAAGATTGGTTCAATAGCTAAATAACCTGGGTCTCTAACCATCAGTTGGTGGGAATCGACTCCTTAAAGGTATAATGTAAGAAAAAATGAATGAGAGGCTTTTCAGTCGTCTGCAATGATGACGAGATGGGCTTCACGTGAAGGGAAGGAACGCCATAGGAGAGGGGTGAGCGTGGGTTGCCTAATGGAGCTGCTAAGGTTGCCTGCAGGCCCCATACATACATATGCCATCAGATTTTCATCTACATGGACTCCTTGTCTCTTGCTCGACATAGCCACGCTATATCTCCAGCAGCTTTCTCTCCTTCCAATCAATTCATGTTCATCCCCCTAAACACACCATTTTTGTAGAAGATCTTAACTTGCTCAACTTGTGAGCATGGGTTTTTTGCCTCAATCTCCCTCTCAGAAATCTGCATGCTTGACATAGCCAAGTCGCTCCAAACTTCATCTGAGGCTTTTGCAAGGAAAGTGTGAACTACTACCATGTTTGCATTGAAGTGAATCAATTTTTGCATGGGAGAGTAATGGCGCAGGAGCTCCTTGTGTTACGTTGAACATCGAAGGTTGCATGATTCTTTAAAGCGCTGCATCGCACATGAGTCGGAGGTCGGAAGTAACGAGGCGTGCCAAGAAGGGGATTCAAGAGCACGAGGGATCAGAGAAAAAGAGATCGAGCTCAAGACGGGAACAACCAAGGAAGAGGGAGAGAGAGCTGGGAAGGATGTGTTATTGGCTATTGCAGGTGGGTAGAGCGCTCGTGGCTATGAGCAAGGGCTGGTGTGCAAGAGACTAGGTAGGATGAGAAGAGGGGGAGAGAGCGACCTGGAGGGGAGTTAGAGTGCATGAGACCAGACAAGCAGGGCCGGGGGATTGCTGTGCAAGGCCGGGACTTGTAGGCAGGGGAGCCTAGGTGAGCTTGGGAACGTTGGGGGGTGGGAAGCGGCAGGCTGAAAACAAGGGGAGAGGGGTGTTATTGCAGATGAAGGGAGCTCTATTTGCAGTTGAAGAAGGCATGAGCAAGCACAAATGAGGTTTTTCCATGGAAAGAGGCGGTAGGGTGGTGCCGAAAGCTCATAAGGGCCACTGCAAGCCGCAGTAAAGTACGCCACACAAAAGAAGGGATGGCATGGCAACTTGGAAGCTAGGATGGCCATGAGCAGAGCGAGTACAGTGTGCAACCACGAGCTTACAAAAGAAACACAGTTGGTCTAAGGCGGAATATCAAGGTTCTCGTCTGAAGCCCAAAGGAGGTGGATAGCTGGCCACACTCTTTCGCTCATGCTTAACCGCGGACTCGCCGAACTCTACACTAAATGGAGGGTGTTTTCTTCATGGCCTTCATCATTGTATACCATCTAGTTGCAGCAAATTGAGTCAGGAGAGTCATAGGTATATTTCATATTCTTGGATCTTGAGTAAATATTCTCAATTTCTCTCCGCTATCGTGTCTTATTATGTATCAGTGTGGGTCGGGTATGGGCACGGGAAATTGTGGTTAGCAGATTGGGTGTCTTGGTGTTTTCTTCCCTCGGCGGCATGTGTGACCAAGGGATAGTTGTAAGGGTATATGATGTAACGGCCAATAAAGATAGAAGAAAGAAATCCTCTGGGTTAGTTAGAGAGTAGAGGGCTTGGTTTTGGGTGGTATAGTCCAAGTCCCCATCATCTTCTGGCGATCCCATTGGGGAGAGGTCTATTTTTTGTGTCGTAAAGCTTCCAGATAAGTCTTGAAGAGCAATTCGAAGGATAACTCCAACCGTGCTAAAGTTTTAAAGGTCAAGGAGTCATAGATGGCGTATTCCAAGATTGACAAGTTGTTTAGTGGAGCGCTAGGGCAGAGGATCCGACCTTGGATATGGCTCGTGGAGCTAGAGATGGAGGAATTGCAAATCTGCATAGACGAAGAAAAGGCAGATTATGTGTGGCAAGGGCTTCGCGGAGTTGCATGGAAACTCTATTGCAACCTCTCAACAACAGAGCAAAGAAGTTGGTACCAAGTGAAGCTAGCTCTGCTTCTAGCCTTTTGTGAAGACCAAAAGAGATTTATGGGATCGACCATTGAAGCAAAGACGGACTCGGATAGTGGAGAGTCATCAAATTCTACCGATAGCGGATAAGCAAATGAATGTGAGGATGATTGGAGTGGCAGAAGCTCGGTTAGTGCTGAAGATTTGGGGATCTCGAGCAGGCTTTTAGGTGCAGTACTCGATGGAGTGCATACTGGAGGCGAGCAAGAGAGTGAAGCGGATGGTCATGCTTCTTTTAGTGCTAGGCTTCATTATGGCTGAGTTTGCCCTTGATCTCCGGAGTCATGACAGAAACTCAGTACGCTGAACTTTGTGTTGATGTATGCTCATGTGTGTGTGCGTGTGGTGTGTGTTGTGTTGGGGAGCATATGTTAGTACCTAGTTCTTCACCCACTATTGGGCACTGACGACGTTAGTGGGGATGTCGTGGTGTTTAGTCAATACTATGCATGACGGAGTTGATGGTTATATTGTCTTGTGGGTGACTACCATGGGTCTATACCTTGCACTTTCCTTCAAGGGTGAATCTGGGCTTATCCTGGATTCATCAGGTATATATATCCAGATGGTGTACCTAGTTCAGATGAAGATTTCAAAGTGGTATTAGAAGCCAGTTTGCCAAGGCAAGAGGGTGGGCAGCCTTGCCATGATCAGCAGCATGCGGAGGTGCATCAAGTTCCAAAGTCGGTGTGTGGCCGTGGAGAGGTGTCTCCAGTAGCAGACTCTGTGGGAACTGATGGAGATGCAGCCTTGGAGTGCGGGTCATCATGTGTCGAGGATGAGAGAATATTCCCGTTGCACAATTTTGATACCTACTTGGGAGTTTGAGAAGGTATGGGATGAATTCATGTCTTGCTTAACTGATGATGTGACTAGTGAGCAGGTGCACTCAGAAGAGGAAGCAGTGGTTTGCCAGGTGATAGAAGCTCTGCCAAAGCAGGGGGTTGGGCAATCGTCCGCTGTCAAGGAGCAGGTGGTGATGGAGATTGAGGCCGCAGTGGAAGAAATCTCTACTGAAGAAGATGTGGTGTCCATAGGTGAGCTTGTGGATGAGCACTTGGTCACTCCTGGTGCAGATTTAGAATCTCTGAATGTGTTCAATGGCGAGGAGGAGGGTTTGGATGATTATTGGTGTTTTGATGACCCGGATGTTCCGATGGATCCCTCTCAATAGGTATATGTCGACAAGGCTTTAAGCAAGATCGAGGCACTGAGAAGCTTGTCTCGTGTTAAGGAGTCAAAGGAGCAAGAGATGCAGCAGCCAATGCTAAAAGACACCTCTCTCGACACTCATAAAGCAGAGGAAGTCAACATAGGAGATGTCTCTCTCATACAAAGTGTACATCTTGATAAGAAGCCGCAACAAGAGGGAGGGCAGGCCTTTCTCTCTCTTGCGGAGCATATGCTGCCAAGAGGAGTAAGAGATGTGATGAGCGTAGAGTCAAAGTTTCTTTGTAGCAGCGAGAGCCAAGGTGAAGTGGTCTTAGAGGATGAGGGCCATGCTGATGGCAGATATGATGACTTTGTTTTCTTTGATGATCTCTTATTGGAGACAGGTGATGTCCCTCCTATTTCACCTCGGGCTGATGTATGCATATCTAGCGAGGTTGACTTTGATGATTTGGAGAGTTTGCTCAATGAAGATAAGCCTCTTGTTTAAGTGAAGAGCCCTCTCATAGTTCATGATGTGAATGCAGATGCCGGTAATGTGTACAAAGCCTCTTTGGAGGGATATATGCTCTTGATAGTATTTTAGAGGCCCAAGTGGCTACCACGTATGCCCATGAGGACAATACATGTATAATAGAGTGCAGTTCGGGCCTTGGTGATTCCCTTACAAGTTTTCCTGCTCATGGTAACAGGGATGAGACTTTTGAGCCTACCATATGTGCTGCTAGTGAGGGCTTACATCGAGGTCCGACCATTTCTCATGGGAAGGGAAGATATGCCCAGCTTGTTTGGGATCTAGGTGGGAGTTGGTCTTCAAGATGGGAGGCTGAGAGCTTTCCCTTCACACACACACATACATGCAACATTTTAAGGTAATGCGACTGTTGTGGGAATCGTTTGTGCTTGTAGTTTGGAATGTTACTGGATTGTTTTGTTTTTAAACAGTTCTGTTATCCTTATAACCTTGTTTGATCGTATAACCAACAAAGATGGTGTTTTCAGATTTTTTCAAGATCTATCCTCAAGCACTCAGCTATTGTACGATCGAACCTGTAAATGATTATTCAAGGCATATTCCTTCATTCAGTCTTGGAAATGAAACTTTACTCACCAAAAGCTCTTCAAAGCATAACCCTTTCCTTATTTTGTGTGGAAGTAAACAAGACTCTGTCAAAACTTCACCCTCAAGCTATCATCTGGTTTCTTGTGGAGGCTGTTTCTTCATTACATGGGTTTTGTTGTGCCCATGTGTTCAGCGCAGAAAGAGACCAGATACTAAGGAGTTATCTCTCAGAGCAGAAGCCACAAGTAAGCATCTGTGCTCTCTTGGTCGTGCGTGTGATTAAGCATTGCAACTGTGTATGTATGTGTGGTCTAGAAAAAAAATGGAAAGCATTTCTTTCCCTTGTCTTGGGTCTCAAATGCTATCTTCATTCATTTCGACCTTTGCAGAGAGTAGACCACGAAGATTGTTGTACATGCTTCCTTTCTTTGTCAAGGCCAAGGGTGCACTTAAGTAGATGGGTGAGAAAAGCATTGAATGCGTGTGTATATATATGTGGGGGTGGTCATGAAGAACATGGAAAGGATTTTATATAAAAAAAAAATCTATCTCACACTCAATTTTGTCTGTCTTGAGACTAGACTATGGAGATTGTGGTTCATCTACCCTTTGTTTGTCAAAGCCACAGAGTGCACTCAAGAAGGTATTTCATACTTTATCGTGTAGCATAGGCTTTGTGACCATGATATTAATTGGGCTTTTAGGAGGTAGTTCTTCAGCATCAAAAGCTCACCATATGGTCTTAGAAAATCTTGAAGCCAACAGCCCTTTGCTTGAAGGTAATACCCCTTAATGATAGACCCCAAAGAACCCATATTCTTTTTTCAGGTAAAATTACCAAAATACCCCTCAAATTTCAAAAATTCCCAATATACCCTCATATTTGGCCAACAATTCCCAAAATACCCTTCAGTTTCTCAAAATTCCCAAAATACCCCTCATTAACCTCACAAACATCACTAAAGACATATTTTTCTTGCAACCCTTCATCGTAAGACTGTTCTCCCTCAATATAAGATAATAGAGCTAGGATTTTCGATCTCTTAAGATGAAATCATTCATCATTTTTAGACACAGATGCCTCTAATTATTTTGTTGGTTGTTGAAATAGGTATGCTTTTCATCTAAGCTTAGAGAAATGTTTTCTGATCAATATTCAACTTGGGTCATAATTTGTGGAAGCGGAAACAATTTTTCTCTACTTTGACTGTTCTACAGGTACTTCCACATCCGTTTCATTGAACGAGAGCTCTGTTAGTGGTTCCTTTTCCATCAGCTCAAAGAATTGTGCTGCTTCTCCCAGTAAGTCTCCACAAAAGTTCCGGGGTGGTCAACCTTTTACCCTAGCTGAACTTAGTAAAGCTACAAGAAACTTTTCTCCCACTTGCAAGATTGGACAGGGAGGTTTTAGTGCTGTATATAAAGGGAGGCTTTCAGATGGCACTGTCGTTGCAATCAAGCGAGCAAAAAAGGTCTTAATTTTCCACCATTTTCAGTTGGCTTTTTAAAAAAACCTTATATGGAAGCAGTTCCGGTGGTTGGTTATAAATGGTCTGCTTGCATGAAAAAAAGGAATATTTGTTTGCATTCAGTTAGAGAGCTGCTTAATTTCCACTTTTCATTCACTTTTTACCATTTCTGATCTTATGGAAACATTTTGTCAGAAAGTGAACAGTAATAATGGCAAGGATTTTTTTGTGACAGAAAGTTTACGATCCACGTGTTTCTAACGAGTTTGAAACAGAGGTGCAAATGCTGGTGGATATTGATCATTTGAATCTGGTGAAGCTTATTGGGTACTTTGAGGAGAATGAAGAGCGCATTTTAGTTGTTGAGTATGTCCCCAATGGCAACTTGCGCGAACATTTAGATGGTGATTCTTTGCAATGACACAATATTTTTTCTTTGAGTTTCATCCTTGATCTCAGAGGGAAACATCTTAATGTGATTTACAGGTGCACATGGCATTGTTTTAGACCTTGGCATGCGCTTGGATATTTGCATTGATGTTGCTCACGCCCTCACGTACCTTCATATGTATGCAGGTAGAATGAACAAGTACTCTTCATATCAAGCCACCTGCACATTCCAGTTGGTGGATACTGAACTGTTTTTTGTATGATACAGGAAAAACCATCATACATCGAGATGTTAAACCTTCCAACATTCTTTTGACTGAAAAATATAGGGCAAAGGTTGCAGATTTTGGCTATTCAAGAATGGGCCCTCTCGAGATGGGGGAGTCCCATGTGTCAACTCAAGTCAAAGGAACTGCTGGCTATTTGGATCCGGAATACCTGAAAAATTTTCAGCTAACAGAGAAGAGTGATGTGTATTCTTTTGGTATAGTTCTTCTCGAGACAATAAGTGGAAGGAAGCCAATAGATCCGAAAAGGGAGGTCAAAGAGAAGATAATGTTCAAATGGGTAAGTTTGTTGCTTGTTTTATGCAGTGGTTTAAGGCTTGATAGGATTATGCATCACCATTTGTATCTAAGCTTTTCCTTGTCATGAATATCGTTTTATTTTTCTTGAGCTTTGTTTATGTGCTGAGTTTCAGGCTAGACCATTATCTAGCGATGACACACTAGATGTTTAGATCCAAGGGATGGCTCACATCCATGCATTCATTAGAGGCACATAGATATTATGAGGGTCGTAGATAGATATGGCTTCCTAGGCCACAAGTTGTAGCCTACCCACAGAGACCATAGTGTCCATAGAAACTAGAGAGACTTCCTAGTGACTGGCTTTCACTAGAGATAGTTAGACATTCTACACGATCATTACCACGGCCATCTCTAGAGACTTTCTAAGAAGGTGAAGGGCTTAAAAACATTCACTAAGCTAATCTCACAGTTACTCATGAGTTCCCGTCTTGCGAAAGATGAGGCTAGCTTGAGCTGCCCCCCATGATTGATGGTTGTCCACGGCGCTCCTCTTGTACCACAAGTCATTCTTCAAATTTGGATTATGATAATCTTTTACTCTTGAACAATGTGAGGCAGGTTCGCTTTGGACGGACTCACTCGTCCTTGTGCTCTCAAAAGACAAAAGACTTCCAATGAGAGGCTAACTTCTTTTGTCCTTGGGTTTTACACAAACACTACGCAAGCGAGGTTTTGAATTTCCAATCAATTTTGAAGTTTAGGGTGAGAGTGGAATGATCAAACCACTTGAAATTTATTATCTAACTATTACCAAGCATGGGTACTAGAGATTGACTTACCAATGGAAGATGCTCAATAACACCTATAGATTGTGCTACGACCGTTTCTGAATTGAGAGACTCGGTCTCTTACTGCAACATCTTTCAAAACTGCGCTATCGCTATGGGTTGAGGATCATGCTTCCAAAGAAAAATATTGCCAATCTTCGTGTAGAAGTACACCACATCCATTGAGTTTTTTGACCACGCAATCATGATGAGGCTCAATGCCGCGTATAGTTAGCAAACAACATAGCCACTTGCACTTTATTCACATTACAGACCTATTCAAGTAAAGTTACATTTTTGTAGTAGATCTACCTCCTGCTTAGCTTTAAGTTAGACGTTGACTTGAGCACTAGGCTCCCTCCCTCGTCACTATATAACAAAAGCTAAGTTTGAGATAATTCTTATCCATGTGTCATAATGTGTGACCTACCATCTGTTGTGTACCGTACAACGCCATTTTTGGTGAGGCTATCTCCTACGATGTTTTGTATTTCCCTTTTGGAGTGAGCCTAGGGTCATTCGAACTAGATTCATTGATCTTTTTAGTGTTCTTTTCTTTGTTCTTATTCTTTTCCTTATGTGTCTAAATCCTGAAACAAAGGATTTTCCTACCATTCCCATTATGTGTAGTCTAGCACAAATCTATTGTTGATGAATTCTTGGCTTGGCTGTCTTTAACCTACCCTTTTTCCTCTTCATCTTTAGAAATTGGACTAATTGAATAGCATCGACAATGTCTTTAGGTCCCTGACCTCCATGTCGACGAACTTGATTGAGTGGTCCAACCCAAAGAAAAATGAATTCATTCTCTCATAATCCGACTTTCTCAATTGCCCGTTTAGTTGGGACACTCCATTAGCAAAGGACGCGACATGTTTCCCATTTTGCATCAAAGATTGAAATTTTCTTTGTTATTCTTTTGAGGTATTGTGAAGGCAAGCAATGCATGTTGAGATCTTCATGGAACTCACCTCACTTTTAAGTGAGGGGTATCCAACAAAGACGCTTCATTCGCCTCCTTATGCGTAGCTCATTTTCTTTCTATGCACTCTTGTTTTCGAATCTTGGAGTCACGTGAAAATTGCATAGAGGCAAGGAGAATCTCATTATGTTTGGACTTTGAAACAACTTCAAAATAGGCATTGAACTGATGCAATCAAGAATTAGTGACTAGAGCATCCATTGTACTATCAATAGCTTCGTTACTTTTATTATTTAGACCCCTGGAGATCTCCAGCAGAGCTTTGAGGGATGGACCTTTGTGGATTGATGTGTTCAGAAAGAGTTTTAAGTGAGACAATGCCCTAACTTCCTTGATCCAGAGGGATACTAATTTTCAGATTTACAGTACAGATTTTCCCGTTGATGAGTTTTTCCTTTGTATGATTGAGCGCCAGATTGATGATGCTCCGAGGAGATTGATATGGTCAGAGATTGGCGCATCCCTGGGGTTATATAAGATGCTATAAGATTTTGCTTTATGTTAGTATGATATTTTTGAGGTCATTGTGATAGGGTTTGTCCAAATCAGCAAACTTCATTATAAGTGGTCTCTCTTTTGATGCATCCTTTCCTACTCTCCATGCATCTATGGGTGACTTTTCGTTTGCCCCATTTTTACGCATAAAGCCAATGCATCCTCTTTTTATCCCACAACTTGTATATTCAACGCTTGCATTTTCCTTCTCCTCTCCTTTCATTTATGATAGTAGAAGAAGGTGAGAGGCGTGGGCTCTGATTTGTAACCACTTCTATCCTTTTGGTATTTTCCTCGTGATGTTTGACTGCATCGGTAGAGGCCTTCAGTCTATTCTCTACAAGCAACTTCAGCTCTTTCATTCTTCTTGTATATGCAGATCCGTTGTACTGCTTCGAGTTGTCTCACCTTCATCAAACTTGCTCTCACATACTGAAAGTTTGCCCTTAAGATCTTCAATAAAAGAATGCTTTCCGGTATGCACTCTCCTTCATTTCTACGGTTCAATAGTAGCAAGTGCAACATCCAATTTCTTTTGTACCACAGATTCCATTACATTCACATCTGCTCTCAAAATGGCCTGCATTTCCCCTTTTAACACTATGTACATAGCAATGCAAAATTCACACGTCCTTTTTTTTTTTGCCGAGCATTCCTCATGTGTGTATATATATCATTCTTGCGAGCTTCCATAACAGCGTACATTTCTCTTTCCATGCTTTGGTCAACCCTAACTATCATGTGCACTTTCATACATGAGTTCGTCTTTGGTTTTAGAAAGATTTCCCGCTCTTAATGAACCTCATGACAACATGCTTTATGGCACCTTGTGCTCGAAAGTGTGCTTTGCTTTTGGCGGTGTTTGGTAGATAGCTTTCGTCGTCGGGATCTGCTGATCTCTTTGGCTCTCTCTAGCAAAGTCCCACGTGATGCAGGGCGGGTTGTCGTGTAGTCTGCTACCTGAGAAGGGCCGCTCTGGAAGTAGTCTGTGACTGCCCTTTGGATGGGCTCCCGCCTGGAGCACCTCATCCTCTGTAGTAAGTCCTCTCTGTGTCGCCGTAATTCGGGCAAGAAAAGCCCAAGACATCTCTGATCAGTGTAATCCATCACCCTAGACAAGGGCCTGAAGCCATCTCTGAAGAGAATGAAAACGTCCCCTAATCTTGTAATACACTGGACATTGGCAGATATAGTGTTCCTCCGTCTCTGGCTCAATGTCACATAGCTCACATATCCGCTCCTCTGCGGGTGTCGAAATATCTCTCCCTGTCTCCATGTGTAGCTAATGAGAGGAAGTGCGAAGCTGACCTTTCACGCATCGGAGCCGATGCGAGAGGTGTGAGTCCATGTATCTCGGCCGCACAACGAAACCATCCTGCTCTCTATGAAAAGCCATTTTCTTTCCCAACTCCCGAGGGGGACTCAGCCAGGTCCTCTGTGTATCGAGTCAGTGCGAGCGATGGTGCGTCCCAGGAGTACAGAAAAGGTGGCAATCTGTCCATTGCGAAACCATGTAACTCAAACCATGCTGACATCTATGCATACCAACATTTGGAGTCGCCTAGTTGGCGGGATGATGAGAGAGAGAGATGAAATGAAATGATATATTAACGTCTTCAAAAGGCCAAAATGACCTATGAGACCATCAGATACAAAATGGTGAATCTAATACAATGTCTGAAGTACAAAGTACAAAAAGTACTGAATGTAAAAAATGAAAATTGAAAATGAAGTGTGAAATGTGAAATGTGAAAATGTAGAAAAGCCCTCAATGACAATCTGGGTGTCGTGCTAGAATGCCTCTGATCCTCTGCTCGAGTCTCCGTCGATGGAGTGTGCTCTTGTGTCTCGGTCGTGGTCGTCTCGATCTCCCGAGCTCAGTCGTCCTGTCAATGAGGGTGCCTCTGGTATGAATGCGGGTACAACCCTGTGCTGCTGGTTGGTCTCCTGGCTCCCTCGATCCAAAGAAGTCTGCGATCTGTCTCTGTGACTGTCGTACTCCATGTCTCCTCGGCAAACTATTTCGATGTCGGTGTAGCTCAAGTAGATATAAGCCAAGGCATCTCTGATCCTGATACCTCATGACTCTATCTAGGGGTCCAAAACCCTCCCTGAATAAGCAATGGAAGCGCCCTCGTATCTCATAATACACAGTGCAGTGGCATATGTAGTGTAGCTCTATCTCAGGCTCTCTATCGCATAGTTGGCATATCCTAGACTCCGGTGGTATCCCTCTGAATCTACCCGTCTCAATCTCTAGCTGGTGTGAGGATGTGCGAATCTGACCAATAGCACATCGTTGACCATGAGACAAATGAGTGTCCATGTAGCTCGGACGAGTCACAAACCCATCTCCCGAAAGTTGGAGAAGATGCTCTTTGTAGAAAGCCATCTTCGTGCCCAACTCTTGCATCAGCTCTACCCATGTCCTCCTGGTGTCCAACTGTATAAGATCCTGACGAATGAGTCTAGTGATCTCCGTCCGTGTGACTGGCAGGGAGGGTGCATCCAGGGAATACTCAAAAGGAGGCAATCTATCCATGCTGAGACCATGCCTCGGAAACCATGAGGTCATCTGCGCATACCAACATGATGCGTCTCCCTGCATCGCTAACTGTCTAGAGGACTCAAGAGCCAATCTAGTATATCTGCCTCTATGTGTATCCCATAGACTGTGCATAAAGGACACTGATCTGGTAAGAGCCTCAATCTCTATAGGAGGGGTGGCTACCTCCGCTCGAATAATCGCATGTGGTACGGAGGCCTTGGCTCTAATCATCCGGGATATCATAAATACCAAGGGTCTCTCCATGTTCCTCCAATTGTCATGATTCACAGATGGTCCCCAAACTTGGACCCCATAAAGCATAGCTGAAGCAACCAAAGTATCAAAGAGCCATAGCTTTGTTCGTGGTTCTTGAAACTGAACCTGCAAAACACATCCTCTCTAGCCATCCCAATGCCGCATAGGCTCTGGACAGTCTAGTCTCTGCGGCTCTCCTCAGAGTAAACCTCGGTCCCGTGAATACCACCCCCAGATATGTATATTCATCTGTGTACTCCACAGTGTCCTGACCATATACGAGTGTAGGTGCCGATCTCTTGACCCATTGTGGTGTGGTGTTAAACACCATAACCTTGGTTTTACCAAGGTTCACAGACAGTCCACTATCCTCTGCAAAGTTGTGCAATGCATCCAACTGTCTCTGCATGCCCTCTGGCGACTCTGATATCAACACAATATCATCAGCATATAATAATAAAGGGATCCATGTCCCTGCTAGCTGAGCGCCTCTGTCACCCTCTCTGTCAATGTAGTCAGAGACCTTATCTACATACATACCAAAAAGTGTAGGGGACAAAGGACACCCCTGTTTCACTCCAATAGTGGAATGAACAATGTCAGAAATCCCCTCAAGAGTGCGTACCTGGCCAGTCACTGAGCCGTATAAAGCCATGATCCCCTATATGATCTCTGTGGGTACTCCCAACTTCAGTAGCCTGTGCATCAATCTGGCCCTCAGCACTCTGTCAAATGCTTTGCGGAAGTCCACAAAGCAACAATATATCCGTCTCCCATGTGCCCGACCCTCCTCAATAATGGCTCTGAGTGTAAGAATATGGTCCAAAGTGGAGAAACCCCTCGTGAATCCAGCCTGTCCTGCTGCTCGTATGCCCTCATTTTCTGCCCATTTACTCAGTTGCTGTTCAAGAATGGATGCATACAACCGTGCCAATGTGTGCCCTATCATAATAGTACGGTAGTTCCCTGGCACCGTGGGATCCCTGCCTTGAAGAGAGGTATAATAGTAGATAATCTCCAGGACTCGGGTAGTCCCTCACACATGACACGGTTAAACAACCGCGCAAGAACCTCTGATAGTAAATCTCTAGCATGTATCAAGTGCTCTGCCACCAAACCATCATGAACATATGCTCTCCTAGTCCTCATCCTGTCAATGGCGTTCTTCACCATCTCAGTGGTAAAGAAGGTACTAGTGGCTGGACATGGCTCTATAGTGTCTGGTAATGGTGGTTGCCCAGGTACTGTATATAATGATGCTGCATACTGACCCCAAATCTCGGGAGAAGTAATCATTGGAGAAGGTGAGTGCTCATGGAAGAGACGCCAGGCCTCACCTGAATCTCGACTCAAAAAGAGCTGATACAAATCACGTTCCATCTGGGCTAAAAAGGCCCACTTCTTCCGTTGCACTAAACGCCGAAGGGCAATCCGAGACTGTCTATATGTAATGACTCCAAGTATAAGCTCGCTCTGAATCTGAACTCTCATCTCTCGGTACTCCTCATCATACCAACTATTCTGAGGCATGTTCCCAGAACGTCTTCTCTGATCTGGTTGAGTGTGTGGGTATGCCTCTGCTGCTGCCCCATGCAAGATCTCCGTCAATAGAGTGGTGATCTCCTCCACGGTATATACAGGCTCGGCTGCCCACATCCGTCTGTAAATCTCCTCCACATAAACTGAGTCCGTCTCTGGTGTAAAAGTATACCGTGTGTGTGCAATCCTCCGTGGTGTCTGAGAGGCACTATATTGGAAAGAGACTGAAAAAGTCAGGAGAGCATGGTCCACTGCTACTCCAACAGGTCTGGGACCCACATTGAGATCCTGAATATTAGAGATGAAGCTTGGTGAAGTCATGAAATAGTCCACTATACTGGCCCCATGTCTGTGTGAAAAGCATGTGAATCCCCCATATGAAGGAAAAATCTCTAGACCATTAAGTATGGCCAAACCATGCGTAGTCGTCATCTCCATGAGATATCTCCCATACTCTGTGTGCTCTCTATCCTGTGAGTGTCTGTCAAGCTCCCTCTCCCATATATCCATCTCTGTAAGCATCTCCTCCGAGGTATCATAAAATACCGTTTGGGAGTTGGTCGTCCTGGCATAAAAGTCTCCCAAGAGAATGATATCTCCATCTCTAGAGAACTCCCATATGTCATCATCAAGTATAGAGAAAGGGGATTGCCCTCTAGGTGAGGTATAGACTGATGTGCTAGGGGGAAAGTAACATATAGCAATGTATAAGAATCTGCTTGTCTCAGCTCTCAGTCTCACCCACATGTATCTCGCCCGGTCATCTCTCCGGACAATCTGTAATATCGGCTGCAACTCCTCCTTGAATAAGACTGCTACCCCTCTTGAACCTCGACTCCCATGCTGGGATCTAGCGTTTGGCCGACAAGGTGTCTCCCATAAATAACGAGTCACACTTGGCATCAACTGTCCAGATTTCTGACGTGTCTCTGACTAAAAGACAATGTCTCTATCTCTGAAGCTATCCTCAAAGGCACCCACATCCAGCCTATATGATCCATTACAATTCCATGCCGCCATCCGGAGTGTGGTCCCATATGTCTCGCACCGTCATGTTTTGCGTCTTTCCAAAACCACTACTTTCCCTCCTCTATAAAAGGCAATTTTTCCCTTCTCCCTTGCTGCCTTGATCTCTGGCATCAACTCTTGCATATGTGCTATTTGTGCTAAAGTAAGGTCATCCCCCATAAATATTCCAGTTTTCTCAAGTGTTGGTCTCTTCTTCATGAATTCCTTCCTTGTTTCCAAAGTCGGGAAACGCAAAATAAGTGCTCTCTCTTTGACGTTTCCCTTCTCATCCACTCCCTTCTTTCCTACTCTCCAAGCACCTGTGTGCATAGGTTCCGGGATGCTCATGCGCTGCAAAGAGTTCCTTCACTTCGTCTTCTACATTTTTGGTGTCTTTGATACCAGTAATACGCATATGGAGGGCTCTAGTCCTCCTCTTCTGTTCCTCCTCAATGGTCATATTGATGATGGTAGAAGTCTGTGCGGCTTCTGGCATCCGGGCCTTCCCTTTCTTTGCACCTTCAATCCATTTTTCTGCTTTGTCAACTTTCTCCTGTGTTTTAAAAAGGCGCTCCGCCCATGAGGAAGCCTCTTTCGAGTTTTGTTCTTCCCCTTCGCGCAGAGTTTTCACCTGCTCCTTAATTTCTTCGAGGTCCTTTAACATCGAGGCCTGATTTCCCATCTCCGTTTTGGGCATAATTTTGCAAGCTGCAAGTTCCGCTTTAAGCTCTTCAATCACTGCATCTTTTTCCTTCATGCACTCTTCCACATTGGTTTTCCAAGATTCAAAGCTTGCAATTTCCTCATCCAACTTTTTCTGCATAATACATTCCATTACATTCACTTCTGCCTGCATTAGAGCTTGCATCTCCCCTTTCATAGATAGATACATCATATCATGCTTACCAAGCATCGCTTTATCCAATTCTTTCCTCATATCTGCATACATAGAATTCTTATAACTCTCTGCGTTTGCATACATCTCTTTCTTGATGTCATCTCTCATAAAGCTGAGCTCCGATTTAATCATCACTTGAAGCCTCTCCATCATTAAATCATGTTGGACTTTGACGGTTTTCCTTGCCCGCAGAGAGCTTGGCGAGAGTATACTATCTCTGTTCCTCCGCTTGAATGTCGCTTTCATTTTTTGTGGGGTGGTGAAGCCACTTGCATCACCATCCTCGGTTGGTTGGTCCATCCGAGAGAGAAGAACAAAGCGAGCACTGAGTCGAGGCCCTCACCAGCAGAGGTCTCGCCTTCGCCCTGGTTGGCCTCTCCCTCGTCACCAAGCCCTCGCCCTCGTCCTGGCTGACTGCTTTCGTCCTCGCCCTCGCCCTGGCTGGTTGGTCTCGTCCTCGCCCTCGACCTGGCTGGTCTCTGCCCTCACCCTCGCCCTGGCTGACTCGTCCTGTCTGGCTCGTCGTCGCCCTTGGCTCTTCTCCGCCCTCGCCCTTGGTAGGCAGCTCTCCCTCGCCCTTGGCAGGCAGCAGGCAGCTCGCCCTCGTCCTTCAGAGGTCAGGGCCCTCGCCCTCGCCCTCGCCCTCGCCCTTGGCAGGCAGCTCGGCCTCGACACAGGACCAGGAGCTCGCCCTCGACCAGAGAGAGAGAGAGAGAGAGAGAGAGAGAGAGAGAGAGAGAGAGAGAGAGAGAGAGAGAGAGAGAGAGTGGTGTGTGCGCAGGCTTTCAGGAAATTTCTTGATGGAAAGATTGTAGAGATTCTTGATCCCAGGTTGGAAGTGTCAAATGCGGCATGTATGGTGGTAGAAAGAATTGCAGAGCTTGCTTTTCAATGTGCAGCACGGACAAAGCAAGATAGACCCCCTATGAAGAATGTTGCAGAAGTTCTTTGGGATGTTCGGAAAAATTACCAGAGTCTCATGCTGGAGAGAGAGCCCCCGACCCTAGAAAAGAAGGTGCCAACCCTTGCATCCATGGGGAGGAACTCCATGCCAGCAAGGTCGTCGCAACATTTAAATATGACAAATCTTGGAGCTGCAGAGCCTGGGAAGAAGAAGCTTGCATGTAGTCAAAGTTGCAAGGCTCCTGTAATGACAGGGGGCTTGTGAGTGCCTAAATTTATTCATGGGCAACAATCTGTACATATCCTTAGACAAGGTGAACACAACAAGGCAAACTTTTAAAGCTGCAATGGAGAACACAAAAAGGACATGGTGCCTTGCTACTATGCTGTGTTTAGTTGGATATTTGAACCGCCGTCGAATGTTTTGTGCTACCAGCTATGTGCCACAGTTTTTTTTAACCATTTGAACGCGGTGAAGGTAGTAGGGAGAAACTTTACACATATCATGTATTTACAACTGCACATTGCTGTACATTACACCCAAGAGACGCAAACCGCGAGCCTTGAACCCTCAACCTTGGTGAGCCACAAGGTTTGTAATTGGCTGCTCTGACTAAGAAAGTAATTAGGTGTGCAGATAATACTTTATTCATCAGAAGGGTTTGTACATGGCATGCATATCAACAAATCGTTGATGACCTAGTTAATCTGTCTTGCATTTTTGTTGGCACTACCTTTCGGTAGAACGGGAGGTTGTATGTTGAGACTCTCTCTCTCTCTCTCTCTCTCTCTCATGAAAGGCAGTGCTTGCGTCTGCCTCCAGACGCCTTGTTGAAGTAGATTATTTGCTCCATTACACTGCTTAAATATTTAGCAGTTTTTGTGTAAAGCCTTGCTACAGCACTTGGATTATTTATAAGTAAAGCTCTGCTTGGGCACCAACCTTGAAGCGTAGTTTTGCATATGGCAGGTTTTAGTCCCAAGCACAGCTGATCTTAACAAATGCTGCTCAGAATGCGCTTTGTGGGTTTTCGAAGTGTAGGATTTCCCTGTAGCAATAAAGCTGGGGCATGTTCTAGGATCTTTTTGGCATGTCGAGGAAGGCATATGCGTTATGTAGCTTCACTTACTTGCTTTTCATGAAGTGTGTGCATTGCTTTTTCCATAAAGAGGTCTCTCCTCCTTGTGAGTTCTACACTCGTCGGATAGATCTGTGAGATTTCTTGGGATTGTTCCTACAATGTTAAAACCTCTCTCTCTCTCTCCATGGGAACTGACGAGTTTGACAGCAACACATCAAAGATAATGATAGATCCAAAGTCTACACCAAGTTCAAGCGAAGATTCAATGGAGATATGTGATCCTGGTTCACCAAAAGCATGAGGGTAGGCAACCTTGCGGCAAGTTGTGTGCATCTGGTTCCAGAGATGGTGTGTGGCCGTGGAGAGGCGTCTTTGGCACGAGGCTCTGTGGAGATCAATAGAGATGGGATCCTTGGACAAAGTGTTCAAGTGTATCGAGGAGGGAGATGTTTGTGACTTTTATGTGTTTTGGTGATTTGGCTTTAGATGGTGAAAAGATGGGATGAGTTCATGTCTTGCTTGACTGATGTGATGAATAAGCAGGTGCAATCACAAGAGGTAGAGATAGTTTGCAAGCTTAAAGAAGTGTTGCTAAAGCTCAGATCCTAGATCATCTTTGTGACACAAGCCTTTGAGAATAGGCTCCAATTGGTGTTCTAGTGTAGATCTCACATCTTAATTTCATAGTCCAAGTATAGGAGTATGCATGGCAGAGCATCATGATTGGTTATACTTGTTTATGACTACACTACAGAGTGGAGTCTATGTACATTGGCATGGTAACCTTGCAAAGAGACATTCTAGTCACAGCAAAGACGGATGAAGCAATTTCTTGAGTCAAGCCTACAATGGACAATGCTTTGTGGGAACAATCCCTTCATAAAGTTTTTAATAAGAACAAGTATTAAAAAGACTTTAGCAAGTCGTTTAGCAAATTTGGAGGAATTCCCGACTCTGGAATCCAGCTACCCACTCTGTATTGTAGTCATAAACTACAATACAGAGTACCCCTTCATAAAGTTTTTAAAAGCCTACATGAGAGAGAGAGAGAGAGAGAGAGAGAGAGAGAGAGAGAGGAGGCCCATAATCCACTTAATAATCGGGAGCCCCATATGTACACATTATAGTCTAGCAATTCAATCCAACGGTCAATAAATTGACTCCAAAATCTGTACTTCCCCCTATGTCCTTATGTAGGTACTAGGCTAAAAAGGCTTTGGCAAGTTATTTTGCAAACCTTGCAATCTAGATGTGAAAAGCTTGTTTGTGGGCTCTTATCATAAAACACGTAGTCTTTATATTGCTCAACTTATGGTAATCTCGTGTGTGTGTGTGTGTGTGTGTGTGTGTGTGTGTGTGTGTGTGTGTGTGTGTGTGTGTGAGAGAGAGAGAGAGAGAGAGAGAGAGAGAGAGAGATTATCTCATGTGTATATAGATGAGAACTAGAGATGGAAGAGAATGTCTCTCATATGCAAAGCTAGTTTGGGTTGGCTGTTGATATAGGAGAGAGCTAAGGAGTAAATTAATTCAAGTGCTTGTTGAAACCACGATGAGAGAAAGCGAGATCTCGTCTTCAATCAACTTAAAGTTGAAGACGTGTGCTCCATCAACGGGAACATTCTATCCAACCTAGAAACATACAGTAGTGCCATGCAAGTCTCAATTAAGGTAGAGATAAAGGTAGCAAACCATATCAATACTCAAAGGTGCCAATGGATACTATTGGTGTATCGTTGGTACTGTGCACATAGGAGTCCTCTCCAAAGTCTTGCAACAAAAGGGGCTTTGAACTCACCACACCAAGGTGTACAGCCTAAGGTTTAACCTCTCGACCGTTTACTTTGCTTGTTTACTAGTGCAAAAAGAAACACTGATAAGTTGAAAATAAAATTTCTAAATCCTCTCACACAACTTTTACTTTTAAATTTGCTATAGAGTATTATACTACATTGTTTTCCACCAAAAACCATTTCCCGCCATCTTCAACACTACACCATGGATACTTCATATAATAAACTTTCGAGTGATATCAATCCAAATTCTTTGTAAGAAGTACGATACTCACCACTTTTGGATTCCCTATTGAATATTTTGTGGAGTTAGTCAAGAAGCAATTCGCGACCAAACTGAATCATTGGAAAGATTTGGAGACTCGGCAAGCGGCCTACTTCTAACCACACAACCTTTGAACATAAAAAAAACATCAAAGTATCAAAGGTCATCCATTTCTCTTTTGCATTTGAGAAGTTTGATAGTAAGCAAAAGGAAAAATATTTTTGGAGAAAGATTATTGAGCGTAAAAAATTAAATGTACATCTAATCACATGGCTGCAAAAGCTTCTTTACAGTAAATGCAGTAAGAAACATCATGTCCTTTCTACCTTCACAGTTTCACCTCAATGATCATCGTTCTTGGAGTAATGTTATTTGTGTTCAATATGATTTGATTTCCAATATACATAGAGATTTTGACAAACTTTTTTGAATGTACAAAATTTTAATGAATTTTTTGACGACACATCTCAACAAAATGAAAGATTGACTTCAAGAAGGTATCTAGGTTGAGTTAATTGGAATGAAGACTCTCTCCTAACATCGACACTCCACATAATCCTAAAAACTAGCTCCTTGTTGCATATGCTTAGTTTGATCAATGGCTATATCATCATTGTTTGAATCTATATGCACAAAGGTTTGTTCAGTTGAAACTGGCAGTGCACAACAGTAGATGAGAGATTTTGATTTATTTTTTCCCATTTCCAGGAACCGAGTACGGGTGGCTGAGAATCCCAAAATGTTGGGTGAGACTATAGGGATAAGCCTTTAGCTTACACTCTATGTATGACCAATTCCTAAAGCCAAGCATACTAGCATACACCACAATGTACAAGGGTACAACCTCCTATATAGGAATCCCTAACACATGCTTCTCATGATATGTACACATGCAACACATTATAGCCATATGCTACATGTTGTATCCCACATGCTACTTGCTCCTTTACCATTTGTGGTGCATATCCCTCTCGCTTTTATTTCCACCTTCCATCTTGAGATAAAATAAGACCACTATGCTAAACTTGTAATCTCTCTGACATTCCAATCAGTCTAACAAAGTTCATTTCATTGTATTTACACTCTCCCTAATCTACTTGTAAGGGTAAGATCAACTTCTGGCACCATGTGGGAAAGGCCCTCTAGTCACCTAGGAAGGATAAATGATGAGATTGTCCAATAGCAAGAGGGTGCAAACTCTCTGGCCAATGATTATAAAGCAAGCCTATATAGAGGTGACCTTCTAATCAATCAATGACCTTCTAGTTAGATCCCGTCAGGTCCTTAGGAATTGATTGCAGTTGATCGCATGCCTCTACTTCTGTATACGCACCACGATTGCCCTTCGTTTGGTAGAGCACATTAATGCTACGTTCTAGCGCTTCCAGAGCATATCCTTGAGCGTCACCAAACCGACACCTCCAATCCACATCTTACCCTACTTCTCAGCAATGTTTTCATCATACTCAAGCCTACTACAGCTTCACAAGCAGCTTGTGAACCTCGTTGCGGTGCTGATAGCCAGCAATTCCCACCCGCGGGCGACCCCTGCTCGACCTTTAAACTACCGCTTCGTAGCTATGACCGACATTAGACATGCAGACAAAGAGAGGGAAATTGGCCCTTATTAAGAACCTCTTCCCATAGTCTTGCCTGCCACCAGAGTGATGTCCATTCTTAGCAGTGTTTTACTAGTATTTTTCACTTTTAATTAGAAGCTTGTTCTTGCACTAAAAGGGTCCTTGCTCCAAGCCCTTGTCTAGCTACCTTTCTTGCAAGTAGCCGGCTTGATCCAATGGAAATTGAGCTTCAAGGGAAGAGCTCAAGTTGAGATACAAGTGCATTTTTAAGGCATAAAGCGTCAAAGCCATTCAAGTGAGAAGCATTAGCTTCAAAGATTTGAACACAATTGAAATGTATGCCAAATTTGATTTGTCACTTTGATCATATGATGAGCTACCTTTGTAAACGGGTTTAGACACTACTGACACACTCAGTGTACGGTAAGACTGCCCATAAACATGAGCACACACACAAGCACAAAATGTTATGCATGTGTGTATTACAACGCTGATCAAGAAGGATGCATCCTCAACACAAGGGACCAATGACATGAAGACAACAAATGACAACGACAATGCCATGAGGATGAAGATGACGACAACAACAATTAACGACATGAAGACAAATTCTGGAGGGGATACACATGATTACCCCCTCACATAAGATGAATGAAGGAAATTTTCTATACTACCTAGGACTACTAGTGAACCTACTAAGTCTCACTTGTGAACCATAGTGATGAATCCGATTGAGAACCACTATAATTTATCATGACACATTGATCCATGGTGATGAATCAAATTGAACCACTATGATGTATCAAGTAAATGAATCATGTTAGCTTAGGAGTACATCATGACAAGAATCCATGAACCAAAATACATGAAGTCATTGTACACCCCAAGTTTGGCTTAAGGGGGTGATTGTAAGGGTAAGCCCAACTTGTGGCACCATGTGGGAAAGCCCTCTAGCCACCTAGGAAGAATAAATGATGAGATGGTCCAATAGCAAGATGGTGCAACCTCTTTAGCCAATGATTGTAAAGCACCAACTTATATAGAGGCTACTTTATAATCAATCAATTGCACCTTGAGTCCTATCATTGTGTCTACTCTCTCTCTCTCTCTCTCTCTCTCTCTCTCTCTCTCTCTCTCTATTCTTGCTTTTGGCATAAGCTAACCCTAATCACCATCTCTCTAATCCTAACCCTAACACCATGCTTAAGCTAAGGCTTCATCCTCCATAGCCCTAACACTAATCATTGGTGATCAAGGAGTACGCTTTTGCATCCATTAACCCATCAAGTGGTATTAGAGCCAACGGTTCTACACTTAGGCCGATTGATTTGCATTGCATTAGCATCCCTCATAATCTTACACTCTAATCACTACTTGGGCATGAGCATGCTCCACTACCCTTTGGTGAATATGTGATGTGAAGATTTCACTTTTGCATTTTTGGTTGCAATTAGTGTGTGTGTGTTTCTTTGCATTTGAATCTCTTGATTGCATTTAGTGAAGTTTTTAGCATAATTACCCATTTCAATTAGTTTCTTTTGATCTTACAATACATCACATTACTTGTGTGTGGAGCAAGTGCTTGTCAAGAGCTTTCCGTTGAGCCCAAGCATTACATCACATTACTTGTGTGTGGAGCAAGTGCTCGTTAAGAGCTTTTTGTTGAGCCCAAAGCATGATATTTTTGGGAGGGATTAAGCCTCATTACCACTGAGTGGAATTGCACAAGATTTTGTTTTGAAGCTTCTTTGTTTTCCCTCAGTAGTTCAACAAGTGTGTGTGAAGCTTTGAGCATTTAAGGCTTCCCAACATTCTTGGAGCCTCATAACTTTTCTGGAGTTTGTGCCATCAAGCATGAGGTGAGAACCTCCTAAATATAGGAGGCAAGGTTAAGTCAAAGGCCTAAATAAATACGGTGCTCACACAAACTGGCGGATTTCAAATTTGCTCAGGCAAATTTATTAGATCTCGTCAGGTCCTTAGGAATTGATTACAGTTGATCCGAGGTCTCTACTTCTGCATACGCACCACAACTGCTCTTCATTTGGTAGAGCACATTAATGCTACCTGCTCGCTTCCAGAGCTTATCCTTGAGCGTCACCAAGTTGACACCTCCAATCCACATCTTACCCTGCTTCTCAACAATGTTGTCATCATACTCGAGCCTACTACAGCTTTGCAAACATCTTGTGAACCTCGTCGCGGCGCTGATAGCCAGCAATTTCCACCCATGGACTACCCCTGCTGGACCTTGAAACTACCGCTTTGTATCTATGACTGACATCAGACTTTTTTAACTGAGCGGATGTTAGTTAACAGAAGATGCTAAAGGCCCGAGCCTTACGTATACACATCGAAGATCAACATGAAGAAGTAGTGAAGATTTGGGTCACACGTTTTTCATAATTTCCTAAAATGGCAATGTATTGTAATTTCCCGATTCAATTCAAGCCATTGTTATATTTTTAATGTGTTACGGGCTCAATGGGAGTTCCAAGTTGTAAAGATCAGGTCAGTTAGTGTGCGTAGGTTGTAGATTCAGTAAGTGGAGGAGCCCTAAAGGCCAATATACTATCAACTGAACAATCATGACTAGTACTCATCTTGTTTCAAGAACACCTATATGAAAGACAAAAGATCAACACAGAAATACAAACACATGGGATGGATAACATCACAATGCACTTTACAAAAACAATAGTACTATAGAGGTAACAAATAGATATTTGTACCAAAATTGAAGATCAAGGCATATGAAGTGCAATCAAGACCCTCCCAAAGTAGAAGGCCAACTAAGTGAGAAGCTTGAAGCTTTCTGCAAAGCTTTGGGCTTGCTTCCCTTTGTGGACTCATCATGTCCTCAGGGCCTGGCACTTCTGTATACATTTTATGTGCTAGCTCTTGTTCACCGCATCACCCCCAGGGGGGTTTGTTACCATGTACACATGTAGTAGTGATGTGTGTGGACACACTTAGGACCGTTGTGACATTTTTCCCTCACTAGGAGGTCCCCCCCCGTGCATTGTATATACGTCCATCACTCTAGGGCTATCTTATCTTTCCATTGCATACTAAGTAATACACTCTTTGTTGTGTTCCTTGAGCTTCCTTTGTCTTCTCCAAGCTTTGTGTGTTTCCCTGCAACCCTAATCTCAACAAATTGTTGGCTTGGTCTCTGATCCACTCGAACAAAGAAAAACTCCAATGACATTCATTGTTGATTTTTCACGATTCTTGGGGCAGTTTGGAAGTATATGTTCTACTGCACAATCATCACAAAATCCAAAAATATTTGTGTGCTCACCCTTATGTGGACAAGCTTGTGCTTAATAATTACCTCCACATCCTAACAAGGACCTTCCTTTTGAGTGGCTTGTTGTGCCTCCATTTGTTGTCTTGTCCTAGGTGGGTACCTTCTAAGTCTGTAGTTGTGATTTGCTATGAACATGAGTGTATTTTCATCCATCATATAATGATTCTTTGTTGGTTGAAAAATGTATAAAGGTTTTGTAGCCTTGTCTGAGCTTACCCAGGAAGGATAGCCCTCATCAGCATACACAATACATTCAGGCTCTCTTTTGTAGGTCTTTAACACTAGGTTGGTAATGGGACACTTTTATGTCCTGGACACTTTTATGTCCTATTAAGTGACCATTTTCCTTGAATTATGTCAAGGGTTTCAAAATGGATTTTGAGGTGCTATCTGTCTAAAAAGTTGTCTCATGAGCTGAAAAAAACTCTACATTTTTTTGGAATATCAATTCCATCTTTAACCTTGTCCTTGCACAACATTTCACAACCTAAACTATGTGAAAAAACGGGTTCTGTTTTTGGCTTTTTTCAACTTTTTTCAACTATACCACTCTAGAATTCATGTTTGTGAGGGCTATAACGCTAGAGAACTATCTTTAGTAGTCCTCAACATGTCCTGATGCTTCTAGGGAGAAATATAATGTTAAAGTTGTAAGTTATGACCAAATTACAAAAATTATCAAATCCTATTTTTTAGCCAATTTTAGCTCTTCTATGATTTTTTTGGTGGCTTTCATGATATCCAAATGCAGTTTTGATTTTCTATGTCGCATATTGTAACATAAAGCTAATATTCCTTGAGTTTTGGGGCACCTAATACCCTATTTTGCGTAGTAGACAACGATGGTTGATTTTTTCAATTATAGAAGAAAACGAAACATTCTAGTATATCAAGTATAGCTTTTTCAATATTGTCAGTTTCTTGTGAAAACTACATGCATTTTGTAGGTAGTAACCATATCTAGTCATAAGGATCAAATTTGGCTAGATATTGAATAATTTCTATGGGATTCTACAACTCATAATGTTGAACCCAGTTTTTTCATGTTTGCTGTATTTAGCACTTCATCTTTGTCCCCAAGATTCCCCTAGGTAAGAGATGTATTATTCTTTTGACATGCTCCATGGCTCCTTATGAACCTAAAGGACAATAGGGAACTAAGAAAACATGCATATATTATTTGTATTGAGTGTGGCTATAGAAACTTTGATGATAGGTTTGCAGAATGGTAAAAATTCAACTTTTTTGTACCTATTTCTTTTGGCAAAACAAAAAATAGTGTGTGAGAAGCAATCATATGTTCTGATCACCAACCCATTGAAGTTAACTAGGGAATTTATCTCAAGTCCTACAAAAATCTCTAATCTTATTTTTATGCAAAAAAACATAAGAAATGACTGTTTTGATGAAAATGTACTGGTCCATCAACTTTGAAGGCTTGGTGTGACCAAAAGATGAGAAATTTTACAAGGTTCTTATTTTTTCCATGGGTAGTAGGCCTTGAACCTCATGAAAGGATTTTACAAAATGAGTGGATCTACTATGGTTTTGGAGGTTTTTTTCAAAACCCTGAAAGGACACTTTTTTGTCCTGTTAGGTTACCAACCTAGTGTTAATGGCTCTTCATAATATGAATTCATTGGAAATATTTTTTGACTTGTGAGTGCTTCTACAGGTTGCGTAATTGAACAATTTCCCTATTGACTTGAGTAAAGGAGGATGTTGGCCCAAAACAGGTTGAGGCTTATCTCCCCCTTGTGCTACGTTATTTGGGCCTATTTGGTACCTCGACAATGGGGGCAAAGGTTGCACCCCCGGAGGTCCATATGTCCTTTCCCTCATGTAATTTCTGTTGTAAAAACACTCATTGGTCTCATGATTGGTATACTTCTGCTTGATTGCACACCACTTCAAAGCTCACAATAAATTTATTGTTGGTGGCGGTTATTGCCGTAGGTTCGGATATGTCAATAGCTTTGGTACATTCTCTTGATCACTTCCTCAAACATATGATCCACATTTGGTGCACTTGAAGCCAGAACACTCGCTTTGTTGTCGGTTTGCATGTAGTTGAAGAGGCATTATTGGTAGTATGTTTTGCATCCTTTGATACTCTCCGTAAACCTTGCGATTGTCAATTAGATACAATGCTTCTCTAGTGACCTATTCAAATGTGGTGCACGCTTTTAAGTACAGGTCCTTTTTGAGAGTTTATTTTCTCAAGACCTCTATAAAGAGAGATGATAATCTCTTGTCTTGTGGTAACTCTCTGAAGTGAAGCGAAGCTTCCTTCACTTTTTTGTTCTCTTTCTGCTTAAAGGCGTAGATTTGGAAATTTTTCTTTTTGAGAATTTCTAAGCAAAATCTCGCAGGAGTTGCTTTATATTTAGGAAACCTCTGTTGTTCAATGGGTGGAACCATGTCAATGTTGTTCCTTCCAAAGGTAACCCAAATCTCTTGTACTACTGTCTGTGGAAATTCGCTACTTGTTTAGCACTCAAAACTTGCTTAAAGAGTGAGCCATGTGCATATGGATACCCTAACCCATTGTACTTCTTGGCAACACAGTTCACCACTTGACATGGTCACATTCGTTAGGTTCTCCTAAAATGACATCTCTAGCTTTATATCCCCCACTAGGAACTATAGTTGGAGTTCTCTGTGCAACTCTCTCGTTTGGATGTAGATCCCTCTCTTCAGTCTAGGTTTTGGGGGCTCTCACAGTATGGATTGTGCCTAGAGCTTCATACCCCGGTGTGTGGTCATTAGAACCCTCGAGCTTAAGGATCCCATTGGTCTTAGTATTGAAAATTGAAATTGACTGAATGAGTCTTCCACCGTGGTTTTATTTGGACTCACTCTTTCAAGCTTTGGTCTAGTCTCTAAAACAGTTGGTTTAATCATGCTAGGAGTGACATACTAGTCCTCCAAAGTATGTATATATCTCTAGCTCTTTATGGTCTATAGTAGAGTATCTTTGCCCATACTTATCAAGCATGATTACATGGGTATCTCTACCTTCTATGTATGTGAAAACATACAAGCATTTTTTTTGACAACTCTCTTATGTAGGGCATGTCGCATTGATAATAGAGCATTTGCTCTTTGTCGTAGTACTTGTACAAACCCACATGAGTGTTGTCCGTGTGGACTCAAGTCGTCTTATTGACTCGTCTTAGCTTCGCATGAGGAATGTCGAAGTTTGGCGGCTTGTCTTCGGGCTCGACATCAACTTTGTCTTTGGTGCCTGTCAATCTCCATTTTTCAACAATGTAGGGATTTTGCACAACTAGGCACATTCATCAAAGTACCATTGTAGTCCATTGGCTTTATGCCCTTGAACTCACTAGGTCTTTCTTCTAATTTTATGTTGGGAGAGGGAGAGACAGATTGCTTGGACAATTCAACAATTACTCACAAACATCACCATCAACATGTCACTTTCTCTCCCAAATCCAAGAGCACACACACCTAGACTAAACACACACACACACACACACACACACACACACACACACACACACACACACACACACACACAAAGAGCATGGATTTGACAAGGACATAGTGTAAGAGATGTAGAGATAATTAAAGGGTATACATCATGATTTAGCATAGTCTAAGAGAGAAGATCAGATAATCTTGCAAGTGAATGGCCTAAAATCATAGCCCCAAACTCCATGGCATCCCTTCTTGTGGTGTTTGGTATTTAATTTATTATTTGAGTTTTGGGTGCCAAAATTGGAGTCCCCTCTTTTACATGTAGTCCACTTTAGTACTTGAGTGGAGAAAATCAATTGCATGTCCCATAAGGGTGAGTTCTCACTAGAGCTATTTACAAGCATCCAGAGTGGCTTATTGAATAAAAAGTCTAAAATACTGTGCAAAGGTAAAATGGTCGAGAGGGTTATTATTTGCAAGCGTCTTCTTTTCAACTCCCAAAATTCTAATCTACAAATCATCATCAACTCGCTATTAGTAAAATTTGGTCAAAAAATTTGACTTGATGATACCCCGATTTGAGGTCAATTTTGCTGAAAATGTTTTCCCATTTTAGTTTTTCAAATTAATCATTCACTCTAGGAATATGGAACCTATTCTTGATGGTGATCTTGTTTAAAGCTTTGTAGTCGATACACGTACGAAAGGTTCCATTTTTCTTCTTAACAAGAAGTACTGGAGCTATTTACAAGCAGCCATAGTGGCTTATTGAATAAAAAGTCTAAAATACTCTCCAAAGGTAAAATGGCTGAGAGGGTTATTATTTGTCAGCGTCTCCTTTTCAACTCCCAAAATTCCAATCTACAAATCATCATCAACTCATTATTAGTAAAATCAAATAGATAGCACATAATTAACCATTAAGCTAGCTATCCCAATTGCAGTTAGCCACATACAACATGAGGGTGCCCACTCTCGTAACACTTTACACAATAGCGATCCATACCGTCTTTGTAAATTTTTGCACTATGTTCATTTTCAAATTGGTATTTCAAGTGCAGTAATTTCATGGTTGGTGCAGGTTGGGATGGTCCTGCTCCCATATAAGTTCCCTCTTTGAAACTCACACTTTTGAAGCCCTAAGCCATGTAGGTGTAAGATCTCTTTGAAGAAATATCAGATAGATTTTTCTCAAGAATTGTCTCTAAGGTCAGCATCATCTGCCCCTGATTCACACTCTTTTTCATGGAAATGTGACTAAACTAGTCTTCTACATTAGGGTTTCTACTATGATTGCAAACACATCAAGAGAAAACACTATTGCACAACCTTGATCTATCACCTCTTTGGTGGCTCCCAAATCCTCGAATTGGAATCACCTTAAGCTGCACACTCTCTAGCCCTTGCAATCCGTACAAAAAACACTTTGTGGCTATGAGTTTACGGCCTTTCTGCCAGTCAAAAATTTGGAATCAACAAAATTTTTATCGTGCTTTTGGAAAAAAAATCAATTTTGCTTGTAGAATCCTCAAATCAAGTCCAAATTCAATTTTGAAAAAACCACTAGGCTTCTTGTGACTAGTTCTAGCTATGGTACAAGTCTGGTCTCAGTCTATAACAAAGGAACATGAATCCCGATTTATGTACCTTTATGGAAGAATGTAATGAAACTTGACACACAACTTGCCCTTGGTAGCTTGACCTTAGCTATATGCTTTTTGTGTGGTTTGGACTAGTTTAAGTCAATCAAAAGTCAAACCTTAGGTCTATCTTTGAGAATTTTGGCTTTGAGGTGTGTTTGCCCCTTTTGACCCACTTTTTGAATTCTTTTGGCTACCTAGCTTTGGGAAGTATTGCTCACACTGACCTCTGCTATAGGCCGGTATAATTTCAATCCAAAAACTCAAAAAAGGTACATGGATCGTGATTCATGTTTCATTAAATCTGAACTTAAAAGTTGTCCTACAAGTTACTTATGTTGTTAATAGCCTACTCCCAAAAACGTTTTGGATTTGAATCACTTTTTGCCAATCAAACTTGAATTTCTTTGTCTGCTTTGCGGTTTTTTTTTTGCTCTTTTAGCCAATCAAAATTGAATTTTTGTGTTTGCTTTGTAGTTTTTGACTAGTTTATGATGTTTTGCTCTTTTAGCCAGCTTTTTCGGTAATGTTTTCTTTGGGAAAAATGTTTTAAATAGTCTCAGAGCTACCTATTGCTCAAATCTCCAGCGAAAATCATGACAAGGTATATGGATCACGATCCATGTTTGATCTCATTTTGGCATGAAACTTGGTCAGCCGTCTATGCCATGTAGATGCTAATTCCAAAAGTAATTTGAGTTTGGATCACTAAAAGTTGAAAAATCCCAAGTTTTGGTTAAAGTCCCAAGATTTTGAAGGATTTTTTACAATTTCTTCATTTTGAGGGTGTTTAGGGCATGTCTAATGAGCTTCGTGTTTCCACATTGTAGGAAAAAACAAAATGGAGGAATACCCTCTTCCGACCAAGTTTTGCTATACAGTCAAAGAGCTTCATGAGGAGTATGGTCTGAGCATGGAGGGTGTGCTTCCAAAGAATCTTACGGAAGAAGACCTCCCTGATGACCAGTGGATGACTGTTTCAAGCAACACTACCAGAAGAATGCGAAGATTTACTTGAATCATGTGAAGCCAAGTCTGGTTGATGATTGCAGGTTCCTGTTCCACAAGGTATACCAAGATCCTCCATCTTGTGGGGAGATCACTTCAAAGTATGCGCACTGCTTTGATTTTGAGAAATTCCATGCGACAACAAAGGACCCTGCATGCCATAAGGTCTCATGGGTGACGTTTGGAGAGATTGTACTCAATATGTGTGCCAGCCACTCGGGAGGGTTGGAGCGGAAGGTTGAAACGTGGTAAAGGGAAAATAATGCCTCCCACGGAGACCACCCGTCATCTATTATAAAGCCCCACCTTACACAAAGTGGTAGTAATCTCTGTATAGAGGTAGAGCCCCCACATCATCACATGTGGACACCTGACTATGTTATAGACGTGGAAAGTATTTTTGAGAGAGTGCCTCAGACATGTGTAGCTATATCTGATAGGCTGAAAGAGTTGAGAGCAACTCTATAGAAGAATAAGGAAACTTTGTTAAGAGCAGAGGGTTCCACTGCTGTTGCAAAGCGGATAAAAGATGACATAGAGCACTATAAAGTATAGCTTGCAAAACTAAAGCAGGAAAACCCTTGCAATGATGAGGACATCAAAGAGGTGGAGGCTAATTTGGGAGCCAGTCAATGCATGCTTCACCGACTTGGAAACAGTGAGGACATGAAGAAGCTTGAGAAGGAGTTTGATCTGCAACAACAAGTAATCCTTGACATCCATGCCTTGAGAAAGTGGTTTTGGTATTTTTGGTAGTGTTAATAACTTATATTTGCTGCTGCATTGATAATTCTAATACATTTTGGTGATTTATGGTAGTTTTTGATACTTCAATTAATTTTCTTAGTATTGGTAGATTCTAGTGGTCTGGAAGTTTTGTTTTTTTGGTAGTTTGAAAGCTCTTGGTATTGTTTTAGTATCTGTAAATCCTGCTTTGGTAATTTTGTCAGCATTTGATCCTCTTGCTTATGTATGGTAGTTGCATATTTTAGGTCGATTGGTAGCTTCAGTTAGATTTTTTTTAATCTATGCTATTTTGGTAGTTTTTATACATACTGGTAATTTTTGGGTCTGTTTGGCTCTACTTTCTTATTTTGGTATCTTTTATCATGTTGTTTTTAGACACTTAATAGTCTAGTAACTTTTCTGTTTTGGCAATCTTGGTAGTTTTGGAAGTTTTGGAGGCAATGGTAGTTTTGGTTGTGTTGCTAGTACCTTTAAACCTTTGTTGAAAGCTTTTGGTAGTTTTTGGTTATGCTTTGGTAGTTTATGACGTGGATCTAACAAGGTTTTTTTGGTAGTTTTGGTTATGTATGGGTAGTTTATTTTTGTCTTGGGTATATTTATAATGCTTTTGGTACTAACTGGTATCTTTTGGTACTATTCTGGTTTCTCCTTTGGTGGTTTATGGTTGTTTTCTATCAATGGTGTTTTTGTGGTATTGGTAGTTTTAGGTAGTTATGGTAACTTTTGACAATGCTCTTTTGATAGATGTTAGGGTTTTTGGTTTCTCTTCTTATGTTTCTACTACTAATTGTTAGCTCATGGTTCTGATTTGGCTCTATTTTTTGTAGTTCATGGCTGTCTTTTGTCATTGATGACTTGGTGGTCTTTGGTACTACTTGGTAGTATGATGGCTTCAGTATTGCCTGCTAGTGTTTGGGTACTTATTTGTGACTGCTTGTATTGCTACTGGTTGGCAACATGCTGAGTTTGATATGTTGGAGGCAACATGGAAGGAAGCACAAGGACACACCCTCTTTGTGAAGTAGATGGTTGTTGATGTTAGACTTGGGAAGCGATTCACATTATATCCTAGACCCCATGTTGTTGATTCGGTGGGTATGATCCACATGTTTGGCATGTGTGTTGCATGTGGTGAGTTGTTGGAGTTTGCAGGGGTTGTTGGAAACTTTAGGCTTGAGTGTCGACATCGGTATCATCCCCTTTGCTTCACTGCTTTTTTACAAAGCATGGATCATTGTGCCAAACCTTATTGCACTATGATGATCTCCGAGGTGGAAAAGTCCTGGGTTAATGGGCATCATGTTGTGAAGAGTAAGTATACGCATGTTTTGCAAAATCATATGCTTACCTGCACTGAATGTGAGGTTGGTTGTAAGTATGTGTTATATTTCTCTATTTTTGCATAGGAAGAGGATGTTGATGTGGCTGGGCCCAATGGAAGAAATGGAGAGGCGGTCAAGGATGGGCAAGGTGCCACAAAGTCTGTTGCAAGTACTCTATGGGAGGAGGATGGGGTTACTAAAGAGATAGGGGATATTCTCCATGATTTAAAGTATGGTAGTGTGGAAGGAAAAGAGACTAAGAAGGGACAACGCTATGATACCATGGGGGATAGTGAAGGAAACAGTGAAGGAAATGGTGGCTCAAAGGATAAAGATGCTAAAAAGACTAAAGACAATATGGGAGGTAAAATCCCTCACATAGTGGAGCTGGATGTTTCCGAACCAGATGTTGCTAACACAAAGCTTGGAGATCAAATCACTAGCAAGGATGAGAACAGGGAAGGTGCAGCGGTCAGGAAGGGAGTGGAAGAACCTAAAGGGGCACAAAAAGAGGCCAAGCAAGGTTGGAAGCCAACAAGGAGGATGAGGGGGAGGCCGAGAAGGGGTTGGAAGCCAAGAAGGGGGATGAGGGGTGGGTCAATATGGGGGTGGATGCCAAGGACGGGAAAGGGGTAGATGATTTTAAATAAGGGGAAGGGGCACATGCCAAGAAGGGGGAAGAGCTAGAAAGGGGGAATGCAGGCAACATGAAGAACAAGGACGGGCCTGAGGATGCCAAGGAGGAAGTGGCAACAGAGGATGACAAGGAGGAAGTGGTAGCAAAGGATGCAAAAGTGGACAACATCAATGACCATGTGGATCCATCTGCTGGTGATGCTGTATAGAATTTGACAAGTGATTCGACTGATTTGACGACCCTGTCAGAGCTTTTTTGTGTGCAAAGAAATAAGCGTAGCCGCACACCCTCGGCTAGTTGTCGTGTGCATGCAAATTGTAGCCTTTCTTACATGCTTATGTATTTCGCACAATGTGCATTTCATTTCACTAAATCAATTCAACTTTTGGCCTTTGTCTTTCATCTCTTGTTCTCTCTATGATATTTTGGTGTGTTCAACTTGTAATTGTGCTCCAATGTTAATATTCATTTCCAAACTAAGTACTACACACTACATTACCAATTTGGTACTAGATAGTACGAAATTGGCTCTATTGAATACCAAATTTGGTACTTTTTGGTGACATACCAGTTGTGGAAGACAAATTTGTGCTTGATGAAGCTTGTAATGAGGGCTGAAAATAGGCTCAAAAAAACCGCACTTCTCATTTGTTGCACAATCAAGTCCTTTCTCTTCTTCTCACTCTCCACTTGCATCAATCTGTCCCGTTCCAACATCCATGAAAACCTTCCCAGACACCTCCCTGCTATCCTCTTCTCATTGGGAAAAAATGTCAACTTCCGTACACCACATTGGGAGCAATCCCCCTTCAAGAATTTCTTGGCATGGTATTCACTATTCAAGGAGGCTTTGGGCACATGATGGATTCCCACATACTAGTGATGTGCTGACATACTGCTTGGTTTGCAAAACACTCTCCTATAACATCACTTCTACAACATATGGAGCACGTGCAAAGGTGAAATTTCTCATGATGCCTAAACTTGTTTTGCCGCATCTGATTAAAAGCCTCTTTGAAATAGAGCAGCTGCACATGGGATACACATCAGCAAGTAGGCCGCTCTTTCAACTTCCGAGCAAAGTATGGCTTTAATTCCTCAAAGAATCTAAGAGACACTCCCACTGTAGGGTGAGCCTTTTTAAATCTTTGGTATAGCTCAGCCAATGGCATTAAAACAAAGAACGTTGGAAAAATCCAACTTCATGCAGATGGTAAAATTCCATTCATGCAGAAGTGCCAAAACTGGCTAAGGACAATACCAAATACGGTAATGTAGAACCATGTTTGGTAGTCTACCAAACTTCAAACATCCAAGCTCATCACCCATGGTTGCAACATTCTAAGGAGGACTCACACTTCGTTGGTATCCCTTTATATTATTCATAAGGGTCTTGGTGCTTCTATATTGTCTAAGCTATCTTGAGTTTGAATTTTGTATTCCTCCAAATCAATGATTAGAGAAGCATGCCCTCTACTATTTTCACAATAAATTGGCATTGCTTTGAATCGCAAATAGTGTTTGTTTGATTTAGATTGTGAAAGATCACTTTCTTTGACGTACTCACCATCGTTGTCCCCAGTGCTTCCAAAAGATAACAATGTCCTCCTTTTGCATTGTATAAAGTCTTCAATCTGTTCTCTCATATCCTTGTACTTAGGTTAGCATTCGTTAAGTTTTCTATAGGGAGAAGACCAAGGCCCCATTTTTGGATTTTCTCTAGATTTTTTTTGTATTTTCTATGCTCCCAACTATAATCATTCTAAGAAAGGATTTCTCTTGAGAATTTCTTGGGATCAAAATTGTTGGGGGAGGCTGGGAGAGAGGCACCTTTTGCTTGGTTGGTGGCAAGTATTCTCTTCATCCTGCAGATTTAATGTTGAAGAGGATACCTTCTCATTATTATGGACATTCTTGTCTTGTGGTAAATGAATCTTTGAGGACACCTTGTCATTATTATGGACATGCTTCTCTTGCGGTAAGTGAATCTTTAAGGTTGATAATTTATCTTGTGCCCAACTATTCAATGCAACTCGGGTGTCTAGGTATGTCCATTCCCAAAGCAAACCATGAAGGCACAAACATATATAGAAGACTTCTTGCATTGATGTTGCTCTTGCATATGATGTGTATCAATCAAAACCCATGTAGTCTTTAGCAAATTAAGTAAGTCCCTTGCATTTCAGGCAGAGATGCTTTCTAAGCACTCGTTCTCCATGTTTTGATGAAAGAGCACAAGATTTGTAAGCGAAAGTTGCTAATTAAGCACAGAAGTGGCCTCTACTAGAGGCATGCCAACTATTGTAATAACAACGGAATCTCTCTCTCTCTCTCTCTCTCTCTCTCTCTCTCTCTCTCTCTCTCTCTCTCTCTCTCTCTATGCGATTTCCCTCTAAAGTAAAAGATCAATGCTAAGGCCTCATTTTAGGGCATGGTTATCTAGTTAGGGAAAAATTTAGGCCTCTATCTATAGTAACGAGATACCAGGATCATATATTTCTTGGACTCTCTATTTTTTTAGGTATACTGCTACCTTTTGTATATGAACCCATGAGGCTCTTAATACCCACCCTTTATAGGACTAGTAGTGTTTCTCATACCCCCAACTATGGTAGATTAGTTAATATAACATTTCTTTTCTCTTTCTCTCTCCCCCCCCCCCCCCCCCCCCCCCCCCCCCTCTCTCTCTCTCTCTCTCTCTCTCTCTCTCTCTCTCTCTCTCTCTCTCTCTCTCTCTCTCTCTCTCTCTCTCTCTCTCTCTCTCTCTCTCTCTCGCGTGCACGCGATAGATTGGCTATGCGATTTCCCTCTAGAGTGAAAGGTCAATGCTAAGGCCTCATTTTAGGGCATGTTTATCTAGTTAGGGAAAAATTTAGGCCTCTATCTATAGTAACGGGATACTAAAATCATAGATTTTTTGGACTCTCTGTTTTTTGAGGTACACTGCTACCTTTTGTATATGAACCCATGAGGCTCTGATATCCACCCTTTATAGCACTAGTAGTGTTTCACATACCCCCAACTACGGTAGATTAGTTAATATAAAATTTCTTTTCTCTTTCTTCCTCCTCTCTCTCTCTCTCTCTCCCCCCCCCCCCCCCCCCCAACATGTGGTAGATACCATCCCTAGGGCTCTTGATACCCACCCTTTTACATCTCTAGTAGTGTTTTCTCTCTCTCTCTCTCTCTCTCTCTCTCTCTCTCTCTCTCTCTCTCTCTCTCTCTCTCTCTCTCTCTCTCTCTCTCTCTACATAGCGTTTCACTTCTCTCACCTTCCTAGCTAGCAACGTCAATGTCTAAGGCATTTCCAAGCATGACGTAATTTTTCAACAGCCCTTGATTTAAAATAGCATCTTGGTTACCTTAATGTGAGCTGAAGATTAATAATTAGGTACTTGAATTCGCTCAGATGGCTCTTCAGCACGAGGTGCAATTGGCTGGGGAGAGCTAGCACGAGCAACTAGATGACATTAAGGACAATATATTGTGAAGGTAATATTTGGGGCGGCTCACTTAATTAAAGCATTACTCGCTTCATGAATGTAAAGAAGAGAGTTTGGGGGGGGGCAGGGTTTCATGCACTTCAAGCCACACTTTGGATAAAAATATTTTTGAGCTGTCTTATATTCTTAGCGCAACATTGGTGGATGCTATTGCCCTTAGCTTCTTTTGGGTTTAATTTTAAAATAGGGCTTATATATCAAACGTGGAATGCACATAGTATTGCATGAGCAGATAAAATTTGCAAGCAATTTTGGTCATTTTTTGTGATTTGTAGGTGATGTCTTACCTCACATTTAGCTAGGGGAGCACTAGCACGAGCACCATACTGTGCAAAGGTGGGTGTTCTTGGTGATAAACCAAAGTTGTGAGCATAGGAGTTCCATTTTTGGATCATTGAATGCTTCACAAGGTATGCCCTCATATGAAAACCCTACATGATGATTGATAGAAGCATTGAAAAGAGAGAGAGAGAGAGAGAGAGAGAGAGAGAGAAGGAGAGAGAAGGAAAAGAAGAAATACTTAACTTTGTTAAAAATTATCTTGATGATTTAGGGAGTCAAGACCTTTTACTCCTCAAGGAAATGGCATAATCAATCTACCACAATTGGAAGTGTGTGTGTGTGTGATATATATATATATATATATATATATATATATATATATATATATATATATAGAGAGAGAGAGAGAGAGAGAGAGAGAGATTTTATTATCGTCCTCGGAGGTCAAATATGACCTATGGGACCAAAGTTACATGTGACGTGGTATGTGTATGGATGATAAGTGACTCTCAATGTTCCAAAATTATGGTGATGAGAGTCACAATGGAGAGCCCACACTGTGGCTGGGAAGTGTGTAGGTCTAAGTCATGGCTGAAAATGTGAAAGAAGCAAGTTCGGATGTGACCAAAATTTGAGCACTCTAGTAGTGTGTGGTACTCAGACTCTCGAACTTGCAGTGAGCATAATGTGCACAATTGATTTGACTCTTCTCCATTGCCCCAAAGCCCTGTTTTGCATCGAAGGGAATGGGAGCTAAGCCGAATGACTGATAAAGCGTATCGCCGACAAGGGGTTCGGATGTGACCAAAAGTTGAGCACTCTAGTAGTGTGTGGTACTCAGACTCTCGAACTTGCAGTGAACATAATGTGCACAATCAATTTGACTCTTCTCCATTGCCCCAATGCCCTGTCTCACATCGAAGGGAATGGAAGCTAAGCCAAATGGCTGATAGTGCGTATCGCCGACAAGGGGATAGGCTCAAGCATGTAAGTGTGAGTACGGTTTCCTATTTCAGCAAAGAACATGGTTTTGTAGTTGGGGGCAATATGGGTGGTGTAATATATGAAGCGTGACCCACCGGATTTCTCCCAAGCCCTAATACATTGGCGTTGTAGAAAAGCTTCATTCACTTGGGAGTCAATTGAAGCATCATGTAGCAAGTGTAATGCATCCCATCTCCCAAACCACTTCTTTATGTCTTGCATCCATCCCGTGCTCAAGATATTGCTTTTATGTGTCTTTTGAACTTTTTTTCTTGCTTCCTATGCAATTGTAGGAATTTGATGTGAGGGGTTTTGACACATCTTTATCATGTACTCCACAACCCTTTCCATGCCCATAACCTCAATTGGAAGAGATCCCGACTCAAGAAGTAGGAGCATATATGGTGTTTGTGTATTAACTTGGAGAAAGTTTGTAAGCAAACGTTTTTGGAAATTCTCAAACTCTTTCCAAGTAGACTTTAAGATGCTCCCGCCCCACACTTCAACTCCATAAAGAAGAACTGGTGTCACCAATGCATCAAAAAAATACTTCTTGAGAACCCAAAACTTAATGTTTGTCGCATTACACATGTTCTCAAATGCATAATATGCTTTCTTTCCCGCTTCCAAACGATGCATAGCACATTCATGCCACTTGTCATTGGACGGAACCTCAAGGCCAAGGTACCTAAAGCTCTCAACAACTTCAAGTGTCTCATTGTTGTACACAATGCATGGCTTCTCCTTATGGTTGGTTTTCACGAGCATAACCTTTGTTTTGGATTCATTCACAATTAACCCACTATGCATGCAAAAGTTCTCAAGAATAACCATAAGCTTTTGTGCATCTTCTAAAGTGTGTGCTAGAAGCACTACATCATCCGCATACAACAAAAGCATGATTACCGCATTGCAAATAGTGACCTCTTCAATGCCTTTTTCTTGCATAAATTCAAGTACCATTTGTTCCAATTGATCGATGCGTAGACCAAAGAGAGTTGGTGACAACGGACATCCTTGTTTAACCCCTTGTGCTTACAAAAAATTCAGAAATTCCTCTTCCCATGCACAATTGACACATCACCTTCTCATAGATTCAAGAAACCACGAGCATAAACTCACTTGGAACTTGGAGTTCTTCCATCCTTCTCCACAAATTGTTACGTGGAATCATACCAAAGGCTTTCTTAAAGTCCACAAAACAACAATACAATCGCTTTCCTTTCAACCAAATTTCCTCCATGAGAACACGAAGAGTGGCAAGATGATCAATGGTGCTATGGCGTCGACAAAAACCCGCTTGTCCTCTTGCACGCTTGTCATTCTCTTCAGTCCAATCACTCAATTTCGTCTCCATTATGCACCTAAACAACTTTGCCGTAAGATACCCAATCTTTATAGTCCGGTAGTTGTTTACATTCTTTATATTCCCTCCTTTATGCAAAGGCTTGACCCAATTAGTACTCCAATCATAAGGCATATCATGTTGAAGTGCAAGGGTGAACATATCACACATTCACTCATGTGTAAAATCTCCCGTCTCTCCGGCTTGATACCTTGAAGATCTCCCACTTTGCGAGTGGCCGACTTTTCAAGCCCACCACATACATCTTCAATAGTAAAAAAAGAGGGCATACATGGGAGTGAACCATAAAATGACATTTTTTTAGCATTTGGATGCTCATGTAGTTGCCTACAACGTGTGTACATATCCACAAGACTCAAGTTACTAAAATTCTCAACCCGCTTGTCCCTCAACTTTCTCCAAAATCTTCCACATGCACGTGCCTTTTCTTGGACTTGAAAAAAATATTTCTTTACATCCCATCTTCTTCTCTTCTTTTAAATCAATGCCTTGTATGTATGCAAATGACTTTGATAGTTGTCTTTGTCTATAGTTGCATCAAGCTTTATCAAGGATTTGAGAGAGAGAGAGAGAGAGAGAGAGAGAGATAAAATGCTATATTAACATCTTCTAAAGGCCACAATGACCAAAGAGTTACATCATGGTGAATCTGATACAAGCCCCGGATAAGAAGAAAATAATTAACTAACTAAAAAGAAACACTACTAGAGCTGTAAAATGTGGGTATCACGAGATGTAAAGTGTGGGGTACATATACACAAGGCGGAAGTGTACCTCAAAGAAGAGATAGAGTCCAAAAACCCTATGATTCTATTATCTCATTGTTCTAGATAGAGGGGTGATGACTATGAGAGATCTATTGAGCATAGCTGAGGTAACTAGAATATCAAAAATCCCTAGCATTGGGCTTGAGAGAGAGAGAGAGAGAGAGAGAGAGAGAGAGAGAGAGAGAGAGGTTGGTCATATCTGCTATTGAAATTGAGGATGCACAGACAAACTAGAAGTGCTATTGAAATCCACCTCTACAAAATGCATTGTAATTTTGTGTTGTAAGCATTTTATTTCTAATTCTTGTTATTGAATACCTTGATTGAATCGCTAAGGGCAGATCCCAAGCTGTTGTAAAGGCTAAGGTCATATATGTTCAACTTGACACAAAGTTCTTGGAAAATTAGATGGCCAAGCACAAGTTTTAGCATGAGGGTCCACTCACTTGGGTTCCCTTGTTCTAACTTCATGGTCACAAAGCTATCTATCTAACAAGGGAAAACAGCATTGAAGATTTGGCACATAAGTTTAGGCATGTGGGTTATGTGCCAACTCTTGGAGGATTTTTTGCCACAGAAAAAATGCCAAATGGAGATATAATTCAAGTAACCGGAAAGACAAACAATGGGATGAGTCCTTTTGGGGGGACGTGAGTTGCCATTTTGATCAAGAGTTGTCTAAATCTCAAACCTGGGCACATCTTCTTTGGACAAAAGGTGGTGGTGTGTGATAGAAATGATCGCTTAAAATCTTGGACAAGGGAAGTCAATTTTGGTGAGAACTTATTTTGATCTCATCCTATATACTATAATTTATTAGTTTGATTTAATGGGTTTTGTAAATCTTGCCATGATGATGCCTCCAAGTCTGTGCGTGTTAAGTGCACAATCACTTCCTTCTCGGATGATGAGGAATGTTTTTTGTTGTTTGCCTTGGATTGTCTTAACAGGTGAGAAATGCACCTTGGCATGTCTTTTGAGTCTTGGAGTCAAACCATGTCATAATTTGCTAATGTGTCTTGATTTTTTTTCCTAGTTTGATACAAACACATATCAAGAGGACGCTTACTAGTGAGATCCACTTTGGTAATTTGATGGACTATACCATTTATCCTCTTAATGCAACTTATCCACTTTGTATAGCCAAACATAAACTTCTCTTTTTGTTTCTTTTAATTCCTGTATCCAAGCCTCTGTGCTCAAATTTTACGTAGAGTAAATTCAAGTGGGAGCTCTCAAAGAGATTAGAAAAGATTAGTGTCCCCAAAGATGCCCCAGAGTAAAAGAATGCTACAAGCAAGCCATCCATGCACTACTAGGATGCTTTGTCACTAGGGACGTTTTTTTGCGTCGTATAAGTGACAAAAACCACATCGCTATCCGCATCATTATAGTACCGTTGCATAAGTGACGTCCATAGCGACTCAAAAGCATCGTATAAGCAATAGAACATGTTGTCACTTAAGTTTGCTTAAGTGACATAAATAATAATCATTTTTTGGAGTCGTTTAAGCGACATACTGTTCATTTTGTTGCTTAAGCAATGCTATTCTTTTTTTTTTAAGCACATATTTTTCGGGCTCTTGGTTTTACTTGCTTAATTACCAAGTATCTCTCTCCCTCTCTCTCTCTCTCTCACAACAACAAGGTTTGAAGTGGAAAGTACACATTCGGGAGCGTTCTACATATACTACATCAAAAAGACAATTGGTGAATTTATGCAAACATAAAATCTAAAGTATGAATGATCACGATATGGTCTTTTCTTCCTTGACACTATTCAATTAAACAAAAACGATCTAAATAAATTGAAAATGAATGAGAAAACTTGACAGTACAAACAAAATGACTGAAACAAACTGAATATGAATGAAAAAACTTAATAGTACTATACAAGTAGACTAGAACTCTGACTGAAGCACATTGAGTATATAAATCATCAATGTAAGTATATATGCAATGTAAATACCCAAACATGATCATCTATCTAAATGCCTCTACAAATATATATAAGTATCGGACTCATCCGAATGATCCTACTATACCCGAGCATGTGAAGAGTGTCCCCCAGCATGTGAAGACGATGCAATGTGTGCCCGCTGCTCGTCTATCCTCCTACCCTCCTCCTCCTCCTCTTTCGCAAATGAGCTTGATATCTCTCTCGTCATGAACCTCTTGCATTCATAAAAGTTAAATTATATCGATTGAAAATTAAAAACTAATTTGAAAATCATTTTAACTTAAATAGATAATTCAAAGTTACAAATATTACTTACAAAAGGGTGTGTTGGTGAAAGGATGCGCTGTAAGGCTCTGTATCCTTGGTATGTTGCCATCTCGATCTCTGCTAGAGTCGAAGGTCGACTGTAATCTTTGGTCTGTACAAAATAGATCCAAAATTTAGAGTTGTTCTTATTCACATCAAAACTATGCTATGAAAATATATAAATATATACTTACAAAAGTGGCTATGAAGCTGGCCTTGCCCATGCTACCCAAGTGGGACGTGTGGTCGCTAGCCACTCTAGCTTGTGCTGCCTCCTACATTTCATTTATTGAAAATAAAATGATATGAAATTTACATTATAGGTGGATACATAAGTAATTTAATTTGAAATTCAAATTGTAAATTGACATACTTTGTGCTGCGGGAATGCTACCCGTAATCGCATCTCTCGTTGAAAGTGGGTCATTCCATGACTCTTCATGGAATCTCGGAGGTTTCTTATTTTTCAGGGATCATAGCATTCTGTTTATGTTCACAACAAAAGAAAACAATGCATGTTTGTATGTAAAAATATATGTATGTATACACATATATACATATATATATATATATATAAATAAATAAATATAAATAAATATATATATATATAAATACATACATATATATATATATATATACATAATATATGTATGTATATATATATATAAATACATACATATATATATATATATATGTGTGTGTGTGTGTGTGTGTGTGTGTGTGTGTGTGTGTGTGTATCTATGTATTTATGTATGTGAATAATATGTACATGCATGTATATATGTATGTATATACATACATACATACACACACACACCAGTACTTTAGTCAAATTAGATTTAACTCTAGAAAAAAAACACATTCAGATTTCTCTTGTTGTCCATCGCCTCTATATTATAGCCATGGAGACCACTCTCATATGATGGGACATTAAGAAGAGCCTTCAGAGAGAGCGCCTTCAATTTATTATGAAGAGGAACAAATTCCATGTTGGTGTGATAGATGTCAAGGCTTACATTGAAGGCCGTGACGTCAAGGTCGTTCATATGAGCTGGATTGGGGTGTTTATGCTCATGCACCAATGCTTGCACACCGAGATCAAGCTATGGTTAGTATTCTTTATTTTAGTTTTTATATTTATTTAAATTCTTATAACTAATTGTGTCAATAATGTAAATAATATTTCACATGTAGGGATATGCATCTCTAGTTGATGATGAGGATACCATCTATGATCAAGCTACTCATCATTCTCACATACAACATGGTCATGCAATCCAAGAATTGCAAATGGATGTCTTGCAACAATATTTGTCTCCCAATCTTGAGAGCGAGACTTGTGGAAATTATGCATTGCCCAATCGTCTAGTGTCTTTAGTGGAGACATATAATCGCAGACACTATGGGGGATGACATGGAAGATCTCTTCCTAGAGATGGAGAGGTTTTAGCTTTTGGCGTGCTCATTACATGATAACTCTTTCTAGCCTTCCGAATGGAGGACGTGGTCTATTCATTGCACAAAATCTACAAGTCCCACCACATTTAGAGGTGACCCTTATGTGCTTTTGTGGACCTATATATGGATGGGGACCTTGGCATCAAATGGCGCGCTATATCCATAGCATGACCACTTATGGTTTGTGTCTCAATGCAACATCCCTTTTAGATAGAGGCATTACCCATGCAAAAATTCAAAGACTTTATGTAGATGACATACCATATATAGCTGGCTTAATTAATAGTAGTTGGGGAAGGAATGCAAGAACCAATTGCATATTTGTGGAATGCAAAAATGGACATAAACCGGAATACATGAGCATAGATGCTCCAAAATACATATTTGTAAATGCCATTAGATCACTACGTACTACCGGTGATGAACTATTAGTGAACTACGGATTTTATAGTCCAAAAAGAGCACCTCCACCTCTAGATTGAATATGTAAAAGTGTATACAAGAAACGTACACTTGTGGGTTATGTGTCAAATTTCTAAAATTTACACTATTTGATACTATTTAGTTTTTTAAAAAAATTTCCTTTGTAACTGCTAAGTATGTGTTATACAAAATATTAAGTTCGATTTTGTATATAGAATGCGTCTAAGTGATAGGTTCCAGAGTATGATATTGAAAATGATGTGCGTCTACCTTCTCAAGGCATCTCACGTATGCCAATTGAGTGCATGAAACTCCTTCATAAGAGTGATCCAAACAGCTATGAGAGATTAAAGAAACTAAATGGTTTGCATTTTGACAAAGATAATGATGTTTTCAATGACAATGATGGCATGGATGATTTTATTCATGATTGGTACGAAAAAAGTGAAGCATGTAATAATAGAAGTTTTCTTAGAGCAAAAACACTTGAGCAGACCTCTCAAGGTGCAAATTATCACGGTTAAGCGTGAGTTTGCTTATTTTGAACCTCCAAAATCGTTATGCTTGGTGTAATGCATCCGTTTCGGCACTATTAAAATAACGTCTTCTCTGTTGTCAATATTTATTGTATTATATTTGAATGTTTAATACTTAATTTGCATATAGTGTTTGCTCAAAATGTTGTAGGCTACTATCTCAAAAGTTCTTACTCTCAAACATCATCCTTCCTACATCAAGAGATGAAGTAAAAAAGACGTTGAGTGAGCTTGGACTCGATTACAACATCATACATGCATGTTCCAATGCAAAAACGTAATGCAAAAATGAAAATGCATAACCAAATGTAAAACGTCTCGTTATAAACATACGAGAAAATAGATCCCTCGTAAGGTGCTTTGACATTGATATGCCAAAACCGAAAAATGAAAGAAGATTCAGAGTTCAAAGAATTTTAGTATGGACTTTCCTAGCTACAAATTCTCTGCCGGTATTGGTTTGTGTTTAAGTAATACAGGCAAATACTTTTCATTTCATTCTATTTTTTTATCATCATACTAAATACTTTATTATGGATGTAGAGTGCTCAATCAAAGGTTATAAAGCTTGTCCCTCGTGTGATGATTGGTGAAATCTACGTATAGTAAGCATCTCAATAAAAATATGTACCTTCGACACAGACGATTCTTACTCGAAGATCATTTGCTATGCTGAAGAACATAAACTAGACATTTCAATGGAAAGGTCGAGAGTGGACGATGTCCAAAATGGATCACACCCGCAGATATGTACTTAAAGTGAATCGAAGGGCCCATTATCAATCCAGAGTCATAGCTTACAAGCGATGGAGATGATGATCGATCTCAAGAATGGCCCCCTTTAAATCCCTCTATCTTTGTATGGTTTTCTTTGAAGTATTGAAATGATTTGAGGATCGCTCATCTTCTTGATTCTATGAATATATTCAAAAATGTAGGACACTCTTTGTGGAAACATCTTATTGGTTTGAAAGACACGGAAGTATCTCAAAACGACTTAAAATATCAAAATTACAAACGCAACTTGTGGCCTTATGTTTATGAAGAGACGGATCGAAGAGAATATGCACCTACACCATGGGTGTTTACTTTTGAAGAAATTGACACGATTAATCAAAGAATATGATCTATTTGCACACCCATGAGATATGGTGCCTCATTGAAGAATATATTCATTGTGGATGACACGAGTCTTTCAAACTTGAAGTCACATGATTGACATAATTTCATCAAGGTAACCCAATCTTTTTTTAATCGTAACTTCTTCCTCCAACCAAGGGATACTAATTTGATTGTAAATTGATACATGTAGCATGTTCATCCCCTAGTTATTGATGGTTGCTTAATGAGTGATATCCAAGATTTATTCTATCGTTTAAGGAAGCTAGACAAGATGGATCACGTCTAAAGAGATTGATACAAGACCAATACCGCAAAAGAAAAAGGAATGCATCGAGCTTCTTTGTTTGGCAGAGAAAGAGTTGCCGATGTCTTTTCGATATCCAAGTCCACATACTCATTTATCGTATGGATGAAATAGAGATTGCAGATAATGTTAGCACTCGTTGGATGTTTTGGGTTGAAAGATGTATTGGAGTTTTAAAAAGAGTTTTGTTTACCAAAGAGCACAACAAGAGGATTTAATGGCCAAGGGATGGGTGCTTGGAGAGTGCATGTATTACCTTTCAGAGTACCTTGAGCGTGTTGACATAGCTGCTCCTTGGAGCTAGACAATGGAAGAGTCTCCTACATTGTCATATGAGGTGTTATGTGGCAAGGGCATTCCTTGCAAGCTCACAGGTGTAGAATGCTTGAACATATCCACGTTTTTTATTTACAACTCACAATGTATGGAAAGATTTGTCGAAGAGTACGAGGAAGTTTGCAATCCACAAAGAAGACAAAGATCTAGCAAATCTACCAAGACTCAATCTCCATCCATCCTTTCATGGTTATTTAAACGTGTCTCGGACAGCTAGATATTGAGACTAGCAGATCTATGAGAGTACCAACAGAGGATAGTATATGTCAATTGTGTCATATAGAGCCAAAGACAGAGTTACATCACATTTGTCAGTTTGATATAATATGAGATACGAGGCCACTTTCATTGTTTATTCAAAGAGGGCTTTGGATTACTGGCTAGAGTCATGAGATATCAGGATCTGTCTTTGATTGTATCTACTTGAGTTACACAGACACAAAGATAGTTTATTGAGGACAATCCCAAAGACAAATTACTATTTCTTCACGCCAGACATTGGACAGATAGAAGAGCATCCACCACTGCAAAGCTCATTTCATACTCACACTCGTGGTACTCTCATTAATCGAGCATTGGAGCTAGGGAGATTGAGATACCCACGACTGAGGAGAGGAGCTTCAAAGCATCGATGGAGACTACAACAGAGGATTCAAGCCATACTATCCCTACATCAAGAGTATAGATGAGGATAGATTCATCACCTGTTTTATCTCTCTCTTGTATTGGGCACCCATTGTATCAGTGATTACACATACGCAACACAATTTCAACTAGTAACACTTCTAGATTCAATTTAGTATCTCTTTTTTTTGTACTCGGACATGATCAAATTCACCAATTTGTAACAGATTGGTCTCATAGGTCATTTTGGCCCTTTGAAGACGTTAATATATCATTTCAGTACTCTCATAGCTTCTTGTGAGATTGTTATAGTGAGAGTACAGACCACAAAGGGTCTCTTAACTCTACTATTGAGGTGAAGCAAGAATGCCTACTTTCTCCGACTTTGTTTGGATTTTATATTGGTGAGATTGGTGACTATATTGAGACTAGCATGACATGGGAGACACCTAGTACGACTATTTACAGAGGCGGACATTGATGAAGCTCTTCAATGACCGATGCAATACTTTCGTAGACAACGCATGATACCAAGCATCCTCAGACATTGATGATGATGATAATGATGATTTTAGTTTTTCACGTTACTTCGTTTCTATTCTTGTACCTAGACATTGTATTTTTATTTTTGTACCCAAACATTGTATTAGATCCACCAAGCTTGTATTAGTTTGGTCTCATAGGTCATTTTGGCCTTTTGAAGACATTTAATACAACATTTTATTTCTTTGTGTGTGTGTGTGTGTGTGTCCTACTTTTGGGCTAGAAAAAACATTAACAAAGTTTTTTATTTAAAAAAACAGAGATAACAAATTAGCCTCTAAATCCTTAAATTAGAAAACAAGGCTCATGCAAGGTCCAAAGTTTTCATTATGTACTTCTCTAGCAAAGGACTTTCAAAGCATAAAAGATCAAATGTAACTACACATACCTGCAAGCGCTAAAATGTTTTGCAAAAAAAAACACAAAGGCTCCACACATTTGGAATGAACTTCAAATTCAAGAAAAAGTTTCCTTTCACCTTCACAATTTCGTCTCCATGCTCGCTCGCCACACTTAGAATAATTTTGATTGCTCGTCATGCTTAGAATAATCATAAGAGCCTTACCAAGCAACAATGTTTTCCAACCCAAAATATTGATTTGAGCAATCATTAGGTGGGATTACAAGGTGCTATATCTAGAAAAACTATACTTTGGATCATTCAATTGTGCATACAAAGCACGAAAGGAACACTAGCTTGGAACAAAAAATCGCCATAAAGAAAACTTTTCAAAATTCAATTTACGAATGTGGAAGGTGAAGGCAATTCAAATGTGAATATATACCACCAGGACAAGCAAGCCGGGATAAGCTAAGTATGCTTTCAATTATTCATCACATATGACAAAGCTAATCCATCATCCCAATTCTAATAGAACCCAAATAATACCCTAAGCTAATTCAGCATTTGTCCTTGCACTTATTTAAATGCTATTCTAAATCCAACCTTCAATTGTTATTGGTTGGAGTTGCTTATAAATTTTGGTGCAATCCAATTTTACAATCCAGTTGAGGGATAAAGATAAATACTCCATCTTGCATCCAAATTGCTAACCTACAGTCATGTCATATTCATGGTTCATGGCACATGGGCCCTTCTTATAACCAAATGTGATGATGCCTGTATAAGCTAGAGGTGTGCTAAACACAAATTAAACCGTCTTCATTAACTGTATGTGAGTTGATAAAGTCCATTCATTGGGATAAGCTAGCTGTGTGAGGAGACTTTTTACTTGAAATCTCTTGGGAGTTGAATTTTCTCAAGAAAGAAAATTATAGAAATCTTTCACAAGAATTTACCGTCGTGCCTTAAGCCTCTGTATTCCAGCACATCAAGCAATCTGAGCCATCCATTACATTAACATTCTTACAATGAACAGAACGAAAACAGTGCAATCAACAAGATTCCACCAATAAAATTCACGTAGAGAAAATTCCAGCCAGTCATATCACTCACACAGAGTTCTAACCAATCAAATGCAAGATTGGGCATGACGGATGGGAATCTCCCTCACCCCCACTGTTCCGGAACACGGAACAGGCTCGGCCTCCGCCTTGCCTATTCCGGCCCGGAACAGTGGGGGTGAGGGAGATTCCCCACCTCTTAATTTTGATCATTCCATTGTGCCTTTTTCCGGAACATGTGCAAGACACGTATCCTGCGAACAGCCAGCAAAATTAATCCTGGGCAGCCCATTACCTTATACATATTCTTTCCACTGCAAGACAAAGGAGAGTAAGAAAATAAAGAAATTTGAAGCAAATGATATGCTGGCTCAGCGACTTTACAATTACCAAACTTAAAAGAGGGGTGGGAGCATAATGATGGCTCTCCCCATTTTTAAATAAGTGAAAATTCATGGTGGTGGTGAAAGAATGCCACTATCTTGCAGCTCTCCCATCACTTAGAATTACCAAATATACAGCTCCTCCCTGCTTTCTCCTGCCTTAAAAGCATGGAGTAACATTGCTCTTTTGGAATCAATGCATGACCCATAACTTCGTCTTGCTCTTTTAAGGTTCAATGAATGAACCATGACTACAGCCTTGCTCTTTTCAGCTCAAGCTTTGCCAAAGTTTGGAGATGCACTTCATCTGGACCATCTGCAATCCGAAGCGTTCGTGCGGATGCCCAGAGATGCGCCAACGCAAAATCTGAACTTACTCCTGCAGCACCATGCGTCTGTATGGCAGCATCTAACACTTTCAATGCCATGCGCGGTGCTGCTACCTGCGACACGAGACATTATGACACATCATTACTCCAACCAGAACTCGCAATTTAAATTTTATTACATGAGCTGTAAGTAATTACCTTCGCCATAGCAATTGCCCCTCGTGCTGTTACATTTCCATGGAGGTCCAGCTGGTTGGCTGCATTCAGTACTAGCAGCTTTGCTTGCTCGATCTTCAAGCGGCACTAGACATTGCAAGAAAAACGAAGGTCATCCCACATACATGCAACCTTGCTCTCAAAGATTAATACGCAGATTGGACCACAATAAAGTCATGCAGCTTTTCCCAGCACACACAGGTTGATCACTTTAAACTCTTGGCATAATACCTCAGCTAGAAGCGATGTAAAAGCTCCATGATATGCCAAGGGTTTTTTAAAGGCAACCCTTTCTAGTGCTCGATTTCTCATCAAATCAATCCCACGCTCTGCAGCACCCACCAGGCGCATGCAATGATGGAGCCTTCCTGGGCCTAATCTACCCTGTTAAGAAACCCAGCACCCTGAATCACTACAAATACGCACTCATTCATCAGCCAAGGATTAGGTCATCTCATACCTGAGCAATCTCAAATCCACAGCCTTCACCCAAAAGAAGATTGTCTGCTGGTACACGCACATTTTCAAAGACAATTTCTGCATGCCCATGGGGAGCATCATCATATCCAAACACAGTTAATGGCCGTACAATGCGAACCCCTGGAGCATCCATTTCTACCAGAATCATAGATTGTTGCTTGTGCAGAGCAGCATTCAGATCAGATTTCCCCTATGCCCGGACATAAGAAAAATATAATCAAGACCACAGTAACAAGAAGCTTCAATGAGGACGGCGCAGGGAACACCAATTCTTACCATGACAATCAGCACTTTGCATCTTGGATCCATTGCCCCACTAGTCCACCATTTACGACCATTAACAACATAAGTACTTCCTTCCCTGTTCAGAAACAACTTTGCACTTTGTTACTTGCTCACATCACTATCTTACCCACAGGATAATTTTGTGAAACTATATGCTAACCTTATGATTGAGGACGAAATATTAGTTGCATCAGACGACGCAACATCTGGTTCAGTCATTGCAAAACCAGATCGGATAGTACCTTCCAATAGAGGCTTGAGCCACTTTCTTTGTTGCTGTGGGCTGCCATATCTTAACAAAACCTACAAAAAGTAAATACATATAAGCATACTCACAGTATGCTTCTTTCCTTTATGACAACATTGACTTCAAATCACCTCCATGTTGCCAGTATCAGGAGCACTGCAATTGAAAACTTGAGGCGCAAACATTGAACGTCCCATAATTTCACAAAGATGTGCATATTCGAGGTTTGACAAACTCGCACCAAGAAGCCAGTCCTTGTTGTTTGCAGACTGTGACTTTATTTCCTCAACAGCCAAAACTTTAGATGCCAAAGCTGCACTGTCAGCCTGCCAAAAAGGAAACACCAAATTATTTACTCCTAAGTGATAATGCTATCTATGCTTCAGATTACCTCAAAAACTTAACCCTTTATAGTCCTACACTACTTTTCCTATCAAATAATTTAAAGTCCCAATGAAAATATTCACAATCAGAGTTACTGTCTCCAGGTGAACCTAAGGTGTACAAAAATTCATTTTACTGAACATGCTGGGACCATTGGAGGTTGTTTCTTACTTAAAGCAGTTGCAATGTTGCTGCATGTGATAAGCAAGGAAAATAATGGTGAAATCACAAAATAAGTACGTAGATGAAGCACGTCTAGTAATGGTACACCCAGACAGTAATAGAAGTTGTCTATTTTTCCTAGGGACGTTCCAACTTTTTAAAAGAAACAACAATATAGCTACTAGAATCCCAGTTACCCTGCAAGGTCTGTTCCTATTCAACAATGCTCCTCCACATAACAAGCCCAACAAAAAGAACCACTCACTGGTATCCACAAATTCCACAGGCCTTCTGCTTTTGCCTTGTTCTGTAGCTCTGCCTCCAGTGGGTGCACCGTCCAACGTTGGTCAGAAAAGGCATGAGAATTGAACTTGGCTTCATTCGGGTATATGTAAACCTCCATAAATCTGACTAATTTCTTCATAAGCCTTTCCACCGTTGGGGAAGGTGCAAAGCCCCGCAGGTCCATGCCAGAAGCATCTGATTTTCCATATAATCAAGAAATAACAGATCAAAACTGGCAATGCTATATGAGCTTTAAGATTGGATCATGCATGATAAATAATATTGTTAAGGTGTTTTCTGCCATCACCAAGTGTAGGAATTACCTGATAAATGCAAAGGTGCTGGAGGAAGGGCCGACTTTTCTTCTGCAACCTTCAACGCAGTTTTAGTAAGGTAAAGGGCGAATTCCCCAGCAAGATCGCTACCTTTGCCCCCAGAAGCATTGCCCTAAAATAAAAAAATTGACGGGACGTTAATGCGCCACCATGGTTCTGAAAAACATGCAGGTTGTGTCTATCCAAAAGAATGCTGGTTATCAAAATGAGCACACAATTGGCAGGGATCCCTTGTTGCACAACTCATACAAAACGTTGGAGCACTGAGATGGTAACTTAGATAACCTCAATAAAAGTAAATCACAAACTAAAATCAGGCATTCATACAAATCACTGAGAGGTTATGACGACTAACTTGCAAATAGCGAAGGTACACCCCAGCCGAGATGGCTGCTAGTCGAAACAGTGAAAGTCCAACATAGAAGTTCCAGGTTTCCGCTGGCCAAGGAACTTTCTGAAAAAAATGAGCCACCTTGAGAAACTTAAGACGATATCAGAATTAGCAAGCCCTTCATATAACATACTTACTGCTGCAACACAGTAGTCTGTGAGGTAAGCCTCCTGAGGTGGTACACCTGCCGGGGCACCACCATCAAACCCATAGAATGCAGGTCCTGGGCTTTCACGATTGTTTATGTAGTATGGCTGGCATAGTTTACTCACACCAAATCAGCAATCCACACAAAGACAACTAGTCTACTAAAGTGTGATACACAACTAGTCTACTCAAGGCTGAAAATTGATACCATGCAGCTGTAAGCAACATCTGACATTTGATTACCCAGTGTGGAAAGCTCCCAATCCAATACGGCAATGACACGGATCTGGAAATTGACATGAAGTAGCTAAATAGACAATATAGATACCAAAGTTGACCATGAAAATAAAGAAGAAAATTACAAATAATGGACCTCAGTTGGATGAAAAACAAGATTATCAATTCGAAAGTCCCCATGAACAAGCCCAGTTCTTGATCCCGGCTTTGAATCTTCCTCAGGAATATGATTCTTCAGCCAAGATATGAGCCGTAACATTGCCGGATCAGGGTCTGGTTTCCCTTCCCCTGTTGATGCTAGATATTGTTTGGCCCACCTATCAACCTGGCAAAGAAGGAGCTTTTTCAATCATTTCTGGCATATACATGATGATGTCTCACTCCTGGCCTTGCACTCCCTACCTGTCTTTGGCAATAATTTTCTCTGCGACCATATTTGCTAAGGCCAATGGCATCAACATCTGCTGTATGGATGGAAGCTAATGTTTTTGCTGTAGCACGGTACACAGCTGAGCGATCTTCGGGACTTAAGTCCTGAATTTTCCCAAACAGTATTAGGCTTAGAAACAGGCCACATATACACAGGACTTATCCCAGTTGAGATAGAGGAGCATACGCTTAAACCAGGATCTGTAAATATGCGTCCTTGCATGTACTCCATTACATAAAATGGAGTGCCGATGATGCTTTCGTCATTGCACATGCAGTAAACTTTGGGTACTGGAACATCCGTCTTTGCATCCAATGCTGCAAGAACCTACGAAAATTGATGTCATTACTAGATAAGTCTGAGAGTAAACAGTTGAACAATCATCATCATAAAAGTACCTGGTACTCTCTTTCAATGGCATGAGCAGACTGCAGAAGCTTCCCAGGTGGCTTCTTGCGAAGAACATAATAGCTTCTCTTCCCATCATGTCCAATCTCCAAAAGAAACGTTGGATTTGATTGGCCATGTCCAAACTACACAAATGGAACTTATTACTGGCAGCAAAGTTGAGACTGTAGACAAAGTCATTACTTCTTTGGTAAGAGGACACATAGGCCATGACACAACTTGACATTTAAAGTGCTCAAAGTTCTATGTGTTCGAGTAATCTGAGTGTTTAAGGAAGCTTTTCGCTTTACATGCAGGTAATTTACATATTTCATGTGGCTTTGGTTGGTCTTCTTTGACAATTTCTTCTCGTGTGTTGAGATTCAATGCAGATTTTGGAAGTGTACTGTGGAGGTTGTGGCTTGGTGCTGCACGCTGCCCGGCCCTCTTCGCTCAGCCCTACTTTGCAGCTTGCTCAAGGTGACGCCCCCGCTGGCATCCAATTCTTAAAAGTGTTTCTATTGTCAGGAATTCACTGTCCCTTACCTTACACGCATTTCTCCAGTTTCCTCACCATATAAACCATCTTTGCCTTTAGCAACATTTGCGCATGTTTTTGTGCTGCCCTATGTGTGAGCTATGCTGAAGCGATTGCTGTAACAAACTTGGACACCCAAGCGAGAAATTACTAGCAACACACAAACAGAAACTGCAACTACTGAACTTGAATAGAGAGAGAGGAGTCAACATGACAAGCCCCAAAGACTGGCGCCCCTTTCGGTATTTCTTTCTTATTGATGATAACAGAGGTACAACAGCCAGGAGTGCTCCTCTGCAATTGCCAAGCTGATATTTTAGAGAGAGCCCCCAAGGCACACTTATATGTGTTACATGGGGGGGCCCTAAATTGGGCACCCCTAAAAGCTCTGGGCTACAAAAACACAGTCTCCCAAGAGCGTTGCCAAAAGCTGGCGCTAAACAAGTTGTACGGCTACCGTGTCATCAACACAATTCGCGGCGCAAATTATGCAGGGGTCAGCCTTGTGCCAGTTTTTGGAATTGGGTGCTTTTGTCTCACTTTTATTGGACCTGCTCCTCTTGAGAGTCATGCCACGTTATCACACTTGTGACCTATTTCCCTCTTATAAGAAGAGTAGATTACGCATGCAAAACAAATGAAGGACAAAAACTAGCTCTATGCACCCATGCACCACACCACACACATCTGGTACTTGCACAAAGACGACAATCACTGCACAATCACATCACATTCACATCATTATCCCCAAGATCTCAAATACAAATCACGACCATTGTAACGAGACCACTAAAAGAGGCTTGGACACCCAAGCGAGAAATCAATAGCAACACACGAACAAACATTGCAACAACTGAACTTCATTTATATATATATATATATATATATATATATATATATATATATATATAGAGAGAGAGAGAGAGAGAGAGAGAGAGAGAGAGAGAGAGAGAGAGAGAGAGAGATGAAATGAAATGATATATTAACGTCTTCAAAAGGCCAAAATGACCTATGAGACCATCAGATACAAAGTGGTGAATCTAATACAATGTCTGAAGTACCAAGTACAAAATGTATTGAAAGTAAAAATGAAAACTGAAAATGAAGTGTGAAATGTGAAATGTGAAATGTGAAAATGTAGAGTAGGCCCTCAATGACAATCTGGGTGTCGTGCTAGAATGCCTCTGATCCTCTGCTCGAGTCTCCGTCGATGGAGTGTGCTCCTGTGTCTCGGTCGTGGTCGTCTCGATCTCCCGAGCTCAGTCACCTTGTCAATGAGGGTGCCTCTGGTATGAATGCGGGTACAACCCTGTGCTGGTGGTTGGTCTCTTGGCTCCCTCGATCCAAAGAAGTCTGTGATCTGTCTCTGTGACTGTCGTACTCCATGTCTCCTCAACAGACTATCTCTATGTCGGTGTAGCTCAAGTAGATATAAGCCAAGGCATCTCTGATCCTGATACCTCATGACTCTATCTAGGGGTCCAAAACCCTCCCTGAATAAGCAATGGAAGCACCCTCGTATCTCATAATACACAGTGCAGTGGCATATGTAGTGTAGCTCTGTCTCTGGCTCTCTACCGCATAGTTGACATATCCTAGACTCCGGTGGTATCCCTCTGAATCTACCCGTCTCAATCTCCAACTGGTGTGAGGATGTGCGAATCTGACCAATAGCACATCCTAGACCATGAGACAAATGAGTGTCCATGTTGCTTGGACGAGTAACAAACCCATCTCCCGAAAGTTGGAGAAGGTGCTCTTTGTAGAAAGCCATCTTCGTGCCCAACTCCTGCATCGGCTCTACCCATGTCCTCCTGGTGTCCAACTGTATAAGATCCTGACGAATGAGTCTAGTGATCTCCGTCCGTGTGACTGGCAGGGAGAATGCATCCAAGGAATACTGAAAAGGAGGCAATCTATCCATGCTGAGACCATGCCTCGGAAACCATGAGGTCATCTACGCATACCAACATGATGCGTCTCCATGCATCGCTAACTGTCTGGAGGACTCAAGAGCCAATCTAGTATATCTGCCTCTATGTGTATCCCATAGACTGTGCATAAAGGACACTAATCTGGTAAGAGCCTCAATCTCTATAGGAGGGGCGGCTACCTCCGCTCGAATAATCGCATGTGGTATGGAGGCCTTGGCTCTAATCATCCGGGATATCATAAATACCAAGGGTCTCTCCATGTTCCTCCAGCTGTCATGATTCACAGATGGTCCCCAAACCTGGACCCCCTAAAGCATAGTTGAAGCAACCAAAGTATCAAAGAGCCATAGCTTTGTTCGTGGTTCTTGAAACTAAACCTGCGAACACATCCTCTCTAGCCCTCCCAATGCCGCATAGGCTCTGGACAGTCTAGTCTCTGCTGCTCTCCTCAGAGTAAACCTCGGTCCCGTGAATACCACCCCAAGATATGTATATTCATCTGTGTACTCCACAGTGTCCTGACCATATACGAGTGTAGGTGCCGATCTCTTGACCCACTGTGGTGTGGTGTTAAACACCATAACCTTGGTTTTACCAAGGTTCACAGACAGTTCACTATCCTCTGCAAAGTTGTGCAATGCATCCAACTGTCTCTGCATGCCCTCTGGCGACTCTGATATCAACACAATATCATCAGCATATAATAATAAAGGGATCCATGTCCCTGCTACCTGAGCGCCTCTGTCACCCTCTCTGTCAATGTAGTCAGAGACCTCATCTACATACATACCAAAAAGTGTAGGGGACAAAGGACACCCCTATTTCACTCCAATAGTGGAATGAACAATGTCAGAAATCCCCTCAAGAGTGCGTACCTGGCCAGTCACTGAGCCGTATAAAGCCATGATCCCCCATATGATCTCTGTGGGTACTCCCAACTTCAGTAGCCTGTGCATCAATCTGGCCCTCGGCACTGTGTCAAATGCTTTGCGGAAGTCCACAAAGCAACAATACATCCGTCTCCCATGTGCCCGACCCTCCTCAATAATAGCTCTGAGTGTAAGAATATGGTCGAAAGTGGAGAAACCCCTCCTAAATCCAGCCTGTCCTGCTGCTCTTATGCCCTCATTTTCTGCCCATTTACTCAGTTGCTGTTCAAGAATGGATGCATACAACCGTGCCAATGTGTGCCCTATCATAATAGTACGGTAGTTCCCTGGTACCGTGGGGTCCCTTGCCTTGAAGAGAGGTACAATAGTAGATAATCTCCAGGACTCAGGTAGTCCCTCACACATGACACGGTTAAACAACCGCGCAAGAACCTCTGACAGTAAATCTCTAGCATGTATCAAGTGCTCTGCGACCAAACCATCATGATCATATGCTCTCCTAGTCCTCATCCTGTCAATGGCGTTCTTCACCATCTCAGTGGTAAAGAAGGTACTAGTGGCTGGACATGGCTCTAGAGGGTCTGGTAATGGTGGTTGCCCAGGTACTGTATATAATGATGCTGCATACTGACCCCAAATCTCAGGAGAGGTAATCACTGGAGAAGGTGAGTGCTCATGGAAGAGATGCCAGGCCTCACTTGAATCTCGACTCAAAAAGAGTTGATACAAATCACGTTCCATCTGGGCTAAAAAGGCCCGCTTCTTCCCTCGCACTAAACGCCGAAGGGCAATCCGAGACTGTCTATATGTAATGACTCCAAGTATAAGCTCGCTCTGAATCTGAACTCTCATCTTTCTGCACTCCTCATCATACCAACTATTTTGAGGCATGTTCCCAGAACGTCTTCTCTGATCTGGTTGAGTGTGTGGGTATGCCTCTGCTGCTGCCCCGTGCAAGATCTCCGTCAATAAAGTGGTGATCTCCTCCACTGTATATACAGGCTCGGCTGCCCACATCCGTCTGTAAATCTCTTCCACATAAACTGAATGTGGTGTCTGAGAGGCACTATACTGGAAAGAGAATGAAAAAGTCAGGAGAGCATGGTCCACTGCTACTCCAACAGGCCTAGGACCCACACTGAGATCCTGAATATTAGAGATGAAGCTCGATGAAGTCATGACATAGTCCACTATACTGGCCCCATGTCTGTGTGGAAAGCATGTCAATCCCCCAGACGAAGGAAAAATCTCTAGACCATTAAGTATGGCCAGACCATGCGTAGTCGTCATCTCCATCCCATACTCTGTGTGCTCTCTATCCTGTGAGTGTCTGTCAAGCCCCATCTCCGATATATCCATCTCTCTAAGCATCTCCTCCGAGGTATCATAAAATACCGTTTGGGAGTTGGTTGTCATGGCATTAAAGTCTCCCAAGAGAATGATATCTCCATCTCTAGAGAACTCCCATATGTCATCATCAAGTATAGAGAAAGGGGATTGCCCTCTAGGTGAGGTATAGACTGATGTGCTAGGGGGAAAGTAACATATAGCAATGTATAAGAATCTGCCTGTCTCAGCTCTCAGTCTCACCCACATGTATCTCGCCTGGTCATCTCTCCGGACAATCTATAATAGCGGCTGCAACCCCTCCTTGAATAAGACTGCTATCCCTCCTGAACCTCGACTCCCATGCTGGGATCTAGTGTCTGGCCGACAAGCTATCTCCCATAAATAACCAGTCACACTTGGCATCAACTGTCCAGATTTCTGATGTGTCTCTGAGTAAAAGACAATGTCTCTATCTCTGAAGCTATCCTCAAAGGCACCCACATCCAGCCTATATGATCCATTAGAATTCCATGCCGCCATCCGGAGTGTGGTCCCATATGTCTCGCACCGTCATGCTGTGCGTTTTTCCAAAACCACTACTTTCCCTTCTCCCTTGCTGCCTTGATCTCTGGCATCAACTCTTGCATATGTGCTATTTGTGCTAAAGTAAGGTCATCCCCCATAAATATTCCAGTTTTCTTAAGTGTTGGTCTCTTCTTCAGGAATTCCTTCCTTGTTTCCAAAGTCGGGAAACGCAAAATAAGTGCTCTCTCTTTGACGTTTCCCTTCTCATCCACTCCCTTCTTTCCTACTCTCCAAGCACCTGTGTGCATAGGTTCCGGAATGCCCATGCGCTGAAAGAGTTCCTTCACTTCGTCTTCTACATTTTCGGTGTCTTTGATACCAGTAATACGCACATGGAGGGCTCTAGTCCTCCTCTTCTGTTCCTCCTCAATGGTCATATTGATGATGGTAGAAGTCTGTGCGGCTTCTAGCATCCGGGCCTTCCCTTTCTTTGCACCTTCAATCCATTTTTCTGCTTCGTCAACTTTCTCCTGTGTTTTAAAAAGGCGCTCCGTCCATGAGGAAGCCCTTCGCGCAGAGTTTTCACCTGCTCCTTAATTTCTTCGAGCTCCTTTAACATCGAGGGCTGATTTCCCCCCTCCGTTTTGGGCATAATTTTGCAAGCTGCAAGTTCCCCTTTAAGCTCTTCAATCATTGCATCTTTTTCCTTCATGCACTTTTCCATATTGGTTTCCAAGATTCAAAGCTTGCAATCACCTCATCCAACTTTTTCTGCATAATACATTCCATTACATTCACTTCTGCCCGCATTAGAGCCTACATCTCCCCTTTCACAGATAGATACATCTCATCATGCTTACCAAGCATCGCTTTATCCAATTCTTTCCTCATATCTGCATACATAGAATTCTTATAACTCTCTGCGTTTGCGTACATCTCTTTCTTGATGTCATCTCTCATAAATCTGAGCTCAGATTTAATCACTTGAACCCTCTCCATCATTAAATCATCTTGGACTCTGACGGTTTTCCCTGCCCGCAGTCAACTTGGCGAGAGTATACTATCTCTGTTCCTCCGCTTGAATGTCGCTTTCATTTTTTGTGGGGTGGTGAAGCCACTTGCATCACCATCCTCGGCTGGTTGGTCCATCCGAGAGAGAAGAACAAAGCGAGCACTGAGTCAAGGCCCTCACCAGCAGAGGTCTAGCCTCCGCCCTGGTTGGCCTCGCCCTCGTCACCAAGTCCTCGCCCTCGTCCTAGCTGACTGCTCTCGACCTCGCCCTAGCCCTGGTAGGCGGGTCTCGTCTCGTCGCCCTTGGCTCTTCTCGCCCTCGCCCTTGGTAGGCAGCTCGCTCTCGCCCTTGGCAGACAGCTCGCCCTCGTCCTTCAGAGGTCAGGGCCCTCACCCTTGCCCTTGGCAGGCAGCTCGCCCTCGACCCAAGAGCTCGCCCTCTTGACACAGGACCAGCAGCTTGCCCAGGCTAGCTCGCCCCTCGCCCAGGTCCAAGCTCGTCCCTCACCCAGGATCAGCAGCTCGCCTCTCACCCAGGTCCAGCAGCTCGCCTCTCGCCCAGGTTCAGTAGCTCGTCCTTCGCCCATCCAAGAGACCTCGACTTCGACTTCAGCTCGCCCTCACCTTCGACCTCAGCCCGCCTGAGAGAGAGAGAGAGAGAGAGAGAGAGAGAGAGAGAGAGAGAGAGAGAGAGAGAGAGAGAGAGAGAGAGAGCAAGAGAGAGAAATGAAATGAAATGAAATGTTATATTAACGTCTTCAGAAGGCCAGAATGACCTACGAGACCAGAAAGTTACAATGTGGTGGATCTGATACAAAGTCAGAGTAACAAAAATGACAATGACAAAATAAAATGACGGAATAAAATGCTATGGAATCTGAAACAGCTAGGTGTGATCTAAGCAGATAGGTGGGATAGCTAAATCATAGATCACAAAAGATCCAGCTAGGTGGGATAGCTAAATCACAAATCACAAAAGATCCAGCATCGGTCGCTGGCGGATCTCATCAATCTCCTCCATGGTCAATAGCCTGACCGGGCGTCGTGCATGTTGGGCCAAAGTGATCCGAATCCTGTGATGCAACCTCCGTCGATGCTGTGTAGTCCTCTGCAGTCGTGGGCGTCTGGATCTCCCTAGCTCGGTCGCTCGGTCGATCAGTGTGCCTCCGGTGTGAGGCGGCGAGCTCTCCTATGGTAGTAGCTCCTCCGGGTGTCCAGTGTCTGCTCTAAAGAAGTCTGTGATCCGTCTCTGAGGCTGGCTGGCCTCTCCTCTCATCAGGCTCTCTCTGTGTCTGTGCAGCTCCAACAAAAACAGACCCAAGCATCTCTAATCCTCGTACCGCATGACTCTAGAGAGTGGTCCGAAGCCCTCTCTGAACAAGCAGTGGAAGCGGCCGCGTATCTCGTAGTAGACGGGGCAGTGGCATGTGTAGTGCAACTTTGTCTCAGGCTCCAGGTCACATAGGAGGCATGTCCTGGCCTCTACTGGTACTCTATTGTATCTCCCAATCTCGATCCGCAGCTAGTGTGAAGATGTGCGTATCTGGCCAATAGCACACCGTATCCCATGAGACAAGTGGGTGTCCATGTATCTAGGTCTCGTCACAAAACCGTCCTCCGTAAGCTGGAGAAGATGCTCTCTGTAGAAAGCCATCTTCGTGCCCAGCTCCTGTGCTGGCTGTATCCATGTCCTCCTGATGTCTAGCTGAGTCAGATCCTGGCGGATGAGCCTGGTGATGTCGGACTGTGTGAGAGTCAGAGAGGGTGCATCCAGTGAGTATTGGAAGGGGGGCAGTGTGTCTGTGCTGAACCCATGCGCCTGAAACCATGATGTCATCTCCCCATACCAGCATGTTGTATCTCCCTGCATGGCTAAATGTCGAGAGGACTCAAGTGCAAGGCGGGCATATCTGTTTCTGGGAAGTTCCCAAATGCGGTGTATGAAGGAGACAGATCTGGTGAGCGCCTCAACCACTAGCGGGGGGGCAGCTAGCTCTGCTCGTATAATGGCACGTGGTACTGAAGCCTTGGCTCTAATGAGCCGTGAGATCATAGAGACTAGTGGCTTCTCCATGTCCCGAGGACTCAAGTGCAAGGCGGGCATATCTGTTTCTAGGAAGTTCCCAAATGCGGTGTATGAAGGAGACAGATCTGGTGAGTGCCTCAACCACTAGCGGGGGGGCAGCTAGCTCTGCTCGTATAATGGCATGTGGTACTGAAGCCTTGGCTCTAATGAGCCGAGAGATCATAGAGACTAGTGGCTTCTCCATGTCCCCCCATCCATCAGTGCGACCTGTCCTCCCATGATGGTCCAATGAAGGTCCCCAAATCTCAGCTCCATAGAGCAATGCAGAAGCCACTAGGGTGTTAAAGAGCCAGAGCTTCGTCCGAGGCTCCTGAAACTGAACATGTGAACACATCCTCTCCAATCTACCCAATGCTGCATGGGCTCTGGTCAATCTAGTCTCTGCTGCTCTTCTCAATGAAAATGCTGGTCCATTAAAAACCACTCCAAGGTAGGTGTAAGCATCTGTATACTCCACTATCTCCTGGCCGTATGTGAATGCGGGCGCTGACCTCCTGATCCACTGTGGGGTCGTATTAAATACCATGACCTTGGTTTTACCAAGGTTGACAGACAAGCCACTTTCATGGGCAAAGCTATGCAAAGCATCCAAGTGACGTTGCATCCCCTCTGGAGAGTCGGAGATCAACACAATATCATCAGCATATAACAATAGTGGGATCCATGTTCCTGCCAGTTGTGCACCTCTATAACCATCTCTCTCAGTGTAGTCGGAAACCTCATCCACATACATACCAAACAGACTAGGAGAGAGCGGGCAACCCTGCTTCACCCCAATAGTGGAATGAAACGCTGTGGATAGGCCCTCTGAGGTGCGTACATGCCCCACTACTGACCTGTACAGTGCCATGACCCCCCAAATGAGCTCTGTGGGTACTCCCAAATCCTGTAATCTGCGCATCAATCTAGCTCTAGGTACGGTGTCAAATGCTTTGCGGAAGTCCACAAAGCTGCAATAGATCCATCTCCCATGTGATCTGCCCTCCTCAATGATGGCTCTGAGTGTCAAGATATGGTCAAGAGTAGAAAAACCTCTCCTGAATCCTGCCTGCACGGCTACGCGTATCCCTTCCTTCTCTGCCCATCTACTCAGCTGCTGCTCAAGAATGGATGCGTACAACCGTGCCAATGTGTGTTCGATCATGATAGTGCGATAATTCCTAGGCTCCATAGGGTCTCCTGACTTGAAGATAGGTACAATAGTAGATAGGCTCCAAGTATCAGGCAAGCCCTCACACATGGCACGGTTAAACATAACTGCTAGGAGCTTTGCTAGTAGATCTCTGGCATGCATGAAGTGCTCAGCCACTAAGCCATCATGATCATATGCTCTCCCAGTCCTCATCCTGTCAATGGCCTTCCTCACCATCTCAGCAGTGAAAAAAGCACATGTATGGAGGCATGGATCGGGGGGGTCGGGAAGGGGCTGCTGTCCAGGAACTGTGTACAGAGATGACACGTACTGGCCCCAAGCCTCTGTGGAGGTAATGGCAAGGGGAGGGGAGTGCTCATGAAAGAGCCGCCATGCCTCACGTGAGTCCTGACTCAAGAATAGATGGTATAGATCCTGCTCTAGGCGAGCCAATCTTCTTCCGCCGCACTAGGCATCGGAAGTCAATCTGTGACTGTTGGCAAGTGATGTCCCCCAAAAGCACCTCTCTCTGAAGTCTAGCTCTGGTCTTTCGGCATTCCTCGTCATACCAGCTGTTCTAGGGCATGCTCCCAGAACGATGTCTCTGCTCAGGCTGTGTGTGTGGATATGCCTCTGCTGCTGCATCATGTAACATCTGCGTCAGTATAGTAGTAAGCTCCTCCAAAGGTCGCCCTGGCTCTTCTGTACACAAGCGTCTGTAGATCCCATCTATGTATACAGAGTCCATCTCCCGCGTGAAGGTGTAGCGAGTAGGAGTTGCTGCCTGTGGCCTGTGTGCTACACTAAACTCGAAAGAGATGGTCAGCGACACAAGAGCATGGTCCACTGCCACACCAATAGATCTGGGTCCAACTGTGAGGTCCTGGATACTAGAGATGAGACTCGGCTGTTCCATGACATAATCCATTGTGCTAGCTCCATGTTTGTGTGGAAAGCATGTAAAACCCCCCACAGCGGGAAATCTCTGTAGGCCATTCAAGATGACCAATCCATGTGCAATCCCCATGTCTATCAAGTGTCGTCCATCTTGTGATAGTCTGGATAGGCCCGTCTCTGCCACATCCAGCTCTCTCAGCATCTCTTCTGAAGTATCATAAAAAACTGTCTGATGATGAGCAGTCCTAGCATTGAAATCCCCTAGAATGATGATGTCACCATCTCTAGAGAACTCCCAAATGTCATCATCCAAATAGAAAAGGGGGATTGTCCTCTGGGTGGTGCATACACTGACGTACTCGAGGGAAAGTAGCAAATAGCAATGTAAAGATATCTGCCTGTCTCTGCTCTCAATCTCACCCACATGTACCTAGCTTGCTCATCCCTGCGAGCTATGTGTATCAATGGCTGCAATTCCTCCCTGAATAACACTGCCACTCCACCTGAGCCCTGCCCTCTGTGCTCCGATCGTGTCTCCTATCTACATGCGGTCTCCCATCTGTATCCACTAATATGAGGCATAGACTGCCCAGGGGCCTGATGTGTCTCAGAGTAGAGGATGATATCTCTCCCATTAAAACTTTCCTCAAAAGCACGCACCCACACCTAGACGCATAGATCCATTACAATTCCAGGTAGCAACTTTGAGTGTGGTCCCATAGGTCTCACACCGTCATGTGGAACGTGGCTCCAATATCACCACTCTTCCATCTCGGTAAAAAGCAATCTTACCTTTTTCCCTTGCCGCTCTAATCTCTCGCATTACCTCCTGCATATGAGCTATCTGTGATAGGGTAAGGTCATCCCCGAGGAAGAAGAGTTGGTCGAGAGAGAGAGAGAGAGAGAGAGAGAGAGAGAGAGAGAGAGAGAGAGAGAGAGAGAGATGAAATGAAATGTTATATTAACGTCTTCAAGAGGCCAAAGTGACCTATGAGAACAAAAAGTCACAATTGGTGAATCTGACACAATGTCAGGGTATAGAAAATACAAAGAGCTGAAAAAACTGAAGCTGAAACGAAATAGGCGGGGAGGGGTGATGGGGTGAGGGCTGATTTAATGGGTTAGCTGATGGATAGAGAGAAGCTGCCAAGTAACGAGTTTCGCTTCCAAATGCATTAGCCCCAAAGACCGGTGCCCCTTTGGTATTTCTTTCTTATTGATGATCACGAGGGTACAACGGCCGGGGGTGCTCCTCCACATTCGCTGCCAAGCTGATATGCTTGAGAGAGCTCCCAAGGCACACTTATATATGTCCACTAAACTGGGTGCGGTGCCCCCAAAAGCTGTAAGCTGCTAAAAACAAAGCCTCCCAAGAGCGTTGCCAAAAGCTGGAGCTAAACAAGCTCTACAGTTGTCACGACATCAACAGGATTCGCAGCACAAATTACGGAGGGGTCAGCCTTGTGTCAGTTTTTGGGATTGGGTGCTTTTGTCCGGCCCTTTTATTGGACCTGCTCCTCTCGAGAGTCCTGCCACGTCATCACTTGTGACAATTGCCTTGAAATCCAATCCCCCGACCCCAAAAAACAACACACGCCCATAGATCCTTGTGACATTGCAGCTTGCAAGTGCCGATTCGTGCGAGTGCAGTTCTTCTTTCTTGTTGTTCGAGAGAAATGAAATGTTATATTAAACGTCTTCAAAAGACCAAAATGACCTATGAGACCAAAGTGATACAATCCTTGTGGATCTAATCCAATGTCTCGGTACAAAATAAAATGAAGTAAAGTGAAAGACTAAAACTAAAAGACTCAAAATGTCAACCTGAAAATCATCACCATCATCATCCATGCCCGAGGATGCCCGGCATCGGGCGTTGTCCAAGAAAGTGTTGCATCGGCGAGAAAGTATTGCATCGGTCGTTGAAGAACTTCATCAATGTCCGTCTCTATAAATAATCATACTAGGCGTCTCCCATGTCATGCTAGAATAGTCATGATTCTCTGGTGGAGCCTCCGTCGATGTCATGGTCGCCCCCGTAGACGTGGGTGTCTAGCTCTCCCGAGCTCAGTGGCTCTGTCCACTAATATACCTCCGGTAGAAGTGGGCTCTGAAGTCTGTTGCGAAGCACGCTCATCCGGTTGTTGAATCCCTACTCTAAAGAAGTCAGTGATCTCCCTCTGTGAATGTCTCCCACTACCTGATCTCCTCAAGAGACTTTCCCTGTGTTTGCGCAGATCTAGCAAAAACAACCTGAGGCATCTTTGATCCTGATATCTCATGACTCTAGCCAACGGTCCAAAGCCCTCTCTGAATAGACAGTGAAAGCGGCCTCATATCTCATAGTATACCAAACAATGACAAAAGTGATGTAACTGTGTCTCTGGCTCTATATGACATAAGTGGCATATCCTGGCTTCTGCTCGTACTCTCCTAAATCTGCCAGTCTCAATCTCTAGCTGACGCGATGATGTGCGCATCTGACCCATAGCACATCGTATCCCATAGGATAAATGAGTGTCCATATAGGACGGTCTCAATCTCTAGCTGATGCGATGATGTGCGCATCTGACCAATAGCACATTGTATCCCATAGATAAATGAGTGTCCATATAGGCCGGTCTGATCACATATCCATCCTTTGTTAGTTGGAGGAGATGCTCTCTATAGAAAGCCATCTTCGTTCCCAACTCTTGTACCGGCTGTATCCATGTGCTTTTGGTATCTAGTTGAATCAAATCCTGACGTATAAGTCTAGTGGTCTCCATCCGTGTGAGAGAAAGGTAGGGTGCATCCAAGGAGTACTGGACTGGAGGCAGTCTATCCATGTTGAAGCCGTGTGACTGAAACCATGATGTCATCTGCCCATACCAACATGATGTGTCCCCTTGTAGGGCTAGCTATCGGGATGACAAGTGCTAGCCGAGCATATCCGTCTCCGGGAAGGTCCCATAAATTATGCATGAAGGAAACTAATTTAGTAAGGGCCTCAACTACGGAGGGGCAGCTAGCTCAGCCCGAATAATCTCATGTGGCACTACAGGCCTTAGCCTGAATCATCCGAGAGATCATAGATACTAGAGGCCTCTCCATACATCTCCATCCATCAGTGCTACTAGATCTTCCCTGGTGGTCCACTGAGGGCCCCCAAATCTAAACCCCATAGAGCATAGCTGAAGCCACTAGAGTGTCAAAAAGCCACAGCTTTGTTCGAGGTTCCTGAACTAAACCTGCAAACACATCTTCTCCAAACCTCCCAAGGCTGCATAAGCTCTCGTCAATCTAGTCTCTGCTGCTCCTCTATGAAAGTGCCGGTCCACTAAAGACTACCCCAAGATAGGTGAATGCATTTGTATACTCCACCGTCTCTTGGCCATATGTGAAAGTAGGTGCTGACCTCCTGACCCAATGTGGTGTGGTGTTAAACACCATAACCTTGGTTTTCCCCAGGTTAACAGACAATCCACTATCGTTGGCAAATGTGTAGAAAGCATCTAAATGACGCTGCATCCCCTCTGGGGAGTTGGAAATCAGCACAATATCATCACCATATAACACACCATCCCTCTCAATGTAGTCAGCAACCTCATCCACATACATGCCAAATAGTGTAGGAGATAGCGGGCAGCCCTGTTTCACCCCAATAGTGGAGTGAACCAAATCAGAAATCCCCTCTAGAGTGTGTATATGCCCCACTACTGACTTGTATAGAGCCATGATGGAACCACCATCTCTTGCAGTCTACGCATCAATCTAGCTCTGGGCACTGTATCGAAGGCTTTGCGGAAGTCCACAAAGCAACAATAGAACCATCTCCCACGTGATCTCCCCTCCTCAATAATGGCTCTGAGTGTCAGAATATGATCAAGAGTAGAGAAACCTCTCCTGAAACCTATCTCACCTGCTGCCCGTACACCCTCCCTCTCTGCCCATCTACTCAACTACTACTCAAGCATGGATGCGTACAACCGTGCCAATGTGTGTCCAATCATGATAGTGCTGTAGTTCCCAGGCTCCATAGGGTCCCCCGACTTGAAGATAGATACAATCGTGGACAGACTCCAAGTATCAAGTAGGCCCTCACACATGGCACAATTGAACATCACTGCTAGAAGCTCTGCAAGCAAATCTTTGGCATGTATAAAATGCTCTGCTACCAAAGCCATCGTGATCATATGCTCTCCTAGTCTTCATCCTGTCAATGGCTCTCTTTACCATCTCCGTGGTAAATACTAAAGAAAGCACATGTGTGTGGGCATGGCTCTGGCGGATCTGGAAGAGGTGGCTGCCCCAAGATGGTGTAGAGAGATGATGCATACTGACCCCATACCTCTGTAGAAGTGATGACCGGTAGGAGGGAGTGCTCATGGAAGAGTCGCATGCCTCGCCTGAATCCTGGCTCAAAAACAACTGATATAAATCCGCTCTAGAAACGCCCTCTTCTTTCATCGTACCAAACACCGAGAAGCAATCTGTGACTGCTTGTGAGTAATGACACCCAGCAGTACCTCCTTCTGAAGTCGAGCTCTCGTCTCTCTGCACTCCTCATCATACCAGCTATTTTGGGATGTGCTCCCAGAACGTCGGCGCTACCCAGGCTCAGTATGGAGGTATGCCTCTGTTGCTGCATCTTGTAGTATCTCTGTCAATATATAAGTGAGCTCCCCTAAAGGTCTCCCCGGATCCTCTGTGCATAAACGTCTAGACACCATCTATGTAGACAAAATCAGTCTCTGACATAAAAGTGTATCGGGTATGCATGGGTGTCTGTGCCAATTGAGTTGTGTTGAACTAGAATGAGACGGTAAACGTGAGGAGAGCATGATCTACTGCTACCCCAATAGGCCCGGGTCGACTATAAAGTCTTGAATAGAGAGCATGAAACTGGGCTGAACCAAAACATGATCCACTATGCTGGCCCCATGTCTATGAGGAAAGCAAGTGAACCCACTCGACGCTGGAAATCTGTGGAGGCCATTCAAGATGGTCAGTCCATGTGCAGTCCCCAAATCTATCAGATATCCCCCATATCTAGTGTGCTCCACATCCTACGAACACCTGGCCAAACCCATATCACTGACATCCAATTCTCTCAACATTTCCTCTGAGGTATCGTAGAAAGCTGTCTGAGAGTCGCCCATCCTCGCATTGAACTCTCCCAAAAGAATGACATCTCCATCCCTAGAGAACTCCTATATGTCCTCATCCAATATCATGTAGGGTGACAACCCCTTGGGCGATGCATAATGAGATGTGCTGGGGGAAAAATAGCATATTGCATGTAGAGTGGCCTCCCTGTCTCTGCTCTCACTTTGACCCACATATATCTAGCCTGCTCATCTCTCCGAACAATACGAATGAGGGGTTGCAGCTCCTCCCTGAATAGCACTACCACACCTCCTGACCACTGTCCTCTGTGCGTTGATCTCACTTCTTGTCTACAAGTAGTCTCCCAATGGTATCCCGTCACTCTAGGTAATGTGCCGCCAGGAGTTTGATGCGTTTCAGAGTAATAATGTCTCTTCCCTTAAAGCTATCCTCAAATGTGCCTACATCTAGCTTCATTAATCCGTTACAATTGCATGCTGCCATTTTAAGGTTGGTCCCATAGGTCTCGCACCATCATGCGGTGCGTTTTTCCAACACCACTACTCTCCCTCCCCTGTAAAAAGCTATCTTCCCTTTCTCCCTCGCCGCCTTGATCTTTGGCATCAGTTCTTGCACGTGTGCTACCTGTGTTAGAGTGAGGTCATCACCCAAAAATATCCAAGTTTGCTCGAGTGTTGGTCTCTTCTTCGGAAATTCCTTCCTAGCTTCCAGTGTAGGGAAACGTATAATGACTGCTCTTTCCTTGGGCCTTCCTTTCTCATCACATCCCTTCTTGCCAACTCTCCAAGCACCTGTGTGTGTGGATTCAAAAATACCCATGCGCTTCAAGAGCTCTTGCACTTCCTCTTCTACTTTTCCAGTGTCTTTGAGACCTGTAACATGCACATGAAGGGCTCTAGTCTTTCTCTTTTGCTCCTCTTCAATTGTCACATTGATGATAGTCGATGTCTGTGTGGCTTCAAGCATCTTATCTTTTCCTTTCTTTGTGTCCTCGATCCACTTTTCAGCTTTATCAACCTTCTCTTGTGTTTTGAATAGGTGCTCTGCCCACGAAGAGGTTGTTCATGCCTTTTGCTCTTCCTCTTCTCGTAGAGTTTTCACCTGCTCCTTAATGCTTTCGAGCTCCTTGATCATTGAGGGTTGATTTTCTGCCCCCTTTGCAGGGGTATTTTTGCAAGCTGCAAGGTCTCCCTTAAGTGCTTCGATCAATGCATCCTTTTCATTCATGCGCTCTTCCATTTTTCATTTCCAGGATTCAAACATAGCGAGTGCATCCTCTAATCTTTTCTGCGTCATACAATCCATTACATTCATTTCTGCCCTCACAATCGTCTGCATTTCGGCCTTCAATGATGCGTACTGGAGAGATTTATTAACGTCTTCTAGAAACCGAACTAAGTCTATCAATGTGCAACTGTTGTATCTCGTTAGAATAATGATAGCGACCAACTAGAGTATAAGTAGCTCGGAGAGTAATGATGGTGGGTGACGTAGGGGGGATCAAGCTCCATGGCTAGGGGCTCAAAAATGCAAACTATATGTGTAAAGGTATATGTCGCAAATGGATGACATGGTATGACCCAACCAAACAAGAAGAGGATGAGCCAACCCCGATGTCACAAAGTGATGACGTGGCGGACAGCAGAAACCCTAATTTCTGCCAAAAACCCTAAAATTCCTGCAAACCCTAATTTTTGCCAAAAACCCTAAATTCCGGAAATCGCGGAGGCGGATTAATAAAAAAATAAAAATAAAAAAAATTTTGGAAAATGATGAGCGACGCGAATTTTGCTTTTGCTTTTTTTTTTATAAAAAAAAAAGAAAAGACTCTCTATGAGAGAGAGAGAACTGATGCTTTTGATTTTAAAAGCTTTTGGGGCTCTGCTTTTGGGCATCCCTTGTAACCTTTAAATTAGTGGTGAGGGCCTCACTTCTCAGAGCATCTGGACGCAGAGTCTGAGAGTGAAACCCTAACCGCTCTCTTGTACTTTGATGATTGATTAATACAAAAAGAAATACCGAAAGGGGCGCCAGTCTTTGGGGCCAATATCTCTAGGCACGGAACTCCGCCGGGCCAGTGTAAATCTATTGTGATCTATGAATTGTTTTGAAGTGGTTATTTGGTGCTGTCGCGGTTGATTCTTGACTTGGAGTGTCCAAGTTTGTTACAGTGGTATCAGAGCACGGCCGATTTCTCTTCTACGGGAAATCCGATCCCCGAATTTTTTTTCCACGGCACCTATGGCTTCAGGCAATGATCAGTCGACTCCCTCTGCATCTGGAGATGCGGGCTGGGATCACAACGAAGATTCAGACAGAGAGTATGGCCCGCCTCGGCCTACTCAGGCGGAGCAAACAGAGATGGAGCGTCGTCAATTGATTGGCGATGCAACAAAGATGATGCTCAATTTTGCCAAGGACCCGAAGATGGCAAAATATATGAACCAGACCTCTTTGAAAGAGGTACAGATGGAGTGGCAGAGAACCACAACACCACTCTCGAAACCCGCTCTCAAGAAACCTTCTGCCTCCAAGAAATATACGGAGAAGGAACTGGAGAACGTGGTTGATGCACGGATTGCTCAGCTTTTTGACACGCAAAAGAAAGCCAAAAAGCACGGCAAAAAGCAGAAGAAAGGCACTGACTTCCCGGGATATTTGGGTCGTCGTATGACATTTGACAAGGCAAAGAAACGGAAGAAGCGTGTTCGATTTGAAGGAGTACCCAGTTCTTCTTCTTCTTCTTCTGACAGTTCTTCTAGCTCCTCGGATTCGAGCGAAGAAGACAGAAAAGGTAAAAAGCGAAGCAAGAAGCAACGCTTTGGAAAGGGCAAGGCAAAGAAGGCTAAATCTCGCCCAGAGACTGACAGTTCTACTGAGGACTCGTCTACAGACAGCTCAGGTTCCGATGACGGAAAGTTTTATGCGAACAAGAAGAATTTTTACAAAGCCAACCAGTATGACTTTCTCGAAGACAAAAGCAAGAAAGTCCGAGAGTTTAAGGAAGGTGGCCACTCGATCAAGTTTGATACTTTTCAGGATACTCAGATGCTTCGAAGGTTTTGTTTTTTATTCAGCAATTTGACATCGCTTTCGCGGGAGGACGCTATTCAGAGCACTCCAAGATTCGGAGAGCTACCTCTTACTTTAAGGAGAATGCTCGTACTTGGTGGTCCACGCTTCTATTAAGCAAGACTGTGCCAGTTACATGGCTGAAATTCAAGAGGCTTTTTATTTCTTCTTGGTTGACTCAAGAGTTTGAGCGAGATATACGAGCTGCTTGGAACCATCTCCGGATGACCAAGAGCGATACAGTGAATTCTTATTGTGAAAGATTCTGGAGCTCTTTTCTACCCGCCTCTTCATTCAAGAAGATCTCGTTCAGAGAACAGATTGAGCGGTTTACCTTGGGTCTACCTACAGAGATCCGAAATCACTGCTTGGAACAGAAGTCAGCTTCTATTCAGGAGTTGATGAGTCATGCGAAGCGGGGCTTTGCCATTCACTCTGGCAGTCTGACCTACCCCACAGATGAGGCCATGACACAACGCGCCGAACAGACTTCTGGGAATGAAAATAGAAAGAAAAAGAGCAAGCCAGAGAAAAAGGATGCACAACCCAGGCTTACTCCTAAGGAGAGAGCTCGCTTCATCAGAGAGGGGAAGTGCTTTGGATGCGGGGAACATGGACATATCTCCGCGAAGTGCCCTGATAAGGCACAGAAAGAACAGAATGATAAAGACAACGACAGGTCTGAGAGTTCGAGAGCAGCTGAGGAATGTGGCAGAAAAGGCAGATAGAAAAGCAGAACTGGTACCACATGGCGTGGGACCTGCACCGAATCTAATGAATGAAAGTACAAACTTTGCCGCTTTCGGGGCAAAGTGAAGGATCATGAAGCTCTTTTGAAGGAGCCAAGGCCAACTTCTTTTCACTTGGAATTGGTGGCTCGATTTGGAACTACGCCCGACAGACTGACGCCACAGGCGGAGGTAGTTCGACTGGCACCCGGATGGGATGTTGCCATTACACCGAGCATTGGCAAACTTTGTTTGCAATGACAGGGGTGTTCAGGGCACGCGAGTGACGTTCTACTCGGGATCCCTTGGTACCACAAGAACTACACAGTGGTTGACTACCGGGCCGAGAAAGCGACTTTGATAAATGAAGGGCTTAGAGATTGTACTTGATGAACTTCAGTTTTCTTACTCATTCTTTTGGGAGAACTGAACGATGGATAAAGGTTGAATATGTTTTGACCTGAAGAAAAGAACGCCAAGATTTTTTTTTCACCACGCTCATGCCGATTGCTTTTGAAAGGGCCTGAAGATCATACCATTGATCAGATATCTGGAAGCACGCCACCGAATCGGCCACCTTATCGTGTGAGCCGAGTACAGAATGAAAAGATTATGAACTCAGTGAAAGACCTCTTGGAAAAGGGTCTTGTCCAGCTTAGTACTTCACCGTATTGCTCTCCAATGTTGTTGGTTTTGAAGAAAGACAGATCTTGGAGAATGTGCATCGATTATAGCACTCTCAACGAAATCACCATCAAGAACAGATTTCCGATTCCTAGGATCAATGATATACTCGACAGGTTACAGGGATCCTCCTGCTTTAGCAGGATTGACTTGAAGAGTGGATATCATCAGATCAGGATAGCGCCAGGAGATGTCTACAAGATAGCTTTTCGCACGACTTTTGGGTTATTTGAGTTTTTGGTGATGCCTTTTGGCTTAACCAATGCTCCTGCGACATTTAACCGGATGATGGACAAGATTTTTCGAGAGTACAGGCTATTTGTTGGCACTTTCTTTGACGACATCATTGTTTTCTCCAAGAATGAGGCAGAACACAGAGATCATCTGCTTCAAGTCTTTCAGGCATTACGAGATCACACGTTAGTGATTAATGCAAAGAAAAGTGAATTTTTCCTACCAGAGATACACTTTTTGGGACACATTGTGTCAGCAACAGGAGTGCAAATGGACTCGGCCAAGATAGAGACTATCCATGATTGGCCCGATTTGAGGAATGTCCATGAAGCTAGAAGCTTCTTGGGACTGTGTTCGTACTACAGGCGGTTCATACGAAAGTTTGCAGAGGTTGCTTCCCCTTTGCATACCTTGACACAGAAAGGAGTACCTTTTTCGTGGGGACCCACAGAGGTGACTGCCTTTTGGACATTGAAAGAGAAATTGACTACGAGACCTATTTTGACTTTGCTGGAATTGCAGAAGTCATTTGAAGTATATTGTGATACTTGTGGTCGTAGTTTGGGTGCGGTCTTGCTGCAAGAAGGCCATGTCATAGCTTACGAGAGCCATTTGTTCTCTAGGCCGGAGATGACAGCACAGATCTATGGGAAAGAGCTTTTGGCGGTTATCCATGCTCTTACTCAGTGGCGGCATTACCTACTCGGAGCGGATTTTACTGTCTTTACAGACCATCAGAGTTTGCGCTACTTCTTGTCACAGAAGCAGCTTTCGGAAAAGCAGATGCGGTGGGTGAACATCTTGTCACAGTTCCACTTCCAGATTGTCCATGTGCAGGGACAAAAGAATGTGGTGGCAGATGCTTTGTCTCGGAAACCGTTGGTTCTGGCTATTTCCGCGATACATCATAGGAGCTTCGAGGATATGGTCGATCAGTATGTCACAGATACAGGTTTTGCAGATATTTTCACACGAATACAGGATGGGGAGACAGTAGCTGGATACACCCTTCGGGAAGGCTACTTGATGAAAAAGACTATGTTGTGCGTTACACAGCCGTTGAGGGAAAAGGTTATGACTGATTGCCACTGTCCACCTTTTACAGGTCACCGCGGCATTGCTACCACCATGAAAGGAGTAGAGAGAGATTTCTTTTGGCGGAGATTGAAGAAGGATGTGGAAGAGTTTGTGCGCAGTTGCTTGGTATGCCAGAAGGTCAAGTTTGACAGGCATAAGGCAAAGGGATTGTTACAGCCTTTACCCATACCCACCCACCCCTGGGAAAGTATTGCAATGGATTTCATTTTTGATCTTCCGAGAACACAGAATGATCACGATGATTTTCCGATTACATGGCACGTCTGAGACGATTGTCTTCGACAGAGCCCCAGATTTATGAGTTTGTTTTGGAAGGCAATTTGGGAGAACATTGGCACGCGGTTGCAGTTCTCGTCATCGTTCCACTTGCAGACTGACGGGCAATTTGAGATTGCCAATTCAGTGATTTTAGATTTATTGAAGTCTTATATCTCGGATCAGAAGACTCAATGGGAAAAGAACTTACCTTTGGTGGAATTTGCCTACAATAACACGATACACTCTTCGACGGGGAAGACGCCATGAGAGATTGTTGAAACTGCTGCGAAGGTTCCATCCTTCCTGAGCACGAAAGATTAGAAATTTGAAGCGGATGAATATTCGCGAGATTTGGATACGGCTTTTGCCAAGGTTCGCGAGACTTTGCAGGAGTCTCAAGAACGACAGAAAAAGGCAGCGGATCGCCATCGTCGCGACTGGAAACTGAAGGAGGATGATTGGGTGCTCTTACTTTTGAGAAGGCACGCCTAAGAAAGAAACAGGGAAAGGAGAGGCTTTTTCCAAAGCTTAGTATGTGATACTACGGACCTTTCCAGATTACTGACAAGATAAATGATGTCTCCTTCCGATTGAAACTGCCAGATACTTGGAGGATTCACAATGCATTGCATGTGAGTCTCTTGAAACCTGTTAAGGGTGATGTGCCTGATGATGGGGAGCCTGATGAGCAACCCAAAGTGGAAGAAAACGAGGAGATCCTTGTTCCTGAACAGATTTTGGCACATAATGATACGAAGAAAGGTAAAGTCCGAAGGCGGTTCTTGGTTAAGTTCAAGAACTTTCCTGCATTTGATGCGAAGTGGATGGAGGAGGAGGACCTAGCAGATACTCCTCGGATTGTGAAACTTTACCTCGATGTTTTGGTTTAGCATAGTCTACTCCAAACGGAACCCAGAATTCAGCTTGGCCGGAGATCTGGTGCAGTGGGATGCACAAGAGGGGAGTCACTCCGCTCCCTTGTCAACAGATGCCTCGATTTTGATACTAAAGTCACTGATGTCTCTTTGAGCTTCAGGGATACTGAGAGCTGACAGTATTCTGCTGGATGACTTTATGAAATGGAATTCCTGATTATGATACTGATTTGTTCTTGACTTCTTGTGAGTGCAGGAACTGATAGCCGAAATGACTGCGGCATTTTGGTCTGATTGATCTCGAATAGACATGGTTGCAATAGGGGTTAGTCAATCGGACATCGATAAGGTCCCGATTGGACCTAGATGTGATTGCTAGCTACATTGCCGATAAATCATGGTCTAAGATCCGAATGAATGTTGAATGTCATGTGATGTCCTGTAATGTCTGGTGATGTCCTGTGATGTCGTGTGATGTGACTGTCGATTTTGTACATGTGCTAGATGTGCGTTCCTAGTACGTAGGTACTAACAGTCAGTGTCTGCTAAGACGGTTTATGGCTTTTGTCGGTTTTGCAGGCGTAATCGCGGTCGATTACAATGCTTTCAAGAGGGGGGTATGTCACAAAGTGATGACGTGGCGGACAGCAGAAACCCTAATTTCTGCCAAAAACCCTAAAATTCCTGCAAACCCTAATTTTTGCCAAAAACCCTAAATTCCGGAAATCGCGGAGACGGATTAATAAAAAAATAAAAATAAAAAAAATTTGGAAAATGATGAGCGACGCGAATTTTGCTTTTGCTTTTTAAAAAAAAAAAAAAAAAGAAAAGACTCTCTAAGAGAGAGAGAGAACTGATGCTTTTGATTTTAAAAGCTTTTGGGGCTCTGCTTTTGGGCATCCCTTGTAACCTTTAAATTAGTGGTGAGGGCCTCACTTCTCAGAGCATATGGACGCAGAGTCTGAGAGTGAAACCCTAACCGCTCTCTTGTACTTTGATGATTGATTAATACAAAAAGAAATACCGAAAGGGGCGCCAGTCTTTGGGGCCAATATCTCTAGGCACGGAACTCCGCCGGGCCAGTGCAAATCTATTGTGATCTATGAATTGTTTTGAAGTGGTTATTTGGTGCTGTCGCGGTTGATTCTTGACTTGGAGTGTCCAAGTTTGTTACACCCGACCAAAAGAGCCGACCCAAATCTAGGTCCAAACACGCCGACAATGTATTTGTAGCAGAGATCATGGGCAGCTCATGTATTAAAAGCATTGACTTTTTGGAGCACCAAGATTTTTAGCAGTTGCCTTTAGTGCTTTTTAGGACCATCAAAAGCAAGAGGCCGAGGGCCTATAAATATGTGCCTAGGTAGAACATTATTCACTCAGTTTACGAGCGGGCTCGTCTTGGTGTCGTGCCGTTTTGCAGGTACAATAGGGAAACCGGGAATCAGGAAGCATTTGCTCTGTTTTACTGAATTGGGACAGTATGATGCTTGAGTGTAATAAACAGATATGGCTACACATGTGAATTGGAGCTATTTTATGCAAACAATAGGATTGGGTGCAATGGGAATTAAGTCAAAAAATGTCATACCGGGTACTAGCTGGGCTTAACCAAGCTCAGTAGATTTAATTCGGGGAAGACATGGTCAATTTTGGTTTGTCTGTGAAGCTTTATGGCCTTTTAGAGGTCCAAGATGCATGACTTATGATGAAATAATTGATGACTTACGGGCAAGGAAAGTAAAAATGATGAGTTTGGCAATGCATTCCAGGTTATGTATACCAAATGTGGTGCACGTTAGAAAGTATTAAAAGTGCTTGAAGAGCCTATTGTTGGAAATGTGGTCTACTCCACTTTCTAAAGTGCATGAAGAGCCTATTGTTGGAAATGTGGTCTTTTGGAGTACATTGAATGCGGGATCTGCCCAACATGGCACTGGTGAGGGTGCTTAACAATGCTTTGGTTGAGATGTAAACCAAATGTGGTGTACTACAAAAAGCCCGAGAGGTGATTGAGGAGCTTCTTGTTCGAAATGTGTTCTCTTGGAGTGCAAGATTGCGGATAAGTCCAACATGGCAGTGGCAAGAAAGCTCTGAGTTGTTTTTACTTAATCACCGGCCATCGGAGAAAGAAGTTGTGCTTAGCAATGCTTTGGTTGATATGTAAACCGAGTATTGTGCAAAGACTTGGGCAAAGGGGGGGGGGGGGGGGGGGGGGGGGGGGGCGCGGGGGTTTGCCAAGCAGTGGCCACCCATAATAAGACGGCAGCCCATAGGGTAAATGAGGAGGGAAGGGTGAAAATAAAGGGAGAGCAAACAAGAAGAGCAGAGCAGGCAGAGAGCTGGGAAAGCGTAGGGAGTTGTGGAGCTCATGACAGGCCGAGCAAAGGTTGGATGAGCTCTGGCATTAAAGGAACGCCAAATTTGTTGCAACCTGATCAGCCGCCTGCCATGTCATCGTAAGGACTCCCACATAGTGACGACGGCGCCGTCGCTGCTAAAAGAGGGAGGAGCTGTAACCGGCCTGTTAACTTCAAAAAGGGCGGTAGACTTTACTTCAAACCTTGATTTAGCTTTCACCCATTATTAGTCGCCTATTCTACCTGTGCTATAATGACACAAGAGAGGGGAATCAGATACAGATGCTAGAATGCATCTGTATGCGAGTCAGACACTAGATTGGCCCCTAAATAGACGCCCCTTTCGGTATTTCTTTATTCTTTTACAGTTAAGAGGAAGTACAAAGAGTGCTTATAGCACTAAACTTGTATCCCGCAGTTCTTAACTTGTGTCCCGCAGTTTCTATCCTGTTTGGAGAAATTTGGGCAGCATAACGACGCAGAACCCTGCCCAAAACAGTCTGCAAGTAGGGAATCCTAAGGAGACCACTGTCCTTGTCTCGATTCCACCTTTAATTGACCAAAACAGAGCATAACCAGCCTCTGTAATTTCTGGTTATTGACTGGTTTTTCTCTGTTTTCAGCTCCCTGTAGCCCCTGCACTGTTCCCTGCACCTTGGGCTAGTTCCCCCTTGAATCTGGAAGGATTTAGGGCATCGAAACAACCCCAAACCTGCAAAAATCAGAGTTTCGGGAATCCTAATCTGTATCCAGCAATACAACACCTGTTTTGGCTAAATTTTGACAGCACAACAACTCCAAAATTGACCCCAAACAATTCCCAACACTGGAACTTGATTCAACTGACAAAAACCCTCTGATTCCAACTCAAAAAGAGCAATTACAGCTCGCTGGAATTCTGGTTTTTCACTTGTTTTGAGTCCCAACACTACCCAGAAGTGTTCTTTGACAATTGGGCACTGTTCCCAATGCATCTGGCATCCATACGGCTGCAAAACAGTAAATTTCAGACCACTGTATTTTCTGGTTAGGACCTGTTTTTCACCTAATTTCAGCTGTCAACTGTCCCTGCACTGTTCCCAATGCCTTGGACTACGTGCCCCTTGATTCTGGCATGATTCCGAGCACAAAACAGTCCCAAAACAGCCCAAAATCAGCAATAAAACAGTGCTGATTTTTGTGTGTTTACTTCAGAAGTTATCACCCTCTCGTTTCCCTGCTTTGGAGTAGCAGTTAGCTACTCTTGTTCCTATTCAGGGAGGCTCTTGCCTCAGCAATAGAGCATCAAACCACAAGACTGTACATGGTCAATCTGATGAGCCCACTAGAGGGGCATAACCATAAAGAATAGGGGAGAGAGAGAGCAGTGAGAGGTGTGTAGGTCATGACATCCTGCACCTCACTGTACATAGAGGATAAGCCAGCACTCCATTGAAGCTCTCCTACCTGTGACAGCACTAAAAAACGAGCTCACAGCTGAAAATCACGTTTTTGCCTTCTCTTTAAGTAGCAAACTGGCCTCAGAGTGCCAAGTGTCACTCATTTGTGCATTTTCCCGCTTTAGACCCTCGGGTCTAAAAATATCTCACCTGCAGCCTCTGTTGACTTGGCCACAGAGTAACAAAATGATCCCCATGTCAAACTGCACGTAATGACGCGAAGTCCCTAAAATTTAGGAGTTTCTGCCATTACATTCTTCTAGGTCATCTGACCCTCTTTGTACACTGCAGCCACACCCAGAACTGAAATGTAGCCTATGTAGCAAAGGATTCCGCTTTGGCTGGCAATGACCCCACTTTGGCTAACCATAGTCCTTGTCCAACCTTAGTGCTCTTTAGCCCTCAAGCCTGGACTCTCTTTGAACAGTTCCACACTGGCTATGCAATGCAGGGTAGTTAGATTTCCAGAGGGGTGTTTCCAAAAGGTAAAACAAACGAAATTCCCCAAAGAAAGAGAAAATAAACAAAAATGGAATTGCCACTGGCTGGTGACATACCCCCCTCTTGAAATCTCAAATATCCTCGTTTGCACCTATGTCGTACATGCTTACAGTAAGCACTCGGGTGTCCGGACACCGTGTCGACATATGTACGACACATACATGCTCAGAGTCAACACCTCGTTGACACATGTATTGCCTGCGTGTGAACCCTGTCCCAATGACATAGTGGAAGCGTCACACTCTGCCATTGCTTTGAGTCCATAACTTTCCAATGACAAAATGGAAGCGTCACATTTTTCCACTGTCTTTTAGTACACGTTGGATCCAGTAACCTTTCGAGCATACCCAAACCGACAGTTTAAGAATGCACTTACACATGTACTCTTCAATAGAAATAATTGATGTACCCTTGACAAACTGACAAGAAATACTCACTTCTATAGCACTAAACAAGCTTTTGGACATTCCATAAGAGCAATTGCCAAACTGACAAGCTGTACAGCTCTAACATTCATGTAACATGCACTTCATTTGAGCTCACTGTAAGTAACATGTACATCATTTCTTTCAGAAGCCATTGTCACACTGACAATCCATGTAGCTCTGAATCTCAAGGGGTCAAGGTAGGTTGCAAACCAAGGTTTTAAGTTCCCATACTTTTGGTGACTCTCCAAGTTCACTTTTTTCCATCCACTTGACATCCAGAGGTGACTAGCTTTTGAACTTTACCAAACAGCACCTTGCAACCTTGCCTTTTCTTTTCTTTCTTTATATGCCAAAATCTGTTCCGGGACCAAGATCTCGTCAAGTTCCTCGACTTCCGGCTAATCTTCAGTTGGCATATCTTCTGGCACATCACCCACATAGGGTCTAAGAAGACTAACGTGAAACGCATTGTGAATCTTCCAACTCTCAGGCAATTTCAGCCTTTATGCAATATCACTGATTTGCATACTGAGCATCGAAAACAATCTTTCTCTGCTCTTCATCTTGATCTTTGGAGATTAAGCTATGATCTACCCTTATGCTGTCACTTTTATTGGGCTGAGAATTCTCTTTTTGACCCAATTTTGGCAACATAACTGTAGTAGAAACCTTCACAACAAAAAATCCACATATACCAAGTGATTATCCATGCATAATAGAGCACTTTTGCAAACCTATCCTGGAAATTCAGCACGCCGAATTCTCTGTTTTTAGCTCCTAAAATGCTCCAGATCACTTGTATTACTGTCCTCTAGCTTCCCCGAAGCTCTTGGGACAAAAAGACATCAAATAGGGTCAAAACTCTAAATCTGCAGAAAAATACAGCAAGCTGTATTTTCTTCTTTCGGGCTCTGTTTTGCATGTCATTCGTAGTCTTTGATCTTCTGCATCAGTAGGACTACTTGCCCTTTGATTTACACGAGATTTCTCGCAAGAAATCTTGTTAAATCATCCTGTACCTGTTTTGAATAAGCCTTTAGCTAATTCGGTACCTGTATGAAATCATTCCAAGTGGAAGGAATCTGTCCTTGTAAAACAACATGGTATTCCACCACTGACTTGCATTTTTTTTTTTTCAGAAAAGTGGCAGCTTTCCTGACTTTAAATGCTCCTTCCAACAAATGCTTTGTCAAACTGTTCGAGGAAAGAGAAAACCTTTGTCCTCTTATCAAAGCCATTGAATGTGTCAATGGACTCACTAATCATCTTCTTTGTATGGCTTTAGCTTATCCATTGACTCCAAATTGTCAAAAGAGACAGTTTGCATAATGGGTACACCTGTGGGAGCCATCTGTACTCCCTGGCCAGTAACATGTTGATGTGCAGGTGTCATATTCACTGATGGGATTGAAAAACCAGCCATACCCAAGTTGCCTTGTGACACCCCAAACTGACCTTGTGTGCCCTGAAATCCTGGGTGCAAACCAATGTTTGCATACATGGGGTTGGGCACCATGCCTTGCATACCCCTAAACACTCTTCCTGGCATGCCAAAACTACCTTGAACTTGATGTGCTATTGATGAAGATTGTATGAACTCCATAAATCTTGGATTCTCCATCAATTGCTTGAACATGGTCAAAGCAGTAACAACCTGCAAAGCTTTCTCTGCTTGGCCTGAACTCTCTCCAATTTCATGTGCAATTGGAATAGGCTGTCTATCCTCTAAAGAGGAACCCTCTTCCTTGTTGCCATCCATCCTATATCCAAAGAAAGACTCGTAGCCTTTCTCACATGTATCCAAAGAAAGACTCTCGTAGCCTTTCTCACCTGTAAATCCAAAGAAAGGCTCGTAGCCTTTCTCACCTGTATCCAAAGAAAGACTCTCGTAACCTTTCTCACCTATAAATCCACTCGATCTACTTTCAAATTCTCTGTGTTTTCAAGGTCATCCCAAACTCTCTCTTTGTCTTTAACCCAAACTGACCAAGGGTCACTTTTTGAGGAAAAAGTGATTTAATCCCGGCAATGGAACCATGTAACTGGCCTGTTAACTTCAAAAAGGACAGTAGACTTTACTTCAAACCTTGATTTAGCTTTCACCCATTATTAGTCGTCTATTCTACTTGTGCTATAATGACACAAGAGAGGGGAATGGGATACAGATGCTAGAATGCATCTGTATGCGAGTCAGACACTGGATTGGCCCCTAAATAGGCATCCCTTTCGGTATTTCTTTATTCTCTTACAGTTAAGAGGAAGTACAAAGAGTGCTTATAGCACTAAACCTGTATCCCGCAGTTCTTAACCTGTGTCCCGCAGTTTCTATCCTGTTTGGAAGAATTTGGGCAACATAACGATGCAGAACCCTGCCCAAATCAGTCTGCAAGTAGGGAATCCTAAGGAGACTACTGTCCTTGTCCCGATTACACCTTTAATTTACCAAAACAGAGCATAACTTGCCTCTGTAATTTCTGGTTATTGACTGGTTTTTCTCTGTTTTCAGCTCCCTGTAGCCCTTGCACTGTTCCCTGCACCTTGGGCTAGTTGCCTCTTGAATCTGGAAGGATTTAGGGCATCGAAACAGCCCCAAACCTGCAAAAATCAGAGTTTCGGGAATCCTAATCTGTATCCAGCAATACAACACCTGTTTTGGCTAAATTTTGACAACACAACAGCTCCAAAATTGACCCCAAACAATTCCCAATACTGGAACTTGATTCAACTGCAAAAACCCTCTGATTCCAACTTAAAAAGAGCAATTACAGCTCGCTGGAATTTTTGGTTTTTCACTTGTTTTGAGCCCCAACACTTCTCAGAAGTGTTCTTTGACAATTGGGCACTGTTCCCAATGCATCTGGCATCCATACGGCTGCAAAACAGTAAATTTCAGACCGCTGTATTTTCTGGTTAGGATTTGTTTTTCACCTAATTTCAGCTGTCAACTGTCCCTGCACTGTTTCCAATGCCTTGGACTACGTGCCCCTTGATTCTGGCATGATTCCGAGCACAAAACAGTCCCAAAACAGCCCAAAATTAGCAATAAAACAGTGCTGATTTTTGTGTGTTTACTTCAGAGGTTATCACCCTCTCGTTTCCCTGCTTTGGAGTAGCAGTTAGCTACTCCTGTTCCTGTTCAAGGAGGCTCTTGCCTCAGCAATAGAGCATCAAACCACAAGACTGTACATGGTCAATCTGATGAGCCCACTAGAGGGGCATAACCATAAAGAATAGGGGAGAGAGAGAGCAGTGAGAGGTGTGTAGGTCATGACATCCTGCACCTCACTGTACATAGAGGGTAAGCCAGCACTCCATTGAAGCTCTCCCACCTGTGACAGCACTCAAAAACGAGCTCACACCTGAAAATCACGTTTTTTCCTTCTCTTTAAGTAGTAAACTGGCCTCAGAGGGACAAGTGTCACTCATTTGTGCATTTTCCCGCTTTAGACCCTCAGGTCTAAAAATATCTCACCTGCAGCCTCTGTTGACTTGGCCACAGAGTAACAAAATGATCCCCGTGTCAAACTGCACGTAATGACGCGAAGACATTTTGTCGTCCAAAAATAGCAGTCCCTAAAATTTAGGAGTTTCTGCCATTACATTCTTCTAGGTCATCCGACCCTCTATGTACACTGCAGCCACACCCAGAACTGAAATGTAGCCTATGTAGCAAAGGATTCCGCTTTGGCTGGCCAATGACCCCACTTTGGCTAACCATAGTCCTTGTCCAACCTTAGTGCTCTTTAGCCCTCAGGCCTGGACTCTCTCTGAACAGTTCCACACTGACTATGCAATGCAGGGCAGTTAGATTTCCAGAGGGGTGTTTCCAAAAGGTAAAACAAACGAAATTCCCCAAAGAAAGAGAAAATAAACAAAAATGGAATTGCCACTGGCTGGTGACAGGAGCTATTTGAAGGAGGGGATTTCTTGGCATAAACGATCAGGAGGGGAGCACTCAGGGAAGGTGAGGAGGAGGAGGAAGAAGGGGGGACGGGCTCTCTCTCACTCTACCTCCCGCTCACTCTCTCTCAACATCCAGAAGGTCATTCAAGAGAGAAGAAGAGGCATTAGAGAGGAAGGTAACAAGGGAGGAAAGGAGCGATAGACGAAGGAGAGCCAAAGTGTGTGCGCTAGAGTGGAAGCCAAGGGCTGAGAAGAAGGCGCAGCTAGAGAGGTGCTGAGAAAAACGAAAGGTAAGGAGTACGTGGACTGGCCTGTAAGGCTCTCCTAGTCGAAGCTGCGGCCACGCTAAATTGTCCCCTCGGAGCTTGCTATCAAGGTCTATCATGATGTGGGAATCAAATATCGTGTGCAATGGTCAGAGTCTAAGATCCTAAAGCAGTATCGTTGGGCATATGCATAGCCCTGGTCTCATTCACGCCTGCGATATGAAAAAAATGCAAGGCTCTTGTCATGTGCGCATTTCACTTGAGCCACGTTGACAAGCTACTGCTACAGTCTTAGTTTAGACGAGGATCTAGCCTAGCACTTTGTGAGCCTCTAGCAGGACGTGCATGATCAAGCGGGTCATAATTGCATACCCTCTCTTGCACAGTTTAGTGAGTTCAGCTTATAGGCATATAAACAATCACCTAACTCTAGCATGTGAACGTTCTCTTAAGTTATTATTAAGTGACCTTTTTTAGCATTATTTGGTAAAATCGTGGGGGCTGACGGAAAGGCTGCTCGACCCACCATGATGGGGGTTTATAAGTGGCATGGGGGGTTACCTCCGAAGGCAAGTACCAGTGCCAATAGTACCTGTAGTACCAGTACCAGCAGTACCTAGAGTTACAGCGCTACAGCCCTCGGCATTTTCAGCCATCAGTACCAGCATTTTCAGCCCATCAGTACCAGCGTTTTCCCATCAATACCAGCGTTTTCAGAAACGACATCAGAGCCAACGTTTCTGCATTAGCCATCTCCAGCAAGTAGCAAATTTCAACCTTCATCATTAGTGTTTTCAGATTTCAGCACTCTCTCTTTCAATCAGCCCCAAGGTTGCAGATCCAAGCAGATTCCCTTAGCGTTTTGCATTCAGCCGAGATACTTGGTACTGCTGATGGGTACTTGCTGTAGATACTTGATATTGCGCATTAGCATCTCAGCAGTACCAAGCATCTTCTCGCAGTAACAAGCAGAGGATTCAGAAGACTACTGGGCATGCCTCATAAAGAGAGATTTACACTCTCTCAGTAGTATCCTACCCCGGTTGGAAAGGCTTCTCTCTCAGAGACATTATCACTTGTCCTTTTCCTTTTAAACCTGCAGGTCCAGAACTGATCAAAAGGATGTGGATCTCCTGGTTTGAGATAAAGGAGGAAGCTGGCCTTCCCCCTCATTTGGCTTTCAATTTTCATTTCTTTTTGCAAGACTCCCTGTGGAGACAGCTGCCAAAGAAGCTTCAACTTGGCCTCACAAGAAACCACAAGGGCAAACCGGACACATGGCAGTAGGAGAGAAACCGGCAGGTCAACTCACTCTCTCCAGAAGTCTCATCCCAAGAGGGGACTTATTTTCCTTAATGTCCTTCTTGCCTTGCCGAAATCCTTAGAGGTCAGAAGAGAGCAAGCTTGTCTCCTCCTTGCCGGTCTTACTTTCCCTCATCTTATAGTTGTCTAGGTCCGTCTTGCTAGCTTCAAATATTTTGCCAGCATCTAGGTCTGCACTTCTCCAGTGCCTCTGCAGTGGTGTAGTAGTGATAGAGCTCCTCCAAATATGGAGGATTACTGTAGCTAGTGGCCTTCTCAATTATGAACCGCCAAAAGGGCCTTGCATCTTTTTCATATTGCAGACGTGAATGAGACGAGGGCTATGTGTATGCCCACCGATACGGCTTCAAGATCTTAGACTTTGACTGTTGCACACCATATTTAATTCTCACATCATGATAGACCTTGACAGTAGGCTCCGAGGGGACAATTAGTGTGCCCGCAGCTTCGACTAGGAGAGCCTTATAGGCCAGTCCACTTACTCCTTTCCTTTTGTTCTTCTCAGCACCTCCCTTGCGGCGCCTTCTTCTCAGCCCTTGGCTTCCACGCTCTCTTCCTTTCCTGCCTTGTTACCTTCCTCTGTAACGCCTCTTCTTCTCTCTCTAATGACCTTCTTGATGCCGAGAGAGTGTGGGAGGTAGAGCAAGAGAGCTCATCCCCCCTTCTTTCTCCTCCTCACCTTCCCTGAGTCCTCCCCCCTTGTTCATTTATTCCAAGAAATTCCCTCCTTCAAATAGCTCCTCCCTTTTTTAGCTTGGGTTGCAGCAAATTTGGCGGGACTACATCCGAAAAGGAGTGTCCTTTTTCCCTTCATGCCCAACCTCATCCAAGCTTTGCTCGGTTTGTCGTGAGCTCCACAACTCCCTGCACTTTCCCAGCTCGCTGGTCCCTCCTCATTTACCCTATGGGCTGTCACCTTATTATGGGTGGCCATTGCTTGCCCCCCCCCCCCCGCCCCCCCTTTTTACCTAAGCCTTTGCACCACACCGGGTTTACATATCAGCCAAAGCATTGCTAAGCACAACTTCTTTCTCCGATAGCCGGTGATTAAGTAAAAACAACTCAGAGCTTTCTTGCCACTGCCATGTTGGACTTATTCCACAATCTTTGCACTCCAAGAGAAGCATTGTTCCATTGCTGACTTTGAGACTTTAAAAAAGTGTGTAGTATCTTGCTCTTAAAATCCGCCTAATTCATCTATTGCAGATTGATGCGCTTCTGAATTCTTGGTTCTCAAACCTGCATCAAGAAACCTGCATCAAAGTTTTGATTTGTTAACTGCAATTGATTTGCATGTTTTTGGTGAACAACCTGCTGGTGTTTCATGAAAGCAGCAAATTGCTGTGTGATCTGCTGCATCGTCTCGGCATAGACATCTTCTCAAGCACAATTTTCCCACCCGGCTCGCTTCACATCAGGGTTCACCAAAGATGTTAGGGGGTATGTGTTTGCGAGGTGAGCGGGGTTAGCACTCGGTTGCTCGCTGGTGGGAAAGAGAGAGAAGATGCACAACACAAGAGACCTGCACAATTAACACCGTGAATGCTTGAAATTCATAATGTTTAACCAATTGGAAATGGATGATTGTCACATGCACATGGCTTTGTGTGCCACGTGGACACGCTTCATCGACTTCCAGAGCCATTTTTCCCCTTCTTCCTAGATAGGGATGTCTAGAATCCTAGGAGGATTAGTACTTGCAATTTTGTGAGCCTGTTTGCAGGACCTGCATGTTCGGACAAGTCCATTCAATTAGGTTTACTAGTTTTGGAACCCTCTTGCATAAATGGTTTGTATACGCGTTTTGACAGATGTTATTACACATAACGGGTGATGTGCGACAGTTTCACCCAAACGGACACTCCCTTGCTCATTTTTTATTAAATCATTTTTATGATTTATTTGTTGGGTAACCTGGTGGACAGTTGCCCTACCTCAGGCATAATCCTCACCTATAAAGGGAGTAGAAGAGCCTCACTTGAAACCAAGTTGCAGAAGGAGCAGATAGCGGCAGCAAGGGAGCAGCCCAGCCCAACGTTTTCTTCAGCCTTGGCGTTTTTGCAGATTCTTACTGGATCAGCCCTAGCAACAGACCAAGCCAGCATTTTCAGATTTCAGCCCCTTTCCATCGTGGAAATCGACGAGGATCTGTAGTTCACAGCCTTCCCGTTGCGGTCCGGTACTTCGGCAGCCCATCAAGCCTCCCCCCGGCCATTCCCTTGCCGGCATCGTCGAGATCTGCGTTTTCAGCCCTTCATTCCTCTCACATCGGGAGTGCAAACCAGCCCCTTGGTGGCCATCCGCAACCCCACATCGAGAAGGATCTAAGGTGCATCAAATCAGCCCCGGAGGTGCTTCTTCTTGAGGAGTTACTGCGGTGATTGTCATCATCGAGTCAATAAAGTCTGCATTGAGGTATTGCATTGTGTGTACATTCCATTTACGCAATCAAAAGCAAATACCACATCGGCAACGGTGTGGGAGGCCCTTGTTGGTTGGGACCTTATCGGGTGTCGCTCTTCTCTTCTCTCTCTTTCTCTCTCCCTCTACACATCTCTATTGCATTCTCTCAATCCCTCCCTTCAGGGGAAAGTAAAAGGAACCATCATTGAAGTTAAAAGGAATCACTAACGCAAGGAAAGAAGTTGAAGGATTTGTGGAAGTGTGAAACTAGATCTTCACCATTTCAATTCCGTTGCAATTGACATGACAAAACTTGTCGTTAACGGCATTGAGCTATCACAAATACTCTCGAATTGCTCGCGAGCTAAAGAGTGATAATAGAGTTGCTAACAAGGGGAGCGCGGGGGAGGGCTTAAACTTCCTTGTCCCGCTCTGTTCTTTGCCCCTTGAAATCTGCAACTTTAGGCATTATCGCCTTCCCTTACTCTTTGCCGTGGACGAGAGAGAAATTCCCAAAATCTGCCATCTTTTTCCCTCTTTTTGCTGACTTTCCTGCCTTACTTATTTCCCTTATTGTCCTTCTTGCCTTGCCGAAATCCTTAGTGGTCGTAAGAGAGCGAGCTCGTCTCCATCTTGCTGCTCTTACTTTCCCTTATTTCATAGCTGTTTAGGTCAGCCTTGCTAGCTCCAAATATTTTGCCAGCATCTTGGTTTGCAATTCTCAAGGCCTTTATAGTGGTGTAGTAGTGATAGGGCTCCTCCAAATATGCAGGATCACTGCAGCCAGTTGCCTTCTCAACTGTGAATCGCCAAAAAGGCTGTCAGGTGTAGCGGAAGTGTTTAAGGATTTTGCTCGAATCTAGTACTCCGCACTAACACAAGTTTACTTTACTTCTCTTGAAAAGAGAACCTGAAGTGAAGACAATGAAGGAGAGAGGTAGAGAGAGAGAGAGAGAGAGAGAGAGAAGAAATAAAATGAACTGAAGTGTTATATTAAACGTCTTCAAAAGAGAGACAACACGGCATACCGGGTCCCAACCACCCTCAAGGGCCCCCTTGCTGTGTTGCCAGAGCAAGTACTTGCATTATTACTTTCACAAATGCTATTACAATGATCCTAGATGGTGAGATGCTAAGATGTTGGATGGGTACTGCGAGGAGATGCTTGTTTTTTTTTTCTTGTTTGTTTGAGAAAAGGTGTATTAAATTAGTGAAGAAAGTAGGGAGGATCTCCATAGATTCCATAAAGCTATATCAAGATATTTTATGTGACCAATGAGCAAATCTTTGGCAGTGATGGGAGCTGGGTGTAGGGGCTGGATTTTTTGCTGAATGAGTCTTAGACTTTTCACATTACAAGGGCAATAGAAGAATAAGTGTTCAATTGTTTCCTCTTGTTGATTACATCTGGGGCATAAGCTAGGTAGTTGAAGGAATCTCTTAGCTGTGGCACCAACCCAAAGAGCCTTGTGAAGAATGAGCCACATCAGAAAGCTGAGTTTGACGGCTTGTGGGAAAGCCCAAATGCAACAGAATCTGTACTGCCATTCTTTAATGCTCCAATTGAGTCCCCATTTTCTGTTAAGCTTCTTCTCGAGACAGTCATCAAGTTTACTCTTTGGGATTGTAAGCCTGGTAGACGACTTTAGCAATTTTCTTGAGTGTCGTGGCTTCTGGGCAAGCTTTAGTACTGATTACCATTATTCTCTGGATACTGCTTATTCTTGCTGATATAACTTCACCAGCAGCTCTGGATATACCATATTCATGCATCGTGATTACAGTAGACATCCATTGACAATCTTTGTAAACATCCTTCCAGCTCTGTATACCCATTCTGAAGGACTTGTGAGCTTGCAACTGCCAATGCGCTCTGACTGTCAGTGTAGATAGTGTTGGCAGTGTCCTGTCCAACACCCAAATCAGCCATAAGGCGTCTGAGCCATACACACTCAACCGTAGCTGTGAAGACTGCCCTGTACTCAGCCTCACCACTCGAAGTGGCTACAGTAGGTTGCTTCTTGCTCAACCATGATATACATGAACTGCCAAGCATGAAACAAAAACCACTTGTGGACACTCGCGTGTCAAAACAACCAGCCCAATCTGAGTCCGAAAAAGCATGTAAGTCTGGCGGCAATGATCCCCCCTTGGGATAAAACAAGCCAAGATGTAAAGTGCCACTAAGGTAGCGGAAAATCCTCTTGACAGCCTGCCAATGCTTAGACCCTGGGCTATGCATAAATCTGCTGACCTGTGAGACTGCAAACTGAATATCCGGTCTCGTGTTGCATACATAAATAAGGCAGCCAACAACAGTATGGTAAAGAGTGACATCAGCAGGATCGCCAGCATCATGTAGACTAAACTTCAAACCTGTTTCCATGGGAGCGGCAATAGGTTTGCAATCCTCAAGTCCAAACTTACATAGCAATGTCTCTATGTAACTTTTCTGACACAAGGCAATACCACCATCACACTGCTTAAACTGTATACCCAAGTAATGATGCAACAGCCCCAAATCTTTCATCTTGAAAGTAGCATTCAAATCAGCCTTAAATTCAGCAATATGTCTCTCATTTGGTCCAATGATCAGCAAATCATCGACATAAAGAACCACAATGAGAAGTACATCACCCTCACGCTTTACATACAATGTGCTTTCTGTTGGACTGTTACGAAAGCCTTGTTTGACCAAATGAGTGTCAGCTTTCTCATACCAAGCACGAGGAGATTGCTTCAACCCATACAAAGCCTTGTTACATTTGCACACTTTGTCCTCTTGTCCTTTTATGACAAAACCGCGAGGTTGCGTTACATAAACTTCCTCAAATATGTCACCATTCAAGAAAGCAATAACAATGTCTGATTGATGTACATCCCAACCAAAATGAGCTGCCAATGCACATAGAAAGCGCACAGTAGTCATACGACAAGTGGGAGCAAAAGTCTCTTCATAATCAATGCCTTTTTGTTGTGCATAACCCTTTGCAACAAGTCGAGCCTTATGGCGATTGATCTCACCATCCGGCTTACGTTTCAACTTGTAAACCCACTTCGTACCAATGGCCTTTTTGCCAGCATAAAGTCCATGTGTCATTTTCTATAAGTGCATCATATTCTGATTGCATGGCAGCCATCCAATTTTCTGAATTCTGTGCTTCATCAAAAGACAGAGGCTCCTCAACATCATGTAAGCTAGACACAGCCAAAGCATAACAATCTGATGCATAGGATGCATGGTGAGAGCCTGAACGAGTACGACTAGACAAAGGTGCATCCAATTTACTGTCACGCAAAGTGTGCACCAGCCATTTTGGCATACCTCTAACCTGCTCATTTTCAGCCCTCTCCTCATCAAGTACATCATGTACATCTGCATCAGTAATAGGCTGATCTAAAACATTTTCAGAAACCCCCATAGGCTGTACATTTGCCTCATTGGAACTTACATTCGTATTTCCACCACTGAAAAGAGGCAACAAAGTGTCATAAATCATAAATGTCCTGTGAGCTTACATTATTGTCTCTAGTACATGACAGCAAGGGCTGAACAGAATCTTCCACAAACACTACATCCCGAGAAACCAGAATACGTTTTGTTTGCGGATGATACAACCTGTAACCTTTGCTTTCAGCACTATAACCAACAAAAATACATTTGACAGCCTTACCATCCAATTTTTTGCGCTACACTTGTGGCACCAAAGCATATGCCAAACAGCCAAAAACACGCATGTGCTCAATAGAAGGCTTTCTATCATGCCATGCTTCATATGGAGTAATAGACTGCAAAGCTTTCGTAGGACACCTGTTAAGTACATAAGTGGCACACATGATGGCCTCAAGCCAAAAAGAATGTGGCAAAGCTTGACTTTTGACCATACATCGTGCCATTTCCATCAGTGACCTGTTTTTCCTCTCAGCAACACCATTTTGTTGAGGTGTATAAGGCACTGTACATTGGTGTTTTATCCCACGACTAGCCAGAAATGCATTAAATTCATGAGACATATACTCACCCCCTCGATCGGAACGGAGGGTGCCCATAGTACATTTCGAGACATTTTCAGCCATAGCCAGAAATTGTTTGAAGCACATAAAAACTTCGGACTTCGCTTTAAGCGGAAATACCCATGCATGCCTAGAGTAATCATCAATGAAAGTCACGAAGTACAGGTAATTGCCCAAGGACGGAGTTTGCATGGGCCCACAAACATCAGTATGCACAAGCTGCAACCTGCATGTGGCCCGAACTGAACCATCCTTTGGAAATTTAGAACGCTGCATCTTACCCAAAATACAGCCTTCACAAACGTGTTTGACAGGTGCTTCAAGAGGCGGCAAAGAAGCAACCGTGTCAGATTTCTGCAAACGCAGCAAACTGGCAAAATTCAGATGACCAAAACGTGCATGCCAAAGTTTTGCATCTGAAATAGCCCTTGAATCTGCAACAGCATTTGCAAAATTTTGTCCACACTTGTCATACAAAGTGAGCTTATACAGCCAACGGCACAAAAGCCCAGATGCAACAATTTCATCACCAAAACTGAGATCATGAACTGTACATCTGTCATCCACAAATTTGACTACAAGTCCAAGTCTAGCAAGTGCAGATACAAACAAGAGATTCTTCTTGATCCCAGGTACATAAAGTGCATCAACAAGTGTGAAGGAACCGCCATTAGCAGCAGTGAGCACAATCTTTCCAACTCCCTGAACTGGATAAGAGGCATTGTTGGCACAAGTGACTGAATTCCCATGAGGGACAGACTCGAGACTGGTAAACAATTCACGATGTGAGGTAATGTGCTTTGTAGCACCACTGTCGAAATACCACACATGTGAATCTGCAGCAACTGACAAGCATGCATCATGGACAGCAAGATTGTAAGTGCACTCTGCGCTAAAAGCCCATTCTGCATCAACATCAGCATTACAGTCTCCTTTCACAGAAGACTCAACAATGGCTGCATTTGTAGTGGAACCAGCATTTGCAGTGGAACCACCCTCTTTCTTCTTAGCCTCTTTGGCCTTCAACTTAGGACACGACTTAATCAAGTGATCATTGGCTTTACAATAATGGCAACGCATCTTCTTTTTGCCCTTATCACCAGAATTTCCAGACGAATTGCTGCCAACAGAAGCATTAGGAACACAATTTTTTCCACTCGCAGCAGAACCGTAAGAAGTGGCTGCATTGCTGTTACCACCCTTTCTTTGAGAAGCAATAAAAGCCTGTTCAACTGCACGCTGTCTAGTCCTGTTTTTTCTGGAAAGTGACTCTTGCAACAGCAATGTGCATAATGCGTAAAACTTGACAACTTCTTGATTTCCTTGGGTCATAAGTCTCCAAGTACTAGCAAAAGTCTGGTAAGAATCTGGTAAGGCATCAAGAACAGTCTGCACAAGGGAATTGTCTGAAATAACTTCACCTGCAGAAATAAGTTGCTCATTGATATCCTTGACACTAGCAAGGAAAGTGTCCATATCATCTTCCTCATGCATAATCTTCAACTCCAGCTCTTTACGCAGCAAAGCAATTTTAGCCTCATTGCGGCTTGCATAAAGACCTGCTAGAATATCCCAAGCCTGTTTTACAGATTTTGCTAAACGGATGTGAGGAACAATGGTGCGCTTCACAGACAACGCAATCAATGCATGAGCCTACGCATCCTTAACATCCTAACGAGCTTGTTCTGCCGTAGGCAAAACAACTCTAACAGCTGCAATCCTTGCAGCAAGACCTGCAACATCCTCAACATCGCCTACATCCTCAAAACCAGGGCGTACATCAATGCCCTGCACAATGTTCCATACACCCTTTGACACAAGAACATGTTGCATCATATAAGCCCACATAGAGTAGTTGTCCCCATCCAACCTGTCCTCAGCAGCAAACATCTTGAACACATCTGTGTTGTTGTTGTCAGACATGGTAAATGCTGCACCTGATGCGAAAACTGCCCGAAAATAGGAAAAACGGACTGGGAACAACCTGTGCTATATAGCACAAACCATAGAAGACTATAAGGCACCTGTTATGCAGAAAACGGCACTGACAGAAATTCTGCACAAAATGACGAAATAGCCTGTGCAGTACTGCCTGTAGTGGAAACGGAGGCCGAAATGAGCCCAAATCAAAATTCTGAGCTCATTTGATTTGGGCCCAGAATATTTGTCGACCTGCGAACGCTTACCAAAGCTCACTGAAATCGGAGAAAGTGAGCACGCGTGTGCTGGAGCAACTGGCGACTAAACCCGAGAGGACGTGACCTGCTCTGATACCAATTGTTGGAATTAGGGTTGCAAAGAGACACATACAGCTTGGAGAAGACGAAGGAAGCTCAAGGCAAACAATAGAGAGTGTGTTACTTAGTGTGCAATGGAAAGATTGATAGCCCTAGAGTGATGGGCGTATATACAATGCACGGGGGAAAAAACCTCCTAAAGAGGGAAAAAATGCCCCAGCGGTCCTAATGTGTTCACACACATCACTACCACATGTATATGGTAACATAAGGAGGGTGTTTCTAGGTTCTACAAAGTATTTGTAGTTTCTTCTTGACAAGCTTTGCAACATACTTTCGCGGCATCCTCAGCAGAATCTCCCAAAGGTGCAAAGTTTCCAACAATTTCTGAATTACATGTTGCCTCCTCTGATGCCCTGTCACGGGGACGAGTACCACGTGCCAACAAAAAAGAACAGACTAAACAACTTTAAGCACTTCAAACAACTGAACTGAAAGAGATGACGACACACGAGACGGGGAGTGGTGGAGTTTCACCTCAAGAGAGCACTGGCCCCAAACCTTGGCGCCCCTTTCGGTATTTCTTTATATTGCTTGAACTCGGTACAATGCTGGTACTCACGCTCTGCACCTTCACCCGGAAGAGTGCCAGAGAATGATCCATTGGCTCATATTTAAAGGCCCTTGGCCTATGAAAAGCAATTTACATGAAAAGCTTCCAACTCAAAAGCATCTCGCCTCAAAAACTGGTGCTAAAAGCTGCCCAGCGTAAATCATGGAAATATATACAGGTGCCACGTCAGCACAGCCAACGTAAATCGCGGAATTCCGTATTGTCTGCCACGTCAGCAATCCAGCACGAATTGCAAGCGTCCGTACAATTGCCACGTCATCAACAAGGTATGCAAGAGTGTGAGTGTGTATGGTCTTCCTGCTTTATTTTAATATCTTTAGGTTCCCTGGTCCCTGTTAGATTTACACCACTCTGCTGCTTCACAGCTCTAGGGCATGCATGTATGGCTAATGTGCCTCCGGGCTGGCCACCCATAGCATATGCATATAGGCTGCATTGTCCGACTGCCCACTTCTGGGCGGCGGCCGCCTTCTTTTGTCGAGGCGCCCTACTCACATATTTTGTTGGGTCATGGGGCATTCCTCTTGCACTACTCGACCTCCCCTTTGGCACCTATATATGGGGCCAGGGAGGTACCCATTTCATAGATATCATCTGGCATTGTACGAGACCCAGGTCTCCTATTCTAGTAGTCATGGGGGGCTGATCGTCCCCTCTTCCCCTACAGCAGCGTTTGTGTGTTCTCTCTCTCTCTCTCTCTCTCTCTCTCTCTCTCTCTCTCTCTCTCTCTCTCCTATGATACCCGGGAACTACCGTACCATTATGGTAGGTCACACTTTGACCCGACTGTACGCATCCATTCTTGAACAAAAATTGAGTAGATGGGCAAAGAATGAGGGCATAAGGGTAACAGGACAAGCTGGATTCAGAAGGGGCTATTCCACTTTAGATCATATTCTTACGCTCAGAGCCATTATTGAGGAAGGAAGAGCAAACGGGAGAAGGATGTATTGTTGCTTTGTAGATTTTCGGAAAGCTTTTGATACAGTACCAAGGGCCAGATTGATGCGCAGGATGCAAGAGTTAGGGGTCCCCAAAGAGATTATTTGGGGGATCATGGCCTTATACGGGTCAATAACTGGTTATGTACGTACTCCAGAAGGGGATTCCGACATTGTTCATTCCATCGTTGGAGTAAAGCAAGGATGCCCACTGTCCCCTACTTTATTTGGTTTGTACATAGATGAGGTATCAAGTTACATTGATAGAGAAGGTGACAGAGGTGCTCAACTTGCAGGGTCATGGATCCCTTTGTTGTTGTATGCAGATGATATTGTATTGATAGCAGAATCAGCAGATGGAATGCAGAGGCAGCTAGATGCATTACATAAATTCGCGGAGGACAGTGGATTGTCGGTAAACTTGGGTAAAACCAAAGTTATGGTGTTTAACACCACACCGCAGTGGGTTAGGAGATCGGCACCTACATTTGCATATGGCCAGGATACAGTAGAGTACACAAATGCATACACATACCTTGGGGTGGTATTTGCAGGACCGAAGTTTACTCTTAAGAAAGCAACGGATGCTAGATTATCCAGAGCCTCTACGGCCTTGGGAGGGTTGGAGAGGATGTGTTCACAAGTGCAGTTTCAGGAACCACGAACAAAACTTTGGCTCTTTGATATTGTGGTGGCTTCGGCTATGCTTTATGGGGTCCAGATTTGGGGACCATCTGTGGATCAGGATAATTGGAAGTCAATGGAGAGACCTTTGGTATCTATGATTTCCCGAATGATTAGAGCCAAGGCCTCCTTACCACACGCGATTACCCGAGCGGAACTAGCGGCCCCTCCGATAGAAATTGAAGCTCTTACCAGATCAGTGTCCTTTATACATGGTTTGTGGGATACAAATAATTGCTGATATACTAGACTGGCCCTCAAATCCTCTCGACAATTGGCAATGAAAGGGGATACATCATGCTGGTATGCGCAACTGTCCTCGTGGTTTCAGAGACACGGGTTCAGTATGGAAAGATTACCCCCCTTCCAATACTCTCTTGAGGCTCCATCACTAGCAATTACACGAACGGAGATTAATAAAATCATCCGACAGGATCTTATACAGTTGGATACTAAGAGGACATGGGTAGACCCTACACAAGAACTGGGCACGAAGATGGCCGACTACAAAGAAAACTTCCTACAACTATCTGAAGATGGATTTGTGATTCGCCCGAGTTACATGGATACCCACCTGTCTCATGGTTTGAGATGTGCTATTGGTCAGATTCGTACATCCTCACACCTGTTGGAAATTAAATTTGGCAAATTTAGGGGAATCCCACTTGAGAGCAGAATTTGCAAGTTATGCAGAATGGAGCCGGAGACAGAATTACACTATATATGCCACTACACAGTATACTATGAGATACGTGGGCGTTTTCATTGCCTTTTTATAGAAGGCTTTGGACCTCTAGATAGAATCATGCAATACCAAGATCAAAGATGCTTAGGCGGGTACCTACTGGAACTACATCGGCACAGGGATAATCTAATGAGAAGACAAAGAGCACTACAGCCTCAGAGGTAGATCACAGATTTCTTCGGATCGAGAGCAGCAGGAGTGGAAGGAGAAGCAAGAGGCCAACAGCCAGCACAAAGGAGTACCCACATTCATACCAAAGGCACCCTAATTGACAGAGCGATTGAGCTTAGGAAATCGAGACGACCACGACCAAGATGCAGAAGCACACTTCACCGGAGGAGACTACAACAAAGGATTAGAAGCATTCTAGCCAGACTCCCAAGAAGTTTATTTAATACTTTGTATTTAGGTTTTCACATTTATTTTCACACTTTCACACTTTTCACACTTAGTACTTTAGTACTAAGGTACCCAGACATTGTAACAGATTCAACACTTTTGTATCAGTTTGGTCTCACAGGTCATTCTAGCCTTTTGAAGACGTTAATATAACATTTCATTTCATTTCATTTTTCTCCCGCACACACGCACACTCACATGGTATCAGAGCCCAGCTCTCCATGGTCTGGGTGCTTCCCGCATGAGGTCCTCCCACCCAAGATGGAAGATCCATCAGCGATTAGCATCAATTAGCTATTGGTGAGTTTCTGTCGCGGAGAAACCCCTCTCCACCTGCGTTTTTTGCATTCCCTGATGGCGATCACCCTTCTCCTCCCTAGCGCTGGCTGTTACAGCCCGTTTCATCGCGACAAAGCCCTCTCTCTCCATCAGCGTTTTCAGACCATATCTGCGTTTTCTGGGCAGCAGGCTGCTTGCGTTTTCTGGAGCATACACCAGCGTTTGCTGCACAGAGGGGGAGCGCTAGGCCTATAGCCAACCCCGGATCTTGCCTACCCCACCCAGCCTTGCATCCGGTGCATTGCCATCTTGATTCCTCTACATATACCACAGTTTTCAGCCAGCATCCACTGCTGTTTTCTCTGTCGTCAGCCTATCAGAGGTTGTAATTTTTATTCCCTACCCTCCCCAAACCCCCTGCACTGCTCCGGACCATGCCAGGAGCGTACGAGCATGCTGAAAATCGCTGGACAGCAGCGTTTTCACCACCTCGCAGTTGCGTTTTTGGGTGGACAGCAGCCTCTTGGATTGTGTTTTTCACAGAGGATGAAGTTACCTCCTGCCAGGACACCATCCAGTGGTGGTCCATGTAATAAACTTGGACACTCCAAGTCAAGAATCAACCGCGACAGCACCAAATAACCACTTCAAAACAATTCACAGATCACAATAGATTTGCACTGGCCCGGCGGAGTTCCGTGCCTAGAGATATTGGCCCCAAAGACTGGCGCCCCTTTCGGTATTTCTTTTTGTATTAATCAATCATCAAAGTACAAGAGAGCGGTTAGGGTTTCACTCTCAGACTCTGCGTCCAGATGCTCTGAGAAGTGAGGCCCTCACCACTAATTTAAAGGTTACAAGGGATGCCCAAAAGCAGAGCCCCAAAAGCTTTTAAAATCAAAAGCATCAGTTCTCTCTCTCTCTTAGAGAGTCTTTTCTCTTTTTTTTATAAAAAAAAGCAAAAGCAAAATTCGCGTCGCTCATCATTTTCCAAAAAAAAATAAAAAAAATAATAATAATAATAATCCACCTCCGCGATTTCCGGAATTTAGGGTTTCTGGCAAAAATTAGGGTTTGCAGGAATTTTAGGGTTTCTGGCAAAAATTAGGGTTTCTGTTGTCCGCCACGTCATCACTTTGTGACATACCCCCCTCTTGAAAGCATTGTAATCGACCGCGATTACGCCTGCAAAACCGACAAAAGCCATAAACCGTCTTAGCAGACACTGACTGTTAGTACCTACGTACTAGGAACGCACATCTAGCACATGTACAAAATCGACAGTCACATCACACGACATCACAGGACATCACCAGACATCACAGGACATCACATGAAATTCAACATTCATTCGGATCTTAGACCATGATTTATCGGCAATGTAGCTAGCAATCACATCTAGGTCCAATCGGGACCTCATCGATGTCCGATTGACTAAACCCTATTGCAACCATGTCTATTCGAGATCAAGTAGACCAAAATGCTGCAGTCATTTCGTCTATCAGTTCCTGCACTCACAAGAAGTCAAGAACAAATCAGTATCATAATCAGGAATTCCATTTCATAAAGTCATCCAGCAGAATACTGTCAGCTCTCAGTATCCCTGAAGCTCAAAGAGACATCAGTGACTTTAGTATCAAAATCGAGGCATCTGTTGACAAAGGAGTGGAGTAACTCCCCTCTTGTGCATCCCACTGCACCAGATCTTCGGCCAAGCTGAATTCTGGGTTCCATTTGGAGTAGACTATGCTAAACCAAAAGCATCGAGGTAAAGTTTCACAATCTGTGGAGTATCTGCTAGGTCCTCCTCCTCCATCCACTTCGCATCAAGTGCAGGATAATTCTTGAACTTAACCAAGAACCGCCTTCGGACTTTACCCTTATTCTTCGTATCCTTATGTGCCAAAATCTGTTCAGGAACAAGGATCTCCTCGTTTTCTTCCACTTCGGGTTGCTCATCAGGCTCCCTATCATCAGGCACATCACCTTTAAAAGGTTTCAAGAGATTCACATGAAATGCATTGTGAATCCTCCAAGTATCTGGCAGTTTCAGTCGGAAGGAGACTTCATTTATCTTTTCAATAATCTGGAAAGGGCCGTAGTATCGCATACTAAGCTTTGGAAAAAGCCTCTCCTTTCCCTTGTTCTTTCGTAGGCGTGCCTTCTCAAAACGTAAGAGCACCCAATCATCCTCCTTCAATTTCATGTCGCGACGATGGCGATCCGCTGCCTTTTTCTGTCGTTCTTGAGACTTCTGCAAAGTCTCGCGAACCTTGGCAAAAGCCGTATCCAGATCTCGCGTATATTCGTCCGCTTCAAAGATCTTATCTTTCGTGCTCAGGAAGGGTGGAACCTTTGCAGCACCTTCAACAATCTCAAATGGCGCCTTCCCTGTCGACGAGTGTATCGTGTTATTGTAGGCAAATTCCACCAAAGGTAAATATCTTTCCCATTGAGTCTTCTGATCTGAGATATAAGACTTCAATAAATCTAGAACCACTGAATTGGCAATCTCGAATTGCCCATCAGTCTGCGGGTGGAACGATGACGAGAACTGCAACCGCGTGCCAATGTTCTCCCAAATTGCCTTCCAAAACAAACTCCTAAATCTGGGGTCTCTGTCGGAGACAATTGTCTCAGGCATGCCATGTAATCTGAAAATCTGGGCCACAAATAGTCTCGCTAAGTGATCCGGCTTGACTGTTTTCTTCACTGGAATGAAATGAGCCTGTTTGCTAAATCTGTCAATAACAGTCCAGATACCATCGTGACCACTCTGTGTTCTCGGGAGATCAAAAATGAAATCCATCGCTATACTTTCCCAGGGGCGGGTGGGTATGGGTAAAGGCTGTAACAATCCCTGTGCTTTATGCCTGTTAAACTTGACCTTCTGGCATACCAAGCAACTGCGCACAAACTCTTCCACATCTTTCTTGAGTCTCGGCCAAAAGAAATATCTCTCTACCCCTTTCATGGTGGTAGCAATGCCGCGGTGACCCGTAAAAGGTGGACAATGGCATTCAGTCATAACCTTTTCCCTCAACGGCTGTGTAACGCACAACATAGTCTTTTTCATCAAGTAGCCTTCCCGAAGGGAGTATCCAGCTACTATCTCCCCATCCCGTATCCGTGTGAAAATATCTGCAAAATCTGTATCTGCGGCATACTGATCGACCATATCCTCGAAGCTCCTATGATGTATCGCGGAAATAGCCAGAACCAACGGTTTCCGAGACAAAGCATCTGCCACCACATTCTTCTGTCCCTGCACATGGACAATCTGGAAGTGGAACTGTGACAAGATGTTCGCCCACCGCATCTGTTTTTCCGAAAGCTGCTTCTGTGACAAGAAGTAGCGCAAACTCTGATGGTCTGTAAAGACAGTAAAATCCGCTCCGAGTAGGTAATGCCGCCACTGAGTAAGAGCATGGATAACCGCCAAAAGCTCTTTCTCATAGATCTGTGCTGTCATCTCCGACCTAGAGAACAAACGGCTCTCGTAAGCTATGACATGGCCTTCTTGCATCAAGATCGCACCCAGACTACGACCACAAGCATCACAAAATACTTCAAATGACTTCTGCAAGTCCGGCAAAGTCAAAATAGGTCCCGTAGTCAATTTCTCTTTCAACGTTTGAAAGGCAGTCACCTCTGGGGGTCCCCACGAAAAAGGTACTCCTTTCTGTGTCAAGATATGCAAAGGGGAAGCAACCTCTGCAAACTTTCGTATGAACCGCCTGTAGTACGAACACAGTCCCAAGAAGCTTTTAACTTCATGGACATTCTTCAAGTCGGGCCAATTACGGATAGTCTCTATCTTGGCCGGATCCATTTGCACTCCTGCGGCTGACACAATGTGTCCCAAAAAGTGTATCTCTGGTAGGAAAAATTCACTTTTCTTTGCATTAATCACTAACTTGTGATCTCGTAATGCCTGAAAGACCTGAAGCAGATGATCTCTGTGTTCTGCCTCATTCTTGGAGAAAACAATGATGTCGTCAAAGAAAGTGCCAACAAATAGCCTGTACTCTCGAAAAATCCTATCCATCATCCGGTTAAATGTCGCAGGAGCATTGGTTAAGCCAAAAGGCATCACCAAAAACTCAAATAACCCAAAAGTCGTCCGAAAAGCTGTCTTGTAGACGTCTCCCGGTGCTATTCTGATCTGATGATATCCACTCTTCAAGTCAATCCTGCTAAAGCATGAGGATCCCTGTAACCTGTCGAGTATATCATCGATCCTAGGAATCGGAAATCTGTTCTTGATGGTGATTTTGTTGAGAGCTCTATAATCGATGCACATTCTCCAAGATCCGTCTTTCTTCAAAACCAACAATACTGGAGAGCAATACGGTGAAGTACTAGGCTGGACAAGACCCTTTTCCAAGAGGTCTTTCACTTGGTTCATAATCTCTTCATTCTGTGCTCGGCTCACACGTTAGGGTGGCCGGTTCGGTGGTGTACTACCAGGTATCAGATCAATGGTATGATCTTCAGGACGAGCAGGTGGTAACTCTCCTGGCAGGCCTTCTGAGAAGCAATCGGCGTGAGAGTGTAGAAAATCTTGGCGTTCTTTATCAAGTTTAGACATATTTATCCTATCATCATCACTCAACTCTTTCATAAAGATCGAGTAAACAAACAGACTGGATTTCATTAATTTTGAAATGGCCGAAGCCGATATAATAGGGACAGACTCGCCCTTCAGTTTAATATCAAGTACAATTGTTCTGCCCTTTTCTGTAGTCAAAGTCGCTTTTCTCGCCCGATAATCGACCACGGCGTTGTTCTTGTGGTACCAGGGAATCCCTAAGAGAACATCACAACCCTCCAAAGGCATTATGAAGAAGTCCTCGTGCCCCAAATACCCCTGACAATGCAACCGAAGTTTGCCAATGACAAGTGTAATGGCTACGTCCCTGCCGGGTGCCGCTAGAACTGCCTCTGCAAGTGGTCCCATCCGATCGGGAGTAATCTCGAGCCGCGCCGCCAATTCCAGTGAAATGAAGTTGGCCTTGGCTCCTCCATCAAAGAAAATCAGGGCCTCTTGATCTTTCACTTTGCCCCAAGCTCGGCAAAGTTCTGTACTCTCATCCATGGTGTCGGGATCAGTACCCACACAATCTGAAACCAGTCCTGTTTTCATCTTGCCTTTTCGTACACGGTCCTCAGCTGCTCTCGAACTCTCAGGCCTTTCGTCGTCCTTGTCATTCTGTTCTTTCTGTGCCTTTTTAGGGCACTTCGCGGAGATATGTCCAGTTTCCCCGCATCCAAAGCACTTCCCCTCCCTGATGTAGCGAGTCCGCTCCTGAGGAGTAAGTCTGGGTCGTGCATCCTTTTTCTCTGGGTTGCTCTTTCTTTTTCTACTTTCATTCCCAGAAGTCTGTCCGGTTCGTTGTGTCGTGACCTCATCTGTGGGGTAGGTCAGACTGCCAGAGTGAATTGCAAAGCCCCGCTTCGCATGACTCATCAACTCCTGAATAGAAGCTGACTTCTGTTCCAAGCAGTGGTCTCGGATCTCTGTAGGTAGACCCAATGTAAACCGCTCAATCTGTTCTCTGAACGAGATCTTCTTGAGTGAAGAGGCAGGTAGAAAAGAGTTCCAAAATCTTTCACAGTAAGAATTCACTGTATCGCTCTTGGTCATCCGGAGATGGTTCCAAGCAGCTCGTATATCTCGCTCAAACTCTTGAGTCAACCAAGAAGAAATAAAAAGCCTCTTGAATTTCAGCCATGTAATTGGCACAGTCTTGCTTAATAGAAGCGTGGACCACCAAGTGCGAGCATTTCCCTTAAAATAAGAGGCAGCTCTCCGAATCTTGGAGTGCTCTGAATAGCGTCCTCCCGCGAAAGCGATGTCAAACTGCTGTATAAAGGACAAAGCCTTTGAAGCATCGGAGTATCCCGAAAAAGTATCAAACGTAGTGCTTGGCCACCTTCCTTAAACTCTCGGACTTTCTTGCTTTTATCTTCGAGAAAGTCATACTGGTTGGCTTTGTAAAAATTCCTCTTATTTGCATAAAAGTTTCCGTTGTCAGATTCTGAACTGTCCGTAGACGAGTCCTCTGTAGAAGTGTCACTAACTGGGCGAGACCTAGATTTCCTTGCCTTTTTCTTGCCCTTTCCGAAGCGTTGTTTCTTGCTTCGCTTTTTGCTTTTCCCGTCTTCTTCGCTCGAGTCTGAAGAGCTAGAAGAACTGTCAGAAGAAGAAGAAGAACTGGGTAGGCCTTCAAACTTGATGCGCTTCTTCAGTTTCTTTGCTTTGTCGAATGTCGACTGACGACCCAAATATCCTGGGAAGTCAGTACCTTTGTTCTGCTTTTTGCCGTGCTTTTTGCCTTTCTTTTGCACGTCGAAAAGCTAAGCAATCCGTGCATCAACCACGTTCTCCAGTTCCTTCTCCGTATATTTCTTGGAGGCAGAAGGTTTCTTGAGAGCGAGTTTCGGGAGTGGTGTTGTGGTTCTCTGCCACTCCCTCTGTACCTCTTCCAAAGAGGTCTGGTTCATATATTTTGCCATCTTCGGGTCCTTGGCAAAATTGAGCATCATCTTTGTTGCATCGCCAATCAATTGACGACGCTCCATCTCTCTTTGCTCCACCTGAGTAGGCCGAGGCGGGCCATACTCTCTGTCTGAATCTTCGTTGTGATCCCAGCCCGCATCTCCAGATGCAGAGGGAGTCGACTGACATTGCCTGAAGCCATAGGTGCCACAGAAAAAAAATTCGGGGATCGGATTTCCCGTAGAAGAGAAATCGGCCGGGCTCTGATACCACTGTAACAAACTTGGACACTCGAAGTCAAGAATCAACCGCGACAGCACCAAATAACCACTTCAAAACAATTCACAGATCACAATAGATTTGCACTGGCCCGGCGGAGTTCCGTGCCTAGAGATATTGGCCCCAAAGACTGGCGCCCCTTTCGGTATTTCTTTTTGTATTAATCAATCATCAAAGTACAAGAGAGCGGTTAGGGTTTCACTCTCAGACTCTGCGTCCAGATGCTCTGAGAAGTGAGGCCCTCACCACTAATTTAAAGGTTACAAGGGATGCCCAAAAGCAGAGCCCCAAAAGCTTTTAAAATCAAAAGCATCAGTTCTCTCTCTCTCTTAGAGAGTCTTTTCTCGTTTTTTTATAAAAAAAAGCAAAAGCAAAATTCGCGTAGCTCATCATTTTCCAAAAAAATAAAAAATAATAATAATAATAATTAATAATCCACCTCCGCGATTTCCGGAATTTAGGGTTTCTGGCAAAAATTAGGGTTTGCAGGAATTTTAGGGTTTCTGGCAGAAATTAGGGTTTCTGCTGTCCGCCACGTCATCACTTTGTGACAGTCCATGCGGTCTATCAGTGACTGTTGCAGTACACGGTATCTTCGACATCGACTTGATCATCTACGGGCGTACGATCCTTGGGAGATCCATTCATTCTAGACATCATTTGGCGGTTGCGCACTCCAGAGGGGGTGGTGACTTGTGGTTTGCTATGGACACACCTATGCATTCATCAGAGGAGTTCACACGAGATATGGCCATGCACATGGCATATGGGATCACGACATTCCCAGAGAAGACACCACCATCTTGTGTACATTCCATTTACGCAATCTAAATACCACATCGGGAACGATGTGGGGGGCCCTTGAGAGGGTTGGTTGGGATCCCATTGGGTGTCGTTCTCCTCTTCTCTCTCTTTCCCTTTCCCTCTACCCATCTCTATCGCACTTTCCATTAGGGAAAGGTAAAAGGAACCATCATTCAAGTTAAAAGGAATCACTAACGCAAGGAAAGAAGTAAAGGATTGTGGAAGTGTAAAACTAGATCTTCACCATTTCAATTCCGCTACACCTGACACAACTTGCAGCCAGATCTGTATTTTTGGAGCCAACATTCAACCACCACTCACATCGGTTGTGCAAATCAAACACCTAAACTACTAGAGGCACCTTCTACTGATAGTGAATCTTCCCACCTTCCCTCCCATTTCTGACCTTGAGTTGAGAATGTGTGCGCCCCCACGTTCGCACGTGTGTGTGTGTGTGTGTGCACATGTGTTATATAATGAGTGGAGCTGTGTTTATTATAGGTATTCCACATTGTGTATTGTAAGTTACATTCATCTTTGCAACAAACAACAAGCAATCTATGAGGTAAATAATATGTAAGCCTCAACTCATCTTTTCCAATCTTCCTACATTATTGTATGCCTAGCATAGTATGGACACCTTGCAAATCATTAACATGTTCCACAAAGCCTTTTTTCAATCTCTCGAGAACGATATTTAATATCTACTATCTGAACACAAAAAGGCAATAAACAACACAAGGTTTTCTATTAGAATCAGTGCAAATGTCTCTGGCTCAATGTGACAACACATTTTCTTATGGATAATCAAGTAGGCCTTTCCACATTCAGGCATAGCCTCTAGTTATGTCCTCGTGGATTGAAGCCTTCGGGAGTGTATACTTATTATGCTTAAAGGAATGTTTGTGGTCATGGGTTTCCTGGTTTCAATCAGCCCATCCAACGTGATAGAGTTGACTGACTAGTATGCATAAGGTAAGGCATCTGTGTCTAAGCAACAGCCTTGCCTTAAAGTATGTTTTTTACTCCGTTTAATTTTTTGGGGAGTGGCAAGACAGCAAACAGCTTTCTAAAAACTTCCTTTTACAATCTCAAATTCAATGCAAGGCGAGTAGTACCAGACATCAATACAACGTCACAAAGGTGGTTCTCATAGTCAATAGAGCTTGTATAGACATGGGACGCACTAAATATTGAGAAAGAAGCTTGTAAAGACCCACGTTCGTGATCATAAATTCAAGGCGGCAAAGAAAAAACTAGAAACTTAGCATAAACTTAACGGAGAAAAAGGGAGGGAGAAAACCTGAGAGACTTGGATGGTGGCAGGCGGAGGAGGGAAGCCGGGAACGACAGACTGGAGGTAGGAGAGGAGAGCCTGCGCATCGAATCGATGGCTAGGGGGCACTTGCCCAAGGAGAGGAGTTGCCATGCTTGCTCTACGCTGGTGATGAAAGATGAACTGAGCAGTAAAAGCAGCGAGGCCGCGGGATTAATTAATCAAACACTATATATTTTATTATTTAAATTTGCCGCTATTAAGGGCTGAGTCGCACCGCGAGGGAGTGATAGAAAAAGACGGCTCTAAGGAGATTCCGAGGTAAAAATAAATTAAAAAACAGCAACTTAGAGCCGCGTCTCACCAAGCATTTGCGAGGGTTACAAAACAAACACTTGATGCTATGTGAGCGCGCATTGACTACATGTTTTTCTATGCTATGATTGACACGGAGTAACTTGTTGGCACTTCTGTGATTCCAAATCAAGGGTTTTTGCCTCCTACCGCTAGCCACAATCGACAGCACCGGGTGATGCGCTACAAATATTGACCACTTTCAAAATATTGCAAGGGCTACAACGCAAATTGCGATCCCCTAAAACTCTGTGTAGCGCTGCGAGGTGTTAAGTGTGGCATCTCAATTATAGAGTGTCCACATATTGTAGGTCTTGTAGCCCCTAGGTGGGACGGGGCTCTTATCCCAAGTCATTTAACAATTGAAAGGTAAAAGAATATTTTAAGATTCTCAAGAAATAACAAAAAACCTGAATGTGGGTGTCCTATAGCCTTTTGTACACATTGCATAACAATTCTAAGATCCACATAGCACTTGACAAAAGGTGCTAGAATGGCTCCAAAGAGAGATAAGACTAAGAGAGTAGCCACCAGCCTTCATTTTTTGCTTTTTAAAAGAAGCCTCATAGGAGTGTTGGGTTAGGCATACTTTCAATGTTTTCATTGTGATTGAGACATACCTTAAATGTTACTAGTATAGCCGGCCACCTTCGGTTTCGGCGGCCTCTCTCTCTCTCCCTCTCAAAGGGGTTTTTTTTAGTTTTGGACTTTAGCCTTCAGGTCGCAGATTGTGACACGTGTAAAGGGCTCCCCCTTCTGCCATATTATGTTAGTAGATTTCATCTTTAAAATAGTACATAGATCTTTTTATTTCACCCTTCATTTTAGATCAGATCCTGACCTTGGCGTGTCTTGAATTGTTTAGAATGTTAAATTAAAGTTTCACCTTGCATAATTTTAGTAAATTCTACAGATACACACACACACATTGATGAGTTCTTTTTATTTCACATTTCATTTCACATACTCACATGACTTAATTTTTTGCATTCTAAAAATTAATTTTAATCAATATTCGTGAAAGTCTTTTTATTGAGCAATCTCGGTCGAATTTCCTTCTCATCACAAAGAAGCGAACCGAAAATACTATCATAAATTTGCAAGACTTTTGAACTATTTTTTTACATATCTCATCGTTTTTCTTTCCTTTACCATGGTTTGTAATCGACTGGTCTCGATTTTCAATCGACTCAAAGCTCAGCTGTGGCAATCCTTTTCCAAACACTGATTTAAGTTAAACTCAACCTTGATGACTTTAATACTTTCTTATTTTTTTAGAAAGCCACTGTGACCCTTTCACTTGTTACTTACAAGGTGGCCCTCTACTTTACACAAAACATGGAACATCTAGCATAGAACGGGCCTTTCCTCAAAGGGCACTATTTAAAAATTGCCCCTCAAATGATATATACATTTTTTCGTGCCCTTAGAAATATGAAAGCACCAAATCTACACATAATTTTCAAAGCCAAATTCAGTACAAAAAATGTATCAAGTCACATAGATGAAAGTGCAACCTGGAGAATTTGTCTCCAACCTCCAGTTGTGAGAAGAAAATCATCGTATTACACTTAATGTTAGATAATATACACTAGTATGTGACCCGCGCGTTGCCGCGGCTACATGTGCGTCAATTGAAGCAACCATTGTTCTCCTTCCCTTCACATGGAGGGCAAATGTGGGCAAATGCCTATGATTCTCATGTGAGCTTTTATAGCTCTTTAATACACTTGTGCATCAACCACCACTATAACTACCTTCTAGATGACAATGTATGACAACACACAAGGTCTAAGTGCCCTCCACATTCACATCAACCAAGCACAAATCTATTTTTTGGATCAACAATATGTCTACCTTTGCGAGTGTAAGATCAAACAACTAATGAAGTGTAGTTACTCTCCACATTCTTATGGAATGACCAAGGACAGATCTCCTTCTAGTTGATCATGCCAAGCTCCAACAACATTCTCCTAGTCATGGCGAGTTTGTCCCTCCCCCCCTCCGCCCCCCCCTTGTCTCTATCTATGTGTGTGTGTGTTCAAGAATCATCAAGTCAATTTGAGGTCTATTGGGAATGAATTAAGTAATGGGATCCCTTCGCATGATGTCTTGTTTTAACATCCTATGTTTCTCTCTAAGGAGGCAGCGAATTTGCGATTAGGCTAGAGACGTCCCCCTCACACAATTGATATGGGACCCTATTGATATGGGACCCTGCTGAGTGGTAGTGGCCCTCTAAATAGACTAATAGAGAGCTGGTATCCTTCTATGATTATAGTGTTTGCATTGAACAATGAATTCTTTAGATGCATTAGCATCCCCTCTCACCATCCTTACCAATCAAGGCATTGGTCATAATAGCAACTCTCCCATGCTTCTTTCGTGTAGTTTTGGTCTTGCATTTGGGGCATCACATTCAACTAAATCATCAATTGCTATTTGTTGGCACTTAGGATGCATGTACCAGCCATGAACCAACATGCCAACATTACACCACATAGTAGTAGAAGAAACTTTTTCATTGGTATGCACAACTGATTTGGTGAGCAATGTGTCGTTTGCTTCTCAAAGGAAATATTCATGATGGGTGTGTGACCTTGGGTTGATTGCATGGCTATAGCAACTTTGTCTCTATATGTGGATAAATTTCAAAATCACAGGTTGAATTGCACTCAATCTAGCTAGCATGTAAGACGCATATTGTTTGTTTGTGTACATCTGGGCACCATTGGCACCTTAAAATGTGAGGGCAATGAAAACAAAAAAAGTTCACTCAATCGTTTCTCTTTGCAAGTGTTTTGGGCATCATGCTAAAAGAAAGAGCGTGCTGCAAAATACACACATACATATACACACATGGAGCACACATGCACGTTCTTCTTTGAAAGAGAAGACTGTATTCAACCATTCACATGCTTGCCCTTACCCATATTTTATACCATAGCAGTCATTTGACTTAGCTCCCACTCCCTTAAATGTGAGATAGAGCATACATGGAGGAGAGTCCCTTTTTGTACGCGAATTATATCCCTTAACTATTTGAGTGTGAGATCATCATACCCTACATGAGTGCTCATCTTTTGATCACATTAAACTTGCTTTACCCACATTTTAGCCCATACCATGGACTACATACCTTTCTCTCCTAGCCACCTCATGGATTCAACTTGTTAGTGGCCACCCTTATATCCATAGTCTTCAAGCAATTTACATGGTACTTGGTCCCATAGGTCAATCTAACCTTTAAGGATAATCTATCTCTCTCTCTCTCTCTCTCTCTCTCTCTCTCTCTCTCTCTCTCTCTCTCTCTCTCGTTCTCTCGTTAACCTTTCAGGTCACTGTGATTGTTTCTATGATATTAAAAGTTATGTCCCCCTCTCCTTGTATAAGTATGTGAGCATGCAAGCCCTTGAATTCAAGAATCAACGTTCATCGGCTAAAATTTTTAGGTCTCTTGTGATCTTCTTCTTCTTCTTCTTCTTCTTCTTCTTCTCTTCTCTCTCTCTCTCTCTCTCTCTCTCTCTCTCTCTCTCTCTCTCTCTCTCTCTCTCTCTCTTCTAACTTGCTATGCAGCATGATTACTTGTTGCCGACAATGTTTGGATTGGATAAGGTTTGCCTAAACTTAATAGCTAAGAGTCGGGATTAGGCAGTCTCAAGATTAATGGGTCTCAAACCACGTCACTATGAATAAAAATCTCTCTCTCTCTCTCTCTCTCTCTCTCTCTCTCTCTCTCTCTCTCTCTCTCTCTCTCTCTCAGGCTGCATGTCTAGTTTGTAGTATTAAAATGAAGCATGTGAGAGGCTAAGAGCGTAGTCGCGTTTACCAGCAAGCCTGCTTTCTGCCCAGGCAGGAGCCGGATCTTCTCTCTCTATCTATCTAATTGTGGTAGTTAAGAGCCTCGAAAGGGGCATAGCCTTTCACATGGTTGACTTGGTTGACTTTTGAGGCCCTCTCGGCTAGCAGGAACCTGCTCAAGATCTATCTCATCACTCTGTCAAATCAAGCATTTCTCTTTGAAGCCACCGATTTTCTTGACTTTGCAAACAAAGCTGGAAGGCTATTTAGCCGTTCCAAAGTGACCAGGCTCTAAATGAAAGCAAAATGACATGGAGACAATCCAACAATGGAGGCACATGCATGTAGGCAGCCCTACAATAAGAGACCGGAGTCATCATTTCTAGGGGGAGGCAAAGGGCTCACATTAGGTATGCAACACCAAGGAGGATTCAAATGAGTAAAGGATTGCCAACTCCAAGACCAAGGCCAATACCCTCAACTGGCAATGATTATCCTCCAATGCAATCACATCAATGTTTTGAAAAAATAAATTTTCAAACGTACAAATTTTCTTTCCTTTAATTTTCCAAGAGGAAATTTTGAAAATTAGGTTTATTTTGCAGGTTTTAACACTATTTTTCTCTATTTTGGGGCAGAATTTCTCCTTTTCCCCTTGGCCTCAACCGGTATTTTTGAAATTAAAAATGGCATGATATTAAGCTGAGACACATTTTTCCCAAACACTGAATTGAAGACCCGCCTTGCACGACCGTTGTCGTGAGCACTGTAACAACAGGCAATGCCACCTGTCCCCTTGCAGAACCCCTTTTTTCTTGCCTATGTCAGGAGTTTGAGATGTAAAAACTTGGGAAAGCTAAAAAGCTTGGAAGTTCACGTTGGAGCTCTCAACATTGTAGCATCCCCTGACTCGCCAAAAAAGATGAAGAAAGTGTGGAGACGGATGTGGGCCTCTCTCTCTCTCTCTCTCTCTCTCTCTCTCTCTCTCTCTCTCTCTCTCTCTCTCTCTCTCTCTCTCTCAGGCTGCATGTCTAGTTTGTAGTATTAAAATAAAGCATGTGAGAGGCTAAGAGCCTAGTCGCGTGTACCAGCAAGCCTGCTTTCTGCCCAGGCAGGAGCCGGATCTTCTCTCTCTCTCTCTATCTAATTGTGGTAGTTAAGAGCCTCGAAAGGGGCATAGCCTTTCACATGGTTGACTTGGTTGACTTTTGAGGCCCTCTCGGCTAGCAGGAACCTGCTCAAGATCTATCTCATCACTCTGTCAAATCAAGCATTTCTCTTTGAAGCCACCGATTTTCTTGACTTGCAAACAAAGCTGGAAGGCTATTTAGCCGTTCCAAAGTGACCAGGATCTAAATGAAAGCAAAATGACATGGAGACAATCCTACAATGGAGGCACATCATTTCTAGGGGGAGGCAAACGGCTCACATTATATGCAACACCAAGGAGGATTCAAATGAGTAAAGGATTGCTAACTCCAAGACCAAGGCCAATACCCTCGACTGGCAATGATTATCCTCCAATGCAATCACATCATTGTTTTGGAAAAATAATTTTTCAAACATACAAATTTGCTTTCCTTTAATTTTCCAAGAGGAAATTTTGAAAATTAGGTTTATTTTACAGGTTTTAACACTATTTTTCTCTATTTTGGGGCAGAATTTCTCCTTTTCCCCTTGTCCTCAACCGGTATTTTTGAAATTAAAAACAACATGATATTAAGCTGAGACACATTTTTCCCATACACCGAATTGAAGACCCGCCTTGCACGACCGTTGCCGTGAGCACTGTAGCAACATGCAATGCCACCTGTCCCCTTGCAAGTCCCCTTTTTCCTTGCCTATGTCAGTAGTTTGAGATGTAAAAACTTGGGAAAGCTAAAAAGCTTGGATGTTCACGTTGGAGCTCTCAACATTGTAGCATCCGTTGACTCGCCAAAAAAGATGAAGAAAGTGTGGAGACGGATGTGGGCCTCTCTCTCTCTCTCTCTCTCTCTCTCTCTCTCTCTCGTGGTGTGGAGGCCCGCAACTATGCAAAAATGGAGTTCGTCGGGATCAAGGGTGGTGGACAGGCAGTGGTAGAGGAGTAGGTGGCTCAGTAAGTGCTTGTGGCGAGTGGGACATGTATTGGATCCAAACTCTTGGCGTCTTGGCCAGCAGAGGATTGAGGTTGTATAAGGGTGTGGGGCTTGTGGCGGATCAACTGTTGGCAGCCAGGGGGTGTTGATAAAGGAGACTACATGAGGCTTGTTGAAGCAACATTTGAGAAGTTGTACATGAAGTAAGTGGTGGGTTGTGTTCATGATCGAGTTTGGGGAAGGGGGGGGGAGGGCATTCTCTATCAAGCGCTAAGGCCAATCAATGGCACCCTCTCTCTCTTTTGAAAAAAAAAAGACACACACACTCCTCAGCATGACTAAATGGGATTGGCCCTCTCTCTCTCTCTCTCTCTCTCTCTCTCTCTCTCTCTCTCTCTCTCTCTCTCTCTCTTTGTGACACACACACACACAACTGCAGCAAATAACGAAGACGTCTTTCTCTCTCTCTAAGACTTGCGACCCACATGACAATTCCATAGAAATGAAACATGATCTCTCTCTCTCTCTCTCTCTCACACACACACACACACACACACATGCATGTTTGAGACAGACCAACTTATGGACGCGTGACACAGCTCGCTGCTCATTATTTTTTCAAGCTGCAAAGTAGAGTCACCCTTTATAAAAACAAAAGTAATGATTCTTCAAAATTGAAGGCTGGCTTGCTAGAAAGTTTGCATACTATAAATATATATATAGTACTAAGTATTGTGACTTTTTGATAGAACAAAGAAGTCAAAAAGTCAATTTCATTTTCTACCATCACAGTACTTGCTACTTACCCTTCACTTTTACATTTCAAACCAAATGTTTCTTAAGGTGCGTGAAATGAAGGAGACAGTGACACATGGATGCCCTCTCCTTCCTTGAAAATTTTAAGCTCAATTATATACAGTACTAGTGTAGCCGGCGGCTTTGCCGCCTCTCTCTCTCTCTCTCTCTCTCTCTCTCTCTCTCCGTCACTGTGTTGCCCGGGCCTGCAGGCGACACTGCCGAATGGATCTCCATTTGACGCGTGTCGGGGGGTGAGCCGGAATCTCCTCCCCCTTTATCTATTAGTATAGATAGATGTATATGTAGCAAAAAAAATTCAAAAAAAGTGACTTTCAAGGGCAACATTATCTTTGGTCCGAGAAGGGAAAAAAATTAAAATAGCCCCTCATAAGCAAATCCTCAAAAAATTTCCACTTCTCTTGAAGGTCAAAAGTGGCCTTGAAGAGAGACCTTCAAAAATGATCCCTAGCAGCCCACATTATTATAGCTCATCAAAATCTCTCTTTTACACTCATTTAATTTCACGAGCCTTCAGAAAATATGCCACTCAAAGATATAAAGGAGGTGCAAGGGTAGATGATATGAGTGAGTTTAAGATAGCCGAGTAACCACAAACCAAATACAGAAAGAAAGAGAGGCGCATCCTCTTGGGATGCTTCCAATTAGAATTTTAACTCCAGAATTACCCCTCTATTCGCACAAGCATGTCGATTTGAGAAGCCGTGCGGGCTTATTGCAGACTGTGTATGTAAAGCCAGGCATGCTATTCCATGGCCTAGCCTCCCAAAAGTCTGTTAGGGCCCATTTCTCACAGAGGCTCAACCATTTTGTTTTTGTTAGCAGGCTTGAGGAGCATGTCCTATCCTTACTCTTCTCCACCATACTAAAGTCTCCTACAAGGAGCCATTCCCCTTCAATCGGAGCATCCTTGAGGTACACCCACAACTTTGTTCTTTCCTTGGCAGTGCATGGACCAGAAATGTTAATAATGGTGATTGGTTGATTTTGCCCACTTAACCCTCACTCCAAGAGCTCTCCTGGAGGGGTGATTTAAGACCACCTTAGTCTCAAGGTCCCTATCCATAATAGGGAGGATGTCATTGTACCCATCAACTCCCTCTCCATAGAAAACCAGCTTCTTCCTTGATGCTTGTTTTCTTTTTCTGGAGACATCAAGGTGATGCTCTTGGATAGCCCAACAACTAACTTCTTTATCTTTTTTTACTTTCTCTTAGAATAGGGTGTTCTTCTTCCTGCTTTTCAAACCCTTCACATTCCATGATTGGATAGAATTTTCTCCATCATTGAGATAGGGGTAGAAACTCCTCCACCTCTAGGGAATCTTCCTTCGTAGGCTCTTTCCTATTGTCCTCCTCCATTGGTTTTTCCCTAGCCTCTATCTAGGAGCTCACCAACTCAGTTGTCCAGAGGTTCTCAAATTTGGTATCTTGCAACACATTAAACAAATTATCGTACAGGAAGGGGATGTTGGGTTTATTCTGTGGGCCTTCTCTCTGTTGCCCCATTGCCCTTGCTTGAGATTTGAAACGCTTGCAAGAGATATTGGAAACATGCTGCCATCCTTCATCTTTTTTCCTACATATAGGTGAGAGCACGATTTTTTAAACCACTAGGGTTACTATTTTTTGTTGAGCAACAGATGAGAAGTAGTAATTGGGGGTGGTTTTTCCACTATTGTGCTACGCTTGTGAGGGCTTCTCTAATTTCTCGTAGGCTTTTGGGCTATCTTTGGGTTGTTCATCCTTTCCAAGTTGTTTAGTGGTGAAATCTAGTTAGCTGTGGCTGTTTGGGGTGCTGCTTACCCAACTCTTTTCCTATCTGAATGACCTCTTGCCGTAGTGACAAGGTAGAACCTTCCAAAGTGTCCAAACTTGTTGCACTTAACACGTTCACCAAAGAAGGTTCCAAATTTGAGTGGGATAACCTTCAAGCCATCCCCCACATTCACAAAAACAAGATTCTTGGGTTGGGGCTTTCTAAGGTCCCACTAGATGTAGACCTTACTGCCTGCAGTTTCTGTTGCCCTGCAAGATGGCACAAACAATGGGGTATTGAGTCAGGCTACCAAGTCTTTTAGATTATTCATGAGCCACATTGGAAGGTTGAAAAATTCTACCCATATTGGGCACATTTCCTTGAAAGCATTAGTATATTCAAAGAAGGGATCCGAGGGAAGTACGCACACTGGCGAGCGGTTGAAGAAAAGTGGCCTTTTAGCTAGGATTTTGGCCACCACTGTTGCTCATTGAATTGGAATAAAAAGAAACCTTTTGCAAGGTATTGTGTGAACACCATGGAGCCACTTTGATTCAAGATATTCAAGCTATACAGACAATTGATCAATTCGGCTTTAGCAGGCACCTTGCTTATGAAACCAAAAACTAGTGTATAGCTGGGTATTTCTGCTAGCTGCTTCTTGATCAATGCCAGAGGGACAACCACAACGAGAGAATCTTCAACTTCTACTCTTTGCGGGAGCGTATTTCTGAGAGCTTGAAAAGCTCTATTGCCCTTGGTAGTTCCATTTTGTTGGATGATGCCATGGATTCCTCTCATGACCTCTTATTCAGAGTTAGTGTGCTTAGAATATCTGCCAGCTCTTTTTCAATCTGCACGATCTCTTGTTCAGAGTTATCTATCAGCAGAAGGCAAGGATTATTTTACAACAACCTTCTTGACCACATCATTTTTGCCCAGGGTTGAGTTTAGATTACAAGATATTAACGGTCTCAACTTTATATCCATTTCTTTGGAGTCTTTAGGCATCCAAGGTTATGCATAGCGATAGTTCAAAATCATACTTCACAAATAAGCCCTGCAATTTTGGCATCAATTCAAATTAATCACCAAGTTATAAAAAAAGGAAACCTATGGAAATTTGGTCATTCACTATAAGAGTTGTAGGGGTGTAACTAGCTAGGTTCTAGAAAAATTGATAAGTGGGTATGTGTGTGCATACCCGCCTATAACCCGAGATAATTTTCACACACAAGTGGTGCATTACGCCACCACTTGTGTGAATAGCCTAGAACCCACGACACACCATGGTAGAGTAAAAACACCTAATTGGCTTACGTAAAATGTCTAGTTAGACATGCAAGGTCCTCAAGATAGACCAAGTGCAAGTGTGTAAGTAGGTTGCATGGCTAAGCATGTCGAATGTGATTGCAATTCACTTGACACGCATAGCACACAGGGACAAAGGCGCCAAGATTAACCATGGATTGTGGAAGTTAGGAATCTGTCCTACGCTGGAGGGAGCTTACAAGAAGGAAGAATGGAAAATGTGGAACAGAAATGCCAAGGGATAATGGGGGGAGCTCTAATGAAGCCTCCAAGGGCAAGGTCTCATGGAATGTTTTAGAAGGGCAAGTGCTTTTCCTACATAAGCTCAAGTTCGATAGAAGTTATACACACTATGCTCATTTTTCACTTTGTCTCTGTTACTTTCGCTTGGAGCTTGGGAAGTTTGCGGTTTCATTGTTTTCGTAAGACAAATACTTCTCACATTTAGTATCAAAGCCGTTGTTACTAGCTTGTGAGTAGAAATCTACATTCGTGCACCCAAGTAATGTCTCTCTATTGCTTGTCTATGTGTGTGAGCAAAAGAAAAAGGTGATATTTCTTTGCTATTGCAAATTTTAATGGTTTCTTCTTACTTTTAGAGATTAAGATTTCATGAGAATGATCGAGTTGCATGAATATTATTCCTTGAAATTTTGGACGAGTGAAATCGGGCAAGTCGTGCAATCTTGACCTCTTACGGTGGGTAAGTGATCGTATAGGCTAGCCTTTGGTTGGCTTGGAAGCATTTGGAGAGATCTTGAGATACCTTAAGGCTCGGTAACTTGAGGGTACTTTGTACATTTTTGTTTGGAAATTTTAATACATACTTCCACTCACAATTGTGAGTTTGACAAAAGAAAGAGAAAAGAAACTAGCATTTTGATTAACGTTTTACTCATGCACAATTAAACTTCAAGTACAAGGTTGGTTTGCAACATGTGTCAGTAGCTCTCAAAAGAGGAGGTTGGCTCCTCACATACAGTATAATGGTGTGGGTTTCCTCTCCTTTGTTCCAAGAGTAATGGCCCCACCATGGAGGAAATTTGGGGCAGAGGAGAAGAGGGACTCTTTGCAACAGTACCAATATGATTAGCATGCACTGCATATGTCGTGGAAACACACATGGTGAGGGTAAAGGTCCTACACAAAGGCCTCCTTCAAGAAGGTGAGGTACAAGGAGTGGGCATCTTTAGTACACACAAAGGGTGTCTCCATTCTCAGTAGGAAACTAGGGGCAGAGGCGCAGAGCATGAGGAGAAGCAAGCCAAGGGCCAAGCAAGGCGGGGAGAGAGAGAGAGAGAGAGAGAGAGAGAGAGAGAGATTTCCATAGCCATCGCATCATCATGTGCTTCCTCTCAAAATTGCTCAAAACCTGCTCGACCTCCTCCATTCTTTTTGTTAATTGTCACTATTCTCACTTGCAACCTCTTTAATGAGAGAAGGAAGGCGAATAGTGGCAAGTAAATTCTTTAAAGAGTCCAAGAAGAAGGTGCATTAATAACATGAGAGAGAGAGAGAGAGAGAGGGAATTCTCTCTCGGACAATGCTTGCTAGTCCCAATTTTTAGTGTAAATTTTTTGATGGACCATGAAAACCCCGGTTGTAACTTTAGTGGACCTTGATTATCATGGTAAAAGAGAGTGCACCTTTTGGTAAACAAAAAAAGAAGAAGTTTCATCAGTGTTTGTGCTAAAACTTGTGAGGTTTTGCTAGTTTCATAAGGCAAGCTCAAAAGTCAGTCAAATTTTTTATAGAGGTCATAACCAAGGAAGCAAGAAGTGTATCATGCCCAAAAAAGAAGAGAAAAATGCACAACAAGTGGTTGTAGCATAAATAGGGGCTACATGAGCTTAGATAGAATATTAATAATTGGTCTCTTATTTAGACCCTTAGATTTGCAAGGAACATTGTCGGCAAACTTGTTCATTGCAGACATCCACATTGTTTAACTAAGAGTTATGCCAAATACGGGCCAAGATCATGGAGGTCTACATAAAATGAAAGTGGTAGTATTCCATTTAAAGTGCTACTGCATATGGCAATAATATTTCTCTCTCAACATTAGGTCTCCCCAATCCCAAAAATAAAAAGCCTTTGAAAACATCTTAAGTGCGTAAGAGGAGGGTGACTTTAGGAAATGAAAGACCTATGAAGGTAGAAAGTCAAAAAACTTGTGTCCATATAAAGAGGTGGTCGACTTCACATTGGTGCATTTGTGTTTTTCTTCTCTTTTACTTTTCATGTAGCGTTTTCTTCTCTTTAAAGTGTTCTTCAACTATGTACTTGCAGTATGTAGGTAGTGATTTTTCTTTTGGGAGCCATTAGGAATACCTTACAAAATAATTTTGTCGAGCATGTTTAATTGGCAAGTAGCTCATCATCCCTAGTTAAAGAAGGCTGATGAGTTTGTCCTTATCCATATAGATTGATGGTAATTCAAAGTTGTTGGATTACAAATACTCTTGTTAGGTTTAATGGCCATGTGGCCGACCGCCCATCACTAACTACTACTAACCCTAAGTGTACAGCTATACACTTGTGTGAACCTCTAAGTACAATGTGTATTGTGCCTTAGTGCATAAGATAGAGAAGAAAGAAAGGGGGCACACAGTGTGTGACGGCTCTCCCCCTCCAACCTGTGTGTGAGGGTATGGTGGTGTGTGTGTGAGTGTGTGTATGCGATTCATCTTCCGCTTCCACTGTGCTCCCAACCCCTCTCCTTCATCTGGTATCCGAGCGGTTTCATTCCCAAAATCGCTTCCGTATGCACGCACTTTCAAGAGTGCAAACAGGGTTCCGATTTTGGCATCGGCAAATTCAGCATTCAGAGAGCGTTTCCAATAGGTGTCTGTGGTTTTACCCCCCGTTCGGAGCCATTCGTGCCATCAGAAACCTCATTCGAGCTACGGTTTAGGAGCTGAATTTTTCAGCCCTCTTTTGGTAGTTTGTGTTGTAGAGCTTCCATAGCCATTACAAGTACCATTGTTGCAGTCTCTTCCATGTATGAGAGCCCACGGCTCATTCGGGAGTGTGTCGCCTCTTTCAGAGTGGCCTCATACACACACATAGAGTGGGAGTTTGACAACATTGTCTTCTTCGACTATAGGTACAGATACAGGTACAGGTACATGTACATAGAGCGGCTTGGTTAGATTTCTCGGTGCTTCTTGGCCTTTATCTTGGCTTTGACTACGGCATTGAATCGACTCACTGGCGCTTGCGATATTCCGGTTCCAGTGGGAGCAGTTTTTTATGCGTACATGCATATGTTGGCACTTTTGATAGTGTTTGAACTCTTTTGAGAGCGGTTTGACTCCCCGCAGGGATATCTCTTTGCATGCACATGCTTTTGGTGCCTGTTTGAGCGTGGTGATAGACTTGTACGTCTTTGTGGATACTGCCATTGTACGCTTTTGGGGAGCCATCTTTTGGCTAGTACGGCAATCCCGGCCATTTCTGAGACTTGGTCTGAATGATAGCCATTTTTGAGACTTGGCTATACGTTTTGTTGCATAACCTACGTTGTCGAGGGTCGATAGTGTGAGGTTTTCATTGAGCTGGGGTATTCTCAAATGTGGAGATACCTTCGGTGGTACAGGTAGCTGGAGCATCGCTTACGAGGCCTAGCCATAGGACATGTATAGAGTGGTATAGCTGCTTTTGACACCGAGTTGGCGGTCTATGGTCAGTTTGATAGTTTATGCGCCTCAATTGGTCTCTATACAGTGTGCTTTTGAGAGGCATTGCCCTCTTTTATGCTTTGTGAGTGACATACTTGGTCATTTTGTCTCGTATTTTGGTTGACATAGTCCCAAATACAAAGGAGACTCTGCCGAAATTTTCCCAGAATCTTTTGGTAGTTTTTTCACCATGTCTATTAGTAAAGACCGTGACATTTATGACATAAAGAAGTTTGATGGCACTAATTTTCAGCTTTGGAAGAACCAAATGCATGATGTGCTTGTCCAAAAGAAGCAAAAGTTGCCTATTGCCTATGCGGCTAGAACTAAAGATATGCACATGACTCAGTTTAAGTGGGAGGAGCTTGATGAGCTATGCAGGTCTACGATTAGACTGCACCTTGGTGAGTTGGTGTACTTTTCAGTGTTAGAATGCGAGACTGCTCATGCTTTATGGCAGAAATTATGCGACACTTACGAAAAGGATACGGCTAGCAATAAGGTTTTCCTGATGCGAAAACTTTTCAACCTTCGTATGAAGGAGTCAGCTAGTGTTGCCAGCCATATCAATGATTTTGATTCTCTTTTTGCCCAGATTTGTGCACAGCGCATGACCATTGATGATGAGATGAAAGCAATATTTTTGCTTTGTTCGTTGCCACCCTCTTGGGATATCTTTTGCACAACTGTTAGTAACTCTGCTCTTAATGGTAGGCTAAAGGACGATGATGTTACTAGTGCACTTTTGTTAGAGGAGATGCATCGGAAGACCATGACTAGCTCGCATTATGGCGAAGCTCATTATGTGCAAAGGGATGATAAGCAACATAAGGGCCGTTCTTTGCAACTTGAGTCCAAAAAAGAGGGCAATAGAGATGCATCAAAGGGTAGGTCAAAGTCTCGTGGTCGCCACAATGTTCAGTTCCATTATTGTGATAAGTTTGGTCACATAAAGAAGGATTGTTATGCTTGGAAGTGTGACAAAGAGAAGGGCAAAGGTAAAGGCAAAGATCATGATGATAAAGAGGAGAAACCAAAGAGTTCGGTTAAGATTGAATAAGTGAACATAGTTCAGGATGACAATGATGTGCAAGACATTAATATGTTCACTGAAAATAATAATGTCTTTTATGATGCGCAGGAAACTCTATCTTTGCAAAGTTCTATGCCAGCTGAACTCCTTGTTAGTGGTGAAGTATCCCATACATGGATTCTTGATTCAGGTGCTTCGCTGCATGTCACACCTCCTAGGCATTGGTTTACTACATACGAGGAAACCTTTGGCTATGTTACACTTGGTGACAGTTACTCTTGTGACATTGTTGGCGTAGGTGATATTGCCATGGTTATGGCAAATGGGGTGAAGTTTATTATCCATAATGTGGGTCATGTTCCAACTTTGACACACAATCTGATTTTGGTTGGACGTCTTGATGACTTAGGTTACAAAGTCACTCTTCATCAGCAGTCATGGCATGTTGCAAAGGGTCATCTTATTATAGCCCATGGTTATAAAGTTGGTTCACTTTATCCTCTTTATGTATATGGTAAAAACAACTTTCTTTCTGTAACCGAGCTTCCAACCATTGCTTTGTGGCATAGCCAGTTAGGACATATGTCAAAGAAGGGAATGGAGACACCCTCTCGTTTGGGCTACTTACCGTTTTTGTCATTTTTTTAATTTTCCCTTTTGTGAGTACTGTTAATATGGAAAGGAGACACGGACACATTGTACACATTCTTTTGACAAAGAAAGAAAATCCTTAGAGCTTGTGCACAATGATTTATGTGGGTCTATGCCTTCTAAATCCCATGGTGGTGCGTCCTATCATGTTACATTCATTGACGATGCAACATGACATGTTTGGGTTTACACCATGAAGTCTAAATATGAGACCTTTTCTTGCTTCAAGAAGTTCTTATCTAGTGTTGAAACTCAGTCTAAACACAAGTTCAAAGCTTTGCGCTCAGACAATGGTGGAGAATATGTCTCCAAAGAGTTTATAGACTTCTCTTCAAGTAGGGGAATTAAGCATGAGTTTACAACTCCTTATACCCCTGTACAAAATGGTGTTGTGGAACGAATGAATAGGACCATCCAAGAGAGGATTATGTCTATGCTATCACATGCTAATTTATCGCAAGCGTTTTGGCCTGAAGCATTATACACAGCCGTGTACTTGATCAATAGATCACCACATGCTTACATTTTCGTGTACCTTTGGAGTTATGGTCAGGACACAAATTGTCTTATGAAAAAATCCGCATATTTGGTTGTGAAGCTTATGCACATGTACCCAAGCAGTTGCGTGCTAAGCTAGATCCTAAGTCCAAGAAATGCATCTTTATTGGATGTGGTGTAGATGGTCAATTTGGCTATCGTTTATGGGATCCAGAAATTCGATCAGTGATCCATAGCAGTGATGTTGTCTTTAATGAGACTAAGATGCATAGACAGCTAGTGAAAGAAGTTGAATTCCGAAAAGTGACATTTTTTGACGTATCGCCTCCTGTCCAGACAACTCCCAAGCCACTTACTACACGGGCTAGTACGAGTTCTGATAAGCCGCGGAGATCTCAAAGAGTCTCACATCCGCCATAACAATTTGTTCCAGGAGTGGATTTTGTTTTGCTGACAGATATCGGTGAGCCTTCTTGTTACAAAGAGGCTATGCTAGCCAATGGATCTGATACAAAGTCAGAGTAAGAAGATGACAAAATAAAATATTATGGAATCCGGATCTCATCAATCTCCTCCATGGTCAGTAGTCTGACTGGGCGTTGTGCATGTCGAGCCTAACTGACCTAGCTAGATCCTCTGATGCAGCCTCTGTCGATGTTGTGTAGTCCTCCGCAGTCCTGGGCGTCTAGATCTCCCTAGCTCAGTCGCTCGTTCGATCAGTAGAGAGATAGGGAAGTAGAGAGAGAGAGAGAGAGAGAGAGAGAGAGAGAGAGAGAGAGAGAGAGAGAGAGAGAGAGAGAGATAGATTTTATTATTGTCCTCGGAGGTCAAATATGACCTATGGGACCAAAGTTACATGTGATGTAGTATGTGTACGGCTGATGAGTGACTCTCGATGCTCCAAAATTGTAGTGATGAGAGTCGCAATGGAGAGCCCACACTTTGGCTGGGAGAGGAAAGTGTGTAGGTCTAAGTTATGGCTGAAAATGTGAGAGAAGCAAGTTCGGATGTGATCAAAAGCTGAGCACTCTAGTGGTGTGTGGTACTCAGACTCTCGAACTTGCAGTGAGCATAATGTGCACAATCGATTTGACTCTTCTCCATTGCCCCAACGCCCTATCTCGCATCGAAGGAAATGGGAGCTAAGCCGAATTGCTGCGATAGTGCGTATCGCGGACAAGGGAATAGGCTCAAGCATGTAAGTGTGAGTACGGTTTCCTCTCTCAGCGAAGAACATGGTTTTGTAGTTGGGGGCAATATAGGTGGTGTAATGTATGAAGCGTGACCCACCGGATTTCTCCCAAGCCGTAATACATTGGCGTTGCAGAAAAGCTTCATTCACTTGAGAGTCAATTGAAGCATCATGTAGCAAGTGTAATGCATCCCATCTCCCAAACCACTTCTTTATGTCTTGCATCCATCCCGTGCTCAAGATCTTGCTTTTATGCGTCTTTTGAACTTTTTTGCTTGCTTCCCATGCAATTGTAGGAAGTCGATGTGAGGGGTTTTGACGCATCTTTATCATGTACTGCACAACCCTTTCCATGCCCATAACCTCAATTGGAAGAGATCCCGACTCAAGAAGTAGGAGCATATATGGTGTTTGTGTCTTAACTTGGAGAAAGTTTGTAAGAAAACGCTTTTGGACATTCTCAAACTCTTTCCAAGTAGACTTTGAGATGCTCCCACCCCACACTTCAACTCCATAAAGAAGAACCGGTGTCACCAATGCATCAAAAAGATACTTCTTGAGAACCCAACACTTGATGTTTCCCGCATTACACATGTTCTCAAATGCATAATATGCTCTCTTTCCCGCTTCCAAACGACGCATAGCACATTCATGCCACTTGTGATTGGATGGAACCTCAAGGCCAAGGTACTTAAAGCTCTCAACAACTTCAAGTGTCTCGTTGTTGTACACAATGCATGGCTTCTCCTTATGGTTGGTTTTCACAAGCATAACCTTTGTTTTGGATTCATTTACAATCATCCCACTATGCAAGAAAAAGTTCTCAAGGACAACCATAAGCTTTTGTGCATCTTCTAAAGTGTGTGCTAGAAGCACTACATCATCCGCATACAACAAAAGCATGATTACCGCATTGCAAATAGTGACCTCTTCAATGCCTTCTTCTTGCATAAAGTCAAGTACCATTTGTTCCAATTGATCGATGCATAGACCAAAGAGAGTTGGTGACAATGGACATCCTTGTTTAACCCCAATAGTGCTTACAAAAATTTGTGAAATTTCTCTTCCCATGCGCAATTGACAAATCACCTTCTCATAGATTCGAGAAACCGCAAGCATAAACTCACTTTGTACTTGGAGTTCTTCCATCCTTCTCCACAAATTGTTACGTGGAATCATATCAAAGGCTTTCTTAAAGTCCACAAAACAACAATACAATCGCTTGCCTTTCAACCGACTTTCCTCCATGAGAACACGAAGAGTGACAAGATGATCAATGGTGCTATGGCATCGATGAAAACCCGCTTGTCCCTTTGCACGCTTGTCATTCTCTTCAGCCCAATCACTCAATTTCATCTCCATTATGCACCCAAATAACTTTGCCATAAGAGACCCAATCATTATAGTCCGGTAGTTGCTTACATTCTTTACATCCCCTCCTTTATGCAAAGGCTTAACCCAATTAGTACTCCAATCATAAGGCATACCATGTTGAAGTGCAAGGTTGAACATATCACACATCCACTCATGGGTAAAATCTCCCGTCCATTTGATCATCTCCGGCTTGATACCTTGAAGATCTCCCGCTTTGCGAGTGGCCAACTTTTCAAGCCCACCGCATACATCCTCAATAGTAAAAAAAGACGGCATACATGGGAGTGAACCATAAAATGGCATTTTTTCAGTATTTTCTTGCTCATATAATTGCCTACAATGTGTGTACATATCCACTAGACACAAGTCACCAAAATTCTCAACCCGCTTGCCTCTCAAGTTTCTCCAAAATCTTCCACATGCATGTGGCTTTTCTTGGACTTGAAATTCTTGTTGCTTTACTTCCCATCTTCTTCTCTTCTTTTGAATCAATCCCTTGTATGTATGCAAATGACTTTGATAGTTGTCTTTGTCCATAGTTGCATCAAGCTTTATCAAGGACTTTCGAGCATCTTGACATTCTTTATCAAACCACCTTTTGCGTGATCTATCTTTGTTGATACCATGGAGATGCTTTATGGCAAAGCATTCTTCCGCACAAGAACAAATAGCTTTCTTGAAAGCTTCCCATTTAGTTTCCAATGGTGCATCACATTGAAGCTTTGTCATCCATAATTTTTGCTCAACCATTTCAATGTACATTGGTGCCCGTTTGAAATCCATACATAGTGATAACTTCTCTTTCCTTTGGCTGAGATTATCATGCTTAGTTGCTTCTCCACATGAAAGGTCAATACATAAGGTGCGATGGTCGGATTCTGGGGTCCATTGACCAAACATAAAACTCTTTATGCGATACATGATGGCTTCAGAGAGTAGCATATAGTCAATCACACTATCCCCATTATGTCTTCTACATGTAAATCCATTGGTTCCACTCCACAAAGATACACCATTGGCAATGAGCATACCCGTGCTATTACACATGTGTAAAAGTAACTTTCCATAGTGATCCGGGTCTTTCTCATCCATTGAAGTACGATCATACAAGTGAACTTCCTCCAACTCCCTTGAAATGTATGGCATATCAAATTGTTGAGTATCATGTTGCAATGTTTTTGTGCGAGCATTCATATCCCCAAATACAATAACATCACCTTCACCTTTGAAATAATCAATCTCCTCTTCCAAATTAGAAAATGGTTGATCTCTATCTATGCAAGCATAAAAGGGAGAATCATGATGAGGAATGTAGCAACCGGCTACAAAAATGGGTGCTCTTTTTGGTGTCATAATTTTCAGCCATACATAACGTTTGTACTTGTCATCTTTCACAATTGATACAAAATCTTCCAATCCTTTCTTAACCATACATGCTAACCCTCCTTGTCCTCTTCGTTGCTTGAGATTCTTTGACCACATCAATGAATGTACATTGTAATCCTCCAAGCCTTTAATCCTTTGTGTATCATGCTCCCAAGTTTCAACAAGAAGTACAACATCGGCTTTGCTTGTTAGTTCATCAATGCCAACCCCCGCATTCCATGGGTATCCATTACAATTCCAAAAGCATATTTTCAATTGTAACTCAATCTCATAGGTCACGCATCCCTATTTGCTTGAGAGACTTGCCTCCTCCTTGGGCACATTTTCTTCATGAGAGATTTCCTTGTTTTTATTATTCTTTTCCTCATATGCCTTGCGACGCATATTTTGTTGCTTAATAGTGCGATCTTCACATACAAAACATTTTGTATTCCTCAAATAGATCCGACTATTATCAAGGATAATCTTTCGCTTGGTCTCATCCGGCATGGTGCATACAATTGGCCGTTCTCCCGAGCGAGGAGCTCCTTGCTTCCCCACTCTATGTGCTCCATAGACCATAACTCCGGACATGCCAAAGTGGGTTTTGAAGAAATCTTCAATAACAATGGCAAGAGAAGGAGGTGTCTCTAACTTCTCTTCGGGAATTCCACGAATAACAATGTTCTTGGAGCGTCGCTCCCGTTCCTTCAACTCCTCCACATCTACATTCTCAACATTCTTTGTTTGAACCATAGCTTGCATGAGTGAGGAATTAGAAACCACATTGCTACCACATACATCAGCCCAAGACTTGTTTGTGCATACATTTTTCATGTCGCATACATCCCGGCTCATAGTGTCAAATTTCTCCTCTTTCAATACATGGTCATGCTCTACTTTACTCATCCGCTCCTTCAAAGCATTCAAGTCCACAAGAGAGCGTTTACATTCCTTGACTTCCTCTTCAAGTTGCATCAAACGTGTTGTTTGCATCTCAAGTGTCCTCTTGAGATTCTCATTCTCAACCACAAGTACCCTTAGTGTGCCATTCTCCATTGCAAGTGCTCGTAAGTCTTCGCCTTGTTTGTTTACGGTCTCTTGCAATGATACCAAGTACGCCATGATCATGGTTTCCGATGTCGTTGGTTGGGTGGTTGTGTTGCTATCTCCACACTTAGGAGATTTTGGATCATTTTCCACAATGGTTGTGGACCTTGTTGAAGAAGAAGAACCCTTGCGAGTGCCGGAAGACATTGTATGTAAAATAGGAGATGAGAATCAATTTTGTTGAACCTGTTCACTTCAGAAATGCTGCTACAGAAACGCCTTCCATAACTTTGAAAATTTCTATCTTTACATCAATGCGTAGAGGACTTCGTGCTCTTCGATTGAGGCTATAGATCACCCAAATCGGAGTTCGGATGAAAAAGTTATGATCAAAAGAGTGGACTGCTGTCTACTAGGTCAAAAAACGGCTGCACTGAGACAGAGAGAGAGAGAGAGAGAGAGAGAGAGAGAGAGAGAGAGAGAGAGAGAGAGAGAGAGAGAGAGAGAGAGATAGGAAATAGAGAGAGAGAGAAAGATAGGGAAGTGGAGAGCGAGACAGAGAGAGAGATAGGAAAATAGGGAAATAGAGAGAGAAAGAGAGATAGCTAGCGAGAGCGAGATCGAGAGAGAGAGAGAAAGAGAGATAGCTAGCGAGAGCGAGATCGAGAGAGAGAGAGAGAGAAAGAGAGATAGCGAGAGCGAGATCGAGGGAGAAAGAACGAGAGATAGGGTACGTAGATAGAGAAGAAACTATGGAACTAAAAGAGGCAAAGGGGTTTTGCCTGCTACATGCATTGCCATGTACACCTGGGAGTGCATGTATATGTCTACCCATATAGCATTTGACCAATAAAGACGAGATTTTGACCCAGTGGTCCTGATCTACGTACACCTCTGGACCGAGGTGTACGGAGATTGGGCAAGACTAGAGAATGCGAGGTAGTTTACATTGTGAGGAGTATATATATATATATATATATATATTAAAACAACATTCATAATCATTGTAGATGGCAACGTCATCAACTAACATGGAGGAAAAGATTGCATGCTCGTGTACGCTCTGCAAGTATCAAATCCTGCGCAAGCGTAGGATATGTAATGAGCAGGTGCACAAGTACGGAGAGTTTGCTAGAGAAACCGTATAGAATCTGCGATACGACTCACGGGCATTGATTTCTGTGACATAGCACCTACATCTGAGAGAGAGAGAAAAAAGATTATGCGTAAAGGTCTGACCAATATAGAGCCACGAATGGAAGCAGAAAAGGGCTTACAGATAGAAGACGATGTCATGGAGGAGATGCTGGATGCCTTCTTCCAGACAAGCGAGGAGAATGCGAACGAAGCAGCACCAGAAGCCGTGCGCCCTGAAGACATGTTGAGGAAGTTGGCACGTCAACCAATCTATGAAGGCGCCAAAATATCTGTGCTTCGTACTTGTCTAGCGTTTTTGAATCTTTAGTCAGTGTACGGGTGGTCAGATGCAAGCGTCACTGCTTTGTTTAGTTACGTAATTTACAAAAGAGATTTTCCGATTGCAACGGTGATGTGCTCGGAGAGCTTTTTAATTTAATGTGGCTTAAACAGGTTATTGCGGGAGCAACTTCTCCCGGCTGGCAATGAAATGCCCCCCTCCAGGCCAGACGCAAAGCAACTTTTGACCTCAGTTGGCTTGGACTACAACAAGATTCATGCATGTCCAAATGATTGCATTCTTTTTTGTAATGAATTCGCAGATTGTCTATCGTGTCCTAAGTGCGGAGCAATGCGCTACAAACAAGATGCAGTTGGCAAGACAGTGCCAGCTAAAGTGTTGCGGCATTTCCCTATTATTCCTAGGATAAAAAGCATGTTTCGTTGTGGTTCCATTGCAAGAGTTGATACGGTGGCATTCTACGAATACATCCACTGACGCAACATTTAGGCTGCCCGCTGATTCAAAGGCTTGGAGGCACATTGAAGATACCTAGCCACATTTTAAGAGTGAACCACGCAATTTGCGTTTGGGCATGGCAATGGATGGAGTCAATCCATTTGGCTTGAGAAGCTCGTCATGGAGCACTTGGCCTGTGTGCCTTATCAATTACAACCTCCCGCCGTGGCTTGCCATCAAGAAGGGTCATTTGATATTAAGCTTGATTGTACCTGGTAAGTTCAAGGCAAAAAACATGGATGTTTATCTAGCTCCACTAGTTGACGAGCTCCAGGAGTTATGGCATGGGATCGACATAGCAGATGCGGTTGAACCAGTAGGACAACAACATGCAAGGATCCATGGACTTCTCATGTGGACTATGCATGATTGGCCAAGATACGGAGAAGCTTCTGGTAATGGTTATTGATTTACAAAATTCTCCCTATTCGCAAGCCCTTTGCCTTGGCCTGATTCATGCTTTAATATATGCAGGGCTAACAACTTCGGGATACAATGCATGTCCAATTTGCGGGCAGTCTTTGGATGTGTGCTATTCTGCCTCTCTTCGAAAGACAATTTATCAAGGCCACCATCGTTATCTTCCAAATGGCCATCACTTGCGTGAAGGTCAGCTTGGTCGCGTCGAATGTCGGTGGATGCATGTCAACGTTCAAGGTGAAGTGGTTCAAGGTGATTACTTTTGGTCGCAATGCAATGGTACGCAGAGATGGAAACAAACTTGTGCAAATAGATTCTACAAAGATTTGGACAAATGCGAGCGACACATTTGCTCTCCCCGAACATTGCGAGCAAGTGGTCTTTGTACCGGACCCTCGAGAGCGACAATGGTGGTTTGTGGTTCAGGTTGCTCCAAGAAATAAACAAGTATTTGAAGGGCAAGATCTCGTGGAGGAAAGTCAATCAGACGACGTCCATACTACTGTGACATTAGATGAGATGGACGAAGGTATGGCAGAGGAAGCTGACAGATATACGAGGAATAACGCAGACGAGCCAGAATTGACACTTGTAGATGAAGATGCAATGGATGAAGACAATCTGCCAGAACGAGTTGGGGCAAAGTTATGTTTGCAATTAGAGATAGACGATGATACGGTGCAAGATCTTATCTGTGAGGTCCTTGCCCCTTGTCGAGAGGAGCGGAGTACCTTTGATAGGTCTCCAATCCTGATAAGGAAAAACCAACGGACATTGCCTTAGCTACTATGTAGCCACGGGCATGAACCGTTAGTGAAGGATTGGTCCTATCTCGCTATGGCGGAGCGTGACCACCATAACCCTATCTAAAACCTATCTATAATCAATTATACCTAAAAGTATAAATCTTAGAGTGACCAACCTGTGCGCTTTTTTCTCCATGTTTCAGAAGCACAGCCGCCAAGGTTTGTCTCTTTTAAGATTTATGACTAAAAAAAATTCTAGCGTTGGAAAGTTACCCGACTCATCGGGTCCACCCGTCCATAGAATGATACCATCGGGATATCATTCTCCCACTTTCCACACCCCACTCACCCTTCTTTTGTTATCTAATTACTACCACACTGTTAAAACATACATGTTCCTTTATTTTATTTATGTACTGGTTCGTTAAAATAGCCCTTCAAACAGTATTACAAACAATAGTCAAACAAGAAGTCGTCCAATTTTAAATCAACAACCCTTGGATTAAGTTCACTCAAGAATCCCTACTGACGCTATTATGTCCGATCGGTATATATATTATTTATAAAAACCCTTGTCCTCATGAGCATCCCATACCGCTCGACAAGTATTCGTTGTGCTAATCTGGACGTACTCCCGTCACAGTAACAACGGTGCCAATCTGGGCGTCATCCTCACGCCACGGCAAAACAAAACCGCAGTATCCAGCTGGGCTAATCTGGGTGTACTCCCACCACAGCATCAGCGGTGCCATCCTGGGCGTCATCTCACGCCTCGGCAACTGCCACATAATACCAACGCTAATAAGTAGAGAGACTTGAGAGAAACCATACCGAAGGTTTTGGACAAATATTCTTTCCTATAGCAACCAGTTTAACCAGACAATCTTTCCTACTTGTCAAACATATGACGAGTGTCTTGGGGTTAAGCCCCGTGGTTTCGGTCCGTGTTTTCTTTTCATAAGGTAAATAATATATTCCTATGGTCTCGCATATGCAATGATGCATAACTTGAAACTGTAATACTAATCTGTACCATAGCTCCGATTGGTGGAGACATAGCATTTTCCGCAGGGATTCCACCGTTACTTGTACCAGCTTCATGATCATTAGCGCCTTGGATTCGAGCATGCTTTGGAGCCATTTTGTTTTTGTACTACACTTATGTTATACACTTAGAACTTTAAATTGGTCAATTTCCCTAGTAGTCTCCTTGTTTTCAAAGAGAGTCTGTAATTTGAACCCTCGCCAACTCGGATTTACACTTAGTGTTGTTGTTCTACATCTAATTTCTATACATCAAATATTTGCTAATCTTAATTAATCAAAAATTAAGTGTGTAAATTACGAGTGAAAGTTTAGGAATGCATTACTTTTATGCATGACATTTCTAATCCAATTCTAACTTCAATTCTATACTTCAACTAAATCAATTTTTAGTATTATTCAAAATTCTATTTAACCTAATTGACAATAACATTGGTGAATGAGAATTTCATAATGTATAATAAAGATATGATGAGTTCTCTTATGTATTAACTTTCAATTAACAATATATAAGTTAATAGTGAAGATGTACTAACTAGAGAGAGTAGGTATACTTAGAGAGATTAGAGTAAGAGAAAACATACACACACATCTTTTCTAAAGTTAATTGAATCTTACTATCCATTAGAAAGATTAGAGTAAAAGAGAACACACACACATACTTTTCTAAAGCTAATTGAATCTCACCAATCTATTAGAGAGATTAAAGTAAAAGATAACACACACACACACACACACACACATATCCTTCTTAAAGCTAATTGAATCTTACTAATCTATTAGAAGATTAGAGTAATAGATAGCACACACACACATAACTAATTGAATCTTACTAATCTATTAGAGAGATTAGAGTAAGAGATAACACACATACACACATATCCTTCTTAAAACTAATTGAATCTTACTAATCTATTAAAGAGATTAGAGTAAGAGATAGCACACACACACACATAACCTTCTTAAAGCTAATTGAATCTTACTAATCTATTAGAGATTAGAGTAATAGATAGCACACACACACATAACTAATTGAATCTTACTAATCTATTAGAGAGATTAGAGTATATCCTTCTTAAAACTAATTGAATGCTCAATTAATACGCACCTTATTAATTCACTAGAGTTTTTTCTCTCTTAGTGGTTTGTGGACGCCTTCTCTCTAAGAGAAGTGACAGCACTTCGTGAGCGCTATAGAGGCAATCTCTATGTCTAAAGTGTGAGCATGGATGCTCTATTTATAGCAGAAAAGAAAACGTCCAACTTTTTTTTTCCAAAATTTTTTTAAAAAAATTTTTCTCCCCAAAAATCATACCCGCGTTTTTGGTACCCTTGTGGTATCCATGAGCTTGACCACTTTGTCATTATCATCAAAAGATAAGGCTACACAAGCCCCCCCTCATTAAGATTAGTCAAGAGTAGCCTCTCCTTTTTCATGTGACAGTGTGTCCCACTTTGTCCCCTCCTATGTGAGTCCATGTGCCTTCATTTGTCATCCCTGTGTATTCTTTTGTCTTTATAATTATTTTATTTATTTATTTAATGATAATTTACTTTACATTTTTAAGTTAAACTTTACAGTCTTATATTAACTTTACAGTAGTAAAAGAAAATTCTACAATCAGTAAATAAGTCTTGCAATAAGTTAGTTAGTGATTCATATAGCTAAACATGTCAGAATTTTGTAGCATAAATTTTAATTTCTAGGTTTTCTCAACCTACGATTCATAATTTGAACTCGAATATCTTAAATGAGGAGTGATGGTTCAAAAAAAAAAAAAATGCGTAATAGAACTTGTGTGCAATTTGAAAGTAGAGACCTTACATTATCGATGATGCCTCACTCGTCGAGGCCTAGGCCTGTAAGTGTTTGTGTGAAGACGTTGATTTAAAATTAAGCTTAAAGTTAATTTAAACAATTGTGTTCTGACGCTTTATTTTACTTTCTTTGTGCAGGACTTTAGTATGGCAGACCAGATTCCAGATCCCGCTTCCATAAGTGCAGATGCATTCATGGGCTTCGTTACACGGATGACGCCTGCTCAGATGGCAGAGGCTTCTCAGTACTGGGTAGCCAGTGGCACGGGTACTATGCCTCCGGGCTTCAGTACACCGGAGGGTCCAACGCCTAGGGGAGGGACGCCTACAGGGGGGAGGACGCCTATGGGTACGACGCCTGCTTCTCCCATCACGGCCGCTTCGACACCTAGGGGTGGGACAGAGGCGGGTATGTCCTCATCTCTGCAGCACAGGTGCACTCGCTGATCTCGGTGATCGTCAGGTGGAGGTGGTGGTTGCTGTGGAGGAGGGTCCACAGATGCTTCGACCCCTCCTCGCTCACGACCCCCGTCCTACCCAGGCACACCTCTCGACACACCTCTTGGCACACCTCGGACACCTTGGGGGGCACACGATCCTAGTGCCTCCAAGCTCTATACTGTACAGGCAGATGGTTCTGTTGACATGGATAGAGTTGGGACTGAGATGCGACAGCGGATTCGCCAGCTCGCGGAGCTGCAGTTTTCGACCAGCCTTCTGACGTTGTTGGGCGTATTTTTGACACCCTGTTTTTTTTAAATTTGTACATATGGACATGACGCCTGATGTCAAAAGTGTGTGTGGGATTTCTTTTTGTGGGGTTTTTAGCTTCCTTTAGCAAGCACATGTACATGCACTGCAAGTCGCTAGTCTAGTGACAGCTGTTGGGCTACTATAAGTGCCCGTGAGTGAGTTTTTTTGTGTGAGCCTTGTATATAACTAAAACTCATGTACAAACTAAAACAAAGTTCAACCAAAGATCAGAAACTTGCAGGTTTTAGCTCGTTGTGCCTCCTTGGTGCTTTTGGATGCAGTTTTTTGCCCCGACTAGCCTTCTCTACGTGTAGTCGTGTTGGGACAGCCTTTTGTTCGCGTCAATTTTGCTCATGGCGGAATATGGAATCAATTTTGGTCATCTTCAGCTTTCTTGCCAGTCATTTTTCAATATTTTTTTTCAAGATTTAAAGTGCCCCAATTGGAGTTGTGCTCTTCACGTTACGACTAGTTCTCTGCAGGGTTATGGCTATGGCAGCCTAGTGGCAAATTGTGTGTAGACAGATTCGGAGGGCATGTATCTATGAATTGTGGAATTGATGTTGAAGTTGTGGGTTTGTGATGTTCAATTGTGAAAGGAGAGGCTCTTGTCTTCATATGCATTGGTCGGCGTGTGCTGTAAATCCATGCTTTGGCAGGGTTTTACTCCTATGTGACATAGTCTCTTGGGTGGGCGACGGCTAGTAAATTCCCAAGGGTCTACTCCTATTGGGCTTGTGGTGTTTCAAAGGGATTTTGCAAAGCTTTTGGTGTATTGTAGTTCTCTTTCAACGCTCTTGGGTGACATTGCTATAGAGGTGTTTCAGTTTGCTTGTTTCCCAACAGTGTTTTGGTGCCCGCCACCGAGGATCTTCTTCAAGTGACCTTCAATTGACAGCATTGATGGCTATGGTGACAGAGTTTCCAAAGTTCTATGGTCAAGTAGGTGAGGATGCTGATGCATTCATTGAGAAGATGGAGTTTTCTTGTTTGATTGCAAATAAGGAAGATCCAATTGATTATGCTCAAGATTTTGTTCTTTTGCTTGAAAGAGGATGCATGGATATGGTATGATGAGTATGAGTCTTGGTTAAAATCGTCTCAACCTTTGCAAGTGATGACTTACCATGAGGTCAAGAAGGTCTTCCTTGAGAGGTTTAGTAAGGTAGAGGACCCAACGGATGTATGGCACTTCATTGAAGGACTTGTGCAATGTGATGGTCAAAATGTAGATGCCTTTGTCAAGGAGTTCAATTCTTTGTGGAGAAGATGGTGTGTTTCTTTGGGAAGTGATGCTCCTCCTCGTATGCTTAAAAAGTGTATGTTTATGCAAAGTTTGAGGCCTGATTTGAAGTTAAAGGTTGAGCTTAAAAGGCCACTTACATTTGATGATGCAGTAAAGGTTGCAAAGCATAAGGAATGAAAGCTAGAGAGAGTGAAGCAGCTTGGATTGCAAGAAGATGTGAAGCCAAATGTATCTTATGTTTTAGACATAAATATGGACAACGTATGCAATGAAGGCTTCCATGTTTCTCATTCTCTTGAGCATGTGAAAGAAGAATGTCATATGCATAATGAGATCAAGAAGAATACTTAATGTATGCCATCTTTGTTGTTTAAGCGCTTTGATTTCAACCTTCCTGTCAAAGATGATGATGCCAGTAAGATGGATGTAAGCAAGAAGTCTACCATGGTCATGAATGAGTCTCAAATGCAAGAGAATGAGAATTTTGAATATCCAAGTCACATGGCTGATGCTTGTAATGTACATTCTAATGAAGAGGAGTATGTTTGTGATACAAATGTAACTCTTGCGAGTTCTCTTTGTGTAGATGAAGTAGTCAAAGATCACATGATGGAAGTCAAAGAAGTTAGCAATGGGAAAGATGGTGATGTGTATGATGAGGGTTTTCAAGTATATGCTTTGGGTGGTTATATGCAAAAGGGTGATGAATCAACTAAGTATACTACTTGTGTTGTTGATGAGAACCCTATCAACGAGAAGCTTCATGGCGTGCATGATGGTGTGGGTGATCCTGCCTTAATTGATGAAGAGAATATTGAGGTTTTAGAAGATATGGAAAATGATGGAGGCTCTCTTGTCATGCTTCATGTGAATATGGTTGATGCTACCTTGTTTGATCCTCTTGTTAAGGAGCCTAAGGCATATACTGAAGATGGCTTACCTATCAAGCATGATATGGTTGAATTGGATAGAGGCTTAATGAAGAGTGGGGAGAATGAAATGGATATGCATGAGGATATAAAAATGGCTGAGATAAAAGTTGAAGACTTTTTGGATGATATGTTAAAGGCTTCCTTGCATGCAATAGTAATGAAAGGGCGTATCTATGTGGTATCTATTGAGAATACTTTATGCTTAACGAGGATTTGGATTCTACATATGGTTTATGCTTTGATATTGGGAGTGAGATAATTGATATGGCTGGTGTTTCTTTATGCATTTTTTGCTTATGTTGTATGGCCCTTTGATCCGGGTGGACAATATGCTTATGCTACTGCTGAGCATGAATGCTCTAGCAGACTGGGGGGTTGGCAAACTATGTTGGGCGCATTTTTGACACCCTATTTTTTGTAAATTTGTACATACGGACATGAAGCCTGATGTCAAAAGTGTATGTGGGATTTATTTTTGTGGGCTTTTTAGCTTCCTTTAGCAAGCACATGTACATGCACTGCAAGTCGCTAGTCTAGTGACAGCTGCTAGGCTACTATAAGTGCCCGTGAGTGAGTTTTTTTGTGTGAGCCTTGTATATAACTAAAACTCATGTACAAACTAAAAAAAAGTTCAGCCAAAGATAAAAAAATTTCAGGTTTTATCTCGTTGTGCCTCCTTGGTGCTTTTGGATGCAGTTTTTTGCCCCGACTAGCCTTCTCTACGTGTAGTCGTGTTGGGACAGCCTTTTGTTCGCGTCAATTTTGCTCATGGAGGCATACGGAATCAATTTTGGTCATCTTCAGCTTTCTCTCCATTCATTTTTCAATATTTTTTTCAAGATTTAAAGTGCCCCAATTGGAGTTGTGCTCTTCAGGTTACGACTAGTTCTTTGCAGGGTTATGGCTATGGCAGCCTAGTGGCAAATTGTGTGTAGACAGATTCGGAGGGCATGTATCTATGAATTGTGGAATTGATGTTGAAGTTGTGGATTTGTGATGTTCAATTGTGAAAGGAGAGGCTCTTGTCTTCATATGCATTGGTCGGCGTGTGCTGTAAATCCATGCTTTGGCAGGGTTTTGCTCCTTTGTGACATAGTCTCTTGGATGGGCGACGGCTAGTAAATTCCCAAGGGTCTACTCCTATTGGGCTTGTGGTGTTTCAAAGGGATTTTGCAAAGCTTTTGGTGTATTGTAGTTCTCTTTCAACGCTCTTGGGTGACATCGCTATAGAGGTGTTTCAGTTTGCTTGTTTCCCAACAACGTCTTGGGGTGATCAGGATGGGGACAAAGTCAATTACATAGTGGAGACCATCCTGAGAGAGTACTAGCCTGCTCCGGGTTCTTCCGTTGTTCTGAGGAGGTGGATCAAGGGTGTTGCACGGGACAATGTGAAACATCGACGAGATGCAGCTCGAAAGGCTTTCAAGACCGGCTCGCCGAAGCCTTCGGGCATCCCACACGAGACGTGGCTGCAGATCAAGGAGGATGAGTGGACAACGGACACGCGGTTCAGACAGCAGCGTGAGTCCGCGCATGTACGACAGATGACCAGGGGGACATCTCATCTTGGCAGCGGAGGCTTCGACACCTTTCCCTATGAGTTTGTGAGTTTCTAATCCAATCTTAACTATGGCGTTTTTTAAAACGCGATGAATCATGTATTCTTATTACTTTGATTTTTGTATAAACGCAGAATCTTGTGATGCATCGAGCTCCGTCACGCCAGGAGGAGTCAGATGGATATCGCAGAGGTATCTATGAAGTACTGAATGATCTTGAAGCTTCAGGAGAGCCTGTAGATTGGGAGGCCTTACAGTCTCGCTGATCGCTTGAGGTGAGACGTTAATATGTGTGAGTTGATTTAATTAAGTAAGTATATGTGAAGTAATATCCATACTAATTTTGTGAGTTGTCCTATGTGCAGGTTGCGACGCCTAGTCATTAGTGGACCGGATTTCATATATATGCTTTGTGAGACACATACACGCTTCTGTGTCTCTTTTTTGTACAGACAGTTATTGTTCAAACAGTTATTGTTTCCCTTATGGTTATGATTATTGTCATTGTCATTGTATAGACATGGTTATTTCTCCTATTCTTGTATAGACATAGTTATGGTTCAGGTTTTGTTAATGGTTATGTTTAACTTTTTGGTTATGCTTATGGTTATTGTTAATTTTGTTTATGGTTATGGTTCGTTATGGTTATGGTTCGTTATGGTTATGCTTTTCAGTTGGTACGGTACTTGTCTTTCATTGGCCATAAATCTCATGTGAGATTCTACATGGATAGCATGTAGGAGGCGTATACATGATATGGTTTTTTTTGAAAATTTTATGTAAAAACAAAGAGAACTCTGCCGAAATTTTTGCCCGCGGGAGCATGGTTGATTTTGGTGCTGCTCGCTTTCTTGGGCAGAGGGCAGGGAAGTCTGGCTGTGGCTGTGTCCATCTTTTAACTGGGCACAGGCCAGGCTACCTGCCCTCTGCCCAAGAATTTTTTTTTCTGTTATGGTCGTAGCTATCTGCGTCGCTATGTGCGTCTATATCTGCATCGCAAATAGTAACAGGTTCACAGGGACACGGATATCGACGCACATAGCGATGCAGTGCGTCGATATCTGCGTCGATGACACCTTTTTTTTGTTGTAGTGTCATCCCCTTGTTTTGGAGGTAATTCCATAGGGATATCATCGATGAACACATCTTGGAACCTTTTTAGAAAATTAGACAAGTCTAACTCTTCTTGATTCCTACCATTTACATTTGATGAAACATTAGGATCTTTTAGGGACTCTTTGACAAAATCATGTACGCAAAAACTGAGCTCTTCATTGATTTATCAAAAGCAAGAGGATTTACAAGTGGTATAGTACGGCTAGACTCACTAGCATCTATATACATGCTCTTTTTCCTGTAGGTGAAGTAGATTCTCCTTTTAGGGAACTTCATGTTGGCAGCCATGCGGTTGAACCTCGGTGACCCTAGGATAGCATCCTCATAATGGAGAGGAGAGATGAAAAAGTCTTCTTTGTTGACGTAGCTTTGAACATGAAGCCTCAATTTTCCAATTAAGGGAGTAACAAAGGCTTGCTGTCCCTTGAAAGCTGTGTCAGCCTTACAGTATCTCCCATCTTGGAAGCTTGAATGCCCAACTTGGTGGCCAACTCCATTGATATGAAGTTGTGACTGGAGCCAGGGTCAAACAAGATGAAGACATCATGCTCCCTTACCTTTCCCCAAGCGTAGGAGAAAGGTGATCCTTTGCAATGAGCATCCTCTTTTGGAGCTTCGATGGTGGAAGCTCTAGGAGTCTCATTGCGGGCATTTCTCTTGGGGCAAGAATGATAGCTCCCCACACTTAAAACATTTATGGTGCTTGCAAAAAGCTTCAAGCTCTTCAAGAGAGAGTTTGTTTTTACCTTTGTAAACTCCCTTCTCCTTGGATCGATTGTTGTTGTTGTCGGAATTGCCTTGGGAAGAATTTTGGGCATTGGTTTTCCCCTTTGTATCACTTTTTTCTTTGCTTTCCATGGGCTTGAAATTCCTTCTAGCCCCTTGTTGGAAATTGATGCGCGAAGCAACCATAGTGTGGTGGATTACTTTGGTGATAAAACCAGGCCATTGGGAGTTGATGTACTCAGCCATCTCTTCAGGTTATCTTGCACAAAATTGTTGCTTTTTCTCAGAGAAGTCTATCTTTTGAAAGACAGTAACCTTGAGATGTAAATCCCAAAACTTGTCCACATATTTGTGAATAGACTCATGGGAGAGAAGCTTCAAACTCCGCCTTTCGGTAAGCACTTTGTCCTTTGCCTCACTTGCAAGGAATTACTTCATGATGGAGACTCTTAGAGTTTTCCATGTCTTTGGGACTTCGTCGTTGCCACGAAGGCTAGCCCACCATTGATGAGCGGTTTTTTGGAAGTGCATAGCTACATGGCGTAGCTTGGAGGACAGTGAAGCCCTCATCTCCAAAGGCCACATCAAATTGCTGGATGAAGGCCAATACTTTGTCGGTAGCACCAAAGGTGCCATCATATGTGAGAAAAGAGATACTCTTTCCTCCCTCCTTGAACTTCGTGAGCTTTTGTGACCTTCTCCATGCAGGGTAAGATTTGCGATGTCCTTCCCTCTTGTATTCTCTAGGAGAATAGCCATAGCTTTCATTGGAAGAGGGGGAAGGTGAAGAAGGAGGAGAAGACAGTGACCTCTTTCTTGTCCTTTTTTTCCTTTGTTTCCTCTCTTCCCTTTCAGAGTGACGAGGAGGACTGTGGGTTGACTGTTTCCTCGTGGGAGGAGTTGGCGACCGTCTAGACCGTCGTCTTCGTGGAGCCACATCTTCAGAGGAACTTAGGGATTCATTACTTTATTTTTCTTTGGATTCCTCCTCTCATATGGGAGAGAATCTTCTTTTGGGGGTCTCATCAAGAGCCGTCCTAAGCTCTCTCTACTCTTGGGGAGGAAGGGAAATCCCATAAGCGCGAAGTTGTTGAGTAACTTTGGCTTGCAAAGCAAGGTTGCCCATAGCTTGCTACAACCTAGTAACAAGATAATTGATAAACATGGGGGCATCATCATTAGGACCTTCATGTGCAAAATCAAAGTTATCAATGTTCATTCTACTCTCTTGGTTATCGTCAGCCATTGTAATTATACTTATGTATAGAATAATTTCTTCTTTGGTACCCTCAAAAACCTAAGTCGCTACTCTTCTTTACCTTGAAAATCAATCCTCAAGCAGTCACACCCGTGGTTTAGACGCTGTTGATTGCAAAGACTAGTGGAGAGGGTCTAACATTGCTTGGCTGATTATGGTTCCTGTTGAGCTTGCTTGTAGCTCAATAATGGTAAAGCCAAAGGCAAGCCCCGAGAGGCTCCATTATTAAGACTATAGTTCCCAACGGTGCACCTGGAACTAAGTCCTTCTCAACCAAGATAATAGATCCCTGTCCCGCTGACAAGCGCAAGTGCAAAACGGAGCCCAACATCCTCTACGCTAGGCCCGTGCATGCAGAACTCATCACGGGGAGTTAACAGGGGGCACCACCTAGCTTTGAGTGGCTAGGACGCAAACAACAGCGATTCAAATAACACTAACAACATACCGCACACACACACGCAGAGAGAGAGAGAGAGAGAGAGAGAGAGAGAGAGAGAGAGAGAGAGAGAGAGAGAGAGAGAGAGAGGGATGAAAATCCTTCAAAATGTGAGGGAAAACTTGATTCAAGATGGTATTTAAAAAACCCCTTATTTCGGAGAGATGAAGACCGCGAAGAGAGAGAGAGAGAGAGAGAGAGAGAGAGAGAGAGAGAGAGAGAGAGAGAGAGAGAGAGAGAGAGAGAGACTATAGTGTGTTCTCTAGGGAATTTTCACGTTGTGAAGGATTGGGGGGCTGGCCTCTACAACACCTCAAGCCAACACCAAGAAAAGAGGATGAAGAGTATATCTCTCTCAAGATAATATGGGCTGATCTTCTCTCACGAATTTTGACAGCCTCACTCACACGCAGCCTCGACTAGCTTCGACTAGCTTCCCTCTACACCGCTACAACTCCTACTATACTTGGATGCACCAAAGGAAGCAAGGGAACCAAGAAAACCAAAGTAAAAAAGTAAATAAAAACAATGGAAATCTCTGCACTTTTCCTCATAAAACCAAGAGCTTCACTTCTTTTCAAACGCCCTTCCATGTGCTAGTAGAGACTCCATAGGCGCTCCCATACATACACATAGCTTGACCAAAACCCATCCAAATCAAGCTCACTTTGAAAACCCACAAAGTTCAGCAAAAAAACTCAGAAAAAGTGATGGAAAACCTTGCCCTTTTGCGTATGTACAAGCAAGGAATTGCAGCGCATAGTCTACCCTCGACTAGCTGCACCAAAGGGAACCACAAACAACATGGCTGCCATACCTCAAACCAAGATGAAGAGAGGTCAATATTCAGAGCTAAGCACCCACTTTCATCAGCCCATTGAGGAGAGACACACTCTCAACTCACCACACCAGGCTCTCGCAAGGCAAGAGGGGCACCTCTACACCAAAACCCCCACCCTTCACCGCAGGCTACAGCAACACATAGTTTCTTCTTCACAGCTGAATATCCCTCCTCACTCACGACCCCAAGCTGATAAAAACTCATTTTTTCTTCATATTTTTAAAGCATTTACTCACACTTTGAAGTCTCGAGACTTCTATGTACAAAAACAGCAAAACTATGTACCCCGCACAACTGGCCCGCATGCGTAGAGACAGCTGGCACACACCGCCTTTGTACACTTTGTACAAGCATGCTTTATTTACATCTTAGGCCCCCAAAAGCATTGAAAAACATATCTCAAAGACTTTGGGGTGGTCCGCACCATTTCGCCAAAACACGTCACATATTGCCCCCCCAACAAGCATGGAACACTTTCAAGTGTTTCATGTACACATTCTATCATCAAGTAGTCACTTTATGTAGCTTGCATCCCAAGAAGGCACCAATTCTCATGATAAACACCAAAAAGGGTGACTACTCTCACTAATCACCTCCATTCTTCATGTAACAACCATACACATGATATACCAAGAGCTACCTCGCTTGAAGCAAAAGCCCATGAACTTGTGAAATCAAGTATATCCCACTTACCTCTATCAAACACAAAACATTGCATGCCATCATTTGAAAAATGAACATTCTCAAAATTAATGATATTAACACGGTACCTCCCAACATATCTACCATATACCTCATCATAAAAGAAAGAACATACAATGAGTTGGCTATAATGTTCATAACGATGCCAGTCAAAGCAGTTCATCTCCCACAAGCTATTGTTTTGACAATCATAAACACATGGTAAGGATGCATCACAATATTTCTCAAAGGTGCTCAATATCCTCTTCACATAAACATCAAAGCATCTCTCACTCATGACACGATACAAATTATCCTTTCTTGGCATAACTAGAGACAAACTATCATCAAAGTCTTGTCTCTCACCATCCACAATAGTATCATCTCCCATAGAAACTTCCTCATTTGTTTGCATCTCAAAACCAATCATAAGAGGCATAGTACCATCCACCATATCAAAATTCACAAGGGATGCATGCTCTTCCTCTCTATGCTTGGCATTATTAGAAATGTCCGCAATCTCATCAAACAAGCCAAACGTAGACACATAATCTTCATGTGGCACCATCTCATACGTACCAATGGGATATTGATAATCATCAAAGATCTCAATTTTTGCATTATCAAAAGAGGCATGAGACACCAAATCATCATTTGTAGCATGAGTACTTTCATCACTATCTATAACCATGGGGAGCTCATCAAATAACCCATATGTAGAAACATAGTCTTCATTCACCTTAACATCATTCATAGAAAAGGACTCCAAATCAGCATTCAAGTCATCAAAATCAGTACTTTCATCACCATGAGAAGTCTCCATGAGAGCATATGTATCATCCAAATCCACATGGCAAGTATCCATCTCATCTACAATTTCATCGTCCACACAATCACATGATGCTTCATTATCACACTTGACTTCTTGGTCACAAAGACCTACCACAAGTTTCCACAATGCATACTCTGCCATAGGCTTACTCAAATGAGCTTCTTCATATTGGAAGTTCACATTCAAAATTTTCATGACCTCATCCCTTTTGCATGTGCTATCGAAGACAATGCCTTCCTTATCCCATAGAGATGCATATTCATTAACATAACCTGCTTCTCCACTTGCAAGATCTTGGTTAAACTCCAAGAGAGAATCCTTTGTCTTTTCCCAACTACCACATATGTCATACATAAGAAACTTTTGAAGTACCTTCAAGAACTCAAAGTACCTATATTGGCAAGCCAACAAGAAGAGCAAACCCTGCTTATAGTCATCCTTCTGTCCACAAGTATCAAATACATTATCACAAGCTTCCAAGTACCTCTTCAAGTGATGAAAATCCTGCAAAATCATCTCCAAACCAAGATTACACAAGGCCTTGAGTTGATTCCCAAGTGGACTCCAACCTGACAATCAAGCAGCAAAACACTACTCTCCCCTCCTCCGTGGGGGCACCAGTTTATGTGAAGGATTGGGGGGCTGGCCTCTACAACACCTCAAGCCAACACCAAGAAAAGAGGATGAAGAGTATAGCTCTCTCAAGATAATATGGGCTGATCTTCTCTCACGAATTTTGACAGCCTCACTCACACGCAGCCTCGACTAGCTTCGACTAGCTTCCCTCTACACCGCTACAACTCCCACTATACTTGGATGCACCAAAGGAAGCAAGGGAACCAAGAAAACCAAAGTAAAAAAGTAAATAAAAACAATGGAAATCTCTGCACTTTTCCTCATAAAACCAAGAGCTTCACTTCTTTTCAAACGCCCTTCCATGTGCTAGTAGAGACTCCATAGGCGCTCCCATACATACACATAGCTTGACCAAAACCCATCCAAATCAAGATCACTTTGAAAACCCACAAAGTTCAGCAAAAAAACTCAAAAAAAGTGATGGAAAACCTTGCCCTTTTGCGTATGTACAAGCAAGGAATTGCAGCGCATAGTCTACCCTCGACTAGCTGCACCAAAGGGAACCACAAACAACATGGCTGCCATACCTCAAACCAAGATGAAGAGAGGTCAATATGCAGAGCTAAGCACCCACTTTCATCAGCCCATTGAGGAGAGACACTCTCAACTCACCACACCAGGCTCTCGCAAGGCAAGAGGGGCACCTCTACACCAAAACCCCCACCCTTCACCGCAGACTGCAGCAACACATAGTTTCTTCTTCACAGCTGAATATCCCTCCTCACTCACGACCCCAAGCTGATAAAAACTCAGTTTTTCTTCATGTTTTTAAAGCATTTACTCACACTTTGAAGTCTCGACACTTCTATGTACAAAAACAACAAAACTATGTACCCCGCACAACTGGCCCGCATGCGTAGAGACAGCTGGCACACACCGCCTTTGTACACTTTGTACAAGCATGCTTTATTTACATCTTAGGCCCCCAAAAGCATTAAAAAACATATCTCAAAGACTTTGGGGTGGTCCGCACCATTTCGCCAAAACACGTCACAATGTGTGTGGAGATCCTACTCCTTTGCAAAGTGACCCTTGGAGTCAGTGTGTGTGCATGACTTCTCTTTCAAGTGCTAACCCCCCGATAGTGACCTCTCAGTGCTCTTTTATAGGTGCAGGCTGCTTAGTTTAGTATAAACTGATTAGGTTTAGGGTCCTAAGGTGGAGAGACAAAACAGGCAGTCGGGTCCTGGATGGTTGACTGGTGCTTTGTTTTGGAAGAAATAAGAAAATGATATTCTCCTAGGTGGGCCTTTGTGACCATCACCTAGAGAGAGGTGGAATATACAAATGGGTTTTTTACGAAGTTTGTCTTGGAAAACGGAAAATGAATTACCCTATGGATATTTACTGAGAAAGTGCGTCGTGGATAAGATGCCGACGAATCGTAGGCTTTATTGGTGCGTTGGTGTAGCGCACTCGTCAATTTTGGTACCGACCGGGGCATGCCTTCGACGTTATCTTTGATTTGTTGTCACCATCACGTGTTTTTGGTGTCGTTTTGTCGACGTGTCGATATCCATTTTCTTTGCTTTTTTTGCTTCCTGTGCGTGTCGTGTGTGTGCGTTGTTGGTGCTATGTGATTGTGTGCATGAACTTATGCGTGTAGTGTATGTGTGTGTGTGTGTGTACATGTATGTGCCTGTGTGTGTATGGAAAGAGAGAGAGAGAGCTGAATTTTTTTCACAGAGAGAGAGAGAGAGAGAGAGAGAGAGAGAGAGAGAGATGGAGAGAGAGGCGTGAGGGTGAGTGTGTGTGTTTAAGTATGAAAATCCCCTCATAATTGAGCTATAGTTAGACAATTGTATTAAATAATATATTAAATAACAATATTAAAACAAGATGTCATAAAATTCAATTATCATTTCATATACACCAATACAACATTTTGTATCTAATGGATAATACAGCCATTTAGATCAAAAATTTGATCTTGATTATTACAATTTGATATCTTAATGTTGTATCTCCGTGTGTCCACCCTTTGAGATGAGCTTCCACTACATCTACATGGAGAAGGATCCAACTGTTACCTGATAAATTTTCTATTTTGAAAATCAAATTTTGTTATAGATCAGGTTCAGTTTGTGTTTCCATTTGCTTCCAGATGCGTTCCTACTTTGTTTACTGAGCCGACAAGACTTCTCTACTTGCATCAAGGGTTGAAGAAAAAGGAATGAGCACATCATATATTGCTTTGTCTAAGTCAATCAAGTGTATGTTTACGTCACAAAATATGAGCAATCGCCATAGATTGTATTCTCTTTACTAGTATTCAACAATGTGTAAGTGTGTTCTAAAAGAATTCTACCATATGTGTGTGTTGGTGTATGTGTGTTTGTGTGTGTGTGTTGAGTAGATCTGTCTGTGCAAGCTCACAGTGAAGCCTGGCAATTTTGTGTGTGTGTGTGTGTGTGTGTTTCCTACCCAATGGTGAGAGATGCAAGAAGTGGTGAGAAGAACATGAACCAGCATGACTTCCGATTATGGACCACCATTATCAAGACTTGTAGTGAAGTATTCGAAAGGGTTCTCCCATAGCTACGTTCGCAAAGCCAGGCACGGGCTAGCATAGAGGGCTTCGGAGGGCATGAAGACCCACATTACGGGGTGTGTGTGTGTGTGTGTGTGTGGAGAGAGAGAGAGAGAGAGAGAGAGAGAGAGAGAGAGAGAGAGAGAGAGAGAGAGAGAGAGAGAGAGAGAGAGAGAGCTTCTTTCCTATTGGATGGCGACACACACACACACACACACACACACACACACACACACACACACACACACAGAGGAACGATAATGGATGAGAGAGAGAGAGAGTTGGCTTTACGAATAATGGAGGAGAGAGAGAGAGGGAGGGTGGTGCCAAGCTGGGGGGAGAGAGAGAGAGAGGGGGAGCCAAGGGTGGTGGCCCCTCTATGAGTGCAAGGTCAAGGAGGGAGGGTGGTGGCGGCAAGCTGCAACAAAAGAAACGTTTTTTTATTTATTTGTATTATAAAACTCCTTTTCTCTTGGGGTTAGTACCCACGTCCAAGGTCTTTGAAGACCGGCCATCATTAGCCCCCCCCTTCTGGCTAGAGGCATTCATGTCTCTAGCTCTGCTTCTGATTCTCTAGCAGCGGAGTAGGAGATTCTCTCTCCTCTCGAATATCTACCATGAACTCCGGATCAAACATTAAGAAGTACCTTTTTAGCCTCCATCCATTGACTCTGGTCTTGTGAATTCGACCATCTGCCTCCATCAATTTGTAGCTACCATTAGCGTATCGCCTTTTGATGATGAATGGCCCTTCCCATCTAGGCTAAAACTTCTTATCTTTCTTAGAGTCAAATCTGTTGTCGTATCTCAATACTAACATGCCTTTCTTCAGACCCTTTTCCTTAAGCCCTTGATTGAATGTGAGTCGGTGTCATTGTACTTTCGTTGCATAGTAGTTGATCGCATTGCATAGTAGTTGATTGCATCTTTCCTGTCTAACTGAAGCCTTTCTAGGTCCAAGATGTGGTTGCAAAGATGGGCAATTGGGCGCTGTAACTGACTAGCCATGACTCACAAACTGGCTATCTATACCTCGATAGCTAGAATGGCCTCTTTTCCATATACCAAATGGAAAGGGGTGAAACCTAGTGATGTTCGGAATGTCGTGCGATAGGTCCAAAGAGCGGCCATGAGATGCTTATCCCAATCACTTGTGTGGTTATTCACCTGCTTTGTGATGATTTTACAGATCATGCCGTTTACCTTTCCACTATACCATTGCATTGTGGATAGTATGGAGTGGAGTGTTGGCGTGTGAGTACTATCATTTAACGAGCGATGAAAAGCGAGCGAGAGATAAAAAGCGAGCAAAGAAATACAAATGAGAAATGATATGGAGGTTTAAATGTTAATGAAGAAGGAAATGTTCAACATCCTTAGACATAGTCTACTTACAAAAATGTGTGGCATCCTCATAATTTTCCATGGAAAAGTTTGCATGCATTACACTAGGTGTTTGTCTTCACTATCTAAAAGTAACCTAAAGTTGCATAATCTTTTTTTTTTGTTTTGTTAAAAGGGGGGGGGGGGGGAGAGAGAGAGGGAGAGAGTGAGAGTGAGAGTTAAGGCTAACCAAATTGTGATTTCGCTTGAATTTTTTCCCGCGCTCGAGTTTTGGTACTCGATCTTTGCTCATGCTCTTCCTGAGTTTTATTGCACATTTCCATTAAGGTGTTCTAAAATTTAATGATGATTTAGGTTGAGGCTCATTAAGCAGGAACAATAAAGCCAAAACTACGTATACCAAACCACACGAACATATGTATCATAGTAACAATTTTTTTTTCATTAGCAATGTCTTAAAGCGTATGTTTATCAACTACCTACTTAGATCATAAGAACAAAGAGAGAGAGAGAGAGAGAGAGAGAGAGGGGGGGGGAGGGGGGGGCGGGCGGGGTGCTGATCACGATCGATGATGTTTTAGCTTGCTTAAATTCATTTGACTATTGATATGCCAATGTTTATCATGAGTCTCTATGATAGACCACATAGTTGGAGCAAGCTCTTGGTTGCCTATGGTTCATAAGCAATGACGTAGCAAACTTGAGACGCAATGGAGATTTCTTAGCTAGCAAAGTGGCTAGAACTGATAGAGTTTCTTTGGTGCCTCTGTTACCATGCACCTCCGGGCATGCATCATTATCATACTTCTGAACTAACAATCCATGCATTTGGGTTAAAGTGCACGAGTTTGCTTGGAAGCTCTGGTAAGATGTACACAACATGGTAAGCTATTAGTGGGTTGCATTCTTAGAAGCATTGTATAATGAATACTATGAGGATTGTATATAATACCTCATAAAAAAAAAAAAGTGTAATCTCATCTAGTGAAAAACCAATGCTTACTATTTTTGAATAAGTTCCCCCACCGTCCCCTTTGAGGTTGCGTTTGGAAACGCAATTGTTTGGTGGTTGTGGTTGGTGAGAGGCTTCAAGTCAAGAAAACACGACATTTACTTTATATTTGTATGCCTATATTACCTGTTAAGAAACGGCATTACATAATTATCATTGGCTATGCGCATATACATTCCTAAGGCCAACTCAATGTATGTCGGTTCAATTTTGAACCTATTTGTTTAGTGAGAATCAGTTGAGAAAGGAAACGAAGTCAAAAAAGGAAAAAGGGGGAAGGGGGCACGTGGAGGTTGAGGTGGATTGAGAAAGTTAATTAGGAAAACACACTCTCGTATTTGTGTGACGTGGAAATATTTCAAATTCTATGCAGAGGTTGTGGAGTGATCTAGAGCGAAGGCAAAAGAGCGTGGTATGCAAGCTCGCTCTCTCTCTCTCTCTCTCTCTCTCTCTCTCTCTCCCCGCAAAGCACTTAGGAAGGCAACACTCCTGACCCCTCAGTTGTACCTTGGCGACTCTGTAATTTGAGGTGCTCCAGCCTTTCAAGGGAAAGAGTGACAAAGAGTGTGATAGAGGCGGAGGATGTTGTCCAGGTGAAGGCGAAGAGAGAGAGAGAGAGAGAGATGGATTGTTTGCAATACTCTCACTACCATTCTGTTCCATCCTATGGGAAATTGCACCCATGCAGCAAATAATTCTTAAGCGGGTATGGCCACTGAAACTGCTTCAGGCAAAGACTGGCCGTTCGCGAGCTTAATGTGGAGCTTCTTACGCTAGATAGAACCGTTGCACACACAGACCACAAGGACTTGTTGTGCTAATGTTGTGATGAGTGCTCCCTCGCCCTTCGTAAGCTTGTGTATGTGGCTCCATACAGCCCCCTTATAGACTGCGTATGTGGCGTCATTCAGACCACGAGGACTTGTCGTGCTAATGTTGTGATGAGTGCTCCCTCGCCCTTCGTAAGCTTGTGTATGTGGCTCCATACAGCCCCCTTATAGACTGCGTATGTGGCGTCATTCAGCCTTGTGACATGCTCACTTAACCTTGTGAGGTCTTCTTGATGAGTTGTGGCACTCCCTGCGGGCTCAAAAATGCTACAAAGAGAGGAAAGTTGGGAATGCTTTGTGAAATCTAGCGTTCTCTTTGCTGCTTTTATAGCTACAAACAAAACAATGTTCATGTCTTCGCTGAGGATGACGAGCAAAAGCAAGGGCCGTTGAGCACCATGGTCTCGAAGGGTTTACATGCGTGAACCGGCTCCCAAGACCTTTTCCTTTTAAATTTACATAACCCAGGCGAAATCTTCATCGCTAATTAATTGAGTTTTTGCAAAATAGACCCAATATATATGTAACCTCATTTGGTTTCCTTCACCAAGCATCTCCAATTTGCGTTTGGAAACGCAAGTGCGTAGAGGGTGGTGAGAAGCTACAAGACTAACTTAGAAGTAGCTTTGTATTTTTTACTATAAGAACAAACTTTTTTTTTTTTTTTTTTGGGTAAAACTCACAATTGTGAGTGTTTGTATTAGCATGAGACCAAGAAATATACAAATAGCCTCAAGCTCGTGCATAGCCTTGAGGGGCAAGTGGTTACATAGACCCTAAATTTTTTTATTTTTTATTTTTGCAAAACCCACAATTATGAGTGATTGTATTAACATGACACCAAGAAATATACAAATAGTCTCAAGCTCATGTTGAGCTTTGAGGGGCAAGTGGTTACATAAGACCCTAGAAATATCTAGAACCAAAAACACAATCCTTTACCTAGCAAGGCTCGATCGTATGACGAGAGGCCCCCCAATTCAATCCTTTGAGTTTTGCCTTTTACCTACCACCAATATTAACTCTTTACTTTCTTGCACAATCTATGAAAATCTAGCCACACATAGGTCGTTATCAAAGACCCGACAATTCCTAGCCTTCCATATCTTACTGAAGAAACAAAATGTGACAATTTGAGTAGAGATTAGTAGTAGAGGGCTTCTGAACTGTTTCCTTCCAAGGCACAAATCCTCTTTGAAAAACCCTATCTTCCACATTCTTTGTATTTATTTGCACACCTTCCTTGTCAAGCCTCTAATAGCTAGTCATTCCATGAAGAGGTGGGTAAGGTCTTTGCTAGTCAATCTGCACCCTGACGAACCCGATACCACGTGCCTGAATCTTGATGTCTGTCGGCAAATCCCCTCAGAATATCTTCCATAGAAATACATTCATAAAATGAGGCCACTGTGGATTCCAAATGTTCTTCGTGACCTCGACCCATCACGCTTTCAAGCATTGCTTCTTTCGTTGTTTGTTCAAAGGGGCGACCCAATCCATCCTGTGCACCAATGCTCGGTAGATGCCCTTGGTATGGGGTTTCAAAAAGTGGCTACTCATAGGCCATTTCCAAGCTTTCCACTCAAAAGTGAATTCCCAAATTGGTGTCAGAATGTTGTCCAAGCCTTCAACAACTCTGTTGATAAGAAGCTTCTCAATGCCATTGAGTTGAAACTGAGCAAGCAACTGGTCAGAGGATTTCCAGCACTTGTTGTCACCATCCCCAAATTGGGTCAAGCGTTGGAGTCCTTTATTGTTCATCCTTCTTGCAACCTCTCTCCAAGTGACAACCCAAAAGTGGGTCAAGCATTGGAGTCCTTTACGTTCATCCTTCTTGCAACCTCTCTCCAATAAGGGTTCAAAATTACACCAGCAGCTTTAAACAACCAAGGGGACCAATGCGGGATGGAGTTTTGAAAGAACAAACTTACTAACGAAAGTGAAAACCTTGAAGATAATGATAGAAAGAAATCTTTGCACATAAGAGTATTTAAATGTCAAGACAATGGTATAGTAGGAGGGATGAGTCATCGTGGATTTCTAAGAATCCAAAAGCTTCAGGAAGAAGAGGTAAACTTTTAGTTTCCTTTTCAAGAGGAAGGATCACAAGAGATCACATGACGTAACTCTTTCTCAGTATACATGGAGCCTTCCAAATTGTATCCCTCAACTCAATGTTCCAACTTGAACTCTCCAGCAATAAGGGCAACTTAAGACTCACTTTGCTTACTTTCCATTTGAACATTATTAAGCACACACTCTCTCTCTCTCTCTCTCTCTCTCTCTCTCTCCCCCCCCCCCTTTGTGTAGTGTGTTTGAAATAGAACAATCGCTCTAAACCAAAGAGTGTTGTGCTTAAGACTCACTTTGCTTACTTTCCATTTGAACATTATTAAGCTCTCCCTCTCTCTCTCTCTCTCTCTCCCCCCCTCTTTACTTTTGAAAAAAAAAAAAAAAGATTATGCAACTTTAGGTTACTTTTAAATTGTGAAATAGTGAGGACAAACACCTAATGTAATGTACGCAAAATTTTCCATGAAAAATTATGTGGATGCTGCACATTTTTGCAAGCAGACTATATCTAAGGATGTTGTACATTTCCTTCTTCATTAACATTTTAAACCTCCATATCATTTCTCATTTGTATTTCTTTGCTCTCTTTTTATCTCTCACTCGCTTTTCATCGCTCATTAAATGATAGCACTCTCGGCGTGTGATGCCTAGCTTTTTCATCAGTTCTCCCACCAAGTCTCCTCTGAAACTTGGCCCTCTATCAGATATTATCTCTAGAGGTGTGCCAAAACGGCAACAGATGTGCTCAAATATAAACTTCGCCACTTCTTGGGCTGTAATGCGTGTGTTGGCTGCTGCTTTCGCCCATTGGGTCATGTAGTCTACACCAACTAGAATGTACAGTTTACCCGACTGGGCCCTTGGTAAAGGCCCAATTGCATCTATTCCCCACTTCTCAAACGGGCCATATGAGATCATAGGAGTTTGTGGCTTATAGGTTAGTGTTCGATCACTAGATACTTGACAAGCTCTACATGTTTACACCAATGATGCACATCCCTGTTCAGACTAGGCTAAGAGAATCCTGCCTATAGAATCTTCCTACTAGCAATATCTAGAGCAAAGTGGTTGCCGCAAACACCATCATGGCAACTTGAGATCACCTCCGTGATTTCACTGGAGATTGGCACTCGCCTGAGGATCTGGTCTTTGCCCTTGCAGTACAAGGTGTTGTTTATAAGGCGGTATCTTGTTGCCTTTCGGACAAGCCATTGTTTCTGGCCCCTGGTATACCCTTCATGACATTCTCTTGTATCTAAGAAGTTGATGATATCCGGCATAGCATCGCTAGCCTGAAAGAGAGGCAGCTTCAGTTTGATTGCTCCTATGGGAACATCTTGTATTCTTTCCTTGGCTAGAGCATCTGATTCTTGATTTTTTGCCCTAGGGACATGAAATAACCGCACCGCTTCAAACCTTCTCAGAAGATTCTTAACTTGGTATAATTGGCCAAGCAAAACATGATTTTTACAAATCCAAGTGCCATTTATCTGCTTTATCAAGAGCATGGCATCACCAAATACATTTAGGCATTGAACCCCTTGCAAAACACATTGTTCTAATCCAAGAATTAGGGCCACGTACTCTGCTTCGTTGTTGGAGTGGGAGTGTAGTAACTGCCAATAGAGAAGACCTTTTCCCTTTGCTCATTGAAGATGATGATGCCAGCTGCATCTTGGTCCGATGTCCTTTTGTAAGCTCCATCAAAGAAAAGAGAGTGAGCTCCTTCTAGCTTAGGAACTTCCACCATTGGTGTCACTCCTTTGCCTTCTGTGTTGATCTTTAGCTTATTCTCATAGTGGCGATGAGTAAGAATACCTGCTAGACTAGCTCTGGTGGAGTTCTCCACTTGCATAGTGTAATCAAACTCTTGTAATCTAACAAGCCACTTAGAGATTCTAGGTGAGACATCCATGTGTTGATTTACATACGGAAAGACTTCTTCCATTGTTAGAATTACAAAGGGTCTAGGTAATAGATAAGAGCCGAACTTTGTAGTGGCAAACATCCATGCAAGCACCATGTGCTCTACCCTGGTGAATCCTTTTTCTGATGGGGTCATGACATGACTAGAGAAGTAGATAGGACTCATGAAAGAGGTTTGGGGGTCCTTCTACATTAGTACGGACCCAAGTGTATCACTTCCTACACTGGGGTTAACATAAAGTGGCTCGTCCCATTTAGGGGTTGCAATGGTGGGAAGTGAAGCCAGGATCTCTTTAACTTGGTTGAATTGTTGCTCATTTTCTTCACTCCATAGGAAGACATCTCTATGGGTGATTTGTTGTAAAGGGAAAACCACTTGAGAGAGAAAGCGAATGAACATGCTCAAGTACCTTACCTTCTGAAGGGAAGAGACCAATTGCTTAGCTGTTGTGGGTGATGACAAAGATACTAGAGCTTGAACCTTGCTTGGGTCAACCTCAATTCCTTTGGCTGAAATTACATGGCCGAGAAGAGTGACCTCGCTTTCACCAATGTGACACTTATCTACATTAAGCTGGCCACCCAAGGTTTGCAGCCTAGCCAGGCCATCATAGACCTTTCTCAAGTGGAGGGAGCGAGAGCTATAGTTGCATCACTCTGTAAGCAAAACATCCCCATGGTGTTATGAAGGCTGTATTTTTCTGGTCTTCTTCTGCAATGCTAATCTGGAAGTAGCCAGAGTAGCCATCACATACTGTGTAGCACTCACGACCTGCTACCTTGTTGAGAATCTCGTCTTGGAATGGGAGGGGAAAACCCACTATGATTCATATGAATATGTTCCCTTAACAGAGGAGAGAGCCTTATGGCCACTAGTGACTTAGCCAAAATGATCCCTCTTTGTTCCTGCATTGTTAGGTTTGTAGTCTACACAAACTCTCCACTTACCGTTCTTCTTTGGCATGACCACCACTTGAGAGACCCACTCCGAGTCTTCGATGGGGTACATGAAACCTACCTGTAGCAAATTCCTTACCTCTTTGAGCAATGCCTCTTGCTAAACTACCCCAAGCCTTTTGAGCATTTGGACTACAAGCCTACTTCCTTCCTTGAGTCTTATGCGGTGTTGCACCATTGTGATGCATGTGATCTTTTCATAACCATCAATGAAAAGTATGGTGAAGTTACCCAGCATAGAGATGTATTCTTCTCTCTCTTCACTAGCTAACTCACTGGAGAGCATCCGATGTAACTTGTATCCACCAAGGGTTTCGTACCTGATGGTCCCTCTTGGTTCTCCGATGGTGCTTCAGATTGTGTCAATCTCTTTGGATCTCTGAGGATGACTCCCATCACTTCGATGCTACTATCGCTCTCCTCAGTTGTTGTCGTCTCTTCTCCCGAGGTGGTCAAAGAGTCACTGGTGAATTCATCTTTCGATGCCTCCAAGATCATGTTGCGTTGCTTCCTAGTCTTCATGTCAGAGAATATGGGCTTCCCCTTAGCATCGTTCATCTAGATCATTCCGGTACTCTAGTCCTGCTTAGCCTCCATAGCCATGAGCCATGGTCTTCTGAGAATGATAGGGTAGCCCTCCCCTTTGTGTGGCATGACAAAAATGTGTACCTCCACTTTTGTGTTGAATGCCTTCACCTTGACTGCATTCACAATGTCTATGCATTTCACTTTGACGTTATTTGCCATTTTAGCTCGGCAGGGTGCCGGCCTACTTACCTCTAGGCCTAGATGGTGCATCATTTTCTCACTCATGATGCATATTTGTGCGCCACCATCTATATAGATGTTTGAGATGTGTTGCCCATTTATGTGGGCATCCATGATAGGTAGGATGTTGTCTAGATTCCTCCCAGAGATAGCCCTAGCTATTGTTGGTCTTGACTTTCTAGTACTTACCATCTTCTTCTATTGTCTCCTCATCCTTGGTTCAAGATGGAGTAATTGGGGCCAGGTTATTTTCGGACCCTGCATCAAAACATCTTGAACTAGATCATATGGTTAGCATAGTCATCCAGCAAAAAATCCATGATGTCGATCTTCCGTCGAGGCTTAGATGCATGCTTGCTAGACTCTCCTAGCACGCTTCACTCCCATGGCATCCACTTCTTCTACTTTTTCTTTTCCTTTGTCCTTCTCTTTGACATGCTCTTCTACCTTTGCCTTTCTGTTAGCTTCAAGACTGATGACACTCATTGCTTGGTTTCCAGCAGGTGGTGGAGGTAGCGGTGGAATGAGAGGTTGCGGTGGTGGTGGTGGTTAGACGGGCGGTTGAAGGATTTGGACCTGTGGAATAGGCTCTGGTTCCTTGGGCGGTGGTGGCCTCGCCCTTGGTGGAGAAATCTAATTCTGCCTTACACCTTTATTGAAGTTCTGCCTTCTTGGATGAGGACAGTAGTGCATGCCATGGCTGTCCTCTCCACAGTTGTAAGAATGGTAGTCCTGATCTGTCTTTGCTGCCCTCTTCCTTGCTCTGGATTTCTGACAGGTCTATGCCCTTGTTGCGCCAGATGTATTGAAAGATTCTCTAACTGGTTGGTGATTTGGTTGAGCACGTCTTGTTGATCTCTAGCCAGTTCCTATGGCTGATTCCTCTGGATGGCTGCTACAGGTGTGGCTAGGTGTGGTTGGGCCCTACCCGATTCCTCTTCCTTGGTAGTCCTGGCTTGTAGATGCAATTTTTTATCTTTAAGGCGGCCACTTCAACTGCTACCTCATACTTAGCAGGAAACTTTCCCTTCACCTTCTCTTTAAGAATTGGCCATAAACCAGCCCCAAACCGGTCTTTCTTTAGGAAATTGGGTGCCCCTTCGCCCTCCCTCAGTGATGCAACCCATCGTCCCTATAGATCCATGAACTTTGATCTATATGCTGCATATTTAGCCATACTTCCTTGCTTCAACTCCATCAGCAATTGCCACAATTGTTCAGATGTGGTGCCTTCTCCAAAGCGCCTTCAAAATGCTACTCTCAGCATGTCCGACCTCTCCTTGGTGGCTTGTACCAAGGCGTTGTACCATGATCTTGCTTCCACTTTCAAAATACGCACACGTGAAGCATCATCATCCCTTCCAGAGACGACACATGCTATCTCAAAATAATCCAAGAAATTCGAAGCATCTTCCCCCACCTTACCCGTTGGTACAGCCAAACTCTGTCGATCTATGGAAGTGCAAGAAGTCGAGGCATGGCAGTTTGCAGGCAGATGGCAAAGTGTTGCAGTGGCTATTTGATGCAAGATATGGCCGGCACTATCGTGATGTGTATGTCAAATGTGGATTTTAGTAGACCAACGGGGGTTTTCAAGCTCAGTCGCTCGGGTCTCTTAAAGGCTCTTGCACGGGCTAGTACCATGATTTGTGATATGTTGAATGCTTGCACTGCTTGGACAAGGTCCGAGTTTTGGTGATGCTTGAAGATGAATGGGTAACAGCTTATGATCATGAGGCCGGCGGCATGAAAAGTGATCCTTGGGCTTGCTTCTGGTCATTGGCAACGTGACGGGAAGCTAGTCGCATTTTTTATGAGGGGTGGAGTTCAAGCTTCGAAGGGTGTGCAGGCGGAAAGGTTGAAGGAGGTATTCGAAGGTGGTTATGTATGGCGTGTGCAAGGGGGCTAAGCCCGAAGTAAACTTTTTAAAGCTATTAATATATATTTTTTAAAAACGTGTTGCAGTTGCTGTAGTCGACGAGGAGTGCATAGGGAAAGGAAGGCCAGGTGTTGGCGCCATGAGGAGGGTGGCGGGCCAGTTTTGGAAGGCCAGTGAACAGAATGAGGAGAAGCCATCACTTGGCTGTGCATGAGGACGAGAGGGATACAAAGGGGTCGGGCCAGTTTTGCAGGGGGGAGAGCAACCAATAGCGAGGTCGCTATTGGCCTAGCAGCTTGAGGTAGGCCACCAATGATGGCATGAACAAGTAGAGGATGCGGGTACTGTCGGCTGCAAGGTGTGTGAGGGGTTGAAGGCCGTCACTTGCAGGCTGAAGGGAGCTGCTAGCTATGGCGTGGAGAGCTGCTACAGGGAAAGACGAGGCCTGAAGGGGTCACCAGTTGAGGTGGCATAGAGGGAGGCTGCCAGGGGCAAGGAGGAAAAAAGGGCGCAACAGGTTGCCTTATGGAGGAGGCGTTGTGTGTTGAGGCTGCCAGGGCAAGGAGGCCAAGATCCGGGATCGGGTGCATGAAGAGGGGACTACAGGTTGCAATTGGTGGCCGTCAAAAACGGCTTGTCTGAGAGGGACATCAAAGGCATCAAGATTGCATCGACCTAGGAGATACGTGCTCATATTATACACAATTGTAAAAGGATTTGTCAAGATATTTTTGCTCGCTCTAGTCTCGGATCCATGTCATTTTTTTCTTATCTCTACTTGTGATTGTGAGAGGATTCCTTGTCAGGGTTGGTCGGGTACGGGCTTGGACATTAGTTGCTTGCAGATTGTGTATCTGGATGTGTGATTGCTAGGGGATAGGGGTGCTGTGAGATCACTGAGCTATATAGAGGCATCGAGTTTATGTGCTGGTGGTTTTCCCCTTTCCCCCTTTCCATCTTGTGGTGCCCCCACTGAGGACCCACTGATTGCTGCCTAATAAGGTGCTCGTGATTCAAAATGAACCAGGAGTTTGGTCCAGTGTTCAAAGGAGATGGAGATGCTGACGATTGGATATCCGATTTTGATCTATTCATGCTGACAGTACTGCGGATGCCAGGTGACGAAGCAAAGCTCGAAACTCTACCTTTGGTGCTGCGAGGTAAAGCAAAAGTTTGGTTCGATGTCTTGGAAGATGCATACAAGCAGACTTGGATTGGATTTCGCGATCAATTCTTACAAAGATATCGAAAGGTGGTGTTTGCTTCGGAAGCAGATGCAAAGATTAAAGGTTTGCAGCAGGACGTAAGTGCAAATTTTGATGCTTTTGTTGATAAATTTGAAGCTTATTGGGGGGATTTGGCGGCTGCTACCCAAGCAACCAATGCGGGATATTTGAAACTCGAAAGGTTTCTATCATGCTTGCATCCCTATGTTCGTGAGAGAGTCGATTATGAAGATCCAAGCACTTATGATGAAGCCATCAGAATTGCCAAAGCAAAGAGTCGAAAGATGAAGAAGAAGATGGAGGCAGGTTTGCTACAGTCGGCAATCACGGTAGCCAATAGACCTAGGCCCAAACAGATTGAGGATCATCAAAAGGTAAAAACTCATTTTCTTGATATGCATTTGATCAAAGCACATGAAGCTGATGCCAGGTCAGAAGAGGTAGACAAAGGGCCAACCAGGGCTCAAAAGGTGCAGCGAGGCATATTCAGGGTGCCACCCAGTTTGCTTCCTCAAGAGAGTGAGGTCGTAAAAGTTTTTCAAGAAGAGGTGCCAGTTCTAGAGCCAGCAAACGAGGCTGACAGCCAAGGTGCAAGAATTGACAAGTGCAGAAGAGGAGTTTGACAGCTCTCAAAGATCTAGCAACAGTTTGGACACAGATAGCATGTGGGAGACAGAATCCCGGTCTTCTAGGTATGAAACCTATGATGTTTTTTATGTGAATGAAGTGGAGAACAATGTATGCGAGTTGCCTGCCAGCCAGCTAACGATCGAAGAGCAGTACAGTGTTACACCTTGTGTGAATCTGCCAGTTGAGCAGCCATCTCTTGTGTCATGTGATGGTGAGTCCCTATTGGAGGATGAGGTATGGTTGGATTGTGCATCCAGTTTGGTTGAAGAGCAGGTTTTCGAGGATGACTTGCAGGAGCTGGAAGTAGAAGCGGAGGTATGTCGAAGTGATTTGTCTATGCAGGGGGTGGGGCAACCTTGCCTTGGTGAGCATATCGAGGTGTGCTGTGAAGTTTCGGAGTTTGTGTGTCGTCGTGGAGAGTTAGCTCCGACAGATGACTCTATGGAAACTGATACAGGTGTAGCCTATGAGCGTAAGGATCCATGCAGAGAGGAAGTGCCACCAACCTTGCAGGTGATGAGGTGTTTGAAGAACAGGTTGAAGCTCTAGCAGGTCATGTCCTTCAGGATAAAGTGATGGTTGTGGAGCCGTTTACTGAGGGTTGGGATACATGTTTGCAAAGGAATCAGGTTTGCTTGGCTATGCAGTAGATAGAGCAAATGGCAGGGTATTGTTGCTTCATGCTATGCTATGGATACATGTGTTATGGGAGGTTGCTTTACAAGTATCTTTGCATCAGTGGCGAGGCTTTTTTGAAGAAGACTATGCTATTGAGGGTTCTATAGCAGATGGCATGATTGCGGTTTATGGTACAAGTACTTCAAGTGACCAAAGGTATGCTTATGGTTGGCAGAGAGACTTATGGATGCAGGGTGACAAAGCTCCATGCTATGAAGAGCTGGAAGGGCCATGGCGTGTCTGTCGGCCTACAAGTGCAAAGGAAGAAGTGAAGATACATGCTTTACAGGTGGATGGCCACGGCCAATGTTTTATATTTGATCCAGGTGGACTCTATGTCATGCTTGGGGAAGCTTCGAGCTTTCCATTTGACCCTGGCGGGGTGATGCAATAGCAGATGCTTTTCTCTCTATATATATCCTATCTATATAGCCACTATCATTTTTCTTATGCAGTCTATAGCTCTATGTTATATCATTCTCTCTATACATACTTATTTTACCTAAATAATACTGTGGTTGAGCATAAATGCTCAACGAGGGGGTGGGCAATTATGGTACAGCCAAACTGTGTCGATCTATGGAAGTGCAAGAAGTCGAGGCATGGCAGTTTGCAGGCAGATGGCAAAGTGTTGCAGTGGCTATTTGATGCAAGATATGGCCGGCACTATCCTGATGTGTATGTCAAATGTGGATTTTAGCAGACCAACGGGGGTTTTCAAGCTCAGCCGCTCGGGTCTCTTAAAGGCTCTTGCACGGGCTAGTACCATGATTTGTGATATGTTGAATGCTAGCACTGCTTGGACAAGGTCCGAGTTTTGGTGATGCTTGAAGATGAATGGGTAACAACTTATGATCATGAGGCCGGCGGCATGAAAAGTGATCCTTGGGCTTGCTTCTGGTCATTGGCAACGCGACGGGAAGCTAGTCGCATTTTTTATGAGGGGTGGAGTTCGAGCTTCGAAGGGTGTGCAGGCGGAAAGGTTGAAGGAGGTATTCGAAGGTGGTTATGTATGGCGTGTGCAAGGGGGCTAAGCCCGAAGTAAACTTTTTAAAGCTATTAATATATATTTTTAAAAAACGTGTTGCAGTTGCTGTAGTCGACGAGGAGTGCATAGGGAAAGGAAGGCCAGGTGTTGGCGCCATGAGGAGCGTGGCGGGCCAGTTTTGGAAGGCCAATGAACAGAATGAGGAGAAGCCACCACTTGGCTGTGCATGAGGACGAGAGGGATACAAAGGGGTCGGGCTAGTTTTGCAGGGGGGAGAGCGACCAATAGCGAGGTCGCTATTGGCCTAGCAGCTTGAGGTAGGCCGCCAGTGATGGCGTGAACAAGTAGAGGATGCGGGTACTGTCGGCTGCAAGGTGTGTGAGGGGTTGAAGGCCATCACTTGCAGGCTGAAGGGAGCTGCCAGCTATGGCGTGGAGAGCTACTACAGGGGAAGACGAGGCTTGAAGGGGTCACCAGTTGAGGTGGCATAGAGGGAGGCCGCCAGGGGCAAGGAGGAAAAAAGGGCGCAACAGGTTGCCTTATGGAGGAGACGTTGTGTGTTGAGGCCGCCAGGGCAAGGAGGCCAAGAGCCGGGATCGGGTGCATGAAGAGGGGACTACAGGTTGCAATTGGTGGCCGTCAAAAACGGCTTGTCTGAGAGGGACATCAAAGGCATCAAGATTGCATCGACCTAGGAGATACGTGCTCATATTATACACAATTGTAAAAGGATTTGTCAAGATATTTTTGCTCGCTCTAGTCTCGGATCCATGTCATTTTTTTCTTATCTCTACTTGTGATTGTGAGAGGATTCCTTGTCAGGGTTGGTCGGGTACGGGCTTGGACATTAGTTGTTTGCAGATTGTGTATTTGGATGTGTGATTGTTAGGGGATAGGGGTGTTGTGAGATCACTGAGCTATATAGAGGCATCGAGTTTATGTGCTGGTGGTTTTCCCATTTCCCCCTTTCCACCGTGAAGGTTGGGAAGGAAACGTTTGCCATCGCAAAACACGATTTTCAAACTTTTTTCTTATTCTTACACAGAAGTAGCTTAGCGGCTTATAGCGGCTTGTTACAAGGTTGGGTGGATAGATCAAAACAATATGAAAATTGAAACATTAAACGAGTGATGGTAATCCAACACGGGGAGGATAATGGGATTTGGGGAGCTAAGGATCTCTCCTAGCACCATAGCACCAAACAAAAACACAATCTTCTGCTGATAGAAGATATTCCTATCTACATATATATGTATGTGCATGTATACATATATATGTATGTGCATGTGCTGCAAAAATATAAACGAAAAAGCAGTTGGTCTGTTATCCATGATGCACAGAGTGTAAAGCACTCACTTATACACTTACCATGATGGTGTTGACAAGTCGGCACATCCACAGGAGGTCATCGCCCTTTATAGGCTCCACCTTCCCTTCATTGCTCAGCATGTATGGAGTGATGGCGATGTGTTTGACCACTCCTAGATTTTTAGCTAGCAGTAGTTGCCAGTAGTTACCATAATTGGTTCGTTGCATGAATTCCACACCATTTAATTGTAGCTCATCTTCGGCCCACTGGGTTTCACCCATGATAGACAGTTTTTTCAAGATGAGTATAGGATGATTTGTACGGGGAGAGGAGGAAGGCTCTCTACCCGCCTTCCAAAACAACGAGAAAAATAGCCAAACCACTTCTCTCTAGGGCATGGGAACCTCCTTATCACCTCCGCTTCGGGGTTGTCGAAGTGAACTGGCAACACTCCCATGAGTGCTGCAAAAATCAATAGGCGATCTTCCGCCGCTTTTCTTAGGATGACTTTCTTTTTGGCAACCTAGCATGATTCTGTTTTCCAGAGCCGAACTTGAAGCGTTCGCGTGGCCAGGTGTTTCTTCTTCCTTGGGGGTCATGTGATTTAGGATTGGCCTAGCCCTCCTTTTCCCTTGGCACGAGCAACCCCTTTGGGCCACCTACGAGCCAAGGCTATACTTTTATTTTCAGATTTCTTGGGGAAGAGAGGCTTTACTAACCTCTTTCCTTCCTTAATATGGATGATTTCTTCACGGTGGATGTTGATGTAGAGGATTGCAACTTCTCCTTTACATCCATTGATGGCACTCATTGATAGAGTGCGGTGGGTGACGGCAATGAGAGCAGCCTGCTGCCCTCCCTCTAGTGGGTCTTGATTCAGGATTAGAATGAGAGATGTGAGATGGAGAACTTACTTCCTGGATGTTGATGAAGGTGTATTCTGACAGCAGCACTTTGATAAAGGCGCTTAGTGATTCTTCAATTTCTTCCTCCTCCATTCTCAATTTGGAGAATTCCCGCTGATGGGGGCTTTTCACAAGCCAAGCTCCCATACCCCTCTTCTCTCGTCCACACCCCATGAAAACCCCCTCTTAGGGAGGGAGTGATAAAAGGCATTGGAAAAAGTAAGAAAAAAATAAAGTATGATTATGTAAATATATAAGAAAGGTAAAATAGGCCACCTCATGCCTGTGGGGTAGCCCATCCCCACCTTGCCTCCTTTTTCTTCACTGTTGCCCCGCCGGGTGTCCCTTTTCCTCTCCTCCACTCAAAAGGTCAACCCCCTCTCTCTTCCCCTTGTCCTTTCTCCTTTCTCTCTCCCCTCAAGCTACCCCACCTCTCACCAATAATGCATTATAACTCACCAATAATGCACCCTAACTCACATGCAACTTACCCTATCTTCCAAAATAGTATACCCCACCCCCTCTTTCTCTCTCCTATCATATCCCATGACCCAAATACCCCCCCCCTCTCTCTAAAGGGCGCCATGTCTCTTGTCTTGTAGCTAAATAACCTCCCCCATACTCACACACACTCAGTTTCACTGAAAAAGGTGCCCACAGACCCATCCCCACCCGATGGTTACCTGATTTTTCTTGTGTTCACACATATCTGCACACAGATTCACCTCTGAACACACTCCCCTCTCTCCCCTCTTGTAATTAATTTATTCTCCATGTCACCTCTCACTTTTTTTCATCAACCCATCTCTCTCTCTTAGTCTCTCTCTCATGAGACTGCTGTTCTGGCACATATACACACAACCAGACAAGTGGGGCCCACAGTCACATGGCCTATGTAGATAATGATTTCTTCATTTCTAAATTCTAGAATTTCTCCCCCCTCCTCCCCTATATAAAGAGGGGTCACCATCACACTAAGGACACACACCATCACCAAAGAGTACACTATGCACTGTGTGTGCCTAGTGCACACACACACACCCACACCATCACCATCACCATCACCACAATCACCATGCTCATCTTGAGCATGACCTCTACACCCTTGGGCTATGGAAGATGAAGGGAAACTAAATGAAGGATGATGGACATAACCCTCGTGCGAGTCTTCGCCATCAACTCCCACCTATCCGCCATGTGCTCTACCACGCTCTCCCTTCTCATTCCCCTACCCTATGATCCCCATTTCATCGCCTTATTCTCTAAATAAATCTTGAGGTTTTGTGAGTATGTTTTCTTGCAATGTTTTGCCCATGTGAGGTGTGCGGAATCGCCACCTAGTCTTGTGTTTGGAGTGAGCTTGTGTATGTGTGAAGGCTGTGCGGATTTGCCATCCTTTTGTGGTGCCTAAGTACTAAGACGCTATACCCCCTCCCTCACTCACACTCTCTCTCTCTCTCTCTCTCTCTCTCTCTCTCTCTCTCACTTGATCTCATTCCCTTTCCTCTTCATCATTACTCCCAAGCATCCATCTCTCTTGGATGAAAACTTTGTTATGGTGGTGTGTTGTTTGCGTCCTAGCCGCTGAAGCTAGGTGGTGCCCCCTGTTTGCTTTACCATGACAGGCTCGAGGCGCGCCATTCGGTCCCCGGTGTTTTAGAGGCCGTCGGGGTTCGGGGTTCGCTTTGCTGCCGTCATTTGGTGCCCCCACTGAGGATCTTTTCATGAAACCCTTCAGTTTACAAGACTGAAACCCCTAAACTATTGTGAATGGATGAATGGCTAACAAGATTTGCTAATTGGACGACAGAAGAAGAAGAGCTCCAAGCACAACTAGATGAACTCCGCATCTCCATCGAAGCTCGAGTGCCAGGTGTAACGGTAATCGATTTGCAGCGGGAGAGTCAACCAACACGCCAAACCCAATGGATATACATAGGCCAAGTGCCAAGAAGAAGAAGGAGAGGTCGAAACCATGTCCGCAACCTACAACCAACCCACAACAACAAAATGGAAGGAGCTCTACACAATAGAGAATCAACACTACTCTACTTTGAGAATCGGGTAACTCAAGTCACCGAGGTAATTATCACAGTCAGTTTTCAAGTCGCACCTGATGCTGCAGCACAGATAACGGAATCATTGGCTCACACTCTCACTAGAGAAACTAGGGATCTACTGAGTTTGTTTCAGGAAAGAACACCACCCTCTCCCACAAGCTTGGACAGTGACTAAGCACCTCTAAGCTTCACATGAATCAATACAACCTACCTCAAGACAGATCACACATACCAACACGTGTACGCTTAATCAAGGTAATACTGGATTTGAAGGCTCACTACCAGCATGTCATTGACACCATGCTGGGTGGGGAGCGATTTTTTGAGGTTCTAGCATCAGATCAACCATTTGTCCTACCTTTGGTACAAGGCAATGTACCGTTTGAAGTTTTAATCTATGTCCTAGTATAAGAGGGTATACACGTCTCCTTGTAAAGAAGAAAAAAACTTTTGCAAGTTAAGCAGTGTGTCTTTCTAGCTCTCTCTCAGTAATCATGGCAAGTGTAGCATTTCCAACATTTAAAGGAAAGAAGGGGGAGGATTTGGTAACAGACTTCCTAGATGACTTTGAAGTAGCATGTGTAGTGAGCAACAAAGATACTGATGAATCCCGGGTTAGAATCTTTAAGCATCTCATGAAGCTAGAAGCTAGATCATGGTACAATGCACTTCCACAAGCAACCAAGGATGACTGGGAACCCTTAAAAACCGCTTTTAAGAGGCGCTTTGGGGGAGGTATCACTTCAGAAAAGTTGTGGGACAAGTTGAGAGACTTGAAGCAGGAGGGTCTTTTAGAATATGCCACCTATGAGTCCAAATTTGTGGATTTGTGGGAATGGTGGGTTGAGTCACTGGCAAGGGAGGAAGCTGCACCCGATTTCTTAAAAAAAGATCGGTTCACGCATGGCTTATGGCCGCTTCTCAAGGAGAAGGTGAAAGGTAGATTCCCGGCTACGTACGAGTTAGCCGTTGAGATTGCTCACCTTAAGGACAAGAAGCTGCGAATGAAATCCAAAGAAACCGAGTCAACAGAAACAGCAACATCACGTCGACCAGCAACTACGACAACCACCATTCCACCACCACCACTGGCTCTTGGGGTAAGAGATGACCAACAAGATATGTTGGCCCATATTACTGACCAACTGCAGAATTTGTCTGTCCACTTAATACAGCAAGGGAGGAGTCAAGAAAGAGATCAAGACCCTGGAAGAGCACAACGACAAAACAGGGAGTATCATTGCTACAACTACGGAGAAGACGGTCACAGTATGTACTACTGTCCCAAACCACGACAAAACTATAATAGAGGAGGTAGGAGGAACCAATTGTCACCCCCTAGAGAAAGAACACCCCCACCCCGAGCACCACCCCCACCAACACAAATTCTACGTCCACCCCAGACACCACTACAAGCATCCATCCCACCTCTTCCACTAGCCCCACCACCTGATCGCCCTGTAAACATCATAAGGCTAGAAGAGAAAGGAAAAGCCGTAGTAGTGGATCCACCCAGAGCAAAGGAGAGGGACAAGGGTAAGGAGAAGGTAACCTTTTTAGAACCACTTGAGGCCATGACTGTGAAAAGAGCTAGGAGGGAGAAGGCTACACAATCAGATGATGAGAGAAGCATGAGAGGAGAAACTAGCAAGAGGCCATCCAGGCCACGATCGAAATTGGGCATCACCGACTTCCAGCTAGGGGAAAGTTCTAAGCCCTATGATCTAACATTGGATGTGGCAGAGCAAGGACCGAAGATTACATGGCCACAGCTGCTACATCTTGTACCTAAAGTAAGGCGACAATGGTCTAAAATGGTAAGTACAAGACGCTCCAAAACAAAGGTAGCCGGAGCAATTTCGGGATGCAACATGGATGACATCCTTCCAATTGTCGACGTAAACATAAAAGGAAAGAGGGTTGGAAACACCTACATTGATGGAGGTGCACAAATCTGTGTAATGAGCGAAGCTATGATGCTTCGATTAGGGCTCGAGGTTGACAGACCTTCTCCATGCAAGGCAAAGATGGCAAACAACGCAAAAATAAAGTGTGTGGGTGTGGTAAGTGCCGTGAAAATCAAAGCTTTCAACTCTGAGGTAGAGGTAGATGTTTTTTTAATGCCTACTAAGGGGGATGGCTATCCACTAATTTTGGGAAGGCCATGGTTGATGGCCATGAAGGCAAAATGGGACTGGGGTACTGGCCTTCTACGCATGACCGGTAAGAAAGGGGAGACAATCTACTACGACATGAGGATTGGCAAGCAGAAGAAAATGAATCTGGAAACATCGACAGATGAAACCACTAGCGAATCTTCCAGTTCTGAGGAGGAGACCACATCCACCGACGAAAGTGGCAGTTCCATTGATGTGATGGGTATCATTATGAAGGATCCACAAAGGGTAAGCACAACTAGTGATCCATCACCAAAAGGGCAACCCAATGAAGAGGAGAGCAAATCACCTGGCCTAGGAGGAAGTAGGTTGAAGGGTATGTTGTCTACGGAATTAACACTTGAGGAGAAAGATAGTTTTTTGCAAATGTTGATGGGATTTCCTAACCTGTTCATTGACAACTATGAAAGAATCACAGGCATTACAGTGGTGGAACATCATATTAAGCTGAAGGAAGGGGTAAAACCAGTTGTGCAAAAGCTACGACAACTGGGGGTCATACAAGAAAAGGCACTCTTGGCCGAGGTAAGGAAACTGCTGGAGGCGGGATTCATCTATCCTGTAGAAAACTCAGAATGGGTGTCACCCGTAGTGGTGACGCCTAAAAAGAATGGTAAGTGGAGGGTCTGTGGTGACTACAAACCACTAAATGCAGCTACAAAGAGAGACCACTTTCCTCTCCCTTTCTTGGATGAAATTCTGAATGAAGTAGCGGGTTTTGAATGCTATACCGTCTGTGATGGTTATTCTGGATACTTTCAAATACGCATAGCCTTGGAAGATCAGCTAAAAACCACTTTTATCATGCCATGGGGTTGTTTTGCATACAGGGTTATGCCATTTGGTCTCACAAATGCACCTTCCACATTCCAAAGATATGTCACATATGTTTTTCAACCGTTGTTTGGAACATCCATAAGAGTGTTCATTGATGATTTTTGTATATATAGCTCCCGTATTTCACATTTAGAAAAGGTAACTGAAGGTTTGTCCAGGTTGCAGAGCCTAGGTGGGAAATTAAATGTGGATAAATGCCACATTGGGAGAGTAAAGTCATTCTACTAGGCCATGAAATTTCAGCAAAAGGTATCAACGCCGACCCAAGTAAGGTGTCCGCACTCATAGCCCTACCTTCACCAACGACCGCACGTCAACTGGTCTCTTTTCTACAGAAGGTGAGGTACTTAAGTAGATTCATACATCTACTATCGCAACTTGTTCTACCACTGCAACAACTCACTCAAAGATCAACTTTCACTTGGGATGAGGAAAGCGAACATCACTACAACAAGGTAAAGGAGGTCTTAGCCACTCTGCCAACTATCTCACCACCTAAGTGGGATGAAAAATTCTATGTCACCTCAAGTGTTGGTAATGACTCATTGGGGGCTGTGCTACTCCAAAAGGATACGACGACATCTTTCATGAGGCCAATCTACTTCTCTAGTCGAATGATGACAGCAGGAGAGAAAGGTTTCACCCATGTGGAACACTTAGTCCTAGCTCTTAGATTTGCAACTACAAAGTTTAGGTCATATTTGCTGCCTAAGCAATTTGTGATTCTAACCACGGATGAAATATTTCCCTATGTTGTACAACACATGGATGTGTCTGCTAGAATTACTAAATGGCTAGTTCGTCTGCAAAAGTTTGACTACACGGTACAAGTAGAAAGCACGACAAGGGCAAGTTTGGGGGGACTCATGACCTACCAAGTCTTTGAAAGGAAGGAGAAGCAATCTAAGGAAGGAGAAGTCCGATTACCTCCAGTACCACCGATGGTAGAAGGAGCATACTCTCTCTACTTTGATGGAGCCTACAAGCGAGCGTCCGACAAAGCAGCTGCAGGCATAGTGGTCTTTGATGACAAAGGGACAAAGGTATTTTCGTTGGGCCAATTGTTAGATTCACATTCTAACAATGAAGCTGAGTATGCAGCACTAACCAAGGGTCTACAATGGTGCGTCTCGCAAGGTGTACAACGCCTTAATGTATTTGGGGATGCTCTACTTCTGGTAAGGCAAGTAAATGGAGCATGGACATGCAAGAATCCTAGTTTAAGGACTCACTTAAGTGGTGTAAAAACCTTGTTGGGTAAGTTTGAAGAAGTTCAAATACACCATATCCCAAGGGCTCAAAACCAAGAAGCAGATGCCCTAGCAAGTGAAAGACTACAGGAAGTGGTGGTTGGAGCAATAAAACTAAAGCTCCCTCTATTTCAAGGCAGTGATGCCTTGCCTGATATCATGCATTTTTTGGAAACAGGGGATGCCCATCAGATTTAACAAAGGGACAGAAGCAATGGCTGACGCGGAAGGCCACAAGGTATCGATTCATCAATGATGGTTTGTACTGTAAGGGTAAGGACCAAATACTCAGGAAGGTCCCTCTCTCTCACGAAATCACGGGAGTAATTGCTAGCTGTCACGACGGGGTTTGTGGTGGTCACTTTGCCCTAGACATAACAAGTAGGAAAATCTTGCAGGCAGGCTTCATATGGCCTAGCCTCAACCGTGATGTACACCATTGGTGCAAAACGTGTAAGTTGTGTCAAAAGGCCGGCACTAGGTCACTTATGCCTGAACCACAGACACCTATTCTCTCATATGGCCCATTTGAAAAATGGGGTATCGATGCCATTGGGCCATTACCTAGGGCCAACTCAGGAAAATTCTACATTATCATGGGGGTCGACTACATGACTAGATGGGCAGAGGCTACAGCCACCACTAGAATCACAGCGGTAGAGGTAGCTAAATTTATCTACGAGCACATATGCTGTAGGTTTGGCACACCTTTAGAGATCATCTCTGATAGAGAGCCAGGTTTCAGAGCAGACTTGGTAGGAGAATTAATGCACAAACTGGGGATTACAAGGAGGCACTCTTCACCATATTACCCTCAATGTAATGGCCTAGTTGAAAAGGTAAATGGAATGGTTTCTAAAATTATTACCAAGCAGGTAAACAATCATCCCGGAGACTGGGATAAGTATCTACTACCAGCTTTATGGGCCTACAGAACTTCATTTCGTACATCCTTGGGATTCACACCGTATCATCTAGTATTTGGTAAGGAAGCAATCTTGCCCATTGAAGTGCAACTACAAAGTCTCAGAGTAATGGCAAGCCAACTTCAACAACCCAACATGCATTTGAGAGATCACATCATCAACTTGGAATAGCCATCGAGTATGCTATAGCAGTGCAACAGGTACGAGGATTTTTCAAGAAGAGTGTTGCTGAGGTGACCAGTCTACCCTGTGATGAAGAAGAAGTGGATCCATATTCGAGCTTGGCAGAGACAGATGGTGATGAAGCTGAACAAAGTGGGTATGTCCACTCCTACAAGGAGGAGGAGTCTGTTGATGCTATCCTCCAGGATGAAATGGTATGGGGTGAGCTTCCTTCTTTTTTGTCTAAACATATGGCAGTAGAGCATGTATTAGAAGAATTGGTTCATGAAGATGACGTGCGAGAGGAGTTAGTGGATCTCTTTGGCTCTACTTTCTTGGATGGTCTTGAAGAGGAGGTGCTCGAGGCTGCTACAGGTATGGAAGGGAAGATGAAGCTGATGCACGTAGAGAAGCCTTTGATCGAAGAGCTGGTGTTGCCGATTGTACCAAGTGAAGAGCCACGTGCTATGGCTGTGAAAAAGCTTATAAAAGTGGTATGTGCTTCACAGGTGATGAGCATGCTTATGGATACAGCTATGCAGTGGGCTATTCAACAGGTACATGAGTTCTTGGAGGAGATTTCTATCTTCTATGGTTGGGAAGGTTTGCCAGATAGGTTCGAGGCGGGTGACGATATGGATGATTCATCTATTGAACAAGATGGTGAGCATGATCGTACTTAATTTGAAGAGGGCTGGATGCTTGTGGATGCATGGAGCGGTGAAGGAGTGATGTGTGCATTCTATATGTACCATTGGTTATGTGCATGGGTCCAGTTCTACAGGAGGCTACTCCAAAGGGTTATGTCTTTGATCCAGGCGGAGGCTTTGCTATGATGCAGGGGGTTGGGCAACCTACGTGAGGGTTGACATGAATAAAACTCTTACGTATGGTTTTTATGTTCGCACAATGTTCCCTAGATGTTACAGTTTGTAGCTGAATAAAGGCTTCTTTTGGTTGAACATAAATGTTCAATGAGGGGTTGCGCAATGATGGTGCAGCCAAAGTGTGTCGACCCTAGTAGAAGGCACAGACAATGATGTGTATGCTTACAGGTGCAGGCATGGGTGATAAAGCAAGTATGAAGGCCCATTAGAAGTAGAAAGATACAGAAAGGGTATGTTTTATGTGGTTATGAAGGCCTAAGCGTGGAGATTCGATGCTTGAAGGAAAAGGTTTTTACATGTGAAAAGGCTCTTAGGACATGCAAGGCAACTTGGGTAGAGGAAGACATGTGGTCAGTGCAAGAAAGGAAAGTATGGGAGAGACTTCCCACCTCTGCATGAGGGAGATCGAAAAAGTCTCTGCTTTATTTAAGAGGGCGACATACATAACAGAGAGGGAGAGAGCTTTGTTTGTTGTATGCTCCACCATAGCCCATCAATTGAAGAAGAAGCAATCTCTGGTTGTGTTACTTTTGATGTTCTTCCTCCTCTCCTCTCTTCTCTTCTGCTCTGTTGCGCGGTGTTTCCGGGTGTGTGTAGGCAAGTGTGCCCCCCGAGGGTGTGATGTGCAAAGAGAGAGAGAGAGAGAGAGAGAGAGAGAGAGAGAGAGAGAGAGAGAGAGGTGATTGTGTGCAAGGGAAACAAGAAATTGATGTGTTTATGGGTGTGAGGTAGATTGTGGCCTGCGCGAGTGTGTGCGCATTGATTTGGGTGTACTTGCGAGTTCATTTCAGAAAAGTGTGTGTCTGTGTGTGTGATTCTGTGTGGTTAGGGGTGCGGGTTAATCCCTGGGCTATAGAGAGGCAAGTTTGGAGTGTGTTGGGTTTGTTCCCCCTTTCTAGCGTGTACCCCACCATTCTCTCTCCCTTTTTGTTTTTTTATTAATTAAACCACACACACACCCTCTAACTCTCTGCTCAGTACGCTGCCCGCCAGGCTGCTGCACCCCGTTGTCTGTCGCAATTAGCGCGTGCTCTCTCTCTCTCTCTCTCTCTCTCTCTCTCTCTCTCTCTCTCTCTCTCTCTCTCTCTCTCTCTCTCTCTCTCTGCTCGTTCTGCGCGCCCAGTGAGCCCGCTGCCCACGCGCCTTCCACGCTGGCCCACTGTCCTGCCCTGCTGAGCCGTTGACTTGAAAATCGCTATTGTACATTCTGCCCTCCTCGCTACACGCCAAACCCCCGCGGCCCCTGTTGCTGTCATCACCCTCCGGTGAACGGCTGCCAGCCCCGCCATGTAAACATTAGTTTAGTTAGTAATTAGTAATCACAAAACACTTTTAAAACATAAAAACAATAAAAAAAGGCAGAAAATTCATTTTTAAAAAAGGATTTAAAAAATTCACATAAAAAGAAAAATAAAAAAATCAAACAAAAATAATAATAATAAACAAAAACACCATTAACACTAGAATGGTAACCTAACAGGACATAAAAGTGTCCTTTCAAGGTTTTGGGAAAAATTTCCAAAACCATAGTAGATCCACTCATTTTGAAAAATCCTTTCATGAGATTATAGTTCAATAACTACTACATATGAAAAAAATGAGAAACTTGTAATTTTTCTCATCCCTTGGTCACTATAAGCCTTCAAAGTTGATGGACCAGTGCATTTTGCCCAAAACAGCAATTTCTTACAGTTGATTGCATATAAATAAGAGTGGGGATTTTTGTAGGACATGAGATAAAATGCCTCGTTAACTTCAATGGGTTGGTGACCAAAACATATGGTTGCTTTTACCTCACTATTTTTTTTTTTGGGCAAAGAAAATAGGTACAAAAAAGTTGCATTTTTGCCATTCTCCGGACCTATCATCAAAGTTTCTATAGTCACGCTCAATACAGATACTATATACATGTTTTCTTAGTTCCCTTTGGGCCTTTGGTTTCAAAAGGAGCCATGGAGCATGTCAAAAGGATAATGGATCTCTTACAATTGGACCTTGGGGGCAATGATAAAGTGCTAAATACAACAAACATGAAAAAACTGGGTTTAGCATTATGACCTCTAGAAACCCATAGAAACTACTCAATATCTAGCCAAGTTTGTAGTCTATGATTAGGTATGGTTACTACCTACAAAATACACACAATTGGCCTAAGAAACTAGCAATATGTGAAGGAGTATGAGCGGAAGTGCGACGCGAGAGAGAGTGCGAGAAGAAGAGCATGACGATATGGTGAACTCGCTCTCCTGTAATGTGTAGAGCATAGTGAGTTCTTATTAGGTTTTAACAAAAGAATATGTGTGCATACATGGCGGCCCGCCCACTTACCTGGGCGACCACATTGGGCTTTATACCCCAACAACCTCCCACTCAAAGTCCAATGTGGTACTTTAAGTGTGAGAGAAGCTACTATACAAGCTAATATACAAGAGATGTAGAGAAGTGATGTACTACCCTACACCTAACTGCTTGCGAAAATGCGCAAAGCTCTCTGAGGGAAGTCCTTTTGTAAGTAGATCAGTAGGATTTTCTGTGGTGTGAACTTTGACAAGCTGAAGTTGCTTATCCTCGAGCATTTCCCTGATGAAATGATACTTCACATCCACATGCTTTGTCTTTGAGTGATAAACTGGATTGCGAGCCAATTGTATAGCACTTTGACTATCACAATATAACACAGGCATCTCTTCTTTGATTCCCAAATCTGTTACTAGTCGATTAAGCCAAATTGATTCTTTGCATGCCTCTGATACTGCAACATATTCAGCCTCTGTAGTAGACTGAGTAACACAATCTTGTAATCTAGAACGCCATGATACTACTCCACCAGCCAATGTAAAGACATACCCTGACGTAGACCTTCGGTTGTCTAAGTCACCTGCATAATCTGAGTCTGTAAAACCCTTTACACTTAGCTCCTGACTCCCATAGCATATACGCATACTCTTTGTAGCTTTCAGGTATCTCAATATTCCTTTCACTACCTCCCAATGTTTCTTGCCTGGGTTTGACATGTATCGACTTACTACTCCCACTGCAAATGCAATGTCTGGGCGAGTAGCAATCATTGCATACATCAAACTACCCACTGCAGACGCATATGGAATCTTATCCATTTCAACCTGTTCTTCCTCAGACAGAGGACAATCTTGTTTGCTAAGTTTCACATATGGTGGCAATAGAACACTAAATGCCTTTCCCTTCTCCATATTGAAACGTTGCAAAACCTTGTCAATGTACTCTGTTTGAGATAACCAAATCAACTTCTTTGATGTGTCTCTCTCAATGCGCATACCAAGTATATGACTTGCCTCACCCATGTCTTTCATGTCAAACGATTTTGCCATCTTTGACTTCAAAGCTGAAATTTCTTCCAAGTGCTTGCCAGCAATCAACATGTCATCCACATACAAAATAAGGATCAGCCAACTACCATCCTTAGCCTTCTTTGTATATAGACAGTGATCGAACTCACTACGTTTGTAGCCTTGAGAAAGCATAAACTTGTGGAATTTATGGTACCATGCCCTCGGTGATTGTTTTAAGCCATAAAGACTCTTTAACAACTGGCATACCCAATCTTCCTTGCCTTTCTCAACAAACCCTTCTGGCTGCTGCATGTAAATTTCCACATCTAAATCACCATGCAAGAACGCTGTCTTGACATCCATTTGGTGCAACACCAAATGTAATATGGCAACCAATGCAAGAAAGCATCTCAATGTAGTCATCTTGACCACCGGAGAGAAGACTTCCTCAAAGTCAATGCCTTGTTCTTGCTTAAAGCCCTTGGCAACAAGCCTTGCTTTGTACTTTGGTTGACTATCATGAGCGGTGATCTTATACCTGTAAACCCATTTACAGGGTAGAGCCTTTTTGCCCCGTGGTAATTTAACTAGCTTCCATGTCTGGTTTTTATGCAGAGCTGTCATCTCTGACTGCATGGCCAATTGCCAATTCCCGGAGTCCTTCATTTGCACTGCTTCCTTGTAACATGAAGGCTCATTGCAATCAGTCAACATGACATAGTTCATAGATGGAACAAACCTATCAGGAGGTCGCGTGACACGTCCAGATCTACGCACAATAGGTGGCTCAGGCTCAGCCACAACCTGTGGTTCCAATCTATCCTGTCCTTGCTCCTCTTGAGCCCTGACATTTTTTCTTGCACGTGCAGGTCCATCTTCTTGGAAGAAAACTCTTCTAATCTCCTCAACCCTCTCTGGTTTAGAATGATATTTGGATTCATTAAAGTGAACATCATTGCTGCGGACAACCTTTCTGGATTCGGGATCCCAAAGTCTGTACCCCATCTCACCAGAATTACCATAGCCTAGAAAGATGCACTTTCTACTCTTTGGCTCAAGTTTGTTCCTAAATTCCTTTGGAACGTGAGTATATGCCTCATAGCCAAAGACTCTGAGATGCTTGTATGAGGGCATTTTGCCTGACCATACCATCTCTGGCACTGAATCCTTCTGCAAAACCTTGCTAGGAGATCTATTTACAAGATGAATAGCTGTTGATACAGCTTCAGCCCAAAACCCATTTGGCAGCTGTGCATTAGACAACATACTTCTGACCTTCTCTTGTATGGTCCTATTCATCCTCTCAGCAACACCATTTTGAGGAGGATTGTAAGGAGCAGTAAGTTCACGTTTTATACCTTTTGACTCACAAAGGTTCTGAAAGGCCTTTGAAACATACTCTCCACCATTGTCAGTGCGTAAGCATTTAAGCTTCTTGCCACTCTGATCCTCCACAAGTGTCACAAACGTTTTGAAAACACGAAACGCTTCATCCTTGTGCTTGAGAAAGTAAACCCATACTTTCCTCGAGTAATCATCTATAAATGTCATAAAGTAAGAAGCTCCCCCTAGAGATAGGTTAGGCATAGGTCCACACAAATCACTATGAACAAGTGCCAACTGTGTATCTCTTCTACTGCTTCTATGCTTATGTGGCTGATGTGTTTGCTTACCATACAAACAATGTTCACAGAATTCAAAATCATTAAATGAAAAGCCAGGCAAATAACCAGAACGAGACAAGATTTCCATTCCCTTCTTGGACATATGTCCTAACCGGCTATGCCACAAAGAAACGTTCGGCTGCTCGGTTACATTGATTACATTTTTAGAGACATTTGATACATAAATCATGTAAAGTCCTCCAGACTTTACTCCATGTGCTACTGTCATAGAACCCTTGGATATCTTCCACATGTTCTGTCCAAAAATGGTGACGTAGCCAGCATCATCAAGTAAACCTGTGCTGATCAAGCTCTTTGTAATTGCGGGAACATGTCTCACATTCTTCAGCGTGAAAGAAGAGCCATTCTGAAACTTCAATTGAACATCTCCAACACCTAAGATCTCACATGTCTGGCCATTGCCTAGCCGAACATGATCTTTAGTGGTCACATAAGAGGTAAACCACTCCTTGTTTGGAGACACGTGAAGTGATGCCCCTGAGTCTATAATCCAGCCACTCAGTGCATTTCCATCAGATGCTGTAAGAAGAGCTGAGTCCATTGTATTCTTCAAGAAGTAGATGTCTCCTGACACTAGACTGTCATCCTCTGCAACAGTGTTTGTCATATTTATTTCTTGAATCTTCACTGAGGACTTGTTCTTCTCACCATGGTCTTCAGCTTTCTCTTTGCCTTTTTCTGATTTCCATTCTCTGCAGTCTCTTTTCATGTGACCCTTCTTGCCACAATGGTAGCATTCTATGTCACTCTTGCCTTTAGCACTGCGGGACTTGCTATGAGACTGATTCCTCTTTCCACCTTTGTACTTTTCTTTGGTCCTTCCCCTGACAACTAAGGCTGTTCCTTTGCCTTTGTCCATTGTCTTTCTATTGGTTTCTTCAGTAAGCAGACATCCTTCTACACCTGCTATGTTCAAACCATCTGGAGGTGCAGAATTACTCAAAGCTGTGCGAAAAGTGTCCCAACTTTCCGGCAATGTGATCAACAGGAACATAGCTCTAACAGGTTCATCAAACTTGACACCTTGAGCTGACAACTGAATGTAGATGGTGTTGAATTCATTCAGATGATTGGACATAGGGGTCCCTTCTTTCATCTTCAAGTCAACAAGCTTCTTAAGCTAGTATACCTGTGAAGCTGCACTCTGCTTCTCATAAAGATCACTCAGCTTTATCCATGCTTGATAAGCCGACATCTCGTCTGCTACATTGAAGTAAACGCTTTCTGCCAAAGTTAGCATAATGGTAGAAAGTGCCAATTCATCCATTTCGCTCCATTCATCTTCGTCCATATCTTCTGGTTTTATCCCCTTGAGCTTTATAGGTTTTATCTGCTTCTTTTGTACCAGCACGTGCCAAATCTGCTTCTTCCACAATGGGAAATTGGTTCCATCCAGCTTCTGATATTGTAAAGAGCAGTGTCCTGTGATCCAGCCATAGCTACGCTTCACAGTAGTATACTTTCCTGGGAAAAATTCGGCAGAGTTTCCCCTGTAAACTGACCTCTGAACCAATATCAACCTGTCAAATGAACCAAGAAAGCTTCAGATTCTGCAGAAATTTCGGCAGAGTCTCCTTTGTAAAATGGCTCTCGTGTACTCAAAAAACAGACCAAAAACTGCTCAAAAAACCACTCCTCTCTGACATTGTAAGCTGCGGGTAAATCTGTCCTGCGCCTGTACTGTCTCTCACTGTCCTGTCACTATCCTGTAAGCATAGAGTGCGACAATGCCTCAACGGTAGTAAAGCAAAGATGCAATCCCAACTGTCTAACTCACAGTCAATACATCCTAGCTGCCTATCTAAGGGTACTCGAGGGATCGCTCCAAGACCTGTATCACCGAAAGGATCTCAACATTCGAGAATCCCCCAGCTCAATAAAACCTCACTCGACCCTCAACAAAGGCTGCAGTAAATCTGACAGTACATAGACTTCCCACAAAGTCATACATCCACAAATTTCCCACTGTATGCTGTAACCGCTGCGGCGGTTGTTTGCTGCGTGACTCACAGCCAGCAAACCCTCAACAGACATACATCATCTCTGACAATACATCCCATGTGGAAGTACCTGCAATGTCAAGATGAAATCTGGAATATCAAGCAGCAAACACAAGCTACCTGATGAACTAGTGGATGTCGCCTACAGTCTGTGTTTAGATGCGCCCGTGTCGTATGTGATACGCCTCCAAGAACTGTGAGCCGTCCTTCGATGTGTAGACAGCCACAAATCAACACTTTGGGAGTGTCGATATCCTCAGCACCTGCAGTCGTAGGCCGAAAACCCCTAATTTGCAGAGTCGGATCTGCACCCATTGAGACCACGTAGTCGAAAATGGCCTGCGCAGAACTTTGTCGAAGCCGATCGGTGATCGAGATGACCTCAGAATGAAATTCTGACGACACCAAGTCCTTCGGGCTCTCCCACGAGATTTGGGGCCGTGTCTTTGCCTGTCGAATTTCACTCCAATCTGAGCTGGTGACTCTAGCCTCCTGCAGTGCTGCCCCGAGCCTCGATCTGAGCTCTGATACCACTTGAAGGAGTACGAGCGGAAGTGCGACGCGAGAGAGAGTGCGAGAAGAAGAGCACGACGATATGGTGAACTCACTCTACTGTCATGTGTAGAGCATAGTGAGTTCTTATTAGGTTTCAACAAAAGAATATGTGTACATACCTGGCGGCCCGCCCACTTACCTGGGCGACCACATTGGGCTTTATACCCCAACAATATGGAGAAAGTTAAACTTGCTACTCTAAAATGTATTGTATTCTTCAGCAATCAAAAAACTCAACCATCATCATATACTATGCTATATAGCATATTGGGTTCCCCAAAACTCAAGGAAGATTAGCTTTATGTTATATATTACACTTACACAATCAAAATTGAATTTGGATATCAAGAAAGCCACCAAAAAAATCATAAAAGTGCTAATTTTGGCCAAAAAAACAGGACTATGCAATTCTTGTAAATTGCTCATAACTTTCAATTTTAACACTTAGCTCTCCCTACATGCATCAAAACATGTTGAGAACTATGAAGGCCTAACCTCTAGCCATCTAAACCTCACAAACATGAAGTTTAGAGTGGTATAGTTGCCAAAAATTGAAAAAAAGCCAAAAATAGGACCCGTTTTTTCACAAAGTTTAGGTTCAAAAATGTTGTGCAAGAGTAAAGTTAATGGTGAGATCGATACTCCAAAAAAAAATGCTAAGTTTTTTTCAGCTCATAAGGCAACTTTGTGGATATATAGTACCTAGAAATTCATTTCATACTCTTCAAATAATTCAAGCAAAATGGTCACTTAACAGGACACAAAAGTGTCTGAAGACATAAAAGTGTCCTGTTACTATTCTAGTGTTAAAAATCACAAAAACAATAAAAAAGCCAAAAATCACAAGATAAAAAGTAAAAAAAGGTCTAGAAAATCACAAAAATTAGAAAAACTCATAAAAAATAAAAAAATCCACAAATAATTCCCAAGAAATATAGAAAATTCATAGGAACTCATAAAAAATAAATAAAGACATAGATAAATTACCAAAAAACTTATAAAAAATAAAAACCATAGAGAAAATTCATAAAAATTCAAAAATTGCTCGAAAAAATTCACAATAATGATTAAAAAATCATAAAAGCTCTTAGAAAATCATAAAAAATCCAAAATTGACTTTAAAAAATCGAAAAAATCATTAAAAATTTCATAAAACCTTCAAATTTTTTTGTAAAATTTAGAAAATTCATAGAAAAATCAAAACTTTTTCAAAAAAATCATAAAAATATCAAAAAATTATAAAATTCAAAATTTCACAATAAATTATTAAAAACAAAACAAAAGTCGTCGAAAGAGCCAGAAAGAGGCAGAAAAGCAAAAAAGCAAAGCTGAAAGAGTCGCACACCGAGCAAACAGCGCAAAAGCGAGCAAGGAAAAAAAAGCAAAGCCGATAAAATTACACCGTGCAAAGGGAACTAGAACAGCCAGAAAAAGGGAGAAAACGGTCTACTCGAAGCAGTGGAGCGTTAGTCAAATTTCAAAAAATTTACATGCTAGAAACGGACAGGTGCAAGTGATTGCGTTGCAAATTAGCTTCCAATTGGACGAACAGGGATACAAATCACGGTGGATTGCAAAATAGGTTATTTGCAGCCCATATTTTCATCATTTCAAAGGCCCATATCAATTCTGACACTGTCGAGCTAGAGTTAATCAACTCTTTTGAGTCTGAAGAGCAGTCAACTGCAAAATTGCTTTGGCTAAAGCAGTTTAATCAAAACCGAGCAGGAGAAATTATGCTAATCGATAGCAAAATCTGCTAGGAGACAGTTTTTACAGAGCAAGCCGATATGGACTCAAATCGAGCCGAGAGTTCAAGTACAACCGAGCAAGCTAGTAGCAGTGGCAACACATGCACAACTGCAACATAACATATTTTACAGCTATATGGCTACAATGGAGATAAAGTCTTATATGCAAATTCCGAAGGCCATAGATACTTGATGAGCAACAAAAGCAGCACATGAGCCAAGATCCTATTGATCAGAATAAAGCCAGATTTAGAGAACTCCCAGATTTTCACAGATTTCAGTGGAGCCAGGTATTGCAAGCTCAAAGATGAAGTGCAGATAGAAGTTCAAAAAGTCAACCCAAGTGTTTATCCAAAAATTTGCACAAGCCAACAAAACATACAATTGGTGCATATGCAATCAAGGTCATTGTACATGGATTACAGTGGTCAGATCTGTAATCGAGAACCAGAATTGCAAGATCCAATAGATCAACCAATAGAAGCAAGCCTAATTGGGGAACCAAGCCAAAGACGGTATAAAGGTCAAGATGGAGCAGTTTACAGCTTGATGCTCAGTGTTTTAAAAGAAGATGCTGACAACTTGACAAGCATAGAAGCAGAAACTTCTCAGCTAGAGCTTGACATGACAGAGCCAAATGAAATACCACCAGTCATGGTGTATTGCTCAGGTTGTAGACGAAAAGGTGGACATTTTTTTGAAGATTGTCCAAGAAATCCAGACAACAAGGACACATCAACTGCAAAGCAAGGTACAAAGAAAATTGGAAATGCAAATCTCGATGTAAGTGCATCTAACTCGTCACTTTTAATGCAATCAGATGATTCTGCATTACCGTTAAAAGCACCAGTAAAAACATTGCAAGTTCAAAATCATCATAAAGATGCACATGCACCTGAAAAGCTTAGAATTGATTCTTTGAACAACAAATTCCTGCATGAATTTGGTTAAGGTGTCCAGATATCACCGAATGTTGAAAGACTATTAGGTTTGCAAATGATTTTGCATCCACTGCCACAAGTGTGCAATCATTCACAAGTCTAAGAGACACATCAAACAGAATGATTTAGCTTTGTATGGTACACATAACTCATATGCACACTATGTAGACCAAAAAGGAAAACTGTACAAAGAGGATCAGGATCAACCAGTGTTTGAACGGCCCACATACGAGCTCATAGAAGTGCGTCCAGTGATATATCAGAAAGGATGGTTTATTACTGAGGAAAGAATCTATTATAGCCCATCCTCTCTAGACCTGAAGGATATTACCCGAGTGAACCCAAAAATTTGTTCAGAGCCAAACTCTCCTCCATCGGAAATCAAGCTTCGACATCGTAACCAAACGAGCATATACTTTGATTAAAACAATCGTAGATATAGATGAGAGTCTAGCATCTATGATGCATTGGGTCTTGAAACCACAGAAGCTCATATCATAGGAGACCCATGGGATAGACAATATCAGGGCAAAGATAATGCTATCTACAACTTGACTTGGGAAGTAATTTGTCATGTTTCATGGAGATACATAGGAAACTATGCAGAAGGTTTACAGATGCCAAATGTCAATAGTGCTACCCAAAGTGTGCCTTCACAGACCCAAAAGGTGAGACTAAACCAGAGCCAAACAATTTTGAACTCTTACAATGAAGCAAGCTGTCATAATAACTAATATCTAATTCTCCTAAATGATTTTCTCATGTTAAACTGATCATTTACTATGGGAAAGTGCTAGGGGAGAAAAAGCTAGAATATTGGTAAAGCTGGTTAACCGGACATAGTAAGGATCCAAAGGAGGGAAAATAGGGATCCAAGGGGGGGGGGGGGGGGGGGGCATCTGCAAAAGAGCAATGTGCAACAACGGGCTTGAAAGACCCTAAGGTTCAGCCCATTAAGACTTCCAAAATGCTAAGGTTCCAAAATTCAAAGGTTGTGTCCAAAGGTCAAACACTACTGTTAAGGCTACACCTCGGCGGAGTAGGATTTTGACTTTAAAAGTGACTATGTAATGAACCTTAATATGGGGTGTGGCTTTTGGGATCTTAAGTGTAGGGATGTTTATTTTATGACAAGGAGTGTTCGGCAATAGGCAGTTTTCAGTTACGATGATGAAGAAGATGTAATGGAGGATTCCTGTGGGATTAAGAAAGTGACAAATGTTTGGTCAACATTGTTGTCTTTTCTCTCGTTCTATATTCTCATCAATGTCTTATTCTAAATGCATAAGGGAAGCAGTGAGTCTTTTCAGAGTATGTTTGCAAGTCGGTACTTAAGTTTGTAGCAATGGCGGAATTTTGTGAATGTCAGAGTGTTTGTCAGATTGTTTGTCAGAGTAGGATGATGTTTAAATGAGAGAGAGAAGGACAATAATACACTGGCAATCACGATGTTGGTGATGTGTGTTCATGGACGAAGTTACTCTCTTCTGTGAGAAGGTGGAGTGCCAGGATGGAGTGGAATCGAAAAGGCATCGGCAGTTATTGTGACAGTTTGGTTTTGAGGAGGTCAAGTGCCATTGGGTAATCAGTTCTAGATAATTTACCACAGCCATCATATTAGTATTTAACAAGGTTGGCTGCTAGGCAGCGGGAGTTGCAGCAGGAGGAACAACGTGAAGCGGGACAGGAGAATCATGAAGACAGAGGTGTCCAAGTTGACAATTGGGAGGAGCATTAGAGCCGAGTATGAGGATTTAGAGGTCATTGAGCAGTATGGGGGAATTTTCAATGAAGCTGAGGAGAATAGGCCATTAGACCCATGGTATGTTGGAGGTGAAGTGTTGCAACAATTGTTTCTGACAAGAAGAAGATTAGATTATGACCCTCTGGGCATTGGCGGAAATATTCCACGGCAACCATTAATACTGGGAGTATCATCATCATCCTCAACAGGGCATCTATCTCCAAATCCGCAAAGGAATACGGCGGTAGCGGCTAGAGAAGATTTACGCGTCAAGTTCAAGACCTTCTCAGGGAAATCCAAACAGGACCCTGATTGCCACGTAGCTCAATTTGAGACAAGATGGCAGGCCAGAGGATTTGACGGAGTATATGATGCAGCAGCCAAAATGCGACAATTCCAAGCGACATTGGAGGGGAAAGCCATGCAGTGGTTGAGTAATTTCAATGTGGGACATTTTGTGGATTATGATGCATTGAGAAATGCATTTCTGAACAGATTCCGAAAGGAGAAGACACCAAATGATGTGCTTAATAAAGTGAAGGGCATTAAGCAGAAGAAAATGTTTGTTGAGGATTATAATCAGAGATTTAATCAGTACCTGAATAGGCTTACCTATGCAGAGAGGCCTACGGATGAAATGTTAGCCGGATATTATATGAATGGGTTGCGAAAAGAATTGCGGAACGCAATTGCAGGTGTTGATGTTGGAGCAGGATTGGATAATTTGGTAGCAACTGCCACAAGGCCAGAGAAGAGGTTTGGAGTTGTTAACCCAAGTTCCTCTAAAAAAAACTCCAAAAAGAAGGAGAAAAAGGGTAAAAATAAGAAGAGATCAGTAGATGACAGTAGTGAGGATGAGTCAGATTCCGATTCAGATTCGGATATGGATACAGACATAGATTCCGATTTTGATTTTAGTAGCCATTCATACTCCGATGAGAGTTCATATTCAGATTCTGCTTGAGAGAAGGAGGACAAGAAGAGGAAGCATAAGAAGAAGGGTAAGAAGAAGGCCAAAGGGAAGTCTAAGAGTAGTACAGTGGAAATGATGGTAGAGAAGAAATTGAAAGAGTTGGGTGTCAAGCCGGAGTCATCTACCAGGAAGCTCCATCGTGACATTTGTGGAAAAGATGGTCATGTTACACCTAATTGTTGGTATAATCCAAATTTTTGAGGACCAATCCCAGAGAGGATTCAGCAGAAGATTCAGCAAAATTTGGCACAAGCAAGTGGAGTCTTTCCGGATATAGGTGGACAGCATAAGGTATTTAATAATATGGGATGGCAGAGAAATCAACAGCCATTCTCGGGGTGGAGACCACCTTTTAATCAGAATCGATCATTTCGGGGAAATTTCAATCAAGGATTTTGACCAAGGTTTGGAGGATATCAGAATTTTAGGCCATGGGGAGGAAATTGGAATCAGCAGCAAAACTGGCAGCACCCACAGGGGTGGCAACAACCACAAAATTGGAATCCACAAGGGTGGAATCCGTTGTCAGGAGTTTTTTTGAGCAAGGGATTGTGCATATGTACATACACAGGCATGGTGCATCGAATAAAGGATTACCCAATTTCCATAGCCAGGTGGTTACGTGGGGCCCACATGTGTACAGTAGGAGAGCATGTACATAGTGCAGCGATTTTCACTATTATCAATACTAGTGTGTTTTTTCTACAATAAGGAGGAGTTGGTAGCGCGTAAAACTTCTCGAGGAAGCTATCCGCGGGCCGACGACGTGAGGTCAGCAGGTGCGTCAGATGGCATCTAGTGGCGTCAGGAGGGCGAACGAGGTCAATATTTGCACGCGGATGAGGACGGACACAACGTGGGTGTTTTCTGGTGAGAGTTATGCAGAAAGGTCATCATTAGGATCACTTTTTGGGGCCACTTCACGTGGTGGCGAGATGCATTATTGGAAAAAAGCTGAGTGCCAGGTGTGCGAATGATGCAAAAAGGTGACAACTATGCATTGCGAGGTCAGTTTTTGGCCTGTCCGGGGTCCGTTTGAGGTCATCTAAAAGGCCAAGGGTGCCCAACTAACAAAGCTAAGTGTGGGAACTGAAAAAACAGAGAGAAGACCAAAAAAACGTGGAGAAGAGAGGAGGAACAGCCGCAGGTATGTTTTTTGGGTTTTTGGAGCCTGTTTTGGCCGTAAACTGCTCATCCGAGGTCGGATTTGAGCACTTTGACATTGTAGACTGGGGTTTTGGGCCGTTCCGGACGCGATGGCGCTGTCCATTTTGCCAAATTCCTCACTCTTTTCCTGTTGTTTTTCTGTGTAAGTTTCTCCTATGAATGAAGCTTCTTCTCCAATTTGTGATTGTATCTGGCATATTTTACCCATATTGTGTGAGCTGTTTGCCCCATTGGTGTTGGCCCAAGCTCATTTGTATCTAATTATCAGAAGTTCTCCTCTTTTGAGCTGCGTTTTTTGGGTGTGTGTGTCTCTGTGTGGAGTGGGCAAGTGGATAGTCTCTCTCCTCTCACTCTAGAGGTGTGTTCCCTGTCTCGGCCAGGTGTGTTGTGTAAGCCGAGTGGTGCCCCCTAGTGTGTGTGTGTATCTTCCCAAGAGTGTGTGTCGGGTCGTTATAGAGGCGTTGTGTGTGTTTTCATCCCGCTCACACCGCAAATAGGGAATGCATAGGTACCACAGTTGCCTGCACCACCCGCACAACAGGCAGCAACAAAGGAAGAGGCTCAGAGCAATTTAGTTGGTGTTGAGGTTTTTCCGGATCACGAAGCGAATACGGTTTTGGTAGATTGTCCTTTCAAATGTAGTCCTTCAAATGCTATGTGGGAAGATTTGGATAGTTTGGCAGTAACACGTTCAAAAGCACGTCTTAAACCACCTCTGGATTGGAAGGAGAAAAGAGATGTAAGAGATGAAGCAATAGAGGAAGTTCAGAAGTTGGGTCCTAATGAGACAATTTCTAAACAGATGCAAAACCACATGCAGAAAGTGGTCAAATCTGAATTACCGTCAGCAACAACGATTTGAAGAACTGCCAAATACTCCTATGCATTTTACATTGAATCAGTTGCTTTCGTTGGTACCAATTTTCTGAGATAGGTTTTATTCTGCAACCAGGATGACAAAAGTCCCCATGACTTCAAATGCATTGGAGAAATCAATTGGGAGTTATCAAATCAATCTAGATGATGTGGATTTCACTATACCAACTGTGCGGCTCGAGTTTGATGGCCGTGTGTTTCCAGAAGTTATGTTGGATGGTGGATCTGGGGGTGAATATTCTGTCGGAAACTGAATTTCAGAAGATGACAAATGTGAAGTTGGAGCCTGCACCATTTCAAGTGCGGATGGCAGACAGGCGGCGAGTGCAGCCTATTGGAATGTTGAGATGTCAAACTCTTAAAGTGCATGGATTGTCTTTTATTGCAAATTTTGTGGTGCTAAAGATGCAAGATGCTGGTAATGCTTATTCTATGTTGTTGGGTAGACCATGGTTTAAGTCAAAAAAGCTTAAACAGGATTGGGAAAATAATGAGGTCATTTTGAAGAAGCGTAAAAAGTCAATGAGGATTCCCATGAGTTCCAAGAAGCCGTTGTTGACATCGATGAAACCAATGTTGTCTCAGACTATAAATTTAGCTGAGGAAGTTGAAGATGATGAGGAAGCATGTTTTATAGAGGCTAATCCTACAGTGGTTCCAGTGTTTGAAGTGGATGTTGTGAAGATTGTTGAGAAGTATGTGAAGCAGGGAGAGTTGAAGAAGTCAATTAATAAGTTAGAAGCAGCAGATGTAGATCTGAAGTCAGAGAAAAAGTCACAAATTGGTCACAGTAGTGCAGAAAAGGATCAGGATAATTCTGAAGGGGATATTGCTCCAAAGGAGGCAATCCTCATAGCAGAGTTTCTTTATGATAAATTGATGGAGAAGGTTTCCAAAGTCAAAGAGGATGAATTGTAGGATCTTTATTTGGGCTCTCAAGGGAGTCCTATAGTTGTCAAAATAAGTGTTCTTTTGGATGATGCATTTAAGGAAGAGTTGAAGCCGTTGTTGACAGAGTTTATTGATGTTTTTGCTTGGGATTATTCTGATTTGAAGGGCATGGATCCGGCTGTGTATAAGCACAAAATCAATTTGAGGGAGGATGCAGTTCCAGTGATTCAGCAGAGATATAGAATGAACCCCAATTATGCTAAGCAGGTTAAAGAGGAGTTGGACAAGCTTCTCCAAGTGGGATTTATAGTTCCAATTGATCAAGCAAAATGGTTGTCACCTATAGTGGTGGTTCCCAAGAAGTTAGGGAAGATCCGTGTTTGTGTGGATTACAGGAAGTTGAATGCAGCAACCATTGCAGATCCATTCCCATTGCCATTTGTGGATTCAATCTTGGATGATGTAGCAAGACATGAGATGTACAGTTTTCTTGATGGATTTTCAGGGTATAATCAGATTCGGATGACAGATGAGGATGGAGGTAAGACAACATTTATTACTGAGTGGGGAGCTTTTGCATACAAAGTGATGAGTTTTGGATTGAAGAATGGACCCCCTTCTTACTCCAAAGCAGCATTTAAAACATTTGAACCTTATTTGACAAAGTTCATGAGGATTTTTATGGATGATTTTTTGGTATTTGGCGAGAAGATTAACCATTTGGAATATTTGAGGAAATGTTTGGAAAGATGCCGTCTGTTTCGGATGTCTTTGAATCCATACAAGTGTGCAATTGCAGTCCAAAGAGGGAAATTGTTAGGGAATATCATTTCTAAAGAGGGGATTTCCATAGATTTAGACAAGATCAGTGCAATTTAGAAGGCAGTAGCACCTGTTAATGTGAAGGAGATTTCCAGGTTCATGGGACAGATTAAGTGGCATAATCGGAATTTGAGGTATTTGGAAGATGTCAATGCACCTTTGACTCATTTGAGAAAGAAGGATGTTGATTTTATCTGGGGAGATGCTCAGGAAAAGGCTTTTCAGTGTTTGAAAAAGATGTTGGTGGTATCACCTATTATTCAACCTCTAGATTGGCAATTGCCTTTCCATGTGTTTGTTGATGCATCGGATATTGCAGTCGAAGTGGTGCTGATGCAGGAGAAGATCAACCAATGGTTCAGACTAGTATATTATGCAAGTCGGATGTTGAAACCGGCTGAGAAAAACTATACTGTTACGGAGCGTGAGGCTTTAGGGATGCAGTTTGCTTTGGAGAAATTTCGACATTACTTGTTGGGGAATAAAGTGGTCTTCCATGTGGACCATCGAGCACTTATCTTCTTAGTTAAGAAGCCGAAGTTGGAGGGTAGACTTGCCCGATGGATGCTTTTGTTGCAGGAGTTTGATTATACAGTGTGCATACACTAGGAAATCAGCATGCAATGGCGGATTATCTTAGCAGATTGGAGCATTTTGAGGAGACACCAGAGTGTCAGATCAGTTGCCAGATGTGGATTTGTTTTCTGTACAAGGGCAGCATTTTGATAATTGGTATGACCAAATGTTGCAGTTTTTGACAGATGGAGTGTTGCCTTCTAATATGTCATCAGATCAAAGGAAGAAGTTTGCATTGAGGAGTAGGCCATTTTTTACTATTGCTGGAGCATTGTATAGAAAGGGAGCAGATTAGATCATTAGGAGATGTGTGACTGATGAGGAGCAGAAAGCGATTTTACAAGAAGCCCATTATGGAACAACAGGAGGGCATTTTTCTGGAGAAATAACAGGGAGAAAGATCATGCAAGCTGGCTTGTGGTGGCCATTGTTGCTCAAGGATGCACATCAGTTTGCAAGGGGATGTTTGGAATGTCAAAATATTGGACAACCTACTTCCATGGATAGGATGCAGGATCACCTAGTTTTACCACTTGAACCATTTCAAAAGTGGGGATTAGATTTTGTTGGGCCAAGATCACCGAAAGCTAGCATAACAGGAGCAAGATACATTTTGGTTGCAACAAACTATGCTACCAAATGGGTGGAAGCACTATCTTTGAGGGATAATAAAGCAGCAAGTGTTGCTAGATTTTTGTATACAAATATTATGACGAGATTTGGATGTCCCATTGAGTTGGTGTCAGATCAGGGTGTGCATTTTTTGAATTCAGTAATTGCAGAGTTGATAGCTACACATATGATTTTGCACAAGAAGTCAACCCCATATCATCCACAGGCAAATGGTCAAGCTGAGAGTACAAACAAGGTGCTAGTGAGAATTCTAAAAAAGATTGTCTCAGAAAATAGAAAGGATTGGGATGACAAATTGGATTCAGCTTTATGGTCGTTTCGTACAGCATATAAGGTTGCCATAGGGATGACACCTTTCAAATTGGTTTATGGGATTGAGGTTGTTGTTCCCATGGAGTATGTGATTCCAAGTCTGAGATTGCAGTTCAACATAGGCTGAGTCCTGAGGATTCTGTGTTGCATAGACAAAGGGAGTTGTTGAAGTTGGAAGAGGATCATGACAAGGAGTGTTCGGCAATAGGGAGTTTTTCAGTTACGATGATGAAGAAGATGTAATGGCGGATTCCTGCGGGATTAAGAAAGTGACAAATGTTTGGTCAACATTGTTGTCTTTTCTCTCGTTCTATATTCTCATCAATGTCTTATTCTAAATGCATAAGGGAAGCAGTGAGTCTTTTCAGAGTATGTTTGCAAGTCAGTACTGAAGTTTGTAGCAATGTCGGAATTTTGTGAATGTCAGAGTGTTTGTCAGATTGTTTGTCAGAGTAGGATGATGTTTAAATGAGAGAGAGAAGGACAATAATACAACTACGAAAATCAGTGGATGCTTAGTGTGTGTAAAAAAAAAGTCTTCATAATCCCTACATAGGAGGGGGCGAGCCCTGGAAGTAGGGGATGAGAGAGAAACACACACACACACACTCACACGCTTCCTTTACACAAAGGGAAAGAGGAACACATGTTAGCTCCCTAGCCCAGATGCCCACAAGGTGTACTCAAATCCTATGGATGGCCATGGAGATGGACCAATGAGAATTAGGCTAGAGTAAATCTAGTTTAATTAATTTAAAAACACTTAATAAAAGAACTAATAGGAATTAAGGTCTCTAGAAGACTATTGAACAGTCTCCCAAGGGGTCCAATGATCATTCAACAGCCCAATAGCTTGCCTGATTCCTATTGGCTAGGAGACAAAGGGGTCCAATGAGAGTTTAGTTGCATTAATTAATTAGCTAAAACTCTCACAAAAGGGGAAAGGGAGACACATGTCAGAAGGCTATCACTTATGCTCTTGAAATTCCATTGGCTAAGCCTGGAGAGGTCCAATAGGGTGTGAGCATGAGCAAATAGCAAGAGGGGTCGACCAAGAGAGAGAGGGAGACTGATTTTCTCAAGGCATTATTGCATACACACTCACACTAGTCCATGTGTGGAGTAAAAAGACTCTCTCTCCCCTTCTCAAGCTTTAATGGAAAGCTTATCACCTACTCCAAGCTTGTGAGAAGGGAGGCCTACACCAACAACTCTTGGCTTTGTGATGCAAATCCAACCAAGAGCCAACCTTCAATGCATGCTCATCTCCTCTACCATGCGAATTACTAAGCTAAGCTATGCTAATATGAGTGATTATGTGAGGAGATGTACATCTTTCTCGTAATACTACTCCTTCTTCCTCTCAATCTACTTTCATACCCCGCTAGCTCTCACCATCTTCGAAGGTGTGTGAGGTCTTGGGGTTGAGGCCCTGAGGGAATTGATGTTGTGTTTTATAAGTGTTTTGCTTAGTGCTTGAAGTTTCCATCTTCATTGCACTAGCTAGTATTGAAGGAACACAAAGAATTGTATTGTAAAATGTCTCTCTTGATGGGAGAAACCATAATACAAAGCCTTTTGGAGGGGGGACCGGCTCCATGTAAATCTGGTCCTCAACTATTGTCAATAGATTAATTTCTCTCTCTTTTGAAGAATTGTTCATGCTATCTAACTAGGTGTTATAATTTTTGTTGCTCTCTCCACCCAAGTACTCTTGGTATTCTCATTAGGAATCTATTCTAATGAAATGCTCACTATGTTCATGCTATTTTCTACTACACACAAGTTACTAGGCCATTAAATGTTACATTGGTATCAGAGCACAAGGTTTCTCTTTTCTTGCTCAAGAAGGAAGGTCCTCAAGCTAGCTATAAATAGTTGGTATTATTAATTGCATTTGAGTAAGTAGAATAGGGATTTTTCAGCCTTGTAGTGAGCTTGCCTTCGTGCAAATAACGGGGCATCACCGTCGAGAGCTATGGTCTTAATAGTGGAGTCCTACGGGGCTTGCCTACAGCTTAACAACTATTGAGCTATTAGAAGCTTGATAGGAGCCGATGTTGTTTTGGTGCTGAACGACCCTCTCTTCTATTCCTTGAAATTAATGGTATTTGAGCCACGGGTACAATAGCTTGAGTGCTTTTCTAATGGGGTAAAGAGGAGTAGCAACTAGGGCTTGAAGTGCCAAAGTACACCTAAAAGTTGTTAGAATGGCTGACAATAGTAAAGAGAGTGAAATTAATGTTAATAACTTTGATTTTGCTAATGAGTAGGCTACTAATGATGCCCCTATGCTTGTTAACTATCTTGTTTCTAGGCTTCAATAAGCCATGGGCAATCCATCCCTCCAAAGTGAAGTGCAACGGCAGCTTCGTGCTCATGGGATTCTCCAAACTCCCCACCATGATGAGAGAGTACCTAGAAGCCTCCTTGTGAGACTTCCGAAAGAGGCCTCTCTCCGATTCGGGAAGAACAAGAGGATCCATACGAAGGGCTCAAAAATTTGCTTCTTGATGACGCATCTTCTTCTCAAAGGAGAACTCAAGGCCCCCCACCAAAGGAACGAGAAAGAAGTGAGTCTCCTGCCACGTCAGTGGAGATGGCTCCACGAAGACGGCGGGCTAAACGCTCTCCATCACCTCCTAAATGGAGAAGACCATCGCACACTTCTCCACACCATAATTCAAAGAGGGATGACAAAAAGCAAGAGAAGAAAAAGGCGAGAAAGAGCACACCCTCTTCTCCATCTTCTTCATCCTCTTCCTCTTATGGAAGTGATGGTGCAGACAAAGAAGATCAAGGGAAGAAAAAGGCGAGAAAGAGGTCACCCTCTTCTCCATCTTCCTCAAATTCTTCATCCTCTGAAGAAAGCAATGTTGCAACTTTTGAACCATAAAAAAGAAGAGGCCATAGGAAATCCTATGCCACGTAGAAGAGGTCATCCAAGCTCAAGAAGTTCAAAAAGGGAGGGAAGAGCATCTCTTTCCTTACCTACAATGGCACCTTTGGTGCTACGGACAAAGTCTTGGCCTTTATCCAACAATGTGATGCGGCATTTGGAGATGAGGGTTTCACGGAGTCCTCTAAGCTATGCCATGTAGCTATGAACTTCCAAAAGTCCGCCAGGCAATGGTGGTCTAGCCTATGGGCCAACGGTGAAGCTTCACGAACATGGAAAGCTTTAAGAGCTTCCATTATGAAGCAGTTTTTGGCCACCGATGCCAAAGACAAAGTACTCACCAAATGGTGAAGCTTGAAGCTCTCTCCCTACAAATCCATTCACAAATATGTGGACAAGTTTTTGGGACCTACATCTCAAAGCCACTGTCTTCAAAAAGATGGATTTTGGAGAGCAAAAACAGCAATTTTGTGAGAGCTTAACCGAAGAAATGGCAGAGTATGTCAACTCCCAAAGGCCACGCACCATATCGGCGGTTATACACCATACTATGGTCGCTTCTCGAATCAATTTTCAAACAGGGGCTAAGAGAAATTCTAAGCCCACGGAAAACAAGAGTTCCAATGAGCCTAAGGGGAAGGACAATGTCTAAAAGTCTCCTAAGGGCAATTCCAACAAAGCTAAGGAGAAGGGAGTTTACAAAGGCAAAAACACACTCTCTCTTGAAGAGCTTGAGCGTTATCGCAAGGATAACCGTTGTTGTAAGTGCGGCGAGCAAGGCATGCGTACCGCGCTTGTCCCCAAAAGAACACCTGCCATGAGCCTCCTAGAGCTACCTTGGTCAAAATCCAAGAGGAGGAAACTTACCACAAAGGATCTCTTCTATGCCATGCTTGGGGAAAGGTAAGAGAACATGATGCTTTTATTCTCTCTGACCCTGGTTCTACTCACAATTTCATATACGCAGAGTTGGCCACCAAGCTAGGCATACAAGCCTACGAGATGGGAGATGTCCTATCCGCAGATGGTGCTTTCAAGGGGCAAGAAGCTTCAGTCACTCCCTTAATCGGGAAATTGAGGCTCCATGTCCAAAGCTATGTGGACAAAGAGGACTTCTTTATCTCTCCTCTCAAGCATGAGGATGTAATCCTAGGGGCACCATGGTTTGATCACATGGCTGCCAATGTTAAATTCCCTAAAAGGTGAATCTACTTTAGGTTCATGAAAAAAGATATGTACATAGATAGATGCTAAGGAAATGGGTAACACCATACCCATTGTACATACGAAAGCTTTCAATAAGTCAATAACGAGCTTTATTTTCGTGTACATGATTTTTGTTAAAGATTCTCAAAATGAACCTAATGCTTTAGCAAAAGAAAATATAAATAATCACAAGGAATTAGAGTTATCCAATTTTCTCAAGGGGTTTCAAGATGTCTTTATTGACGACATCCCTTGTGAACTACCTGCTATAATAAACCTCCTTATAGAGTTTCTCAAGCTCAACAAGAGGAGACTATGTGGCAAGTGCATGAGTTAGTTGAGAAGGGCATGGTTAGGCCTAGCTCATCTCCATTTTGCTCACCCATGCTATTAGTGCAAAAGAAAGACAACACATATCATATGTGTGTCGACTATAGAGCAATAAATAGGATCACTATCAAGAATAGGTTTCCCATTCCACGGGTAGAAGACCTATTTGATAAGCTACAAGGATCAACCTACTTCAGTAGGATTGACCTAAAAAGTGGCTATCATCAAATAAGGATAGTTGATCAAGACATTGTAAAGACCGCATTTTGCACTAAATTTGGTCTTTACGAATACATTGTCATGCCTTTTGGCTTGACCAATGTACTAGCCACATTTAACCGCTTGATGGAGAAGTTATTCAAGCCTTACCAAACCTTTATTGGAGTGTTCTTTGATGATATTATCATCTACTCTAATTCATTAGACAAACACAAGAACACCTCCAGGTAATATTTCAAGTTCTAAGAGAGAATAAACTTTATGTTAATAAAAAAAAAAGTGAATTTTTCTTGCAACAGATTCAGTATTTAGGTCACATTATCTCCCAAGATGGCATCCAAATGGATCCATCAAAGTTAGAGGTAATAAAAGGATGGCCTAAACCAAGGAATCTTCATGAACTAAGAAGCTTTTTAGGTATGTGTGCATACTATAGATGCTTCATAGAAAAGTTCTCACAAATTGTAGGACCATTACATGACTTGACAAAGAAAAACATTAGGTATACATGGTCTGCCAAGGAGAACAATGCTTTTGAAAAGCTTATCTCTCAACATGTGCTTACAATACCGGATCTCTCAAATCCATTTGAGGTCCAATGTGATGCTTGTGGTGATTGCCTTGGTGTTGTTTTGCTCCAAGAAGGGCACACCATAGCCTATGAAATTCAAAGGCTTGACCGTGTTGAAAAGGAACTCCTCGCAGTTTTACATGCCTTAGACTCATGGAACCACTATTTATTGGGGACTCCTTTTATTCTGCGAATGGATCACCAAAGTCTTAAGTAATTCATGATGCAGACCAAGCTCTCTGACAAACAAATGAGGTGGACAAATTTCCTTTTGCAATTTCATTTTCATATAACTTACATTGCTGGCAAGCATAATCAAATAGCCAATGCACTCTCAAGACAGCCGAGAGTGAATGCGGTTTCCATAGCAACTCACAATGATCTATCTTCTATGATAGATGAGTATGCTATTGATCCCGATTTTAGAGATGTGATTTCATCCCTTGCACTAGGGAAGAAAGAGGAACCATTTACTTTACACTATGGTTATCTTCTCTATGGCAATAGACTATGCCTTACTAACTCACTCCGTGAGAAAGTAATGTATGAATCTCATGCTCCTCGTTATGCAGGGCATAGAGGGATTCAGTCTACCCTAAAAGGGATTGAAACACATTTCTATTGGCCTACCATGAAAGCAAACGTACAAGAGCATGTTTTTAAATGTGTGGTATGCCAAAAGACGAAGTTTGATAGAGGGAAGAAACCTATATTGCTTCAATCTTTGCCAATCCCTAATTCACCATAGGAGAGCATATCCATGGATTTTATCTTTGGATTGCCTAAGTCTATCCATGGGAATACGAGAATATGGATGATAGTAGACAGGTTCAGTAAACAAGCTCATTTTATACCTGTCAAAGACTATCAAAGCCCATCAAATGGCAACCCTCTTCATTTCACAAATCTTCAAGTATCATGGCTTGACAATGTCCATAGTGTCGGATAGAGATCCTAGAATGACCAGTATTTTTGGAAGGGTCTCTTTAAGAATTTAGGAACAAGGCTAAATTTCTCTTCGGCCTATCACCCGCAAATGGATGGCCAAAGTGAAATAGCTAACCTAACAATTCTTGATCTACTGAAAGCCTATGTAACGGAAGTAGATCAAAAATCCCAATGGAAGAAGTACTTACCCTTAGTGGAGTATGCCTACAATAACACTGTACATACTTCCACAAGAAAAGCACCTTTTGAGGTAATTAAGAGAAGATTAAAAATTCCCCTACTACTTAAGGTACATGGGAAGATCTTCGTTGCAGATGAGTATAGCCGAGACCTACAAGAATCTTTCCAAAAGATTAAGGATGCTATCTCTATCTCACAGCAAAGGCAAAAGGCTGCTACTGATAAGCATAGAAGAGCCCAAGCCTTTAAAGAAAATGATTGGGTCTTACTTAAATTTCCCAAGGCTCAATTAAGGCACATGACGGGCAAGAATCCTACGGACACCAAAAGTACTATGCTAAGTTAGGACAAAGGTACTATGGTCCCTTCCAGATTCTTAGGCCAAGCATTGAGATGGCCTATCAACTCAAGTTGCCCAGCCATTGGCTCATACACAATGCTTTCCATGTGAGCCTACTAAATCCTTACAAAGGAGAGCCACCTCAAGAACCAACTATTGAAGACCCACCGGAGATCGAGGACCAAGAAGAGGTGTTGCAGCTCTAGTCCATTCTGCGACATAAAGACAAGGTACTAAGAGGCTGTAAGACTATCCGACAATAGCTTATTAAGTTTAAGAATTATCCTTTTGAAGATGCTAGATGGATGCAAGGCATACAATTAAAGGATAACCTAAACCTTGTCAATGCTTCCCTAGAGTAAGCAAATGTACAAATGTTTAAAATGAACAAAGTTTTTGTCTTATAAGACTCTCTTTTTCTTTATTGTGCACAAATGTGAAGTAGTATGCATGCTTAGATCAAGTTTGCAGAGACGACGTCTCCCAAACATCAAGTAGAGCTTGTCACTCTACTATGGAAGATTGATAGGACTAATGTGCAGACATGCTTGCGGTAGCTTAGGCTCTCAAGCGCCAAATGGATTAGTCCTCCATTCTAGAATGATGTTGTAGGGTAACATAGGGATCCTCCACCCGCTAGAAAAAGGACTAATGAATATGCTTTATCTTATCTACCCCATAGTCGAGGAGGACTATGATTTCAAGAGAGAGATAATGTCATAATAACTAATATCTAATTCTCCTAAATGATTTTCTCATGTTAAACTGATCATTTAATATGGGGAAGTGCCAGGATAGAAAAAGCTAGAATATTGGTTAAGCTGGCATACCGGCCACAATAGGGATCCAAAGGAGGGAAAATAGGGATCCAGGGGGGGGGGGGGGGGGGGGGGGGCATCTGCAAAGAGCAATGTGCAACACTGGGCTTAAAAGACCCTAAGGTTCAGCCCATTAAGACTTCCAAAATGCTAAGGTTCCAAAATTCAAAGGTTGTGTCCAAAGGTCAAACACTACAAAAATTGGATGCTTAGTGTGTGTAAAAAAAAATTCTTCGTAATCCCTACATAGGAGGGGGCGAGCCCTGGAAGTAGGGGATGAGAGAGAAATATACACACACAAACTCACAAGCTTCCTTTACACAAAGGGAAAGAGGAACACATGTCAGCTCCCTAGCCCAGATGCCCACAAGGTGTACTCAAATCCTATTGGATGGCCATGGAGGTGGACCTATGAGAATTAGGCTAGAGTACATCTAGTTTAATTAATTTAAAAACACTTAATAAAAGAACCAATAGGAATTAAGCTCTCTAGAAGACTATTGGACAGTCTCCCGAGGGGTCCAATGAGCATTCAACAGCCCAATGGCTTGCCTGATTCCTATTGGCTAGGAGACAAAGAGGTCCAATGAGAGTTTAGTTGCATTAATTAACTAGCTAAAGCTCTCACAAGTTAGATGTGAGTTGTTAGTTGTTTTTCGAGAGATTGACACCCTCTTGTAGTCTCTATGCCCTAGTCAAGTCATCTTCATCCCATGGATTAACAATCTAATCGTGGTTCTCGATAATACTGCAATAAGATAGGATAGTGAGGTTAGACACACGTCCCACATTTGGCATCGTTTTCGGGGATCAAAGAGACCTAAACTAGGGGAAAACACGAGCGTCTTGTGAAGTTATCCTTTAACTTCCTCTAGGATCGCCTAGAGTTCAAAACTTTCTTTTAGAAACCGCATAGCCTGAGATTGTCGTCTTTTGCTGTGTAGAGGTAGGTTGGAAGTAATCGTACTTGCTGAGTGCCTTTAGGATTGTAGGATTGTAGAAATAGATTAGGATTTTGAGGATGATTGATAGACGAGACAAGTCTTAAGATCAATGCTCAGAAAACCATAAAAGACAAGAAAACGGGTGTTTGTGGACACTTTCCACAACCCCATTGCATGAGAATCTAAGAGTAGGTAAGTAGGATCTGAGGTGGATTTCAGAATATTGCTCTCTCTGAAAGAATCATTGTGAGTTGTTATTGGAAGTTACAGGATTTCAGGTCTACGGCTAAAAATAGTACGAAAAGACTCCAAACCACTCAATCCGACTGGAGAGTAAGCTTGAAAGTTGTATGAACCAGTGGGTAAACTCAAGGACACTTCGAGGTAAAAATTTCGAGAGTTGGCCAAAACTCATATTATTTACTTTTTCTTGACATTTTAGGCCAAATTAAGTTTTGACTTGATCCATAGGCTTAAAATAGCTCATAAAAAGATTGTCCATTGAAAAATTGTAAAAATTGGTTCATTTCAAGCCTGAAGTTAATAATCACGATTATTAACTTTTAGCTCAGATTTGACCAAGGTTCATACCATTGACTCAGCCCCCCCCCCCCCCCCCCCCCCCCCACCACCACCACTAGCAACCTCTCTAGTGCTCAGGGAGGGAGAGTTCATGAGCCAAGGGGAATGTGGAGATGAGCACACACACACACACACACACACACACAGATATCCAAGGGAGTACGAGAGGTGGTTCAAAGGGCAGGTAGTCCAAAGCAAATCAAGGCAGTCAAAGGCCAGTCAAAGTGGGCTAAAGGGTAAGTTTCAAGGTGGGGAAAAGGAGGTAAGGTGAGAGGAATTTTTTAAAAAAAAATGCTAGGGGGCACAAGCAACATCGCTAGTGCACCCCCCCTCAGGAGATAGAAGATAAGTCCAAGCAAGGAGCCGCCCTTCCAAAATTTTTAAATTGGAGTGCCAAATGGACCAATGGGAAGTTGGATTCCAAAATTGAGCTGAGCACCCCTATAAAAGTCAATTTTTTGTACATTTTCAATGCTTTTTTTCCTAGGCCCTTGACCTGTTGAGCCTGCAGATAGCCATGGTGAGAGTGCGAGTTTTTTTGAGTGGCTTCTTGTGCAGAGTTTTCTGCCTCCTGCAGAAACCCATATGGTGAGCATTTTTTTCCCGATGACCGAGTGGGTGCGTCATTCATTGTAAGTGAGTTGTATATGGTGTTTTTTGAGCATGGTGAAGCTTCCATAATAGTTTCTTGAGTGTCGTTTCCCCCTACCCTTTCTCTTCTTCTTTTGCTTTGGTGTGTGGTGTCGGTGTGCTCTCGTGCCTTTTTGGTGTGCAGAATGGAAGTGAGAGAATGGTTTTGTGTGTGGTAGTGGTGTGCAGTTCAAAACAAGATGTGAAATGCATGTGGGTATATGATCTTGGCGGGTGTGAATGTGTGGTGTCCTTGAGTGTGTATATCCATTGGTGAGTGTGAAGGCAGTGGTATGTTAGTTCAAAGTGTGTCTTTTAAAGGTGTTTTTCAAGAGGATAGGGGTGTTGTGAATGCCCTGAGCTGTAGAGAGGCATTGTGTTGTGTGCTGGGTGTGTTCCCTATTCCCCCTCTCCAACGTGGTTCAAGTATATCTTGACTCCCTTCTTGTGCAAGTGTTAAACATTGTTAGGTGCTAGTCATCAGGGAGATGTTTGTTAGTAATGTCCTTTGGAAGGACCCCTTCCATACTAAGGCCATTCTCCTCATGGAGCTCCTTAGTTGTATAACAAAACCTAGTAAGTTGAGGGTATTGGAAAAAGCAGTCAGACATATTATTTTATGCTTTTTTATGGCAAAAAAACATTTGGACAATCTCAAACTTAATGTGGACACTACATAGCTACTTAGTGTTAGAGTTTATTATTGGGAAGTACCAAATTTGGTGCTTTTTAGTACCAAGGTTGAAGCTTTATAGTACCAAATTTGAAGATTTACAATATTAGATTTGAAACTTTATAGTACCAAATTTGGTGTTGCACACATCTAACAGCTACTGTTTGTTCATATTTCAATAGACAATGGGGCATAAACCCATGCACAATAGTTGTTGATGCATTGACAGTTTGCAAAGATCTTTAGATAGAGCACATATATTGCTTGTATGCAATATATAATAATGATATAGGACATACTTTGCATGTATGCAATACAAATGAAAGAAAAGATTCCATGCATGCACAAAGGGCAAGGCACAAATAATCCATGCTGCACTTTTTGTGGTAGACGTGTGTTCAATTGTGTTCATCCTCAACAAAAGACCTTTTTGAATGATCGACAACCTTGGGGCTCTTGCTTGCTCTTGCCTTTGGGGAACTTCTTTCCTCCTCCGATTACCCACTCCTTTATTGATGCTATTAGGGGATTTTTTTTCCATGCAGGGGGGTTTTGAAGGTGTGTCCTTCATCTTGCTCTACATTTCAGAGCTAGTCTTGGCAGCAGTCTTTCTCATAGGAGTCCTCATATCAGCAACTCTTGCACAACAAATGGCACAAGAAGAAGAGAGAGCAGCAGCACATAAAATTTAACTATGGGGCAAGGAATTGGTAATCCCTCTTCTCACATATGCAAACCTGTAGCCTATCACCCACAACTATGCAAATCTACTACAATTCAAAATCTCTCCATTACCAGTCACATGATAGCCACCCCACCCACATCTTCCTTCCCACAAGTGGGAGTGACATTTTCATTTCAAAATTAACTCATCAAGAGCTTAATTTATACTAAAATTTCATTCAAATAACCCATTGAAATAGTGTTGAAGTGCCAGATAGGTTGATTCAAAAAATGTCCTTTTTTGGTACCACCAAAGCATGCTTTTAGCTGGGTAGGGTGCTATGTATAGCAAGGGATCAAGGTTTTCCTCTAGGATATGAAGGGAAACCTCTACCCTTGTGAAGTTCATTGCCTTGAGGTCTACAAAATCCAAAATATCTTTGCTTTGGATCTTCTCCATTCCTTCATTGAAATCTTCAAGTGTTTCTTCAACATCTATGTCATTCAGTAGTGTTGTTATTTGCAAGGGCTTGGAATTTCCCTCCTCCAAATAGTTTGCATGGAGGGCCATCATTTACATTATTTTTTAGTATGGAGAACACATTTTATGTTAGGGAAAATTCATTCGAGTTCTCATACTTAAGGAAGTGTGTCCTTCATATGTGATTATAGTAGGTACAAATGGGCCTCAAAGGACACCAAATGTGTGTACAAAGGACAAATTTCAAATGAGAGAGAATGCAACAAGTATTTGATGAGATTTTGTAGGATTGTCTTCCATACGTGTATATTCAATGTGCTTGAATGGCTATTGATGGGTTAGTTGATGCGGAAGCATACTCCCTAATCACCAATGATTAGTGTTAGGCTATGGAGGGTGAAGCCTTAGCTTAACCATGGTGTTAGGGTTAGGGTTAAAGAGATGGTGATTAGGGTTATGTTATGCCAAGATCAAGGTCATAGAGAGAGAGTATATAAATAATGATAATGCTCAAAGTGCAATTGATTGATTAGAGAGTAGCCTCTATATATGCTTAGTGCTTTACAATTATTGGCTAGAGAGGTTGCACCCTCTTGCTATTGGACCATGTCATCATTTATCCTTTCCTCGGTGGCTAGAGGGTTTTTCCACATGGTGCCACAAGTTGGACTTACCCTTACAATCGCCCCCTTAAGCGGTTTTAAAAAGACTTTATATGTTTTGGTTCACATGGCTGACGCGCGTTTCACACGAATAAGAAAATTGTTGCACATAACAAAAAAGGTATTGCACTCACACAAATTGTCTCCCCTCAAACACAAATAATGATGAAGCTACACAAATTTGTCTCCCATATCACAGTGGGTGTAGGCACACAAACTTCTCCTCACACATCAGGGTGTAGGTCTTGCGGTGCAACAACCCTTGCACCTTAACAAGCCTCTCCTGGCACAAAACGGCAAGCATACAATTCTCCCAAACACAAGGGTAGACACACAAAGCTTCCCTTTCACAAATGAGGGTGACACACAAGTGAGTGCACACAAAATCACATGTTTATTGTTTTTTTTATTTTGGAGGAATTTCTCCCCCACACAAAGCTGCAACAGGGTGTTTGTTTGTTGTTGTAGTTGGTTTTGTTTGATGTTGTTGTCTTATCTTTGTCATGCATCTTCATCATGTAATTTTGTTGATGTTGATCTTCATTGGCCCATTGTGTTGAGGGTGCAACCATCTTGGCTAATGTCATAATGCATGCATACATATCAAACTTAGTGCTCATTATGTGTGTGCCAATGTGTGTGCATTTTGGAGGGAAGGTCTTAGTACATTTAGTGGCAGTGTCTAGATTTAGAGGCTAATTTTTTATCTTTGTTTTTTCAAATAAAAACTCTGTTAATGTTTTTTCTAGCCCGAGAGTAGGACACACACACACACACACACACACACACACACACACACACACACACACACACACACACACACACACACACACAGAGAGAGAGAGAGAGAGAGAGAGAGAGAGAGAGATAGAAGAGAGAGAGAGAGAGAGAGAGAGAGAGAGAGAGAGAGAGAGAGAGATAAAATGAAATAAAATGTTGTATTAAACTTCTTCAAAAGGACAAAATGACTGTGAGACCAAACTAATACAATCTCGGTGGATCTAATACAATGTCTGAGTACAAAAATAAAAATACAATGTCTAGGTACAAGAATAGAAATGAAGTAAATTGAAAAGCTAAAATCATCATTATCATCCTCATCAATGTCTGAGGATGCTTGGCATCAGGCATTGTCTGAGAAAGTATTGCATCAGTCGTTGAAGAGCTGCGTCAATGTCCACCTCTGTAAATAGTCGTACCGAGTGTCTCCCATGTCATGCTAGAATAGTCCTAATTCTCTAATGAAGCCTTCGTCGATGTCGTGGTCGCTGGAATGACCATCGAGGCTAAAAATCCACGCACGGCTCCTAAAACTGCACCTGACAACTATGCTCATTTGTCCCCTGTAGTCTCAATATAGTCACGAATCTCATCAATATACAATCCAAACAAAGTTGGAGAAAGTGGGCATTCTTGCTTCACCTCAATAATAGAGTGAAGAGGGTCTGAAAGACCCTTTGTGGTCCGTACTCTCACTATCACAGTCTCACAAAAATCCAAAAGAGAAATGATATGATATATTAACATCTTCAAAAGGCCAAAATGACCTATGAGACCAATCTATTACAAATTGGTGAATTCGATACCATGTCTGAGTACAAAAATAGAGATACCAAATTGAATCTGGAAGTGTTACTAGCTAAATTGTGTTGGGTATGTGTAATCACTGATACAATGGGTGCCCAATACAAGAGAGAGATAAAATAGGTGATGAATCTATCCTCATCTATACTCTTGATGTTGGGATAGTATGGCTCAAATCCTCTGTTGTAGTCTCCACGATGCTGTGAAGCTCCTCTCCTCAGTCGTGGGTGTCTTGATCTCCATGGCTCCAATGCTCAGTCAATGAGAGTACCACCGTGAGTGTGTGCGTATTAACTCAGCTTTGTAGTGGTGGCGGCTCTTCTATTTGTCCAGTGTCTGGTGTGAAGAAATCAGTAATCTGTCTCTCGGATTTTCCTCAGTAAACTATCTCTGTGTCTGTGTAACTCAAGTGGATACAATCAAAGACTAATCCTGATATCTCATGACTCTAGCCAACGGTCCAAAGCCATCTCTGAACAAACAATGAAAGCGGCCTCATATCTCATAGTATATCAGACAATGACAAATGTGACGTAACTCTATCTCTGGCTTTATATGACACAACTGGCATATACTATCCTCTGCTGATACTCTCCTAAATCTGCCTGTCTCAATCTCTAATTTTCTGAGACACGTTTAGATAGCCATGAAAGAATGGATGGAGATTGATTCTTGGTAGATTTGCTAGATATTTGTCTTCTTTGTGGGTTGCAAACTTTGTTGTACTCTTCGATAAACCTTTCCATACACTATGAGTTGTAAATAACAAACTTAGATATGTTCAAGCATTCTGCAGCTGCTGTCAGCTTGCGAGGAATGCCCTTGCCACATAACACCTCATATGACAATGTAGGAGACTCTTCCAATGTCCCTCTCCGAGGAGCAGCTATATCAACACGCTCAAGGTACTCTAAAAGGTAGTACATGCACTCTCCAAGTACCCATCCCTCGGTCATTGAACACCTTTATCATGCTCTTTTGCAAACAAGACTCTTTAAAACTCCAATAAATCTTTCATCCCAAAACATCCAACGAGTGCTAACAGCATCTGCAATCTCTATTTCATCCACAAGATGAATGAGTACGACGTGGACTTGGATATCAAAAAAGACGTCAATAACTCTTTCTCTGCCAAACAAAGGAGCTCAATGCATTCCCTTTTGTATCAATATCCTTAGACGTGATCCATGTATAAAAAAAAATAGAAGAACAATGTGTGAAATTTTTATTAAAAGTACATATACAAACATCTGCGAGCTATACACATACCTTGCTAGCTTCCCTAAACGATAGAATAAATCTTGGATACCACTCATTAAGCAACCATCAATAACTAGGGGAAGAACATGCTACATGTATCAATTTACAATCAAAGTAGTATCTCTTGGTTGGAGGAAGTTGTTACGATTAAAAATATATTTGGTTACCTTGATGAAATTATGCCAATCATGTGACTTCAAGTTTGAAAGACTTGTGTCATCCACAATGAATATATTCTTCAATGAGGCACCATATCCCATGTGTGTGCGAATAGATCATATTATTTAATTAATTGTGTCAATTTCTTCTAAGGTAAGCACCCATGGTGCATGTGCATATTATTTTTGACCCATCTCTTGCGTTTGTAATTTTAATATTTTAAGTCATTTCGAGATGCTTCAATGTCTTTCAAACCAATAAGATGTTTCCACAAAGAGTGTCCTACATTTTTGAATATATTCATAGGATCAAGAAAACCATACAGAGACAGAGGGATTTAAAGAGGGTCATTCTTGAGATCGATCATCATCTTCGTTACCTATAAGCTATGACTCTGGATCAATAATGGACCCTTCGGTCCACTTTAGGTACATATATGCGGGTATCATCCGTTTTGAACATCATCCACTCTTGACCTTTCCATTGAAATGTCTAGTTTGTATTCTTCAGCGTAGAGATGCTTCCATGTCTTTCAAACCAATAAGATGTTTCCACAAAGAGTGTCCTACATTTTTGAATATATTCATAGGATCAAGAAAACCATACAGAGATAGAGGGATTTAAAGAGGGTCATTCTTGAGATCGATCATCATCTTCGTTACCTATAAGCTATGACTCTGGATCTATAATGGGCCCTTCGGTCCACTTTAGGTACATATATGTGGGTATCATCCGTTTTGGACATCATCCACTCTTGATCTTTTCATTGAAATGTCTAGTTTGTATTCTTCAGCGTAGCACATGATCTTCGAGTAAGAATCATTTGTGTTGAAGGTATATTTCTATTGAGATGCTTACTATACGTAGATTTCAGCCAATCCCTGCATGAAAGCTTTATAATCTTTGATTGAGCACCCTACATCCATAGTAGAATATTTGGTATGATGATAAGAAATAGAATGAAATAAAAAGTATTTGCATGTACTACTTAAAACAAACCAGTATCTGCACAAAATTCAAAGCTAGGAAAGTCGTGTATAGTCCATGCTAAAATTTCTGAAACTCTGAATCTTCTTTCATTTTTTGGTTTTGATATATCAAGAACGTCTATGCCTCTCCACAACTCTTAGAGGTCATCAATTAGAGGTGTCAAATATACGTTAATGATTTTAACTTGAAGTTTTCTTGGAATTAGACAAAAGTAAATGCTCTTTTTTAAAGAAAATAAAGGGTGGCACATTGTAGTAAACTAGAATTGTTGGCCAAGTAGATCATTTACTTGAGCGCATCAATAATGGATTCACACCATCCAAGACAATGCTCATCTTATTGTGTCGTGGTTTTGTTTCACAGTCGGGCCATTTTGTATTGCAAAGTTTGAAAGCAGGGCAATCCTAGGGAATTCTCATAGTCCCATTCGCACTTGCATTCTTTGCTCCCCAATTTGGCATTCGAAATATGTGTTGTATATGAGGTGCCAACAAAAAATTATCAAACCACCTTACGAGGGATCTATTTGCTCGTATCTTTATCACAAGATGTTTACATTTTGACATGCCTTTTCATTTTTGTGTTCATCTCTATACAAAATACTATCATTGGAACATGCGTGTATGGTGTTGTAATTGAGTCCAAGCTTGCTCAACATCTTTTTTACTTCATCTCTTGATGTAGGAAGTTGTTTGTTTGAGGGTAAGAACTTTTGAGATAGTAGCATGCAACATTTTGAGCAAACACCACATACAAATTAAGTATTAAAACATTCAATAATGCAATAAATATTTACAACAAAGAATACATTTACTTTAATAGTGCCGAAACGGATGCATTACTCCAAGCATAATGACTTTGGAGGTTCAAAATAAGCAAACTCATGCTTAACCATGATAAATTTGCACCTTCATAGGTTTGCTCAAGCGCTTTCTCTCAAAAAAAACTTTTGTTATTACATGCTTCACTTTTTTTGTACCAATCATGAATAAAATCATCCATGCCATCATCGTCATTCAAAACATCATTATCTTTGTCAAAATGCAAACCATATAGTTTGTTTAATCTCTCATAGCTGTTTGGATCACTCTTATGAAGGAGTTTCATGCACTTAATTGACATACGTGAGATGCCATGAGAAGGTAGACGCACATCATTTTCAATTTCATACTCTGGAACCTATCACATAGACACAATTATAAGCATTCTATATACAAAAATCAAACTTAATATTTTGTAACACATACTTAGCATTTATGAAGGAAACAAATTGATTTAACAAAAAACTAATACTATAAAATACGAACGTGTAAATTTCAAAAATCTGATAAATAATCCACAAGTACATGTTTCCTGTATACACTTTTACATATTCAATCTAGAGGTGGAGATGCTCTTTTTGGCCTACAAAATTTGTAGTTCACTAATAGTTCATCATCATCACCAACATGTAGTGATCTAACGGCATTTACAAGTATGTATCTTGGAGCATCTATGCTCATGTATTCCGGTTCATGCCCATTTTTGCATTCCACAAATGTGTAATTGGTTCTTGCATTCCTTCCCCAACTAATATTAATTAATCCAACTATGTTTGCATGTATATATGGTCTGCCATCTACATAAAGTCTTTGAATTTTTGCATGGGTAATGTCTCTATCTAACAGAGATGTTGCATTGAGACACAAACGAGTCTCGCTCTCAAGGCTAGGAGACAAAGGTTGTCGCAAGACATCCATTTGCAATTCTTGGATTGAATGGCCATGTCGTGTGTGAGAATGACGAGCAGCTTAATCATAGATGGTATCATCATCATCAACTAGAGATGCATGTCCCTACACGTGAAATATTATTTACATTATTGACAAAATATTATTTACATTATTGACACAATTAGCTATAAGAATTTAAATAAATATAAATTAAAATAAAGAATACTAACCATAGGTTGATCTCGGTGTGCAAGCATTGGTGCAAGAGCATAAACACCCCAATCCAAACTCATGTGAACGACCTTGGTGTCACGGCCTTCAATGTAAGCCTTGACATCTATCACACCAACATGGAATCCCTTCCTCTTCATATTAAATTGAAGGTGCTCTCTCTGAAGCCTTTTCTTAATGTTCCAGCATATGAGAGTGGTCTCCATGGCTATAATATAGAGGCGATGGAGTACGAGAAGAATCTGAATCTGTATTAAAAAAAAGAAGTTAAATTTAATGTGACTAAAGTACTAGTGTGTGTGTGTGTATGTATGTATGTATGTACATACATAGATACATACTCAGATGCACATGTATATATATATATATATATATATACATACATACATATATTTTTACATACAAACATACATTATTTCCTCTTGTATGTATGTATGTATACATACATACATATATTTTTACATACAAACATACATTATTTCCTCTTGTTGTGAACATAAACAGACAGTATGCTATGATCCCTGAAAATAAGAGACCTGTTGGATTCCATGAGGAGTCATGGACCCACTTTCAACGGGAGATGTGATTACGGGTAGCATTCCCGCAGAAAAAGTATGTCAATTTACAATCTGATTTTGAAATTAAATTACTTATGTATTCACCTATAATGTAAATATAATATCATTTTATTTTCAATGACTGCAATGTAGGAGGCAACACAAGCTAGAGTGGCTAGCGGCCACACGTCCCACTTGGGTCACATGGGCAAGACCGGCTATTCATAGCCACCTTTGTAAGTATATATTTATAGATTTTTGTAGCATAGTTTTTATACTAATGTGAATAAGAACAACCCTAAACTTTGGATATGTTATGTACAGACCAAAGATTATAGTCAACCTTCAACTCTAGCAGAGATTGAGATGGCAACATATCACGTATATAGAGCCTTACAGTGCATCCTTCCACCAGCACGCCCTTTTGTGATTAATATTTGTAACTTTGAGTTATTTGCTTAAGTTAAAATGATTTTCAAATTAGTTTTTAATTTTCAATCAATTTAATTTAACTTCTATGAATGCAAGAGGTTCATGGCGAGAGAGATCTCGAGCTTATTGTGAAAGACGAGGAGGAGGGTAGGAGGACAAACGAGAACTGGGCACGTGTTGCATCGTCTTCACACGTTGGGGAACAATCTTCACATGCTTGAGTATAGGAGGATCATTCGGATGATTCTGATACTCATACATAGATGTAGTGGCATTTAGATAGATGATCATGTTTGGGTATTTACATTTTATATATACATACATTGATGAGCTATATACTCACTCTCTTCAGCCAGTTCTAGTCTACGTGTATAGTACCAATAAGTTTCTTCATTCATATTCAATTTTTTTCAATCGTTTTTGTTTATACTGTCAAGTTTTTTCGTTCATTTTCAATTTATTTCAATAGTTTTTGTCTAATTGCATAGTGTCAAGGAAGAAAAGACCATACCATGATCATTCATACTTTTGATTTTGTGTTTTCATAAATTCACCGATTGTCTTTTTGTTGTAGTATATGTAAAACGCTCCTGAGTGTGTACTTTCCGCTTCAAATCTTGTTGTTGAGAGAGAGAGAGAGAGAGAGAGAGAGAGAGAGAGCCTTGGTAATTAAGCAAGTAATTTATGGTTGGGCTCCTAAGAACTTGACAAATATCTGCTATAAAAAAAAGAGTAGCATTGCTTAAGCAACATAATGAACAGTACGTCGCTTAAACGACTCCAAAAAACAGTTATTATTTATGTCGCTTAAGCAAACTTAAGCGACACCATTTTCTATCGCTTGTACGATTCTTTTGCATCACTATGGGCGTCACTTATGCGATGATACTATAGCGATGTGGTTTTTTTTGCTTATATGACGTTTAAAAGCGTCCCTAGTGACAAAGAACCCTAGTAGTGCATGCATGGCTTGCTTGTAGCATTCTTTACACTCTGGGTCATCTTTGGGGACACTAATCTTTTCTAATCTCTTTGAGAGCTCCTACTTGAATTTACTCTACACAAAATTTGAGCACATAAGCTTGGATATAGCATGAACTAAAAGAAACAAAAAGAGAAGTTTATGTTTGGCTATACAAAGTAGATAAGTTGCATTAAGAGGCCAAATGGTATAGTCCACCAAATTAGCAAGTGGATCTCATCAGTAAGCATCCTCGTGATATGTATTTGTATCAAACTAGGAGAAAAAATCAAAACACGTTAGCAAATTATGACATGGTTTGACTCCAAGACTCAAAAGGCATGCCAACATGCATTTCTCACCTATTAAGACAATCCAAGGCAAACAACAAAAATCATTTCTCATCTTTTGAGAAGGAAGTGATTGTACACTTAGCACACATAGACTTGGAGGCATCATCATGGCAAGATTTACAAAACCCATTGACCAAATTAATAAATTATAGTACATAGGACGAGATCAAAATAAGTCCTCACCAAAATTGACTTCCCTTGTCCAAGCTTTTAAGCGATCATTTTCATCCCACACCACCATCTTTTCTCTAAACAAGATGTACCCAGGTTTGAGAATCAGACAACTCTTGATCAAATTGGCATTTCACGTTGTCAAGAAGTTTGTGATCTTGCCAGGAAAGCACCAAGATTTTGGCTGTGAGAGTTTGTGAGAGAACGCCAAAAACTATATGAAGGAATTATACAATAGATGCCATGAAGTCTAGGGTTTGGAAGGAAGTACGATCAAAGAATTTCCACTCTTTCTCTCTTGCACTCACACAGATACAAAGAAAGAACACAAAAGAGCATATCAAAACAACACAAAGATGAAAACATCAAGGCTATGGTCGTATCGTATCAAGGGTAATATGAAAGGGCTAATAGATGATTTTGCCGACCAAACAGGCTACGAATTGTTCTTTGGAATTGTAATTTTGTGCTTACTATAATATATCTATTATATCTATTGATTGGAGTTAATTGTGTGCACAAATCTTCTTGGTTCATAGCAAGATAGCTACACTTATGTCAAAAGAAAAGTTATAGTCTATAAGGGGTAGTATGATGGGATCCGATGAAAGGAGTATTTCAGTGAGCCTTTCTGGGCCAAACAGAAATACTATACGTTGTTGGAAGTGTATTTTTTGGCTAATCCATACATTAATTATCATAGATCACACAAAGTGGAAGCGATAGAAATTCACATCATGTGGATTATTTATCTAGGACAACTCTAGTATGTGCAAAATGTAGATATGAGAGAAGTGAAGTGAAGAGAACTTTCCCTCCCAAGTCCTATTCTTGCCCGTAGGCAATAAGGATACTTTGAGGAGAGATGTGTCTATAGTAAGGAGAATGCAACACCCTTTTGTTTAGGATGCTTCCACAAGTAACCATCCCTCAAAAAGTACTCATATGCTTTCCTATGTATCCTCTTGAGTTCTTGTTTACACCAATCATCCTTTTTTGTTAGAGTACTCAAGTAGCTTCCAATAAGAAGCCAATCACCTTTATAAAGCTCTTTTAAGAATAGTTCAAGTGGATTAGTCATGCAAACATCGTTACCTTTGACATGAGTGATAAAATAGACCTTTGTGCCTACATCATCTCCCTCGTCAATCATTTGTGACTCATCTTCATACCTTGCGCTTAATAGCATATCTGTCACTGTATTGTCTTTACCTACAATGTGCTTAAACTCAAGATTTAAGGACTTTATGTAGGCAATCCACCGCAACATAGCAATGTCTGGCGTTGAGCAGCTTGTAATCATCCCAAGAAGTGGTAGACAATCTGTTTCTACAACCACACATGCACCAATTAGGTACTCTTTCTCATTTTTCAAGGCTGTAACCATACCCCACAACTCTCTCTTTATATGTGGATAGTTTCTTTGGCGAGCACTCAGTACCTTTGGTCCAAATCTCACCACATACTTGTGTCCTTCTTCATCATCTTTCCATATTGCCCATCCAATTCCTGTAGGACTGGTGTCTACTATCACAATTACTGGTTGTTTACACTCATAGTCTATCTTTTTCAAATTTGGTGCTAATTGGAGCAACTCCTTTAGCTTTTTCATGGCTTTTACATGTGCTTCTGTCCATTTAAACTTTTGATTCTTTGTAAGCAATTGATGAAGAGGATTAGCTACATGTGCATAATGTGGAATCCAAATAACATAAAAGACACGTGCTCCCAAAAACCTTCTAACCTCAGTAATGCTAGTGCATCTTTCTTTCATTCTTTGGATGGCATCTACCTTTGTTGAAAAAGGTTTCCTACCATATGGCCCACACATGTGCCCCATAATGAGCACTTCATTGACACCGTAGGCCTTTTCCCTGACAAAGTAAGATTCACTTCTTCCAACCTAGACAAAATTTTATCACAATCATTTATGTGATTTGCCACAAACCTGCTGTTGGGAATGATTGTGTGTGTGTGCTCAAGGAGGTTTGTGTGTGTGCAGACATAGCTTACACAGTTAGAGAGAGAGAGAGAGAGTACTCGTGATTTTGACTCAAAAGGTGTTAAATTAAAGTACACACCATAGCATAAAAATATGTACATAGAGGGCTTTATTTATAAGCCTGGAGTAAATATCCGGTTGGAGCTCCTCCCTTTCTACTTAGCTTACACATAGCCATACAGCACATAGGCCAAATACCAAATACTAAGCTATACAAGTGTAGAGATGTTTCCCATAGCGAGATGAAAGGACATGCCTATCCCAACAATCCTCCCCTTAGGCATGGACTATACTGAATGAAGCTGAATCAAGACCTAAAGCCACATAGGCTAATAGTCACACAGACCGAGATAGTCATATAGACTATAGTCTCACAGACTGAGTGGTCTCATCATATGGTGTCACACAGACTAAAAAATCCTCCCCTTAAACAAAGAAGGTCATCCATTTTACAGTACATCAGTATACTCGCAAAAGTAGTTAGGGGTGGCACACACATGGAGACGATTCTCTACATGTTGAGCTGCATCTCATCCTCTTCTTTTGCAAGATTGGCTCTACTTTTGTCTTTGTTGTTGCTTCCTTGGCATTTTGATGGTGGATGACCTTTGATGCCACAATTGCTACAATACTATGTTCTTGTAGCAGTCCTTGGAGAAGTGTCCAGGCTTGCCACACTCATAACACTTCTTGTTATTTAATATAGGTGATGATGATGAAGCCCTAGATGATGATGATGATGATGTTCCTTTTTCTCTAAGACTATGACTATGTTGTCAAAACTTTCAGGTAGAGCACTCCGGGAGCACAACGACTTGATCTTCTTCTGGGACTTGGCAATGAATGTACGTGAGCTACGTGATTATGCTCATTAGTCTGTTAACGAGGCTTGAAACATCCTCCTCTTGAAGCACAGTAAATTTGTAAAGATTTTTCTTTAAGCTAATCTTACTTTGCTTTTGTTTTAGCACCAAAGTTATGTTTCAGAATATCCCATGCTTGGATTGCAGTGGTGCATCTATCTGTAAAGTGCACATAATTATTATGGAGTGATGTGATAATTATGCTAAGTGCTTGTTCATCTTTAGCTTGTGCTTGTGCGATTTGGGCCCTAGTGAGAGTGCCTTCAACAGAAGTGGATGGTTCACTTACTCTCGGTTTTACAATAGACCATAGCTGTTTTTTCATGAGGTATCCACGTAGATTTGTTTTCCATGTATGGAAACCGTCCCCATTAAATTTTTCAATCCCTTTTTCTCCCATGGTGCAAAATGGTTATACACACGCTTGGTCTTACCAATAGAGAGACTCTCTCTATGGCAGTGTCTTGCCCTCCTGTACACAATGATCTGAAGCCAAAATTGTGAAGTCACTCTTCACGTGCGTGAAACCCCTGTTCAAAAGTGGTGATTAAATTACGTGTGTGGAAGTGTGCATGTGTCTTGGAGAAGCACGCTTTGAAGTTCAAATAGCTTGGAAGCTCGATCAAATACAAATCAACCAAAAAATATTGACGATGTCGAGCTTGGTGACAATGTTGAGCTTGGTGACGAAGTTGAGCGTGTTGTCAATGTCGAGCTTGACTGCCACTTCAAGTGTGCGTAAACTTGCAGGTTTTAATCAACAAAAAAATTATAATGGGAGCTTTGCAAATTGTTGGAGTTGTGTAGAATGTTGTTGTGAAGCTCCACAAGCCAATCAAAGGCTTAGAAGGCTACTATAATTCAAAAAAAGGCATTATGTACACAGAAAACGAGACCTGAGAGTTGCTGAGATGAGCAGTTGTCATCCAAAGCAAGGTGGGCTGATCTTGAAGCCATTCCACAATCAGGTATTGCAAGAGGGGTCATTTTTGAGCTGCAATTGCATCAGGGGCTGATCGACGAATCTCCAAGGCCGAGAAGAGATTCTGAAGCGAAGCCAAAGCCGTCGAATGAGGTGATAAGCTGAAATTTTTAGCTGTGCATGATCCAAAGTTGCAGGAGAGAGCGCCTTAGTGAGGGAAAAACATCCGTGAGCTTGCATTGAAGAAACTTCAAGCCATGCTCTCAATTTTCTTCGATTAAGGGGTTGACTTGGGCTTCTTTATCACCTTCTAATCAGTGATTAATGCACTTGAAAATCAACAAATTGGGCTTCTGTGTGATGCTAATAGGATTGCTAAGCTTTTCGTGATGCTCATTGGATCTGATACCAGTTGTTGGGGATGATGGTGTGTGTGTGCTCAAGGAGGTTTGTGTGTGTAGACATAGCTTACACAATTAGAGAGAGAGAGAGTATTCGTGATTTTGACTCAAAAGGTGTTACATTAAAGTGCACACCATAGCATAAAAATATGTACATAGAGGGCTTTAATATTAAGCCTGGAGTAGATATCGGGTTGGAGCTCCTCCCTTTCTACTTAGCTTACACATAGCCATACAGTACATAGGCCAAATGCCAAACACTAAGCTATACAAGTGTAAAGATGTTTCCCATAGCAATGAAAGGAAATGCCTATCCCAACACCCGCGGCATAACCTGAGATCCAAAGCTTCATCTTTCTTACTTTCTTCACATCCTTTGATAGGCAAATCATCAATGAAAGGAATTGTGATTTGAGGAATAAAGTCACGTAAGACCTTATTCATCCCATTCATCATATGTGCAACCGAGTTGGTTGCTCCTTGCAGCAAGGTACACATTCTTACCAAACCTAAAGGTGTCCTCATGGTTATCAAGTCTCTGCTTTCTATTACAAGCTGAAATTGATCATACCCTGAGTAGAGGTCCCCCATTGAGTAAATTGCCCTCCCTACAAATGCCTCTGCAAACTCATCCACAATTCGACCTGTACCTACATTTCTAATTGTCACCTTGTTCACTGGCTGCATATCTTGGATGAAGCGTAGAGCACCATTCTTCTTTGGAACTCTGAACCATCTGTTTGAGTATGGAGCACAAGAAGGCTCCAAAATCCCCATTTTGATCTTTTCATTCAATAGCTCTACTAACTTTGGCAAATGAGCCTTTGGAACCAAAACAAGAAGATTCAAGGCACATGAGGTATTGTAAAAATTACCATGGGAGCTACAATAGAAGGATCAACACATCCTATCTCATGTGGCTCAAATGCAAAAACCTTACCATGCTTTGAAAGCATTTTTTTAAGCCACTTTGGTTGCAAGGAGTTTCTAACACAAGAGGAGAAATCTACAACTCTTGAAAGACTCCTTTGTGAATGTGTGCCCAATCTTTTTAGGATTCCTCAAACTTGGGTGCAAAGAAGCTTGCTCAATATTTTCCCTGCTGTTGGGTGGTAAGGGTGAAGCTATTGGTTTCACCTTCTTTGCTATACTCTTGTATTTAGTTCCAACATGGACTTCTGGGCCAAGTGTTTGCTTGAAACATTGGTTTTCTTTAAAGGATTCTATGACTTGATACATTTCAACACATCCCACTTCCACAACTTCATTCCCAAGATGCAAACTAGACTCCAATATAGCATCAAGCTTATCCATAGTACCTACAAAGGAAACTTGCTCAAACACACCAAAAACATTTTCACTGTGCTCAAGTAATCCATTTTTTGCCAATTCTTTTTGCATGTTATGTACATATTTTCTCTCGTATCTCTTCAAGTCCTCAAACTTTGTAAAACATATTGATCCATGTTTTCTTACCTGCGAGTTTTCAAAAGAGACTTTTCATATTCCTGGATCAGGCGAGAACCTTCCTTGTTTTGTACCAATGTAGTCCCGCTTCACAATGGTACTCTCCCAAAACCCATCATCCCTTTGTGGTCATGAAATTCCTTACTTACCTTTGTTAAAGGGCTCTCTCAAAGATTGTCCCTATTTCTTTCATGGTTCACACAAACAGTACAAAATTGAACAGCACGCTTTCCATCTTTGTGTCTTTATTCTAGCATATGTTGAAGCATCATCCATTACCTTTGTTTCCATTCAAACTCCTACAATGTAGGGTTGCCCAAAGATAAGATTATAGGAAGATGTGTCTTGTACAAATAAGTTTTGGTTAATTTTCACATCACCTATTGTCACCTTCACACCTGGGCATACTGCATATAATTCACCAGATGAGTTTTTTGCCATTTTCACCATCCAACCATAATTTTTGTCCATTGGCCATTTGCACTTGTTGTAGAGACTCTTTGACATTATATTTATTTATGAACCATGGTCAATTAGGGGGGAAATGGCTCTTCAAGATCACCTACCTTGACCAAAGTTTCTGTAGTAGCCCTTGCCCAATGACATTGTGAATAGTGGCTCCTAGGAATGGCCTCAACTTCTTCTTCATCATTTGACAAATGCACGTGCTTCTCTCTTCTAGTGGATTGATAGCATCCTACCACACATTCATCATCCTCCTTATCTCGCCATTGCACTTGCGTCTTCAAGGTTTCACCTTCAACCTGTGGATGAGCAACCTCAATAGGAGTTTGCCTCTTTCTCTTGATGATGTCAATGATCTCCTCATGGAATCCACGCTTTGCAAAGCCAAGGACTTCTCCCATAGTGAACTCAATCTTGCTATTCAAAATCCTATCCTCCAAGACTTTCTTTAAATCTGTAGCCACCTAACATCAAATTACAGTTTATAAGTTGGGCCTTTTGGTTTATCTTTTGTTGGCTCTCTCTTCTTTCTTGTTGTAGACTCTTCCATGATTATTTCAGGTGGAGATGCTCCTTCTATTGAGGGTGTTTAAGAAGGCATTGAGTCGCTTCTTCTACCACTTATAGAAGCTCTTTTTGATGGTCCTTCATTAGCATTCTCACGTCTATGCTTCTCTTCTACAATAGCTTCATTTTGTTGGCATTTTGTAACGTAGGCATGCACTGACAATGAGTCCACTGGATCTTTTCATCCTGTTTCTAGGCGTATGTAATCCTTGCCTCATGTAGGATCTCCTTTGTAAGCTTTCCTTTCCTACAAAGTTCCACAATATTTGGCCACAACTTACCATCATCGTTATTCAAAGAACCCTTTGATTCCTCGATCTTGCTCCATAAGTAGCAGCCTCAACTATAGATACAGCATGGTTAGAAGCCATATCCTCTACTAAATTATGCATTCCTCCCTTCCCAAAGTTAATTCTCAAGGTTAGTCATGTCTCCCTTGAGTGGATCTTACCATCCTTGAAGAACACAACATTATTTCTTAAAGCATCATTAAAACTATCACAATCTCTTCTTACACGATCTGCGCTATCACACCATATACATCTGTTGACAAACCCTTCTTTGGTTTGTTGTCTTTGCCTTGAAGGCGGTGATGATGGTTGTCCCTTTTCTTCAAGCTTTGCAAGTTTTAACTTTAATTCACGCATGCCTTTCACAATCTCAAATATCACGGATTCATCAACCTTTGGAGCTACAATAGAAGGTTTTACCATCTTTTCAAGAGCCAAGGAGGTCGATGTAGAAGTATTGATTACCGTCTTATCTCTTCTTCTTTGTCTCTTTGCAAGTAGTGAGAATGCATCTTCAACATCATTCCAATTAGTCTTAGCCCTTGCTCAGCATCTTTGTCTTCAAGTAGAAGCTCCAAGTTTTCTTGAAGTTCTTTCCTTGCTACTTGTAGGAAAAGCTCTATCTTATTTGATTCCAATGTGGCCTTTTTTGTCCTTGTTAGTTGAGAATAGCGTCGCTCAAATTCTCGAAGAAACTCTGTTGGAGAGAGTCCCTCCTTTGGCTTGGCTATCCATTCCAAAAAAAAAAAATTGTGACTCACTCTGAATCTTCCATGAAATACTCCTCCTTTAAGGCCAATTTTAATGTTTCCCAACTTGCCCCATGCCCTGCCCTAATTGCTCTTACACGCTCCCTAATTTCAAGAGTCACAACCAAATCAAAGCTTTAAATCATCTCACCTTCTGGTACTCGATGCAGTTCCATTTCCTTCACATATCCGTGAAGGTACTTTGCCACATCTTCCCCATCAATTTGATTCATTTTGTTGACAATGGCTTGAATAGCTTTGGTTGTTGAAACCTCCCGCCTTTCTGTAGCATGTTGATGCTACATGAATGAGGCAAATTCTTGAAACATTTGCATTGTATCTGGATCAAATTGCACACCATGTTGCCCTATGTAATCACCCATTACTCCCAAAAACTCTCACCCTCGTAGTTTCATGTCAGGTTCACCAAAAATATGTCGAGAAGCTTGCGGTCTTGCCAGGAAAGCATCATGCTTTTTTGCTGTGAGAGTTTGTGAGAGAACTCCAAAAACTATATGAAGGAGTTATACCATAGATGCCATGAAGTTTAGGGTTTGGAAGGAAATACAATCAAAGAATCCCCACTCTTTCTCTCTTGTACTCACACACACAAAGAAAGAACACAAAAGAGCATATCAAAACAACACAAAGATGAAAACATCAAGGCTATGGTCGTATTGTATCATGGGTAATATGAAAGGGCTAATAGATAAGTTAATGGCGTTCAATCTTTGCTGACCAAACAAGCTATGAATTGTTCTTTGGAATTGTAATTTTGTGCTTACTATAATATATATGTTACATCTAGTGATTGGGGTTAATTGTGTGTACAAATCATCTTGATTCATAGTAGGATAACTACACTTATGTCAAAAGAAAAGTTATAGTCTATAAGGGGTAATATGATGGGATATGGTGAAAGAAGTATTTCATTGAGCCTTTTTAGGCCAAAGAGAAATACTATACATTGTTGGAAGTGTAATTTTTTACTAATCCATACGATAATTGTAATAGAATGCTTAGAGTGAAAGCGATAGAAATTCACATCATGTGGATTATTCATCTAGGATAACTCTAGTATGTGCAAAATGTAGATATGAGAGAAGTGAAGAGAAGAGAAGTTTCCCTTCCAAGTCCTATTCTTGCCCACAGGCAATAAGGATATTGCGGGGAGAGATGTACCTATAGTGAGGAGAACCCAGAATTTATAGAGAGAATGACTTTCTAAGAGTGAGAGAGATAGATTTGGTTAGGGAGGGAGATGAAATTAGAGATATATGTTGGATTAGAGATGAAAAAGAAAACAACAAAATATCAAAGTAAAACACATCTTATTTGACAAACCCTTTAGGATTTATTCACCATTTTGACAGATAAAGAAGAAGAATGAAGACTTTAAGCCTTGATTGATGCACCAAGTTCAAGTCCTTCTTTGATTAGAATTGATTTTCCAAGGATAGCTTACAAGATTGGCTAGTCTTCCTCTAAGAGCAAGTGTAGGCTTAGGCTTATGTTTATGGCTAAGAACATTTAGACATTAATCCTCTCCCTCTCTAATGAATGGTTTTCAAGGAAGAAGAGGTCCCCTTTTATAGGTAAAGGGAACCCTCAAGGGTTACACTAGAAAGAGAAGAGCCAGTGTGAACATGAACTGACAAAGTTTGAAATGGGTTGTCCCTACATGATGTGGGAAGAACGGGGTCCACCATTTTGATCATATCTCCTTGCTTCAAATAAAAAAGTAAAAATAGGGGCAAAAAATTCAGCTCGTAAGCTACAATCCCAATTTTATTTACTTTTCTCAATTTGGATTGGAACCTTGTGTTAAAAAATCATCAAAATAGGGTATCTTTCTAGCAGCAAAAATCTTCTTGTGGTCCCCTTAGCTTAGACTTCCACTTGATTTCAATGGACACCTCATGCAATATGAAAGCATGACATTGCTCCTTGATAAAGGTTTGTAATCATCCTCTTAATAATGCATTAAAATGAGTGCATCTTTGAAGATCATGCAAGCTAGTGTTCCACTAGGATTTGATTCCTTCCTAGTAGCTATAAAAAAGAAATATAAGAAAAATATCTTAAATATATATATATTAATTGAAAATTACACTAGCTATAGGATTAGCTAGAGTGTGGGGTGATAATGGGATAGTTTAAAAAAACAATAAATGCCTTTTTTTCAAAGTTAAAGAGGCACAACTATTGACGCTTTTTTCCACAATATTTTTTAACGATAAAGTAAGAATATGTTACCCTTGAGATAAATAGTAGGATGAGATAGAAAGCTTATTATTATACTTAAATATGTATATGTACATTATGGGAAATATAACTATGTATAAAAAATCATAAAATAAACCTCCTAGCCTTCGTTCCCACTATGTACGTGCCACAACACGACAACATCCCCCCAAAAGGACTCATCCCATTTTTGTTCTTTCTGATCACTTGAATTATATTGCCGTTTGGTATTTGTTCTGAGGCAAAAAAATCTCCAAGAGTTGGCACATAACCCACAGGCCTAAACTTATGTGCCAAATCTTCAATGTTTTTTCCCCTTGTTAGACAGATAGCTTTGTGACCATGAAGTCAGTATAAGGGAACCCAAGGGAGTGGTCCCTCATGATAAAACTTGTGCTTGGCCATCCAATTTTCCAAGAACTTTGTGTCAAGCTAAACATATCTGACCTTAGCCTTTACAACTACTTGGGATCTGCCCTTAGCCATTACAACTAGCTACAGCCCCTCTTGGGTTGCAGCTCTTACAACACCTCACCTAAAGTAGTTACAACACCTCACCTAAAGTAGTTACAAGACTTTGCAATCCCCCTTTTATGACCCTTTAGGAACTGTGAACATATTCAATCAAGGTATTCAATTTTGAGGTAGATACATGGTTGTGTACTTGATACGTCCACTGTTGCGAGTAAATGTGATCTCTGTGACACACAAAACAAAAGTTAATACACATACAAAAGATGCGGGGGGATATATTTTACTTAAAGAGGAGCAGAGATATGTTTATGTTCTACGTCATAGACAATGTAAAGTTTACTCTAGTGATGAGCTCTCAGCATTAATGCCACAATTGCATTTGGAGAGGTCCCTCACTTCACATTTGCTGAAAACAGCCAAGGGCTTCCTGGCCCTGCCACATTTGGCATACATGTCGACCACAAAACTCCAAAGCATAATGTTTTTTTTTTTAAATAGCCCCTGACAAACAAGATCATTGTGAGTTTTTTTCCCATTTCAGCGTCTTCCGAATTTTGCCTATCCCATCATCTTCCAAATTGCCACATGCTTTAGGGATGTAAGCGTAGGTGATTACATCTGGAGAAATTCCCTTGCTTCGCATCTAATGAAAATAGCTCAGAGCTTCCTGGTCCTGCCCTTGTTAGAAATATCCCACAATCAATGTGTACAAAGAAATGACATACTGGATAGCCCTTGACTAATAATATCATCACGAGTTCTTTTTCCCATCTCATCATCTTCACGCCTTCAAGATGCAAGCATAGGTGATTGCATCTGGAGAGATGTGCTCGCATCGCATCAGCTAAAGAAAGCTCTTTGGCCCTGCCCCTGTTGAGCATATCACATAATCAATGCATACTAAGCGACGAGATTCCAGACAAAAATCTCCTTAAGCATACCACGTATGGAATACATATTGATCAAGTCAATGCCAAGCACACAGCCCCTGTGTACTTGGCACTACACAACCCTTCTGTAATTCAAAATGTAGGCATAGCCTTCAAGACCAAAGCATATGTGATTTTATTTGGAGAGACGCTCTCACTTTGCATTTGCTAAAAAGAGGCCAGAGCTTCCTGGTCATACCTTGTTCCACATATCCTGTAATGAGTGCATTCCAAGAGTTGACATTTTGTACAAGACCCTCCACAAGCAATTTTATGCTCTCTGAAGTACACCATACTTGGCATACATGGCAACAAAGGCAATGCCAATTGAAACTTGTTTTTTCAGCAACCCTTGTGTCATAAAATCTAATATCCAACCAACCCAAATGATTTTCTCATATTAAATTGATCATCTAATGTGGGAGAATAAATGGGAACAAGGGTTTGAATATAGACATGTGCTTATGGATCTATCTCAATACGGGGCCAAAGTTAAAGGGTCCAAATGAGAGATGGTCTGTCAAAGAGCAATGCTAGCTAATGGAGCTTAAAGACCTTAGGGTTAGCTTCATTAAAGACCTCCAAAGGTTAGTGTTAAAAGTCCTTAGACCCAAGACCTTAGGCAAGCTAGGGTTGTGCTTGAGATAGGAACCTGGCCCAAGCTTGAGGTGCTTGTCGTGCTTGTTGACTAAGGTGCTTGAGGTGCTTTATGACGAAGGTGATTAAGGTGATCCATGACTAAGGGGCTTGAGGGGCTTAAGGTGTTCCAAAAGTCAACCAAGATCCCTTCTCATGGGGGGCGATCCCTACTTGTAGGGGCATGAGAGAGAACACACACACCCTCACACAAGGCAAGCCTAGTCTAAAGAGGCAACAAGGACACATTTCAAGTTCCTCTCCATGTTGCCCTCATAAGGTGCCTAAAGCCTATTGGCTGGCCTCTAAAGGGGTCCAATGATATTTTAATTTATTAATTAATTTTCACAAGCATTATTCAAGCCCTCTCTCTCACTCTCAAAGGGGTAAGAAGGACACTTGTTCTAATACTAGCATGGTTGCTTGATATGACTAAAGCATATGATTGGCCAAGCTTGTAAGGGTCCAATCAAATTGAAGCTTGAGCTACAAGGAGGGGTTGACCAAGGAAGCTAGGGGTGCGCTTGGGGGTATACCCTCTCTCACACACACTCACATGCTCACTCTCACTTGGAAGAGTGCAAGAGCTCCATCTCCTTCTCCGAGCTTGTTGAGAAGTTGAGAGACTACATCAACACTCTTGGCTATGGAATGCAAATCCAACCAAGAGCCATGCTTCAATAATTAATCTTTCCATCTTCTCCATCTTCATTACTATGCTATTATGCTATGCTAAGCAAGAAGAGTGATGATAAGTGAGGAACTATTTCTTTCTCATATGAATGTTTTTTCTTCTTCTTCCCTACCCTTATTCCCCGCTAGCTCTCTTCACCTTTGAAGGTGTTTGAGACCTTGGGACTGAGGCCGGGAATGGTTAATTCTTTTACAAAGGTTATGTTATGCTTGTGATGCATGAAGTTTTCCATATTCATTGCATCACCTAGGTCTCAAGGAAACCAAAGATCGTATTGTATATGAAATCTCTCTTTGTGGGAGAATCTATAATACAAAAGCCTATTGGAGGGGGAACCGGCTCCAGATAAATCCGGTCCTCAATTGTTGTCAAGTTCTCTAATACTCTCTCTTGCAAAATTATTGTTCATGCCAAGTTAATTAAGTATAATGGTTATGTTGCTACCACTAATTCAGTTCACCCTCTATGTTCTCAAAGTAGTCTCTTAAAAATGCTTCCTATTGTTCTCTTAATTCTGCTATTCTCAATGTTCATAGGCCATTTCCATTACATTGGTATCAGAGCTATTGGTTTCTCTTTTCTTACTTAAGAAGAGAGGTCCTTCAGTTGTTCATGAAAGGTTGGACCTGTTCATTGCAATAGGGTAAGTGGGACAGGGATCTATTATCTTGGTTGAAAAGGACTTAGTTTGAGGTACACTGTTGGGAACTATAGTCTTAATAATGGAGTCTCTCGGGGCTTGTCTTTGGCTTAACCATTATTGAGCTACTAGAAAGGTCAAAAAGAACCACAATCACCCGAGCAATGCCAAACCCTCTCCACTAGTCTTTGCAATCAACAGTCTCTAAACCACGGGTGTGGCTCCTTTAGAACTAATTTTCAAAGGTAAAGAAGAGTAGCGACTAAGTTTTTAGAGGGTACCAAAGCACAAAGTAAATTTATACATAAGTTTAATTAGCATGGCTAACAATAATCAAGACACTAGAATGAATATTGACAACTTTGATTTTGCACATGAAGGTGCTAATGATGATGCCCCCATGTTTGTTAATTATTTTGTTACTAGGTTACAACAAGCTATGGGCAACCCTACTTTGCAAGCCGAAGTTACTCAACAACTTCGTGTTTATGGGATTTCCCTTCCTCTCCAAGAGGAGAGAGACCTTTGGAGGCCTCTTGATGAGACTCCCAGAAGAAGACTCTCTCCCATAAGAGAGGAGGAGGAGGAATCCAAAGAACGAGAAAGAAGTGAATCAGTAAGTTCCTCTGAAGATGTAGCTCCACAAAGATGGCGGTCTAGACGATTGCCAACTCCTCCCAAGAGGAAACGGTGAATCCTTAGTCCTTCTCCTCATCACTCTGAAAGGGGGGAGAGGAAACAAAGGAAGAAAAAGGAAAGAAAGAGGTCACCCTCTTCTCCTTCTTTTTCACCTTCCTCCTCTTTCGATGAAAGTAGTAGCTATTCTCCTAGAGAATACAAGAGGAGAGGACATCGCAAATCCTACCCTGCTTGGAGAAGGTCCCAAAAGCTCAAGAAAATCAAAGAGGCAGGAAAGAATATCTCTTTTCTTACCTATGATGGCACCTTTGGTGCTACTGACAAAGTATTGGCCTTAATCCAACAATTCGATGCCACCTTTGCCATGTAGCTATGCAATTCCAGAAATCTTCTCGTCAATGGTGGGCTAGCCTTCATGGCAATGGCGAAGCCCCAAAGACATGGAAAACTCTACGAGTTTCCATCATGAAGCAATTCCTAGCAAGCAATGCAAAGAACAAGGTGCTTACCAAATGGCAAAGTTTGAAGCTTCTCTCCAACAAGTCCATCCACAAATATGTGGACAATTTTTGGGATCTACATCTCAAGGCTACTGTCTTTCAAAAGATAGATTTCGCCGAGCAAAAGCAAAATTTTTGTGCGAGATTACCTATAGAAATGACCGAGTATGTCAACTCCCAATGGCCTGGTTCTATCACCGAAGTGATCCACCACACTATGGTTGCTTCGCGCATCAATCTCCAACAAGGGGCTAAAAGAAATGCCAAGCCCATGGAAACAAAGATCGAAATGATGCAAAGGGGAAGGACAATGCCCAAAACTCTTTCCAAGGCAATTTCAACAACAACAACAACAACAACAATCAGTCTAAGGAGAATGGAGTTTACAAAGGTACAAATAAACTCGCTCATGAAGAGCTAGAAGCTTTTCTTAAGGACCACAAATGTTTCAAGTGTGGGGAGCAAGGACATGGCTATCGTTCCTGCCCCAAAAGAAATACCAGCAATGAGACTCCTAGAGCTTCCATGATCGAAGCTCCAAAAGAGGATGTGCAAAGGATCACCTCTCTCCTATGCTTGGGGAAAGGTAAGGGAGCATGATGCCTTCATCCTGTTTGACCCTGGCTCTACTCACAATTTCATATCCACGGAGTTGGCCACCAAATTATGCGTTCAAGCTCATGAGATGGGAGATGTTGTTGTAGCTGATGGAGCCTTCAGGGGGCAAGAAGCCGCAGTTATTCCCTTGATTGAAAAATTGAGGCTTTATGTCCAAGGCTATATTGACAAAGAAGATTTATTCATCTCTCCTCCCCCTCTCCTCTCAAACATGAAGATGTCATCCTAGGGGCACCATGGTTTGATTGTATGGCTGTTAATGTAAAGTTCCCTAAAAGAAGGTTGTATTTCAAGTACAGGGAAAATAACACGTACATAGATGCTAATGATCCTCGTCGTACCATGCCCCTTATAAATTCTCCTGCTTTTGACGAAGCAATGAAAAGCTCGATTTCTACGTGCATGATTTTTGTCAAACAATCCATAAAAGGTCCTAATGTTTTATCAAATGAAAATGTAGGAATCAAGAAGAGTTGGATTTGTCTAATTTTCTAAATGGATTCCAAGATTTTTTTATCGATGATATCCCTATGGACTTACCTCCAAAACTAGGGGATGATGACCATTGAATTGAGCTCCTACCAGGAAGCTCACCGCCTTAGACCCTACCACAAATTCATTGTTGAGATGATATAATCATCTACTCCAAGTCATAAAGCCATGTCCTAATCCAAGGAATCTACATGAGCTATGAAGCTTTATTGGTATGTGTGCATACTATAGACGCTTCATAGCAAAATTCTCTCAAATAGCAAGGCCATTACATGACTTAACAAAGAAAAAGTTAAATAATCATGGACTGCTAAAGAGAAAAATTCTTTTGACAAGCTCAAAGAGAAGCTTACCTCCCAACTAGTGCTTATGCTTCCGGATCTCTCAAAGCCATTTGAGGTCCAATGTGATGCTTGTGGTGATTTCCTTGGAGCAATCTTGCTTCAAGAAGGGCATGCCATTAGCATATGAGAGTTGAACGCTCAATACGGATGAACGGGTCTTGGGCATATATGAAAAAGAGCTTTTAGGTGTTCTACATGTCCTAGACACATGGAAGCACTATCTATTGAGGACTCCATTTATTTTGCGAATGGACCACCAAAGTCTCAAATACTTCATGATGCAAACCAAGCTTTACGACAAACAAATGAGGTGGGCAAATTTTCTTTCGCAATTTTATTTTCATATTTTTCCTATTGCTGATAAGCACAATCAAGTGGCCAATGCACTTTCACGACGACCCAGAGTCAATGCAGTGTCTATAGAAACTCACAATGATCTATCTTCTATGATAGATGAGTATGCTACTGACCCTGACTGTAAAGACATGATGTCAGCCCTTGCGTTGGGGAAGAAAGAAGAACCATTCACCTTGCAGGATGGTTATCTTCTCCATGGAAATAGGCCATGTGTTACTCACTCCCTTAGTGAGAAAGTCATGTATGAATCCCATGCTCCTCCCTATGCAGGACATAAAGGCATTCAATCTACTCTTCGAGGAGTAGAGACGTACTTCTGTTGGCCTACCATGAAAGTAGACATACAAGAGTATGTTTCAAAATGTGTGGTATGCCAAAAGACCAAGCATGATAAAGGGAAGCAACCTGGGTTACTCCAGCCATTGCCAATCCCTAATTCACCATGGGAGAGTATATCCATGGATTTTATCTTTGGATTACCCAAGTCTATCCATGGAAATATGAGAAGCAATAGTCGATAGGTTTAGCAAGCAAGCACACTTTATTCCTGTCAAGCACTACAACATGTTACGCGTTTTTCGATGCACCGTACCTTTCCACGCGCATTTCGACGGGCATACCGCTTGTCGATATACGCGTCGATACAGGCGTGGTAATGCACGTGGCAATGCCTGTCGAAAGCCGAGTATTTCCACACGTATTTCCACGTGTATACCGACGGAAAAAATTTGGGGGGGAAAAACCAAATCCCGCGCAGGCGTTCATTTTCGCCTGCGAGCGCGTGCATAGATCTGGCCTTTGGAAACCTGCAGCGCAAGTATTATTAATCTCCCCCCCCCCCCCCCCCCCCCCTCTCTCTCTCTCAAGCTACATCGTGTGTGTGTGTGTGTGTGTGTGATTGTGTGTGTGTGTGTGTGTGTGTGTGTGTGTAGGAAAGAGAGAGAGAGAGAGAGAGAGAGAGAGAGATGTGTGTGTGTGTAAGAAACTAAAGAAAGAGAGAGAGAGAGAGAGAGAGAGAGAGAGAGAGAGAGAGAAATGTGTGTGTGTGTGTGTGTGTGTAGGAAATTAAAGAGAGAAAGAGAGAGAGAAATGTGTGTGTGTGTGTGTGTGTAAGAAATTAAAGAGAGAGAGAGAGAGAGAGAGAGAGAGAGAGAGAGAGAGAGAGAGAGAGAGAGAAAGTGAGAGAGAGAGAGAGAGAGAGAGAGAAATGTGTGTGTGTATGTGTAGGAAAGAGAGAGAGAGAGAGAGAGAGAGAGAGAGAAATGTGTGTGTAGTAAATCAAAGAGAGAGAGAAATGTGTGTGTGTGTAAGAAACTAAAGAAAGAGAGAGAGAGAGAGAGAGAGAGAGAGAGAGAGAGAGAGAGAAATGTGTGTGTGTGTGTGTGTAGGAAATTAAAGAGAGAAAGAGAGAGAGAAATGTGTGTGTGTGTGTGTGTAAGAAATTAAAAAGAGAGAGAGAGAGAGAGAGAGAGAGAGAGATGTGTGTGTGTGTGTGTTTGTAGGAAATTAAAGAGAGAGAGAGAGAGAGAGAGAGAGAGAGAGAGAGAGAGAGAGAGAGAAATGTATGTGTAGGAAATTAAAAAGAGAGCGATAGAGAGAGATGTGTGTGTAGGAAATTAAAGAGAGAGAGAGAGAGAGAGAGAGAGAGAGAGAGAAATAGAGAGTGATATATATATATATATATATATATATATATATATATATATATATAGAGAGAGAGAGAGAGAGAGAGAGAGAGAGAGAGAGAGAGAGAGAGAGAGAGAGAAAGATAGGGAAATAGAGAGAGAAAGAGAGATAGAGATAGGAAAATAGAGAGAGAGAGAGAGAGAGAGAGAGAGAGAGAGAGAGAAATAGAGAGATAGAGAGTGATATATAGAGAGAGAGATAGGGAAATAGAGAGAGAGAGAGGTAAAGATAAAGAGAGAATTAACTAGAAATAGCTACGGAGATGGATAGAGAGAGAGAGAGAGAGAGATAGTAGTAGATAGAGAAAGTCGGCGTGAAAGAGTTAGCTTGGCTTACCAATTGTGTGAAAAGGACAGAAACTCTCTCTATCTCTCTCTCTCCCTCTAGAAGAAACTATGGAACTAAAAGAGGCAAAGGGGTTTTGCCCGCTACATGCATTGTCATGTACACCTGGGAGAGCACGTATGTGTCTACCCATATAGGATTTGACCAATAAAGACGAGATTTTGACCCAGTGGTCCTGATCTCCGTACACCTCTGGACCGAGGTGTGCGGAGATCGGGCAAGGCTAGAGAATGCGAGGTAGTTTTCATTGTGAGGAGTATATATATTGAAACAACATTCATAATCATTGTAGATGGCAACGTCATCAACTAACATGGAGGAAAAGATTGCATGCTTGTGCACGCTCTGCAAGTGTCAAATCCTGCGCAAGCGTAGGATTTGTAATGAGCATGTGCACAAGTACGAAGAGTTTGCTAGAGAAACCGTACAGAATCTACGATACGACTCCTACGGAACGGGCATTGATTTTCGTGACATAACACCTACATCTGAGAGAGAGAGAGAGAGAGAGAGAGAGAGAGAGAGAGAGAGAGAGAGAGAGAGAGAAAGGATTATGCGTGAAGGTCCGACCAATCTAGAGCCAAGGATGGAAGCAGAGGAGGGCTTACAGACAGAAGACGAGGGCATGGAGGAGATATTAGATGCCTTCTTCCAGACAAGGGAGGAGAACGCTAACAAAGCAACACCAGAAGACGTGCGCCTATCTCCTGAAGACATGTTGAGAAAGTTGGCACGTCAACCAATCTATGAAGGCGCCAAAATGTATGTGCTTTGTACTTGTCTGTCGTTTTTGAATCTGCAGTCAGTGTACGGGTGGTCAGATGCAAGCGTCACTGCTTTGTTTAGGTACGTAACTTACAAAAGAGATTTTCCGATTGCAATGGTGTGCTTGGGGAGCTTTTAATTTAATGTGGCTTAAACAGGTTGTTGCGGGAGCAACTACTCCCAGCTGGCAATGAAATGCCCCCCTCCAGGCCAGACGCAAAGCGACTATTGACCTCAGTTGGCTTGAACTACAACAAGATTCATGCGTGTCCAAATGATTGCATTCTTTTTCGCAATGAATTCGCAGATTGTCTGTCGTGTCCTAAGTGCGGAGCAATGCGCTACAAACAAGATGCGGTTGGCAAGTCAATGCCAGCTAAAGTGTTGCGGCATTTCCCTATTATTCCGAGGATAAAAAGCATGTTTCGTTGTGGTTCCATTGCAAAGTTGATGCGGTGGTATTCTACGAATAGATCCACTGACGCAACATTTAGGGTGTCCGCTGATTCAAAGGCTTGGAGGCACATTGAAGATACCTGACCACATTTTAAGAGTGAACCACGCAATTTGCGTTTGGGCATGGCAATGGATGGAGTCAATCCATTTGGCTTGAGAAGCTCGTCATGGAGCACTTGGCCTGTGTGCCTTGTCAATTACAACCTCCTGCCGTGACTTGCCATCAAGAAGGGTCATTTGATATTAGGCTTGATTGTGCCTGGTAAGTTCAAGGCAAAAAACATGGATGTTTATCTAGCACCACTAGTTGACGAGCTCCAGGAGTTATGGCATGGGATCGACATAGTAGATGCGATTGAACCAGCAGGACAACAACATGCAAGGATCCATGGACTTCTTATGTGGACTATGCATGATTGGCCAGGATACGGTGAAGCTTCTAGTAATGGTGGATGATCTACAAAATTCTCGCTATTCGCAAGCACTTTGTGTAGTACTGAATCATGCTTTAATATATGCAGAGCTTACAACTTTGGGATACAATGCATGTCCAATTTGCGGGCCGTCTTTGGATGTGCGCTATTCTGCCTCGCTTCGAAAGACAATTTATCAAGGCCACCATCGTTATCTTCCAGATGGCCATCACTTGCACGAAGGTCATCTTGGTCGCGTCGAATGTCGTCCTATGCATGTACAAGAGTGGCGTCGCTGATGGGAGCAACATGAGGGGCAACCTGTTCCAGGAATGAAACGTTTGTCCATTCTCCATACGTTGTCGCACTGGGGTGATCTACTAATTAACCATTTGCTGGATCCAATGCATATATTCAAGAATGTGGGAGAGCTCCTCTGGAAGACAATCATGGGAATGAAAGACAATCGAGCTTCACGAGATGATTTGCAGTCAGTTGGAAAGATGCCAAAGCTGTGGCCTTTCACCAATGCAGTGGGCCAAATAAAGCTTCCAAGAGCGCCATGGGTATTGCTAAAAAGCGAGAAACGACAAGTCAAAAGGGTGATTTCAGAGTTCAGGACGCCAACAGGATGCATGGGATGTCTCAAGACACCATTCACCCGTGACGATCAACTGTCAGGACTGAAATCGCACGACTGACCTAAGTTCTTGCAATTTATTCTTCCAATTGCGATCAAGGGGTGTTTAACGGAGGAAGTGCGGTCCTGCATATACAAGATTTCAGAGCTAGTGCGGTGGATCTCTTCAAAGGAGATACGAGAGGAATCCATTGCAATCGCAAGGGCTAACTCCATTGAGGCAGTTTGCATGATTGAGAAGTATCTACCCACGAGCTGCCTAACTATCCAAATGTACTTGCTCGTCCATGTAGTAGATGAGGTTGCAGTGGCAGATACAGTCCACAGCCGTTGGATGTTCTTTCTAGAGCGGTTCATGAAAACACTTAAAGGTTTTGTTCGCCAAAAAGCACGTTTAGAGGGGAGCATGGCAAAAGGATGGCTGGTGCAAGAGTCTCTTGTCTTGCTGACCAAATTTCTATCCGTTTTTGACCCAGAAATGCCTCGACTATGGAGCAATGGGAGGATGCAAGATTGGTGGGAGAGGAGCCGCAGGGGCAAGGGGTGCCGAAGAAAATGGACGACGCCATGCGAGAAAATATCATGAAGTTCTGTATCCTAAATCCAGAGCCGATGCAAAAATGGCTTGAAAGGTACGAAGAAGAGAAAGAGAGACGCAATAAGGAGCGACACGATTTTAGGTGAAGCCAAACGACTAGAGGCTTATCCTTGCCAGACTGTCTCGCTCCTCTACCTGAATTCCCTACAATGGCATGGTTGGACAAGATAGTGAGAGCAACTCAACAGATCGGAGAACCCATATCTCCAGAAGAGAAAGAGCTAGCTATTGGATGTGACTGGAGGTATCATACATACATGGCACTGTGGTCGCATGGAAAGCATTTCAGAACACAACAAATTGACAGCAGAAGAAACACGTTTGACACTGGGGTAATGGTTAGTTTCATGCAAAAGAGCAGGGCGAGTGCCAAAGACACGAATGAGAGCACTAGCAACCTGGATTACTGTGGTCTGGTGTCAGATATCTTGAAAGTCAGCTTCAGATGGTTTGAGATGTTTTTGTTGGATGTGAAGTGGTTCAAGGTGATTACTTCTGGTCGCAATGCAACGGTACGCACAGATGGAAACAAGCTTGTGTAGATAGATTCTACAAAGGTTTGGACAGATGCGAGCGACACGTTTGCTCTCCCCGAACATTGCGAGCAAGTGGTCTTTGTACCGGACCCTCGAGAGCGACAATGGTGGTTTGTGGTTCAGGTTGCTCCAAGAAATAAACAAGTATTTGAAGGGCAAGAGCTCCTGGAGGAAAGTCAGTCAGACGACGCAGATACTACTGTGACATTAGATGAGATGGACAAAGGTATGGCAGAGGAAGCTGACAGATATACGAGGGATGATGCAGACGAGGCAGATATGACACTTGTAGATGAAGATGCAATGGATGAAGACAATCCGCCAGAATGAGTTGGGGCAGAGTTATGTCTACAGTTAGAGATAGACAATGATACGGTGCAAGATCTTATCGATGATGCCTCACTAGTCGAGGCCTGTAAGTGTTTGTGTGAAGATGTTGATTTAAAATTAATCTCTTTCTTAATTTAAACAAAGGTGTTCTGATGCTTTCTTTTACTTTCTTTGTGTAGGACTTTAGTATGGCAGACCAGTTGCCAGATTCCGCTTCTATGAGTGCGGATGCATTTATGGGCTTCATCACACGGATGACGCCCAGTCAGATGGCAGATGCGTCTCACTATTGGATAGCCAGAGGTACGGGTATCACGCCCCGAGCTTCACACCCGAGGGTCCGACGCCTATGGGGGGGACGCCTATGGGTACGACGCCTGCGAGGTCTCCCATCACAGTCGCTTTGACATCTAGGGGTACGGCAGAGGCGGGTACGTCAGCATCTCCGCAACATAGGCGCACTTGCCGATCTCAGCGATCGTCACGTGGAGGTGGTGGTTGCTGTGGAGGAGGGTCCACAGATGATTCTACCCCTCCTCGCTCACGACCCTCGTCGTACCCAGGCACACCTCTCGACACACCTCTTAGCACACCTCGGACACCTTGGGGGGCACACGATCCTAGTGTCTCCAAGGTCTATACTGTACGGGCAGATGGACAGGTTGACATGGATAGAGTCGGGACTGAGATGAGACAGCGGGTTCGCCACCTCGTGGAGTTGCAGTTTTCTACCACCATTATGATGTCTTGGCTTGATCAGGATCGCATTAAAGTCAATTATATAGTGGAGACCATCATGAGAGAGTATCGGCCTGCTCCGGGTTTAGAGGAGCTTCCGAGGAGGTGGATCACGAATGTTGCACGGGACACCGTGAAACATCGTCGAGATGCAGCTCCTCGGGCTTTCAGGTAGGGCTCGCTGAAGCCTTCAGGCATCTCACACGAGACGTGGCAGCAGATCAGGGAGGATGAGCAAACAACAGACACGAGGTTCAGACAGCAGCGTCAGGCCGTGGAGGTACGTAGGATGACCAGGGACACATCTCATCTTGGCAGCGGAGGCTTCAACACCTTTCGCTATGAGTTTGTGAGTTTCCAATCCAATCCTAGCTATGGCGTTTTTTTTTAAAAGCGATGAATCATGTATTCTTAATTACTTTGGTTTTTGTATAAACGTAGAATCTTGCAATGCATCGAGAGCCGACATGCCAGGAGGAGACAGATGGATATCGGAGAGGCATTCATGAAGTATTGAATGATCTTGTTGCCGCCGTCGCCGCAGAAGAGCCTGTAGACTAGGAGGCCTTAGAGTCTCGCTGATCAATTGAGGTAAGACGTTTGATCGAGACAAATAATATGTGTGAGTTGACTTAAATAATTAAGTATATGTGAAGTAATATCATACTAATTTTGTGACTTGTCCCTTTATGTGCAGGTTGTGACGCGCAAGTCATTAGTGGATTTCTATATATGTTTTGTGAGACACAGACACATCTCTGTGTTTCTTTCTTGTATAGACATGGTTATGGTTATTGTTTATTGTTTATGGACGTTATGGTTATGGTTATTGTTTTGTTTATAGTTATGTTTAACTTTATGGTTATGGTTATGGTTATGGTTATGGTTATGGTTATAGTTATTGTTTTGTTTCTGGTTATGGTTATGGTTATCGTTATGGTTTTGATCAATATGGTTATGGTTATGGTTTTAATTTGGTTATGGTTTTGCACAAAGTTCGTTATATATAAACTTCGTTATGGTTATGTTTTTAATTTGGTTATGGTTTTGCACAAAGTTCGTTTCATTTCTTCCATCAAGTTGTGCCTTAAATCTCATGTGAGATCCTACATGGATATCATGTAGGAGGCGTATACATATGCTTTTTTTTGAAAAGTTTATGTTAAAATGAAGGGAACTCTGTTGAAATTTCTACGAGAGCACGGTTGATTTTGGTGCTGCTCGCTTTCTTGGGCAGAGGAGAGGCTGTGGCTGTGGTTGTGGCTGTGTCCATCTTTTCACTGGGCACAGGCCAGGATACTTGTCCTCTACTGTGCGCTCCTTGCCGCACTGTCGAAGCAAGGGACTTGCCAATACACCGTATGCGAGCCACAAACGGCTCCAAGCACACAACAAGCCTAAACTAGCAAGCTCAAGAAAACAAAGGGTGTGTCACTCACCGCTCTACGCTCGCCTTCGTGGTGGATTCCTCGCCGCGATGAAGAAGAAGCTGCAGTCGTGCCGCGCTCAACCGCTTCGCCGCCGTCGTGCCTTCGTAATGCTCGATCGCACACACACTCTCCCTCTCTCTCTCTCTCTCTCTCACACACACACACAAGGAGGTGAAGAAGAAGAAGATGGAGATGGAGCAAGAGCACTCTTCAATTGCACAAATGAGAGAATGAGTAAAAATTAGGTTTAGTTGGCTTTTATAGGAGCTCACCCCATTCACACTTGGGCGCCCATGCTTAACCAACTAATCCCTTGAATGTCCAAGTTAAAGTGCGCCTCTCATCGGCGATCACTCTACCTTTCCCTATTGGTCCGACAAGCCCGGTACCTGACTCTATCGAATACATAATACGCGTCCATCGTAGGTGATGGCGTGTCCGTGTGCCGTGAGGGTTAACATGCCCCCCTTCCTGATGTAGATTCCGTCCTCGGAAGCTATTGAGTTGAAGCTGGTTCGTCGAGGTGGAAGAGCCTTTGAGATGAATGTCCTTAGCCTTCTTCAGTCACTGCAAAATCAAACAACATTGACACAGTAATTGCATTCTCTTAAAAAGCATATGCAGTTTTAGATAGAAAAATTGATTGGTAAAAGAATTTCAAACAATTTGGTAGCAATGAACATTAAATTGCAATGTAATCAAATGCATAAACAGATGTAAAGGTAGAAAATTAAACAAGTCTGGGGTCGCTAATATGACGGTCGAAAGGCACTAGAGATCGAATATTAATACCATGGGTAAGCTTCTTAATTTTCTGTGGTCAATTAAGTTGTTTAATCGCGAGAGCCAAGTATTCATGTTCGAGGGCTGACTAGAGGCTATACCTAGAAGACTTTGTAGTTAAGCTACCATAAAAGGAATTTCTCATGAAATCATCGCCTGACTGATTACTTTTTCTTTGACCCCCCAAAGTCTTTTCACATTGATTCATTTATGATGTGTGTGCTTATTTTGTATGCCTTGGATTTTTTGCTTTTCAAGGAAAAGCGCCCACGCTGGGAACCTCTAGGGCTCTAGTACCATAGGCAATACATGTGAGTGAAGTACCAAATCAAGCTGAGATTTCTCTTCCAGCTTAAAATTTTACATTGTGGCACTTTGATTTTTTGCTTGTTCATTTTCAACATTTAAATTTTGTAACTTTGGGGGGTCATATAACACTGATACACTCCCCAGGCTCATCACATTAGTAAACTCCCTTTATAATACTTAAGCTAAAGGTCAATAGGGTTAAGCCCACTAGAAAGCCCTAGTACATTTCACACAATGCTGCCTAAATCGGATTAAGAACCTAAGTAACCATTGTTTATTAGGAAGGCATTCCCCATGGTATTAAGAGAAGATTTCTAATACCTAGCTTGGTCAAACTAGCTTAGTCGGATTGCTTGATTTTTACACCTAAACAAGTGATTATGACAAAACATTACATTGAATTAAATGTTTGATACTAAGCAAATGCGCTGAATATTATGCTACCAATCACAATCAAAGCAGACAAACATAGATGCAAAAAAGATAAGGGCAATGCTAATGGATAAGAAACACCTGTTTGTGTTGATGGTCGCGCTTGATTTGAAGGTTCCATGAAGGTCCAATCCTATCAATAGCAACACGTTCCTGTACACACTAGGAAACAAAAGGAATACCTCCAGGAGGAACATCAGTGGGAAAAGAGAACTTTGCTAATCTTTCAACTCTAAAACAGAAACACTCCTATCGTACTAATCTTACCTACCCTCCATCACTCAAGTGATGAGGATCAAAGGTGTTTTATGGCATAGGTTTCTGTTTCACTGTACCAGATGTGACATGTGTAGGTCTGAGTCAATGTTTTGACTTTAATGTGCATACTCGTTTGCTAATTGCTCTTGCTCTTTATTTTATTTTTATTTTTTTTTTGTGAGTATAAAGCTTTATATGTACATTCCCTAAGATTGGAATTGAGAGGTCGGGGAAAAAGGTTGAGAGGGAAACAAGTGAATGATGACTGTCAGCAAACACTCCCCCCTTCCTTGGGTAGATCATACCGTTTGAAATGAGCTTGTCACCCTTTGAAACCAATTGTTCCAGTTGGTAATAGGTGAGGATTTTTGCCAGTAGTTTTCTATTACCCTAGGTGCCTTGTCAAGCTGCAAGGGTGGTAAGGTACTCTCCCAGGATTGAACTTGAAGTGGTTCATCAGGTGATTCTTGAACACTGGGAGGTGTGGATTTCTTTGTAGCTTCATGGAGGTCCATTACTATAGATGGAGGCTGTGCAGAAGCTTTTACCTCTATGGATGTATTACATGAGGAGCTAGAATCTTCATGGGACTCCCCCCTTCCTGAGCTAGGTGGAACAAATCGTTCTTTCTTTGGTACCCAAACTAGCTCGGGAGCGGGTGTGTAGCATTCTGTGATTTTTTTCTTTTCACGATCATTGATTCGTTTTGGAGCTACGGGATTGGGCTCACTTGGGTCAGGTGTTAGGTAAGAGCACAATCTACGTTTTGGCACCCAGATTTGATCATTTCCTTGATAGTAGCCTTGGGCTTCCAATAGTCGTTTAGGGATCCATCGCAACATTTTCTTACTTTTCTTGGAGCGAGTGGTACGTTTCTTACAAGGCTTCTGTTTTTTAGCACTAGATATGGTCACTAAAGAATCTTTAGGGACCCACTTGTATGTTTTCTTTGTTACCTTAGGATGAGTCTTGTCGGAAGCGATACGCATTGCTTGTAGCATATTTAAGGGTATATGCATTTCATCCCCCTCAGGTGTTACCCAGGTCGTCCCCCTATTTCCCCAAGTGTCTATGGTTGATGCTAGGTGGACCCAATCCACATTGTCTGATTCCGTCATACCCGGTAACACATCCATGTAAGGAGAATCTTGGCCAATGTTTGTATCCTTCTTACAAGTGTAACAATATTGTAGTGGGGCCGAGTGAACTGTGGTGTCAGAGCGATGATCAATAATGGTTTTACTCCCTAAGGGGTGTACCTTACCAGTCACCAAATCCACTCTAAGGACAGAGTCTTGGAATTGCAAATAGACATGATTTTTAGACCAATCGTGAACCATTTGTGCTTCCCTCATGAATGGTCGTCCTAAAATCATTTCATATGACATAAGGTGTTTAGAGAAATCCATTACAATGAACGTATGTCGTACCTTGTGTCCTAGAACTTTGATCTTAAGATCCTTGAGCATCCCCATAGGTTTGGCTATGGTACCATTTGCCATCTTTACCACAATGTTAGTAACACTGAGGCGGGGTTTTCCCATGGATTCCCAACAATCTTTTGTAACGATGCTAACTCCCGCACCACCATCAAGAATTCCCTTTATAGTTAATCCCTTGGTAGTGATGGGTAGGGTCGCATTAGACTCGTCGCCTTCAAAATACTACCCTAATTCGTTAATGGGTACCTCGATCACAGACTCGTGTCCATCTAAGTCAAGTGATTGCACATGATTTTCCTCATCAATCATAATCGAGTCATGCCTATTTGGTTGCGCAAACTGCGGTAATCCCGTTCGTAGCTCTTCGTTAAGGAATGCTCGAAGTGCAAGGAATAACTCAGGATCTCCATACAGCTTTGCTATGATCGTGGTTCGAACCTCAGAAGACATGAAGTCCACTAGTTTGGCAACATTCATTGGCGTTTTACAGGGTGTAGGTCCTTGACTAGGAACTGGTGAGGATGGAATCTCATATTCCTCAATGGGATCAGGTATTCCTTCGTTAAACATCCTTTCCAACAAGAAGGGTGTATGCTCACTTTCTGATGTCCTGTCCTCACTCCCTTCTTGGATGATACTAGATATGGCTAACGGTCTATGGTTCATGTGGGGTAGATGAACTTGCGTGGGAAACACTATGTCATGAATTTTGACATGCATGGGTTCTGGTTCTAGTTTCCTTTGAGTCTCCTCCACTAAACCTCTTAGATGTTTCACCTGCTTAATCTCGTCTACAGGGTTTGGGTACGTCCCAATCTTCTTTTTACGATTCTTCCCTTTTTGCCCCTGCGGTTTATCTTGGGGGTCTTGGATTGGATTTGGAAACACTTGTGGTGTTTTCAGAGGCTCTTTATGATTTTCTCTTATTCGGTTTTCATTTGGTTCCATGTTACGGTTTTCTTTATCGGTCTTTCCCTTTGTGGTATTAGTTCTAGTCTCCATTGTCTCGACCGAATCTGAATCATCCTCGAGGTCATTCATATACACGGGGTCATCTCCTGTTCCTATGTTTGTTTTGGAACTTGGCTTTGAATTTTCCGTATTCTGCGACTTCTTCCTTCGTGTCTTCTTTTTCTTTGCTTGGATAACTGACGCGGTATCTCTCTTTTCAAGGATATGTCCTGGCCCTTGAAGCATGGACCGTGTAATCGCATAAGCAGGTGCGACGGGTGGTATTGGCGATGTCACACTAGAAATTTCGACCAAATTTAGGGGTGTGATTTTAGGCGCATTTGGGTTATAGGGGCATTGGGCAATCAAGTGATCTATGCCACAACGATTACATGTGAGTATTGGAATTGCAGACGTGCTCCCTTGATTCATTTGCATCTATGCAGCATTCTTTTGCAGCCTAATAGGGCACTCCGCTACTCGATGTGGTCCACCACACTCGTAGCATTGAAGAGGTGGCCTCCTAGCCTGGGTGTTGATATTTTGACCTCTGGATGCGAGAGCAGCAGCTTGATAAACCGGCTTGACTTGTCCCCAACAATCTTCCATGTAGTATATAGGACACTCTTCCAATGTATCAAGTCCGTAGGCAATACTAGTGTCTATTTCCTCCTCACAGCCATCTGCATAAGCATTTGATGGCTCGCAACCCACTTGGTTCATAGGGGCGACTCTTGGATGCGGGGGCTGCGGTCCTAGCACAGGAGGTGGTAACGGTGTAGCTTGTACAACATTTTGAGATCTAGGGACCATGTGTTGCGGTAGTTGCTCAACAGGTGGAGTAGGCATCAATACAGGAGCTCGAGGCGCATCCGTCCAGGCTACAGGTGGTCTATTTGCCATCATACGTTTGATCATTAAACAATCCTTAGCTTGGTGACCATACCTACCACATGCGTTGCAAGTTCCATTAAATTTTACTCTAAATGTAGAGCACTCACTAGTGCTATGTGGACCTAAGCAAATGGAACACCATTGTTGCTCCCTTCTTGGATACATGTGACTATTTTGAGGGGGTCGATTATCCTTAAGAGACTCTTGGATTGCCTTGGTGAGGTCTGTCAAGAATGTCTCAAATACCTTTGGCTCATTGGCAATGGGCTTTGCAGTCATGGGTTCATACTCAATGGCTTGTGAGCTAGTGGATCTCGTGTCAGTAGACACCCTCATGCCTGCTATCATCAAGTTGTCCTCTAATTGGATTGCATTGGCAGTGACATCTTCCCAGGTTGTGATACCTCTAATCACTAGTCCATTATAGATTCCTTCATTCCTCAACCCTCGAATGAATCGATCAAGCAGTTGGTTATTGTTGAAGCGCTCATTTACAGGGCAACGAGAGTTTAAGTGCTTTAGACGACTAATGAAGTCCCTTACTGACTCTCCTTCCTTACGTTCGGCCTTCTGTAGCTGAGATGCTACACCCCAAAGCACACCTTCTCGTATGTACTCCTTTAGAAACAACCTTCGAAGGGTAGGGTAGATTGTTTTCTCGTCCACCCTTAGGGTCCTATACCAATCTCCAGCCTTCCCACTTAATGTCAAGCTTAAAGCATTGCACTTATGTAGTTCGTTGTGTTCCCCTAAGGAATCACATACTTGTTCAAACACTTCAATGTGTTTCCTAGCATCTTCGTCCCCATTGAATTTTTGCGTGAGTTTGGCAATTTGTACTGCCTTACTTCTAGGCTCTCTATCAGATGCGTGACGCATATTTTCCACGATAGATCGACCTATGGTTTGAGCAAACGCTGCCAAGTCACCTATGTGAGGAGGTAGGGCCGGTGGAGGTACTCTTGGAATCATATGTGGGAGAGGGACGGGTGCCGGTCTTGGCATATGTGTAGATGATGCAGGATATGGAACATAACCGGGCATAGGTCCACTCGGATAAGAGCTAGGGAGCGGCACTCGAGGAGCATAAGCAAGTGGTACAATTGGAGGTGTGGGGGCCATGTGTGCATAAGGGGCTAGAGGCACATATGGTCGAGGCCCCATATTAGGTACTACGACACTAGGTAGTGGCACTGCGCTAACCGTAGATGTCATCGGTACATTCTCTGTCAGGCTTATCCCTGGAGTGAGCATTGTGTTTTCCTTGATAGAGGGTTGAGCCAAGTTAGGGAAGCTAAAGTTGTCACTCGGAGGCTCAGATTGCATAGAGACCCCAGGTGAAATGACGTAAGATGGGTCCATGGGGCTCATTAGAGGAGTCTCCATTTGTGATAGAGTAGGCTGTTGAGCCTTGCTCGTATCCAGAAATCTCATGGGGCCAGTTGAGAGTATATTTACCCCTCGGTTTTGCCTTTCTAATCGAATAATGCCATGGATAACATTACAGATCATTTTCTGTTGATCTTCGATGCTCGTGGCACTAGAGGTGGATTGTACAATCTCTATCCATCCTACATGGTAGGCGTGGCCATTGTGTAGATCCGTCAACACCTCAGTGTGGAGGTCGTATGTCCAATGATCATTAATGAACAATCCTTCTAGAGTCGACGTGTTAACGGTTTCTTGTGAGGTAGAAGCAATGTTGCTCCCCGTGGTTTTACTTGTCACCAACGGTACTCTAGAGGGAACTTCTGAAGGAGGAAGCTCAACAGGGCCTTCTTGGTAAGAAGTTGGTAGGATATCCACATGGACACTCTTTGGGGGTGTGGGGTCCACGTGCGATGTGAAAGGAGATTCCACTTCCCCACCCCCTTTGTGTGCTTCATTTGCATCAGGTTCCGAGCGAGTAGCTCTACCTAATGTTTCCATGAAACGGCTAAACATACTAGTACTAGGCTGTGGAGCTTCGGGAGGTGCATGGCCTTCTCTCTCAGTGTTTTGGTTAGGGTATGCTTCCATGATTTGTGAGTCGGAGGAGGAATCACTAGCGGCTATTTTAGGGTCTTGGGTGGTGCTACCTTGTGTCCCCGCTGAGGGTCTAGATCCTATCGTGGATGGGTAATGGGTGTCCGTATGAACAGAGGCACCCTCAATATGTTCGTGTTCTAACACTCGCCCAGAGCGTAAGTGCATGTGCTTTTGATACCCTAAGGTGTCAAAAAAGCTGCTCTAGGAGGCCTTGTGATTAGTTTTTAGCGTGTTTTTTGTTTGTTTTTTTGCTAGATTTTTTAGAGCGTGTCGTGGAATGGGCCGTGTGATAGCTCGAAACGAGCGTATCGGTCAGAGGGTCGTGCCGTGCTTTACAGCCCTCCGTTTGGTCACTCTATGCCCTCGGAATCCCTAAAACTGTCAATTTCCAGTAGGGAACTAGGCCCAAACTAGAAAGTCTAAGGGTGCAAGTGGGAAGAGAAAGGAGGAGAGTGGAGGACTTGTCCCACATGCTCTCATTCTCTCTTGAGGGAGTAGGGCATATATATAAGAGTGAGTCTAGTATATATCATAAGACTGAGGACTGGGGCCTGGGCTTGGGCCTGGGCCTGGGCCTGGGCCTGGGAAAATGATCCCGATCCCGATCTATCTTTTATACAAACCAACCCGTCCGTTTTAAGAGTCACGTTTTTTATTGTATAAAACCAACCCGTCCGTTTTAAGAGTCACGTTTTTTATTTTCGAAAAATATCGCCGCCCACTCGCTCGCGTTTTTAATTTCTGAATTTTTTTCCTTTTTTTTTTTTGTTGATGCAGAAAATACAGAAATTGAAAAAAATACAGAAAAACGCAGAAATGCAGAAATTGCAGGAAAAAACGCAGAAATTGCAGAAAATTACAGAAATTGCAGGAAAAAACGCAGGAATTGCAGAAAATTACAGAAATTGCAGGAAAAAAACGCAGAAATTGCAGAAAATTGCAGAAATTGAAAACGCCGAACTTGAAAATGCAGAAATTGCGGAAATTGAAAAAACGCAGACAATAGTAGAAATTGAAACTTGACAGCAATTGCAGAAAACGCAAAAAACAGAAATCTTCCACACACTCCTTCCCTGCCTTTCCTATGATAGAAATTGCACCACAAGGAAGCGTAAAGTGCTAACCGAGCTTAGTGTAGGGCATATCCCCGGCAGCGGCGCCAAAAATGTGCGCTCCTTGCCGCACTGTCGAAGCAAGGGACTTGCCAATACACCGTATGCGAGCCACAAACGGCTCCAAGCACACAACAAGCCTAAACTAGCAAGCTCAAGAAAACAATGGGTGTGTCACTCACCGCTCTACGCTCGCCTTCGTGGTGGATTCCTCGCCGCGATGAAGAAGAAGCTGCAGTCGTGCCGCGCTCAACCGCTTTGCCGCCGTCGTGCCTTCGTAATGCTCGATCGCACACACACTCTCCCTCTCTCTCTCTCTCTCACACACACACACACAAGGAGGTGAAGAAGAAGAAGATGGAGATGGAGCAAGAGCACTCTTCAATTGCACAAATGAGAGAATGAGTAAAAATTAGGTTTAGTTGGCTTTTATAGGAGCTCACCCCATTCACACTTGGGCGCCCATGCTTAACCAACTAATCCCTTGAATGTCCAAGTTAAAGTGCGCCTCTCATCGGCGATCACTCTACCTTTCCCTATTGGTCCGACAAGCCCGGTACCTGACTCTATCGAATACATAATACGCGTCCATCGTAGGTGATGGGGTGTCCGTGTGCCGTGAGGGTTAACATCTACCCAAGATTTTTTTTTCTGATATGGTCGTCGAAATACGCGTCAATATCGGCGTCGAAATATGCATCGAAAATAGGTACCTTTCGACACAGATATCGACGCGTATTTCGATGATATCTTAGGGACGAATATTTCGACGCAATTTTCGACGGCTCGCGTCGAAATTTGTGTCGAAGGCACCTATTTTTGTTGTAGTGAAGAAGACTATTAAGGCACACCAAATGGCAACTCTCTTCATATCTCAGATTTTAGAACACCATGGATTTCCAACATCCATCGTGTTAGATAGAGATCCTAGAATGACCAGTAATTTTTGGAAAGGTCTCTTTGAAAATCTAGGTACAAAATTGAATTTCTCATCGGCCTATCACCCACAAACGGAAGGCCAAGGTGAGACATCCAATCTTGCAATTCTCAATCTACTAAAGATTTATGTTACAAAAGTAGATCAACACTCACAATGGGAGAAGTACTTATCCCTTGTAGAGTATGCGTACAATAATGTTGCCCATACTACTACGGGAAAGGCACCTTTTGAGATCATAGAGGGAAGACTTAAAAGTCCCTTTCTACTTAAAGGACATGGGAAGATCTTTGCTGCTACCGATGAGTATAGCCGTGACCTACAAGAATCTTTCCAAAAGATTAAGGAGGCTATATCCATCTCTCAACAAAGGCAAAAAGCTACTACTGATAAGCACAGAAGGACCTTAACATTCAAAGAAAATGATTAGGTCTTGCTCAAGTTTCCCAAGGCTTGATTGAGGCAAACGACGGGCAAAAATGGCCATCAAAAGTATTATGCTAAACTAGCAAAAAGATACTATGGTCCCTTTGAAATCTTGAAGCCAATCAATGACATGGCTTATCAACTCAAGCTGCCCAACCATTGGCTCATACACAATGCTTTTCATGTGAGCCTACTTAAGCCCTACAAAGGAGAGCCACCAAGCGAACCAATTATTGAAGACCCACCAGAGATCAAAGATCAAGAAGAGGTGCTACAACCCGAAGCTATCCTTCGGCATGAGGACAAGGTACTATGACATGGTAAGATTATTCGACGGTATCTTATTAATTTCAAAAATTATCCTTTTGAAGATGCTAGATGGATGCAAGGAATACAGCTTAAGGATAGTATGAACCTTGTCAATGCTTACAATGCTACATTACAATAAGCAAATGTACATGTTTCTTCTAAATGATCAATGTTTTTGTCTTATAAGACTGATTCTCTTTTTCTTGTGCACAAATTTAAGTAGTATGCATGCTTAGAATAATGTTTGTGATGACGACGTCTTTCAAACACTAAGTAGAATTTGTCACTCTACTTTGAGAGAATGAAATGGACTCAAGAGCACACATGCTTGCAACAACTAAGTCTCCCAAGCTCCAAATGGATTAGTCATCCATCATGGAATGATGTCATAGCGTAAAAAGGGATCCTCTATCCGCTAAGAAACATTGACTAATGACTAAGGCTTTATCTATTCTACCTCATAGTCAAGGATGACTATGATTTCAAGAGAGAGGTAATGTCATAAAATCTATTATCTAACCAACCCAAATGATTTTCTCATATTAAAATGATCATTTAATCTGGGAGAATAAACGAGAAGAAGGGTTAGAATATAGACATGTGCTTATGGATCTATCTCAACACGGGGCCAAAGTTAAAGGGTCCAAATGAGAGATGGTCTGTCAAAGAGCGATGCTAGCTAATGGAGCTTAAAGACCTTAGGGTTAGCTTCATTAAAGACCTCCAAAGGTTAGTGTTAAAAGTCCTTAGACCCAGGACCTTAGGCAAGCTAGGGTTGTGCTTGAGATAGGAACCCGGCTCAAGCTTGAGGTGCTTGTTGTGCTTGTTGACTAAGGTGCTTGAGGTGCTTTATGACGAAGGTGATTAAGGTGATCCATGACTAAGGGGCTTGAGGGGCTTAAGGTGTTCCAAAAGTCAACCAAGATCCCTACTCATGGGGAGGTGAGCCCTACTTGTAGGGGCATGAGAGAGAACACACACACCCTCACACAAGGCAAGCCTATTCTAAAGAGGCAACAAATACACATGTCAAGTTCCTCTCCATGTTGCTCTCATAAGGTGCCTAAAGCCTATTGGTTGGCCTCTAAAGGGGTCCATGAGATTTTAGCTTATTAATTAATTTTCACAAGCATTATTCAAGCCCTCTCTCTCACTCTCAAAGGGGTAAGAAGGACACTTGTCCTAATACTAGCATGGTTGCTTGATATGACTGGAGCATGTGATTGGCCAAGCTTGTAGGGGTCCAATCAAATTGAAGCTTGAGCTACAAGGAGGGGTCGACCAAGGAAGCTAAGGGTGTGCTTGGGGGTATACCCTCTCTCACACACACTCTCATGCTCACTCTCACTTGGAAAAGCGCAAGAGCTCCATCTCCTTCTCCAAGCTTGTTGAGAAGTTGAGAGCCTACACCAACACTCTTGGCTATGGAATGCAAATCCAACCAAGATCCATGCTTCAATGCTTAAGCTTGCCATCTTCTCCATCTTCATTGCTATACTATTATGCTATGCTAAGCAAGAAGAATGATTTTAAGTGAGGAACTATTTATTTCTCATATGAATGTTTCTTCTTCCTCTTCCCTACCCTCATTCCCTGCTAGCTCTCTTCACCTTCGAAGGTGTTTGAGGCCTTGGGACTGAGGCCGGGAATGCTTAATTCTTTTACAAAGGTTATGTTATGCTTGTGATGCATGAAGTTTTCCATATTCATTGCATCACCTAAGTCTCAACAAGGAAACCAAAGATTGTATTGTATATGAAATCTCTCTTTATGGGAGAATCTATAATACAAAAGCCTATTGGAGGGGGGACCGACTCCACATAAATCCGGTCCTCATCTGTTGTCAAGTTCTCTAATTCTCTCTCTTGCAAAAGTATTGTTCATGCCAAGTTAATTAAGTATAATGGTTATGTTTCTACCACTAATTAAGTTCACCCTCTATGTTCTCAAAGTAGTCACTTAAAAATGCTTCCTATTGTTCTCTTAATTCTGCTATTCTCAATGTTCATAGGCTATTTCCATTACACCGTGACTAACGATATCATTGTGAATTTGGTTGCCCATATCAATGTCTTGCATAGTGTCACATGCCCTCAATATGAAAGCATAGATGATTGCATTTGGGGACATTCCCTTGCTTCACATTTGCTGAAATACCCCAGGGCTTTGTGACTATGCCACATTTAGCATACCTGTCGACCAAGACAATGCAAAGCATAACTTTTTGTTTTAACAATCCCTGACTAATAAAATCATTGTGAGTTCTTTTGCGCATCTCAGCTCTTCCAAAAAATTTCCATCTCAGCATCTTCCAAATTGCCACATGCCTTCAAGATGCAAGCGTAGGTGATTACATCTAGATGAAAAAAGCCCAGAGCTTCCTGGTCCTACCCTTGTTGGGAATATCCTACAAGCAATGCATTCAAAGAAACGACATATTAGAGGCAGATTGAAAATCCTTGTGTGGGGGTTAATGACCCGCATGCGGAATCTGGTATATGAGCTAAAGTGCTCTTGATCATACTTGTTTTCAGTTTTAGAGCCCAAGTTGGCTCCACTGGGTGAGGCTACGAGGGCGTCCGTGACTATATGTAAGCTACACACGTTGCTTGAAATATAGCCATACCATTGCGCATGATGCTCGTCGGGGGGCTGCTAAATTTTCCAAATCAGTGCATGTGTTTGCACCCGATGCGTCGATGGTGAATCGAGGGAATATGGTTTTTGCTTGGTGAGAGGGGATTTTTTGAGATGGGGCTCAACTCAAGGCTCCCGCCAAATAACCACTCCGTGAGACCCTACACACGCATATTTCTTAGGGGCACCACCCTCTTTTATGGAGAAAGAAGGAAACCAAAACAAACCATATACAACACACACACACACACACACACACACACTCACACCTTCCTTATGTGCTTCAACACAAAATGCCCTTCAACCATTCAACACACACTCCTTAAGCAATCCCTTTGAACACTGCACAAACTCACATGCAAAGATTGACTTTCACCATATTAGTGCTCATATACTTCTAAGAAAAGCAAGCACAAAACCTCAAAACTCAAAACACCATAATGCACAAATACTTGACAACTCCTTTCCTTTCCCAAAAGAAGAGACTACTTACACACATAAGGCGGCATGCATAGAGAGCTCTTCTCCATCTATGCAGCCCCAAGACTTACTTACACACAACATAAGGAGAGAAGCCAAGAAAATAGACACCATGGTGCACAAAAACTTTCTCAACAAACAAGCAATCCAATGAGCACAAAATATGAGAAGCTGCCAAGATAGGCTTACCAATTTTACATGCGTTTAGAGCAAAAGTGTGACGACGACGCCCCAATTGCAACAATTTGTTGATCAAACCATGAGATAGATCATTGAACTTGATATCCTTGCTCTCATATAGAATCTACAATCCTTATTTAGGGATGAGTATGGTAAGAGAAATATTTGCAAGCGAATGGTAGCAATAGCATATTGATGCTCTCTCTATGGTGCCGCTTATGATAGCGAGCTTAGGAAATGGATAGGGAGACAAGAGGAGAGAGAGATTAGGGCTTCCCTAACCTTAGAGGAGCTTATTTGCAGCAATGGAGTAGGTGTGTGTGTTTTTGTGCTTGCCAAAGGGCCTTTTTATAGTTGTACAAGACCTTGGGTTAGGTTAAACTTGACTAGGGTAGGTAATTAACCATAGTTAGGTTCCCTTTTGACCATTCCTTCAATTATGCAAATAAGGGACTTATTTTTTCATTAAAAATAGCCTTTTAGGTCGTGGAGGCTCCATAAGGGTTGATAATGTATGTGGGCCCCACCATGATGTCCCTCCAGTGGCTCCTGCAGAGTGTCCCCATCCTGTTTGTTGTGTCTCTGGAAGCATCTTGAGCCGACCCCTCCACATGCAAGTGGTTTTTAACTCCCCATTGGTATTTTAGAATGTTGGAGAAGTCAAGAAAACTTTTCACCTTTGTGGTTTACCTGATTGTAACTTTGACCTGCAGTAACAGTGTCCACAGCACCTTGTTTTCACCATAACTTTCAGCCTGTAACTCAGAATTGGGTGTTGTAAAAGGCAAAGTTGACCTTCTCAAAGTGTTTAAGCTGATTTTGGAGTGTTCCTCAAGTATACCCACGAGCTAAGGCATTCAAGATGCATCCAAAACACCTTTTGAACCAAGTCTCCTTGTAGGGGGCCCTTTAGCATGCATCTAAGGTGTAGCATGCTTTTTTCAAAAGGGAATCCACCTTAAACAAATGAGGTAGGCTCCAATAAAGTTTGATTTATTGGGGATATACATTATATTTAAGGTTTGTTGACCAACACAAGTAAATGATCCAAGACTTGGGTCACATAGTGGTGGGGAAGGGAAGGCCTACAAGGTTAACCCTACCCTTGAGAGAAGATGGGTAAGATAAGTGCCCATAAATTATTTATTTAAAAATTATGGGATGTAGATAGCTATTTAAATTAGTAAAGGTAATTAGTTAAAAGAATGTGCAGTAAAAAACTAGGAGAGTAGAATTAAGTTTACTATTTACATTTAGCATGAAGAGAGAAATACGATGTAAATGCATAAAGATCTGAGAAGGGTAAGGTGTTTGTATGGAAAAAGGCTATTACGGAAAGAGAGAATGAACACTAGGTTAAAACTTTGATAAAAAATATATACATTTAAGTAGAAATGTAGTGCAAATGCAAGGTTACCATTTAACGCTACTCATATTAGCCCTCCCCCTTCATCTAGGATCATTCATGCTCCTAGATGAAACAAAAGAGTTTTTTTTTTTCTTCTTCTTCTTCTTCTTCTTTTTTTTCTTTCTTTTTTTTTCTTTTTTTCTTATTGTTCTGAAAAAAGGAGGAGCGATATACACTCTTTTACTCCATTAGACCTGCTTTTCATTACCTCAATCCCATAATTCGGAGATGGGAGGGTTGCCTTGGGTATGTTGAGATTCCAAGGCTGGTTCTTCTTTGCACATCAAAGCTTTAAAAATAGGTGGAGCATTTGCCAAGCCGAAGGGAGCCATGCCAATTTGGAGCTTAGACGATGTAGGTAGATGACTTCCTATCAACGGATTGATACGTTGAAAGTAGGGCTTTAATCTCCATCCATTGACTCTGGTCTTGTGGAGTTTTCTTGATAAATCTGCTAATCTGTAACTACCATTCCCAAACTTTGTTTTTATCATGAAAGGTCCCTCCCATCTTTGCAAAAACTTTTTGTCAAGTCGAGTATCAAGTCGGTTATCATAGCGAAGAACCAACATACCTTCCTTCAATCCTTTCCCCTTGAGCTTCTTGTTGATTTTCTCCCTTTGGCTTGTGGCTTGGGCAATGTAATAGTCGATGGACTCTTCTCTATCAAGCTCAAGTCGTTGAAGATCTAAAATTCTTTCCTGAAAAGCTTCTTTTGGCCTCTTTGCTCCCCGTGAGAGAATGCGTAGGCTTGCAATCTCCACCTCAATAGGAAGGAGTGCCTCCTGTCCATATACCAAATGAAAAGGAGTGAATTGAGTGGATACCTTGAAAGATGTTCTGTATGCCCATAGAGCTGCGGTCAAATGACGATCCCAGTCGTTTGGTCGGTCTGCAACCTGCTTAGAAATGATCTTACATATCATTCCATTCACCTTTTCAACCAACCCATTGCACTGAGGGTAGTAAGGTGTAGAATGCAAATGTTTGACTTTTAACTTTGCCAAAAGATTATCTAGGAGCTCTGCTCTAAACCCTGGACCACGATCTGACAAAATCTCTAATGGTGTGCCAAATCTACTGCATATGTGATCAAAGATAAATTTTGATACCTCCTCGGCTGTAATTCGTGTTGTACTTGCTGCCTCCGCCCATCGTGTCATGTAATCTACTCCCACAATGATGAAGACCTTCCCGGTAGATGTGCGAGGTAAGGGGCCTATTGCATCCACACCCCACTTCTCAAAAGGACCATACGAAATTATTGGAACTCGAGGTTCGTAAGTGAGTCGTCGATTTCCAGCAATCTGACAACCTTTGCATGACTTACACCAATGCTGGACATCATGGTGTAGACTTGGCCAAACAAACCCTGCTTGCAAAATCTTCCTGTTTGTAATATCATGAGAAAAATGACCCCCACAGACATCATCATGGCATGAAAAGAGGATTCTCTCTATTTCTTGAACAGAGGGCACCCTTCTTAGCACCAAATCTTTCCCTTTATGATACAGATCATCTCCTATGAGTTGGTAAGGAGTTGCCTTTTTTACCAACCTATGCCTTTGCACTTTATCCAAGTGTTTAGGGCACTCACCAGTTTGGAGGAAAAATATGATGTCCTTCAATTCCTCTTGGCCTTGGTATTTTGGTTCGTAGAGCTTCACACCTCCCACCATGATCTGAAGTTTCTCATTGGCGAGATAATCTGCTTCCTTGTTGAGGGTTCTCACAACATGCTGTACCTGTGTAGCTTCAAAGTTCTTTATCAAAGCCTTCACCTGTCTAAGCCACTCCACTAGAGTAGGGTTCTTGCACTTCCATATCCCTTGGATTTGCCTAATAACTAGTAAGGAATCACCTCTTATTATAAGTCTTTCGATGCCAAGTTTTCTACATTCTTCAAGCCCCAACTTTAAGGTGACATACTCAGCCTCATTATTAGAATGAACATTTTCCAAGGTGATACCTTTCTTAACAAGAACTTACCTTTGTGGACTTAGAACAAGAACCCCCCCTGCTGCCTGATCGTGTTGTCGTCGGTAAGCTCCATCAAAGCACAAAATGTGTGCATTGTCCATCTCCTCCTCATTATTTTGTGGTGTAGCTTTGTCTCCTGCCTTTGGTGACTCTTTCCTTTCTCTCACTTTGTATGTGAGAATGTCTGCAAGACCTGCCCTTGTGCTATCTTCCACAAGAAAAGTGTATTCGAACTCTTGAAGTTCTAGAACCCATTTGGCTATCCTAGATGAGAGGCTCATGTGTTGCACAACATATGGTAAATTGTTTTCCATGGTGAGAATGACAAATGGTGCAGGTAAGAGATATGATCGGAACTTTCTTACCGCAAACATAATTGTGAATACCACCTTCTCCGTATCGGTGTAGCCCTTTTCTGCAGCGGTCATGACTTTGCTTGCAAAGTATACTAGCCTCATGTAGCATGTTTTTGGGTCTTTTTGCATGAGAACTACACCGATGGCCTCCATTCCTACACTTGGCGTGATGTAATATGTATCCTTTGGATTTGGTGGCATTATTGTTGGAAGAGAGTTGAGAATACCCTTTACTTCAGTAAAGCATAATTCGTGTTCCTCTCTCCATTCAAATGTGGGTTTGTTTGCTAGCTTGTGCAAAGGTGCAATAGCTTCCGCTAGAAGGTGAATGAAACGAGACATGTACCTTACTTTGTGGTTGAAAGTCATGAGCTCCTTGGTTGTCGTTGGTGGTTGTAGTGACAAGAGAGCATTTACTTTTAATGGATCCACTTGAATTCCTTGCAAAGAAACCACATGACCTAGCAATACTACTTGTGACTCTGCAATGTGACACTTCTCAGGATTAAGCTGTCCCCCAAATTGATGAAGCCTCCTAAGCCCCTCCTCAACTTTTTGGCAATGAAGTCTTTTGCTACTATAGATACAGAAGTCATCCATAAAAACCCTAATTGACTTTCCAAAGAAGGGCTGAAAGACAAGAGTTGTAAACCTTATAAAGGTACTAGGAGCATTTGTGAGCCCAAATGGCATCACTCTATAGGCAAAGCAACCCCAAGGTGTGATGAAAGTGGTTTTTAACTGATCTTCTTCTGCTATTCTGATTTGAAAATACCCTGAATACCCATCACACACTGTGTAACATTCATAGCCGGCTACTTCGTTTAAGATTTCATCTTGGAAAGGAAGAGGAAAATGATCCCTCTTTGTTGCAGCATTGAGCGGTTTGTAGTCAACACAGACCCTCCATTTTCCGTTCTTTTTAGGGGTTACTACAATTGGGGACACCCACTCAGAGTTAGACACAAGGTAAATGAAACCAGCTTTGAGGAGTCGGTTAACCTCTGTCAAAAGTGCCTCTTGTTGTATTTTTCCTAGGCGCCTTAGCTTTTGAGCCACAGGTTTAGTACCTGGTTTTAATTCTATGCCATGCTCTATAACATCCACACCTCTAATTTGTGAGTAATCAGTGATAAACAAATTGGGATACCTCTTGAGCATATCGATGTAGGACCGCTTCTCCTCAGGGGTAAGATCTTTTGCAAGCATCCTCTCAAAGTCTTCAAAGTGCTTGTGGTCACCTTTGTCATCCTTTGTTTGCTCCTTTGTTGGGTCAACCTCTATTGATGGAGTTTTTGATGTGTTGAAGATGATTCCCATTACCTCCAAAGATGATTCTTCTTCGCTATTGGATGTAGTGGTTGAACTTTCCTCGTCGCTTGAGCCAAAACTCTCTTCACTTTCTTCATCAGCCGTGGTCTCATAGTTGATGTCGAGCTGCTTTCCTTCATGCCAATCGTATACTACATGTTGCCCCTTTTTGAGAATCAATTGTCCTCGTCCCCATTTTTGATCTGCATTCACAGCAATGAGCCAAGGCCTCCCTAGGATGATGGGATAGCCCTCCCCCTTGGCCGGCATAACATACATGTCCACACGTGCATCTATATTACATACAGAAACTTTTACATTCTCGATGATCCCTAGGCACTTCACACTTGCATTGTTGGCCAGCCTAGCTTGACAATTAGAGGATTTAGTGATTTCAAGCCCTAGTCTATTCATGGCTCTTTCCGTGATCACACACATTTGTGCTCCACCATCAACATACACATTGGATACCTTCCTACCCCTTACATAAGCATCTACAATAGGTTCCACATCTTGTTGTGGCTTCGAAGTCAATGCCTTTACTGTCACCTTTTCTTTCTTTCTTGGGAGTCTTGTGCTTACAAGTTTGGACCAATGCTTTCTCACCTTGGGTGATAGATGTAGGAGTTGAGGCCAAGAAATATTGGGCTTTTGAGTTTGCAAATCTTCTAAGATGTTGTAGGGTTCCATATTCTTTCCTAATGGAAAATCGTTGATGTCGATCTCCCTTCGCCTTGACCTCTGTTTCTTGCCTCCTTCCTCCTTCTTTGACTTTTTCTTCCTCTCCTTCCTTGCAGGTTCTGACTCTTCATTCCTTGTGTCTTCATCCTTGTTGTGTGCTCTTGTGCGCTTTTCTGCTGGCATAACATCAAAATGTATAGGGCTCACCTCTATCTCCTCTTCCAACTTTATGACGTTTACTCCTCTCTCTTCCTCCACTGGCGGGATAGGAGGGATGTTTGCCACTGGAGGTGGTGGTGGTCGACGAAGAATTTGCGGGGCTTGAGCATGCTCTTGCTGCACCATGAGCGGAGGGGGTCTAGGAGGGTATATGTCCCATGGAAGCCTTCGAGGGTGAGGGCAATTATACATGCCATGACCAACTTCGTTGCAATTCCAGCATCTCAACTCTTGTGCTTGACGTCATTGATTGCGATTCCCTTCTCTTGGTTGTCGTTGTTGGGGTAGGCCCTGCACTAGATTCAAGGTGAGACTCTCTAGTTGTTGAGTTAATCTTTGCAAGATCTCTTGTTGTGATCCTTCCCCTATTTGTGAAGTTTGGGCAAGAGAGCCCCTAACTTGTGCTCCCATGCTTGGTGAAGAATCCCTCTCAATGACTTCATATAGGTCCCTTGTTCTATGTGCTTGAAAATTTAACTTCTTGAATTTGACCATGGCCACCTCACGTGCTTCCTCAAATGTTGATGGGAATTTTAACTCTACCTTGGTCTTCAAAATTGGATACAAGCCAGCCATGAACCTATCTTTCTTTAGAAAGTTTGGTGCACCACCTTGGTTTTGTAAGGTAGCCTCCCATCTATCCCATAGGTTAAGGAAAACGGCCTCATAAGATGGGTAGTCTTCAAGGAATACCTGTTTATGTTGAAGTAGACACTTCCAAAGACCCTCTGGAGTATCTCCTTGCCCAAATTTGACAAGAAAAATTGCACGTAGCCTCTCCCAATTGGTTTTGTTTTGAGGTTGCAAGGCCTCGTACCATGCCTTAGCCTCCCCTTTGAGAACGAGTGGAAAAGCACGTAGCTTTACCTCTTCTTGATCTCTCCCAGAGATGAGGTGTGCCATCTCCAAATTATCCAGAAATTCTTGTGCATCCTCACCATTTTTAGAATGAAAGGTAGGAAAAGTGCTTGACATTTTTACAATACAAGGAGGTTTGTGTACCACAAAGTTTTGACTACGATGAGTGATCACATCAAAATGAAAATATATACATCAAGTGTTAGTTCATAATTTATCATAGGCAAAATAAAAGGGTTGATTGAGGCATTAATTTCATTAAAGCGAGTGGGTCCAAAAATTCTCCTAATGGTTGCTTGAAATCTAAATTTTGTAGCAATTATGATGTGCACAGATTGACGAGCTATGGGTGTAAAAGGAGAAGCAGCTCCAGGTTGGTTCATGTGACAATGTGTTCTCCTTTTTCTTTCTCTTGAAGAAAGTTTCCTTTGAGTGGATCGCTATCTAAGCGCCTCTTGTCCCTGCCTCAAAACAAAATAAAAACATGGACATCAAATGAATCATCATAATTAATGAATGGAAGAATGATGGGATTTGGAGATGCCAAGATTTCACCAAGTCTTTCTGCTCCAAACATAAAAACAATGCGTTGTTGGTAAAAAAAATTGCGATCTACACAAATGTTAATTCTGATGCGTTGTGAAAAATGAAAAGCATATGGTGCAACTCTATTGTTCATGAGGAGAATAGAAGGCAATTAGGAAAGTTCCTCCGTGGGGGCACCACTTTTATGAGAGCGGATTTTTTGAGATGGGGCTCAACTCAAGGCTCCCGCCAGATAACCACTCCGTGAGACCCTACACACGCATATTTCTTAGGGGCACCACCCTCTTTTATGGAGAAAGAAGGAAACCAAAACAAACCATATACAACACACACACACACACACACACACACTCACACCTTCCTTATGTGCTTCAACACAAAATGCCCTTCAACCATTCAACACACACTCCTTAAGCAATCCCTTTGAACACTGCACAAACTCACATGCAAAGATTGACTTTCACCATATTAGTGCTCATATACTTCTAAGAAAAGCAAGCACAAAACCTCAAAACTCAAAACACCATAATGCACAAATACTTGACAACTCCTTTCCTTTCCCAAAAGAAGAGACTACTTACACACATAAGGCGGCATGCATAGAGAGCTCTTCTCCATCTATGCAGCCCCAAGACTTACTTACACACAACATAAGGAGAGAAGCCAAGAAAATAGACACCATGGTGCACAAAAACTTTCTCAACAAACAAGCAACCCAATGAGCACAAAATATGAGAAGCTGCCAAGATAGGCTTACCAATTTTACATGCGTTTAGAGCAAAAGTGTGACGACGACACCCCAATTGCAACAATTTGTTGATCAAACCATGAGATAGATCATTGAACTTGATATTCTTGCTCTCATATAGAATCTACAATCCTTATTTAGGGATGAGTATGGTAAGAGAAATATTTGCAAGAGAATGGTAGCAATAGCATATTGATGCTCTCTCTATGGTGCCGCTTATGATAGCGAGCTTAGGAAATGGATAGGGAGACAAGAGGAGAGAGAGATTAGGGCTTCCCTAACCTTAGAGGAGATTATTTGCAGCAATGGAGTAGGTGTGTGTGTTTTTGTGCTTGCCAAAGGGCCTTGTTATAGTTGTACAAGACCTTGGGTTAGGTTAAACTTGACTAGGGTAGGTAATTAACCATAGTTAGGTTCCCTTTTGACCATTCCTTCAATTATGCAAATAAGGGACTTATTTTTTCATTAAAAATAGCCTTTTAGGTCGTGGAGGCTCCATAAGGGTTGATAATGTATGTGGGCCCCACCATGATGTCCCTCCAGTGGCTCCTGCAGAGTGTCCCCATCCTGTTTGTTGTGTCTCTGGAAGCATCTTGAGCCGACCCCTCCACATGCAAGTGGTTTTTAACTCCCCATTGGTATTTTAGAATGTTGGAGAAGTCAAGAAAACTTTTCACCTTTGTGGTTTACCTGATTGTAACTTTGACCTGCAGTAACAGTGTCCGCAGCACCTTGTTTTCACCATAACTTTCAGCCTGTAACTCAGAATTGGGTGTTGTAAAAGGCAAAGTTGACCTTCTCAAAGTGTTTAAGCTGATTTTGGAGTGTTCCTCAAGTATACCCACGAGCTAAGGCGTTCAAGATGCATCCAAAACACCTTTTGAACCAAGTCTCCTTGTAGGGGGCCCTTTAGCATGCATCTAAGGTGTAGCATGCTTTTTTCAAAAGGGAATCCACCTTAAACAAATGAGGTAGGCTCCAATAAAGTTTGATTTATTGGGGATATACATTATATTTAAGATTTGTTGACCAACACAAGTAAATGATCCAAGACTTGGGTCACATAGCGGTGGGGAAGGGAAGGCCTACAAGGTTAACCCTACCCTTGAGAGAAGATGGGTAAGATAAGTGCCCATAAATTATTTATTTACAAATTATGGGATGTAGATAGTTATTTAAATTAGTAAAGGTAATTAGTTAAAAGAATGTGCAGTAAAAAACTAGGAGAGTAGAATTAAGTTTACTATTTACATTTAGCATGAAGAGAGAAATATGATGTAAATGCATAAAGATCTGAGAAGGGTAAGGTGTTTGTATGGAAAAAGGCTATTACAGAAAGAGAGAATGAACACTAGGTTAAAACTTTGATAAAAAATATATACATTTAAGTAGAAATGTAGTGGAAATGCAAGGTTACCATTTAACGCTACTCACTTGGCAAATTGGCACTGTATTTACCTAGTTCGGTGAAAGAGAATCGAGTTTTTTGTTGATCTTGTGTTTATTTGAGATTAGATATTCCATGGTGTTTTAGGGCTTGACTACTCCCCTTTTCATACTCAAGAGCACGACACAGACAACATACTTATCATCCGATGACACGACTAACCCGTAGGTGCACGTAGGCAATCTCGTTAGCTTGTCAGGCTGAGACCAATCTACACATACGCACTTTTATGATGCATCAATCATTAACTCTGGTAGAATTCAACCCACTCTATCCCTAAACGCTCATAACACCATTTACACTTCCAATGAACTCGGAATCGCATCAATCTTACTAGGCACCATCCTCTCACTAGGATATACTTACCTATAAGTCTAATCTCACCAGATTTGAACCCTCTTATCTCGAATACAGTCGCGATAGACTAATAGGTCATAATCCAAAAGTGGACGAAACTTAAGTTTATGAGTATCTATGTGTAGCTAATCTCTTTCTCATTCCATAAAGCACCTGATTGTTGAAAACAAACACTGTTTGTGCTACTTACAAGCAAAACAAGCTCGAGGAAGGATCAATCGTGAACAGCTCGAAAATGTGAATGCGTGGTGTGGGCGCGTAGCTCTCGGAGAGACTACCGCGATGGTGTAGTCACGTCGTGAATCCGGTGAGGGAGAAGCGCGTAGCGAAGAGGATAAGACACACTCACTCTCTCTCTCTCTCTCTCTCCCTCTCTCTGGCTCGTACGACACAGAATTAATAATCAAATGTTGTTTTAAAAATGGTTCTAAGGTGACTTTTATACTTTAGTCACCTTAGCTCAAAAATGTACATGGGGTTCTCTTACTCATTATTACAAAGTGTGAACAAATCTGAGTCCTGACTAACTGATTAATCTTTACATAACCCAGATGAATGGATCAAAATGATAAGACATCTTTGACATAAAATGGGAATTTGATATGATTTACAAGATGGGCTCATTACAACAGTTGGAAAAATGGGGCTCCAACACTCCCCCCCTCCTAATTCATGTCTACCACGACATGATCGTCTTTGTCTTCATTGTCGTTGTCGTCTTTCTTGGTTGATTTGATGTAGAAACGCATCATATCGCATAGACTCGCTTGCCATTAATGGGCCAAAAATTTTTGACTTGTACATGAAGAAGCCTGTGTAAAATGCTTCTTCGAAGGTTTGGAGATGGTAGCTTGGCAGAAACATTAGCCGTCTGAAATAGGCATACAATAGTGGCTCTGTAGGTGGCCCACTTAGATCGTATGACAGCTCTGAGATGCTTCTTTCGGTATTCATATACTCTGATGTCCAGCTTTCTGAGAAGACTGTGAGACAGGCCAAAAAGGTTCGAGCTGTTTTACATAGCATCTTGCAGGATAGGTTGGGAGAGCCTCCGAATTCTGTGATGGCACCCTGAAGGGTTTTCACCATGTAAGAACCGGATATTCTCTCACCCTTTGCTGGCCCTGGCAATACTGGATAATTTAGCCATGTTGGATTTCTGCTCTGTAGTGCTTTATGTTGGCTGTAGGTGTATGTTCGGGGAGTTGGGCAAAAAGTTCTGTCATTCCTCAGCTCAGGCGGTGCGTTGACTAAGTGGATCAAGTTATTAGGATGATCCAAGAGCCATTGACGCCTCCACTTTGGCTGGCTGTCTACTATTCTGTTTTGCTGTTCCCGATCCTGTCCTTCTCCTTCGAACACTGGCACTTGTGGTTCTTTTTCGAGCTGCCGTTGATGTGTTAGAGTTTCGTATTTCAGCAGAGCATATGGTAACATAGGGGCATTCCATTCCTTCCGTAGCTCTGCTGCTGTTTTGCCTGATTTGGAAAGCCCTTGTAGCATCTCCTTTTCTAGTTGCATTGCCTTGTACCATATCATCTCTGATTGTTTTTCCATCTGCTCGGCCAGCCTCTGCTCTTCCAATCTCGTGACTAAATCTTCTTCTATTTCTTGGTCTTTGGAGCCAGTTTGATCAGTCTGTGTATTTGGGGCCTCCTGTTCATCTGATTCTTCCTCGTACTCATCTTGACCCCCATATACTTCGGTGAGTCCAACCAAATTCGTTGTTGCTTGCTCCAAGTGCACTCGTACTTGTCCTTGGTGTTGCCTTGCAGTTTGTAGACTTGCGATTTGTGCAGCCATTGTTCTACTATTGATTTGTAGAGCTTGAAATTCCATTTCTTTTTTAGCGGCAGACTCCTCTAACTGTTTTAACCTGATGTGCAAGTTTTCATTTTCTTCCCTGAGTGATTTGGAAATAATGCTTTCCATTTCACTGTCAGGAGCTGGTCCTTGTTGCTGTTCACTTTGTAAGTCTGAAATTTGCCTTTGTAGTTGATTTTCTGCTCTAAGCGCTGTTTTCTTTCCAACTCCAGCTCCCTCCTCAGTGCAGCCACTTCTTCTTCTAGGTGGACTACCGGTGTTGTTGGTAGCGACGTTTTTTGCTTCTTAGCTCGTTCGATTTCCCTTGCTTGTATATCTGTTACTGCTCTCAAATCTTTGACTTCAATTTGTAAGTCATCGATGACGACTTGCAAACTTTTGACTGTCTCCAGTGCATCTTGCTTTTCTTTTTCCAACTTATGGATGTGTTCATCTCTGTCACTGACATCTTCAAGGAATACGTTGATTGTATCTTCGCAAATGGCATTGAAGTCTTCAGACTCCTGTAAATTGTCCTTGAGGAGATATACTATGCTTTTGAGCCCCAAGCTCTCAGCATCTCTGATGCTGATCAGCTTTAGAGTGTCCTCCCTTTGCTCCTGCAGTCTTTGAACTTCTCCATGGGTTTTTTGTAACCTCATTTTGTTGGACCTGTTCTGATCAGCTAGCCATTGACTGTGCAGTCTTGTTCGGTTTAGTATTGTCTCCATTGACTGCAAATCTTCATCTATAGTAGCTTCCAGCTCAATTTCTTGAGAGGAGGAAGCTTTATCTTTTGTCTGATCCACCTCCTTTTGCTTGCCTTTATCAATTTGTGATATGGTTCCAATGTTTGGGCGACCATTTGTTCTTTCTTCTTCTTCTTCTTCTTCTTCTTCATCGGGTGGTGTATGAACTCTCTCATCACGATGTGAGCTTTCTGAATGCGAAGTAGAGTCAGCAGGTGGGGTAGATTGCCTCTCACTTGTGTCTGGCCTTGGAGATGGCGGTGGTGTTTCCTGATCTCGTGAAGTTGGCCTCAACTGATCTCTCAAAGTTTGGAGATCCTCCTCTTCTAGTAGCAATTCTGGTTCGTCCCTAGCATTTCTTTCTTGGATGTACCTCTCGAACCAGTCCAACTCAAAAGCTGGGTTGTTTCTATTCTTCGTTCTCAGTGTGTAAGTGCTACTAGAAGGTTTCCAAGTAGCGCCTACATCTCCTCGTAGAGATCTCTCTAGAGCAAATCCTTCTAGCATCCTTTCCATTTTTGCTATCTTCTGCAACCTGGTGTTGTTTTCCATTTCCGCTTTCCGCTTCTTTAGTCAAGCATCTTCCTCTTTAGTTCTTCTTTCTTCTTCCATCTTTTCTTGTGTACTTCTTGTTACTCTTTCTAGTCTGCGTCCTCCAATGGTGTTAATAGAGGCCGGTATTTTCCCTTGTGATCTGTCTTCGATATTCTCTCTTAATACCAACCAGTCGTTTTGATGAGGGGCAGGTGGCAACTGATCTGCCGCGCCTATGGCATGGTATATTACTCTAGTTAGGACTTCTCCTCCTGCAATGTAATTTGGTCTGTCTTGCCTTAGCTTTGTCATTTCTTCAAACAGATATGACGCGTGATCTATATAGAACTCATGGGTCATTCCCATAGCCCATGTCAGTGTGGTTGAGATGCTCCCGTGTGGTGTAGTGTATCTTGGCGGTCTTTTGCTGTAGCTCAACAAACACTGACTGTAGATCTGTGTCAGTTCTCTTACTTCCGGGTTTGCTATGAGTTCGAAAGAAGGTAGTTTGGACTTTTGCAAGTAGACTGTGAGGTTTTTCCTTCTTTCTCTCATGTTGGCTCCTTGATCGAACAATTTCAATGCCTCTTTGATGATCTCTTTGGTGATCTGGATCTCCATGACTTCATTATCCATGCCTGCCACTCTGCAAGTTCCATCTTCTTGGATAGTCTCAATTAGATGTTGTACCCTTTTGAAATCTATCCCTACTGGTGGTAGTGATACAAAGTTCCACAAGCCAACTTTTTTGAGCCATGACCTTTGCGGTGATCTTTTCAAGTAATTTTCTGCCTCCTTAGGGATCATCACTGTATCCACTAAATTTCTTTTGTCATCCACATATGAAACTTGATTGATCTGAAAGGCTGCTGCCTGTTGCACGTCTGCAGGTATCCAGGTGGCTGCTGGCTTTAGGGAATTGGGTAGAAGTGCATAGGGTACTGCACCTTCCGTTGCCAGGTTCTTGCCTTTTCTTTTTCCCGGAGAAGCATCCATAGATCCTGTATTCACAATTAACAGTTAATGCACAAACATAGTACTACTCTTCTAAATTGATTACCACTTAATCATGCATCTAGATGAGCCTTCTTAGTCCCAAGATTAGTTAAGGTAAAATGTTAGCAGATAGACAAGCTCTTCCATTGTGCGACTCTGGCGGCTTCAAATTAATGTTGTTGGTGAAGGAGAACAAGTCCAAATGCCTTGAAATTTTGTGTGGTGTATGTTCACAGGGCATGTAAGGTCACTCTATAAGCCCAAACTGAAAATCTGTTCATTTGCAACTTTTTCTCTGTCTATCGCGATAGACTAGCCTTTTTTTGACAAGGGTCCTACTTTGCAGTTTTGCCTCCACCAATTGGTTTCTCATACCTTGCACATGATCTGATCCCATTTTCACCTCAAATGAATGTCAAGTGACCCCTTTTTGGATCAACTCCCATTTTTCCAGATTCCTTCGAAGGAGATGTTGGTCTATCTCCTTCATTTTGTGTTGTTTTGGGCTCAAACTTAGTGGGTAGCTCGCTTGCATCATGTTGAAGCCAACTGTTAATTCCAATTTTTGATAAGATGGCCTAGTATCCCTCTGCTTAGTCTATCACGATAGACTGGTACTTAATGTCAATTTGTCATTTTTTGGCTCTGTGATCATCTGTCTGCCTTCTCCCAGTTGATCTAAGGTTTCTTGACCCCTCACATGTGAATTTTAGTTGTCTGCCCTTGAGATGTCCTGTTCTGACTCTGAGTTGTCATCATGTCTTTCTCAGCTTGCCATAGGAGTCCATCATGTCACCAAATTTGGTGTACTGCCTTCATGTGCTTCCCCAAGTCTATTTTGTTAAAATCTTGAAAAGTCTTTCCCCCAATTATTGGTGTAGCAAGTCTATCGCGATAGACTAAGTTATTTGGCCAAAAATGATCCCTCTTGCACTTTGATTTGATAATGGTGGTTAATATTCCTTGTTAGCACCCCTCATGAAGCCAAAGTCAAAATTTCCTTGTCTAATTGTAAATTCAAGTCTATCGCGATAGACTAGTACTTGGTCATTTTTACCAGTTTTTTTTTATGTTAGTTGACCACAATGGTGTTAATAGGCCCTCCTAGACACACACATCAAGTTTTAATCAATTTAGAAGAGTGTACTCCCTGTTTGCAGCACTTAGATGTTCCTGGAGTCGCAGTAGACCACTTAGGTGATGGTCGCCGTTCCTTTTGGTCATTGTATGACTCCGGCTGTCTTTTATTTCCTTTTGACCTTTGATCCAAGCAGTCAGTTGTTGTTTTGGTGTTTACAACACCAAGAACGACCATTTGGACATCTATCTGGCCTGTTGTCGGCATTTGCCCTAGTGGAAGAGCTTTTTTCCTGAGTGGACACATTCCATCTCGTAGTTGACCTCTTTTGGATGTACCTTGTTAAATTTAGTGTCATTTTGTCACTTGGTCGGCCCGTTAGAGTCTCGTGACGCTTTGTGCGGTTTTCGTCAGATAGGGACTTTAGGCTCCGTTTTGAAAAACTTTTTCATGGTCTAACCCTTCAGTCGGTTTGTCGAGGTTATTGGCTTGCTGTCTATGAGTTTTTGCTCATTTCTGATCACCTTGGTTCAGTTGCCCTTTTGCAGGTCCTGTGAAATTAGGGTTTTCTGAGCGGCTTCATTCGCGCTTTCTGAGGTCATAGGCTTGATCCCTAAGTTATAGGCATTGTGCCTTTCAATTTTGGTTCCATTTGGTGGCCTCTAGGTCTCCCTAACAACCGGTCTTGTGTATGTGAGCACAGGTTGTGATTGTGATGCCGGCGAGGTTTTGCGACTAACTGAAGTAAACAACACTTAGAGTCAGTGTTGACGAGCGTACCTCTCATATTTGATGTCGATCTGGTGATCGTGTGCAATGGATGAGCTTCTGGAAGTCTCAATTGCTATAGGGAGCTCTCTCTCTCACTATGGAAAATGACTCAAATGAGAGATTTCTAGCCTAGCCTCTCTATATGTAATCGAGACTCCGACACCAAATTTTCCCATCTTTTACCTGTGGCCATAACTTTTTGCGAGATGCGGTTTAGGCTCGCAAATTTCTTGATTTGGACTTCGGTTGCTCCAGTTTTTTCCATTTTTGTAGATTTCTCCTGTTGGAAGTCCCTTCATGACGGTGGTCATTTTGCCCTATCACCTTTGCAGTACCTATTTTTTCTGTGTCTTCTTTACCTTGCTCCGATCAAGCGTCTCTTCTTTTGTGTTTTCATTTGGATTACGGATTTTTTTCTATAATTTTTGCTAGAAAATGGCTAAAATAAAGCAAATAAATCCCAAAATAACCCGAAAATAGCAATTCTAACCTATAAAAATACCAATGAAAAGCAAAACACTTTGTAGCTCACTTTTCTCTCGTCTATGTACATTCTCGCTCATTATCGTCAACCTTGGCCTATTTTTTGTTGTTTTTAGACATTTTTTGGCCAGATTTGACTCTCTTTATTGTCTATACACAACCCTAGGGACTCATGAATGATGATTTGGTCCCCAATTCTGATTAATTACGAGGGCATATTCTTTTTTCCAAAATCACACAATAAAACGCAAAAATGGTTGAAAAATTGCTCACAAACATTGCCCTCTAATATATGACATGAATCTGACATGAGTCCGCATTTAGAATGCCTCCCCCCCTCCTAGTTGGAGTCCTCCCGGATGACAGGGTATCGTCAAGGGTATGTGTTGTGCATGGGTGTGAACTCGTGCTAATGCAGGCCTTGTAATATAGCCCTATATGCATGTGCAGTCAATGCATGTAGAAAGAATTTATGCAGTGTAAGAGGAAGGTATAAGCGATTCGCTTATTGGCATTTGTCGTTGAGGCTTCCTGTGGTAGCTTGAGTTGGCTGGCAGATTTTCTTTGCAAGGAGTAGTTGTAAATCTTCCGCTCTTTGTTTGATTGTTTTCCACTGGTTTTGAATTGGCATATGCGGTTTCTTTGAAGTCGATATTGTCGTATCTGGTGGAACATTCTTTTTTTCTGCTTTGATGACTTGGGTCTTATAGATCCTTGTAGTTTTTGTTGTTGATTCTGTTTGTTTCCTCGTGCTGTTTGCATGATTGACAGTTGTAGATAACTCCTCGATTGTCATCTTTGGCCTCCCTTCTTGTGTTGTTGGCCCCTTTTGAATTGGCAATTTTGGCCGCCATACCAATATAGTCCATTGCGTATTCGACAGATTGACTATGGTTCTTTGAAGGTTTGCTGGCTTTCGGTTTTTTGTCTATTCTTCTGACCCCTTTTTTATAGGAATTAGGCTGTCGTACCTTATCCAAACTTTGTATTTCCTCTTTTGATGTAATTGTGCCTCGGTTAGCTCTATACGCCGTACCCAAACTTGCCTGGTTCCCTGCATGGTTGTTGATTTTTGATAAGACGTTGTTGGACTTGTAAACTCTGTTTGTTGTTGGGCAGATCTTTGCGGTTGTATTGACTTTTGTTTCCTCCTTGACATGTATTGGTTATATGATAAGAAGGGTTCTGAAAAGTTTTCATTTCTGAACAGTGCTTCATTAGTATCCAAATCAATGAATACCCTGTTAGCTTTCATCCATGACACTGCTAAGATACACGGCGTTGCTGATCTACTTGGTGGCAGTACATGGAATTTTGTAGTGTACGGGTGTGCCTGCATCATTTGTCCAAGTTTCTGAAAGAGCTCAAAGCTGATGACACTCATTTTTGCTCCAGTGTCAAGCAATGCATAGATTTCATATTGTTTTGTGCCTGCATAAGCTTTTATGTAAGGACTACACCACGTATCTTCCAAGTCGTCAATGATGCTATCTTCCTGAGCCCTAAGGTCTGTCATGGTCTTTTCTAATTCGTCGCTTTGTATATCCACTTCGATTGTTTGGGATGTTGAAAGAGGATATTAGTCAGTCATCATTGGGGTGACCATGTTTATTGTCTTGAGAAACTGCTTTCATTTAGCAATCCGTTCCTTTGCTTCTTGTTGTGCCTGGTCCTGAATTCTTTGTTGTTCCTGTCTATAGGTTTTTCCATAATGCAGTTGAAACAACATTTCCGGTGTTAAAGGTAGATGATATTTTTTTAAACGACACCCACTAATCCAGTTCGGCATTTCTTTTCTATCTAGTGTCGACAGTTTTACTGCTCTGCTGGACGATATTTCTTGGATCAAATAAGGCCCCATTCCCCTTTTCTTTAGCTTTTTGGCATGCTGTTTAAGGGTGTATACTAAGACATAGTCGCCCGTTTTAAAGTCCTTGTTCTTGACATGTTTGTCAAAAAACTCTTTCTGTTGTCTTTTTTTTTGCATATATGGCCGCTACAACATTGAGTCGTAACTCATCTAATTTTTCAAGGTCCTCTAACCGTTCTAAAAGTTCATGCCTCGTCCAGTCCAATTGTGTGGCTACCCTTAGTGTGGGGATCAGAAAGTCAATAGGCAATATTGCATTTAACCCATATACCATATTAAATGGTGTAGCATTGAGTGTTGTTTTATATGCAACTCGATAATCCCACAATGCCGAATAGAGCATCTGATCCCAATATGTTCTTGTTTCACTAACCACTTTCGTACGAGCTGTGCACAATATTTTGTTGGTCGCTTCCGCTTGGCCATTGGCTTGTGGATGATAGGGTGCAGATTTGCGATGAATTACCATAAACTCATTTAAGAGATGTTGGATAACTTCATTTACAAAGTGTGTCCCTCTATCACTCACCAGCTCGATTGGAAGGCCATAACGTGTAAACACATATTCATATAAGAATTGTGTCGTGGTTCTAGCTTCTGCTTTCGTTGTGGCTTTTGCTTCCACCCATTTGGTCATGTAATCCGTGGCCACTATGATATATTGTGCTTGTGAACGATACGCTGGTGGAGTGATAGGACCAACAAAGTCCAATCCCCATTTAGCGAATGCTCGAGCACTCATCATTGGTCTTAAAGGCATTTTGTCTCTTTTAACTTGTACCTTAGTGCGTTGACATTCATCACACCTTTTCACGAATTCTGTTGCATCTTGAATCATGGTCGACCACCATATACCTGCAACCATAATGATTTTTACGGTTCTCTCTGTTGAAAAATGACCTCCTGCTATGCCTGCATGAGCTTGTTCCAATAATGGAAAGTAGTCATTTTCATGAGGAACTAACCTTAGTTGGTCATCAGTTCCTCTTTTATAAAATTGGTCACTAATGAGGGTATACCTATTCGCTTCGATTTGTAAAGCCTTTTGTCTGGCTTTAGACCAATCTCCTGGCAGCTCTTTATTAGTCAAATATTCCACAATAGCATGACTCCATGCGGGTGCTACTGTCACTTGGTATAATGTGGCATAATCCACAGTGGTATTGGATGTGCAAAAGTCGCATTTCTTGATGTAATTAGCTACATCGCCTGCCATTCCTGGCCAATACACTCCAAGTCTTCTTAATTGTTCATACATCATTTGATTTCCTCTATGGAATCCCCCTGTTTGTGTATGGGCCTCCTCTAGATACGCTTCGTACTCCTCTTGGCCTATACACAACCTTAGAATTTCATCGTTTCCATGATGGTACATTCTTCCCGCAAGCATTGTGTAATTTCATGCTTGTCTAACATCTTCCACCGTGTGTTTGTCGTCAAGATTCATTTCATATGTCAGCAACGGAATAATTTGCTCTGACCATTTCGGCACCATCTCTATATTAAACAGGTATGCGTCTGGGAGATCATCATTTACCCCGGTAGCTTTTTCGCCATGTAGTAATCAAGAAAGGCGGTTTGCTCTTTGATGATTTTTTCCTTTCTTAACTACTACCGTAAAATCAAACTCCAGCAACACAATGAACCATCTTACAATTCGTCCTGTGTTACAAGGTTTGTTTACTAAGTACAAGAGTGCCTGATGATCCACAAAGAATGTGAATTTGTTAGCGAGTAAGTAATGCCGAAATTTCTTTACCGCATATATCATACCCAATCCTTCTCTTTCAGTGGTAGTATAATTCTTTTCTGCACTGTTGAGTTGTCTACTAGCATAATTGATTGGAAAATCCGTCTTACCCTCATCTGGTTGTGCTAATATACAGCCTATTGCAAATGCCGAAGCATCTACATGTACATGGAAGATCTTTGACCAATCTGGTGCTTTTAGAATTGGTGCAGATACCAGTGCCTCTTTTAGTTTCTGGAATGACTCCTCACATTCATTGGTCCAAATGAAGAGCGTGATTAGACTATACAAGGGTTTTGCTATTACAGCATACATGTAGATAAAACGTCGGTAGTATCCACAATGTCCCATAAATGATTGTACCTCTCGTACAGTGTTTGGTCTTGGCAATTCTATGATCACCTTTACCTTGTCTTCATCAGTGGTAATTCTATTAGCCGACACTATGTGGCCTAAGATTTTACCTTGTCGTACCATGAATACACATTTTTCTGGGTTGAGGCAAATCCTATACGTTCTGCATTTTTCGAATACCTTTCTAAGATGATCTATATGGTCTTCTCTCAATAGAGAATAGACACACAAGTCGTCCATGTAAATATCCAAGAATTTTTGCAAGTATTCTTTATAAGCGTGTGTCATTAATCTCTGCAATGTGGCTCGAGCATTGGTCAAGCCAAATGGCATTACCCTAAACGCATATATGCCCCATTCTGTTGCAAACGCTGTTTTGTATTGATCTTCTAGTTTGACCCCCAAATGGTTATAACCAGAGAATCCGTCCATAAAGCTATAGGCTTGCTTGCCTGCTACTCGTTCCAGGACGTGTTCAATGATAGGAAGAGGGTAGTTGTCCCTTATTGTTGCTACGTTTACCTTCTTGAGATTCACACACACTCGTAATTTCCCATTTTTCTTGTGTACCACCACTATCGGGGACACCCAGTCTGTGTGCTCTATCTCATAAATAAATTCAGCCTCCATAAGTTTGTCTAATCTCCTCTTTTATCCTTTTGGCGAATGTCTCATTATAAGTGTATGGACGTTGTTTGCTTGGCTTTGCATCAGACTTCAAAGGGATTGAATGTTCACAAATGTTAGGATCCACTCCCTTCAAATCTTTGTACGACCATGCAAATACATCTCGAAATTCCTTAAGTGTTTTGATCAGTAAGCCCTCTTCTTCTCGACCTAGATCTGTGGCAATGTAAGCAGGTCGAGGATTTTCTCCTGGCTCTGCTAAGTCTATTTTCTTGACGTTCTCTGGCCCATCGTAGGACTCGTTTGATTTAGGCTCCCTCATTGGTTGCTGAAGCACCAATCTTCTTTCCTGAATGGTGTACTTACAATAGTGAGGAGGTACATCAATCTTTTAACTCCCATCACTAGCGTTCGTTCCATCGCTACTTTCCATTTCAGTTGTCCATGCATTTTTAAATTTTTTGTTTCAACTCATTGTATCTCGTTTTCCGTTCAATTTTCGTCATAATTGGACTACCACAGACATTCAGTTTTTCTGTTGCAACTCTTTTTTTTGCTTTGCTGGTTTTCTTAGGTTTCAACAGTCTGGACTTAAATCCTGGGTCTTCAACAACCTTAAGAAATCTTCCTGACACTTTATCCTTAGCACAATCAACGGCATGAATGTTCATAAGGAAATGTGTCTTACCCTTAAACTTCGGCATGGATCTCAGCCTGGTTGGTGGACTGATATGGTGTCGTTTACTCTTGTATCTTTTTTGGCGTCTCTCACTTTGGTTTGGGAAATTGTAGAAGACGTCATTGTCTTGATCTTGATTGTCGTCTCCCTTCGTATTTTCCGACTTCTCGTCATCCGTGTTATCCTTGTTTTCACTTTGATCAGAAGAATCATAAAATTCTTCTCCGTCCTGCTTGATTTCTTTAGTGGGGATGTCCACATAGCCCACTATCTTAAGCTCAAGTTTTGTTTCTATTTTATTGATCCTCATATTCTCAGTATCTCCATCGTTCTCATCCTCCTCCACAATTTTGCTCAACATGTAGTATGGTATGATATCGTAGCCATTCTCAACACAAAATTTGGTGGGAGTGACTTCATTGACGCATACATCCAATGTAGCCAAAATTTGAGACCATTCTAGGGATTCGATCTTCTCTTCAAGAAAAGGTTCTCGTATATATGCATCGTCTTCCAAGACCCTCTCTAGTGTCCTTTCATTGTGGTCAAATTCACTACATTGAGATGCCCCACACATCCATATCTCCTTTTTCTTACAAAGCCACGCTGGGACTTCTGATCTACTAATGGTGGCTGAGTCAAATTCTTCCACAGGGGTTCTCGTGACATCATGGTAGCTATGATTTTTCGTGTTTACGCGTGTAGTAGTTTCAGCATGTCTTAGATACAAATAATCATATCCCCAGTCCTGCACCATTTTGAGTTGCCTCATGAACGGCCTACCAAGGATAATTTCACAGTTGTTCTTCTTGCCGAAATCTACTATGGCAAAGGTATGTTCGTACTCTATGCCACAGGAAGATACCACAATTGTCTCAAGCAATCATATAGGCCTTTCTATGTGCCCATCCGCCAGTTGCAATTTCATTCTAGTTGTTCGTATTGTTGATTTTCCCCATTTTTCCCATAGCATTTTGTTCGCAATGGCAATGCCAGCTCCACTATCAAGTATTGCCTTAGTCTCTATGGCGTTATACTCAACTGGTAGGGTTGTGTTGCCGTCTTCACCTTCACAATACTCTCCTACCTTGTTGAGTGGCACTGGTCTAGTGTTGACTCTCTTCGGTTCTGTGTCATTAAGCTCGGTTTCGAAGAACTTAAGAGGTCTCCTTATGCCAAATTTTTCAAGACATTTTCCCACTTTCGTCCACATGCTTGGCCTAATTTTTAACAATTCTGCCAATGTGATTGTACACTTGACCAGAGTGGTCAACAAGTCTGTCAGGATTTTAGTGTCCAATTGATTTGACCCGCCTATTCTTTGAGAAGGTACTCTTCGAATTTCTGACCTTGCCTCATAGTCCCCCATATATGATGGCAAAGTTCTAAGTGATTCTGGTCTGCTATCTTCGGATGCAACTGAACCATTATCCCCTTGAAATGATTTAACATCTAAATCCCATGGAGGCTTATTCAAGTTCAACTCCGAGAAAGGCGCCGACTCGACTGTTTTTGTCTCATATTTTTCTTGAGCTTTTCGCACCGTTTCCCATAGCTCTTCATGCCAATTTTCTTCCACAATAGGGGAATATGGTGGAAGATCTTTAAGTGATTCATCAGTGCTATTAGGCACGTCTCTTGCATCCTCTACATCCGGCAAGGATTTAACGTTTTCTATCTTGTCGGGCATCCTTTGTTCGGTTTTGTGAGGTGTTTCATTGTTTGGTGGTTTGATTACTCTATCTCCCGCTTCTATAGGTGGAGGCTCCAGTAAAGCTTGTGCAGTTTCAATCAGTTGTTTGCACATCTCTAGTCTCTGTTTTTCTATCTCTGGATATGGATATGTCATCCACCTTTGCTCTAGAGTCTGTCTATTCTTCAATCTTGCTTCGTATGCTTGCAAGATTGCATCTAAGGGTTCATTAATCTTATCTACCAATACCGACCCTCCTGAGCTTGCACTTGTTGGTCCCTCCGTTGATTTTAGAGAGTCGGACTCTCTTTGCTGTTTAAGTTGCTCTCGAGCTATCGTTAGCTCAGCTTCTACATCTTTTTGTTTTCGCTCACGTCTAGCTTTCATTTTCGCTCTTCGTTCTTTCCAAGGATTATCACGACTGACGCTAGACTTGTCAGTCTTGGTTTCTTCTTGATTTTCATCGTTACTCTTGGGTTGATTGTCATTTTTCCTTGCTTGGGCTCTCGTCAAGACCTTAACAGGAATCAGAGTTTCGTTTTCTGACCCTCCACTGGAAGGCAGCGCTCCAAGCATATTCAAGGTAGTTTTTGCTCCTTTGCTCGGGTTTTTAGGGCAATCAGGGATCAAGTGAGTAATTCCACACTCCGTGCAATATGCGTTGACCCTAATGATTTCGTCATGAGGGCAGTCCCTCAACCAATGGTCTCCACCACACTTGTAGCATGGTCCTTTAGGCTGTTGAGGTGCTCCTGGAGCTCCTCTTTGTTGGTGTGCAATTCTTTGCACGCTCATGCCTCCGTTGGCTATGAACAACAGTGTTCTTTCATCCAGGCTATATCGTCCTTCTCCCGCTGCCTGTGCAGCAATTAGTGGTCCTGTATTTCCTATCATGCTCCATGGTTCTGGTGTAGAGGGTTCTTCCGGTGGATAATAGACAGAGCTCGCTGCATATCCATTGGGATCGTCGTAGTATGCATGCATAGGTACCAAAGCCTTCTCATCAGACTCAGTTATTGTGGGTGTGTATCTTATGCCGACTGGTCGTAATCTTGGTAGGGGTGGTTGTTGTCCCAACACTGGTTGTGGTCTTTCTACACTTACAGATCTCGATAGGTTGCCTGTCTGATATCTAGGCATCGGTGGGGTTTGAGGGGATGTCGCCTGAGCTTGCGGAGCATATGGTCGTTCTCTCACATATCCCTTGTTATAATAACACTCCTCCGTCCCATGGTTTGTCCATTTTTGTTCAATCGCACACCATTTTGGTTGTTTAGCTTGTGGTTTGGAATACAAGTTAATCTTTTTAAGCACTTCCTCTACAAGCTGCTCTTGGCTCACCGCTACTTCTCCTTTCAGTGTTGTCTTAGCAGACTTGCTTCCGCTTTGTTGCAAGGAAGAATCATCATCAAGATCCTTGAACTCACCCTCTTTGTAGACCGCACAATTGTCCACAAGGTATAGAGCTTCCTTGGTTAAATCATTCAACGTCGTGCTCCTTTTCATATGTAAGTCCTTTTGAAGATCTGCATTCCTTAGTCCTTGAATAAATATAAGCATAAGTCTGGACTGAGTTGGCAGTTCTTCCACGGGGCAGAACTTAACATATCTTTTTAGTCGGAGGGCTGCCTTTCGCACATACTCTCCATCTTTCTGTTTGAATTTATGGATTTGTGAGACTATATTATGAGCTATTCCCCTTTGTGAGAATTCCTCGATAAACTCGTCAAACACTTCCTCCATAGACTCAAAGTCCCTTCGCTCCACCGAGTCAAACCATGTAGCAGCATCATCCTCTAAGGTTAAACCGAATCCTGCAAATTGGGTAGGAAAGTCTAACACCTCTTCAGCTCTAATTACACGCACAAAGGCTGCTACATGATCTCTCGGATCCCTGCTTCCCGTATATTTCTTGTTTACCCATTTTTGCACTTGAGAAGGTCTAATTCTACGATGGTCTACAAATCTCATCATGGGATCTCCCCATCCTAGTCGATATACCTCCTCTGGTCTTCTGTAGTGGCCAGGTTCCTCTCCCAATGGTGCTCCTAATCCATAATTTCTAACAGTTCTTGATAGAGATGGTTCATCTCTCCGAACTCGTTCTCGGGGTGTTCTTCCAGGCTCAGTTGACCCCTGAGTCTTTGGCTTACTCTCTCCTTGATACTGTGCATAGAGTGGTGGTTCTTGTAAATCCCTTAACCCTCGTGCGGTTTGATAACCCTCTCGGGTTCGGTCTTGTTCTAATGTAGCACTCTTTCGAAGCCATGCGTGCAATGATGGCTGAGTAGCTGTTGATCCTGGTAGTTGGACGACGGTTGTCGGGTAGAATGTGAGGTAGCGTCATACTCTTCTGAAAAGGGATTTGTCGACTTGCTAGGGGTGTAGGTGGCTCTTGGTACTTCGTCGGGGCCATAGGTCGATGCTCCCGGAACTGTTGCCTTTTCAACCTCTTCTGGGAGAATACGTTTGTATTCTCGCCCGTATCTGTCAACAAAAACAATATCCTTTCACATAGCAATTTCATAAGAAAATAAGTAAAGAACCTTGTCTTTGCTTAATTCGTTTGGGTAGGGTTCCTTGCATCGAAAGTAAGAGACTATTCCCTCGCTTTCATGCTTGTAAATCCCTACATTCTCATTATAGGTTGGGACACTGGTTGTTTTCTTATCATACATAAAAAGCGCTCCAGGTCGATCAATGTTAGGAGGCGGTTCTTGGGTTTCTGAAACCATTTTCCCTTTTGCCACGTTATCCCCATATCTGTTGTAATCCTAAGGGTTACTCACTATCAGATAGTGGTTCCCCTTTTCGTCTCGAAATCTGTCTCCATCATCATAGACTCGAATTATCTCTAGTCTTTGAGCCGGTCTTTCTTCAATACAAATACACTTGCGTCCCCGATAGTCAGAATAAACTAAGGCTCCCCTCGAGTTAGTTCCTTCCAAGAAGATTATAGTGAACTTGGTTTCGTTTAAAGGATGTAGGGAGGTGCTCCCCCCTGGCATTGGTCCTTCACCGTTGAAACCTCCTGGCTGTTGACTCCCTATCATGAAGAAGGACTTTTTCGACGAAGTGTCAGTATCACTACCCTCTTCAATGATTGACGCTAATGGGTCTAGTCTCGTCTGAGTTACACTTTCTTCGGCGGACGTGGTGCTTACTTGACTTTTGACACTTTTTCCCGACTTAACAAAGGCTCCTGACCTTAAATGCATAAGAATGAAAGTTGGGTTGCAAACTTAAAGCTTACCTGGACTCCTTCTTCCTGTGTGGCTTTGTGATGATCTCCTTCTGGGATCTACACAAGGATGGTTAGTCTGTTCACAAGGGTTTTCCCTGAATTACCAAAAAATCTTTCAAGTATATACAGCAACCACTTAGTCAGTCTTCTGGTGGTCCAATTTCAAATATGAAATGATGGCTGGGATCTATATAGAGAGTATGTCCTAGCAGTATAGTCACAAATTGCAAAATGTGTCTGAATCACTACTTTCTTAGTCTATCGCGATAGACTGACAATTTGCTCAGCACAAGTCAATTCAAAATTGTGACTTTACCCTTGAGTTCCAGTTACCCTCTATAGCATATCCTTCAAGTTTTATGAAGTTTGGACACTTGGGTTGGGTTTTGGTCCCATTTTAGTATTTTAGTCAGAGCTTGATTCTCTATCTGAACCTCAGATTGACCTTCAGTGATCTAAATGCCTTGAATTGTGGTGTGTCTGTTATATAGGCCCTGATAAAGCTCTCCCTAGGGGAAATTTGAAAGAAAAGTTCCCCAGCAGCAGTTTCCCTGGTCTATCACGATAGACTTGGCATTTTCTCCTTTTTTAGCATTTTTCTCAAGTTTTCTCCACAGTTGGTTCAGCCTCCCCTTGTGTAGTGCATTGACCAATTTTGGCACTGTTTGGACATTTGGTCAAAGACTTCTTGCCCTTGTCTTTGAATTCAGACTCTAAACACCAGTTTTGAAGTTTTGTGGTCAAGATGGTGTTCAATTTCACTCAATTTTTGTGAGTACCCTTGTATTGATGTGTTAAACCTGTGGTATAAAGGTTTTTTCCTTGTTGCTAGTCAATCACCACCTTCATCAGTCTATCGTGATAGACTAGGCAGAGAGCAATGGGGATTTAATTTTTTGTCTGTTTTTGCATAGTCTTGTTCCCTGTGCCCATATAAGTCTATCCCCCAATTTTTATGAAGTTTGGACTTATTTTGACCTTAAACTCAAGCACTTCACAAATTTCAGTTTTCTCTGACAATTCAAAACTCCATTGCACTTGAAGTGATGCAAATTTGATGACGCTTCATCTTAAACTTGTGAACATCAGTCGTACCTCATGACACAGTCAGTTTACCCTAGGCTAATGGTTATATCTCCTCTTGGCCTCTTTAGGTTCACTTAGTGTTTCCTTATGACAATCACCTGTTTCTTTATTGTTGGTTTTGGTCGCAATTTTTATGTTTTCTCGAGTGTTGGATAATAAATTTCAATGTCGACTCTTTTCACCCCCTTCAAGGGTATATGGGGTGGGTTTTGCTTTCAAGGCAAGCAAATAGCCTTATTGTTTCTTCTTTTTTGTTTGTTTTTTGCGTTTTTACAGCGTTTTTCTACTCTATTGCTTCACAAGTATAACAAGCACTCAAAACCAAAAACCATAACTCCACATTATCCTACTTAACTAAATCTAACTAGTCGCAGACCCTCGGCAAGACACAGGCTTCCTGGCTATCCACTAAACCTCAGGATACTCTATCCTGGATCTTGTTCTAAAAGTTTAAGCTCTCTCTAGTCAAAACTAAAGTAAGCTAACCATCACACGAGTGACGTAGATCTCCCTACTTAAGGTCTTGTGTCCCTGGGAGCGGCGCCAATGTTTTAGGGCTTGACTACTCCCCTGTTCATACTCAAGAGCACGACACAGACAACATACTTATCATCCGATGACACGACTAACCCGTAGGTGCACGTAGGCAATCTCGTTAGCTTGTCAGGTTGAGACCAATCTACACATACGCACTTTTATGATGCATCAATCATTAACTCTGGTAGAATGCAACCCACTCTATCCCTAAACGCTCATAACACCATTTACACTTCCAATGAACTCGGAATCGCATCAAACTTACTAGGCACCATCCTCTCACTAGGATATACTTACCTATAAGTCTAATCTCACCAGATTTGAACCCTAGTTATCTCGAATACAGTCGCGATAGACTAACAGGTCATAATCCAAAAGTGGGCGAAACTTAAGTTTATGAGTATCTATGTGTAGCTAATCTCTTTCTCATTCCATAAAGCACCTGATTGTTGAAAACAGACACTGTTTGTGCTACTTACAAGCAAAACAAGCTCGAGGAAGGATCGATCGCGAACAACTCGAAAATGTGAATGCGTGGTGTGGGCGTAGCTCTCGGAGAGACTACCGCGATGGTGTAGTCACGTCGTGAATCCGGTGAGGGAGAAGCGCGTAGCGAAGAGGATAAGACACACTCACTCTCTCTCTCTCTCTCCCTCTCTCTGGCTCGTACGACACAGAATTAATAATCAAATGTTGTTTTAAAAATGGTTCTAAGGTGACTTTTATACTTTAGTCACCTTAGCTCAAAAATGTACATGGGGTTCTCTTACTCATTATTACAAAGTGTGAACAAATCTGAGTCCTGACTAACTGATTAATCTTTACATAACCCAGACGAATGGATCAAAATGATAAGACATCTTTGACATAAAATGGGAATTTGATATGCTTTACAAGATGGGCTCATTACAACAGTTGGACAAATGGGGCTCCAACACATGGCTTGAGTTTGAGTGTTTTCCTTTGTTTTTCTTCCTCAAATAAGTGTGTTTCTAATCTCCCAAGTTGCGAACTCTGATAGCCAAAGCCCCAATGCCTTCCCACTTGTCCTACAAACTTCTTGACATACTTTTTGGTGAACCCAATGCAAAATCAATCGAGGTAAGTATTCAAAAGCTTAATTGAAATCTTCATAAAGGCCATTCAAGCTATGGAAGACCAAGGGACGTGCTTTGATGCGAACACAATGCAGATGTTTCAAGCCTTTGCTATGTTTATGTAGCAGCAACAAGCTGCTGAAAGGAGAGAACTCTCTTCAACCAAATCCCTTCAATTAGTAGTGAAGAAAATGGATCAATTTAATGTTAAAAATCTATCTAAATAATTGAGTAATTATGTTAAATAAATGGAGTTAAATAGGGTGCCTGCAGTTGATACAGCGACAAGTTTTGAGCTTGTAGTCGTTCTTGAGTTTTGAGCACATGTAAGGGAGATAAGAGGTACACATGGTGAAGACTGGGAAGCTTTTAAGAAATCTCTTAAGAAATAATATTTCATGGAGAACTCTAAACGAGTAACAAAGAGGACTTTCTTGGAATGGGTTGCTCTCAAAAAGATGACTATCTCCTATGGAGCTGTTAAGGGAGTTCAAGCAACGATATGCACAATTGTCAACAACGAAGAAAGTTACCTTGGATGCTGAGAAAGTTGAATTTTTTCTAAAAGCTACAGATACAGAAATCCAAGAGAAGCTAGAGCTACTTTTGGAAGACAAGAATACTGAGCTTTTGAAGATAGAATGGAAGGATGTGGAGGATGCAGTTTCACTTCTTGTAAAGAGGGAATGCAGTTGAGATAAAATGGTGATAAAAGATGTCACTCCTACTTCTACGAGTCCAAATAATGTAGTCAAGCCGCCTACTGGGAATTAAAGGATAAAAGATAAAATGGTGATAAAAGATGTCACTTCTACTTCTACGAGTCCAAAGCATGCAGTCAAGCCGCCTACTGGGAATTAAAGGACTGATGAGGCTTCCATGCTAGACGAGCTTATCAAAGGTATGTGCGAGATAAAACTCAAACTTGCAAGATTGGAAGATAAAATACAACCATCGAGACAAAAGTTTCAAAGTAAAGAAGGTTTTGTGCATAGATGTATATGGTGTGATAGCACCGATCATGGTAGAAGGGGATGTGATTGTTCAAATGATCTTTGAAAAAGGACCTTGTCTTTTTTTAAGATGGTAAAATTCACTTGAAAAAAAAAGGTTTACCATTGGGAACAAAGTTTTGACAGGGAGGTATGTGAAATCTAATGGAGGATATGGCAACCAGTCATGCCATCTCCGTAGTAGAAGCCAATACCTATGGGATAAAGATTGAGTATATCACACTAAAGGGGTAAAATATGTTAAAGATGCCTAAGAAGAGTATGATGATCTTTGACAATATGCAATTTCATTGGATAATAAAGGAAAAGTGACTAAAGAAGTGCTTTATCATACATGCAATAGTATACATCAAGCAATAAGATAGGATGATCTAGCGGATTCATTATCAGTGCATGCTTATCTTGCCAAAAGTCAAAATAATGAAGTGATTGTAGAAGAAAAGTGGAGGCATAATAATGGGATGAAGGACCTTCAAAGCAGGCTACAAGAAGTGGAGGAAGAAAGGATTTAATGCCTTCTCAAGAGGCCTCACCATTACAAGTGCCTCCTCCGCTTGAAGTGCCTATGGAGGAAGCATCAACAAAAAAGAAGAAGGAGTAGGCAAAACCTAAAGCAAAGGTCTTGCTTACAAATTACAATCCAACATAGAAGCTGCTACAAACTTGAAGAAGGTATTGGACGAAAGGATCTTGAATAGCAAGGTTGAAACTTGAGTTTACATTGGTTGAAGTCCTTGGCATAGCTAAGCGTGAGTTCCACGAGGAGATCATTGACATCATAAAGAGAAAAAAGCAAACTCAAACAGAATCAAGTTCTTCACAATTACAGGGTGAAAAATAAACATTAAGTACACAAGGGATACATGTTCAAGAAAAGCAATGTGAAGATAATGGTGCGATTGGGTGCTTTCAATCTTATACAAACGCAAAGCATGTTAAATTTGTGGATGATGATGATGAAGAAGATGAAGCCACTCATCAAAACCACTACTCCAAAAGCCATTGGGCAAGAACAACAACGGAAACCTTGGTAAAGGTGGGTGACCTTGAGGAGCCATATGCTGCATTGATAGATCATGACTCTGAAATCAATCTAATGTCCAAAAGCCTTTACATGAAAGGAAAGTGGCCAATAGATATAGACCATGGTTGGATGCTTAGAGCAACAAATAACTTACCATGAGATCTCTATGGAGCTTGTCCAAACGCGAAGATGACAATAGGGAATGTAAAAGATGAGCAAAGCTTCTTTGTGCACAAGATGTCGACTTATCCTCTTATCCTTGGACAACCATATATCGCGGCTGCTTGAACGGAGACAAAGGTAATGTATGATGGCTCAACTTATGTAAGGATAAGGAGTAGAGATGGAAAGCGGGTTGTCCAATTTCTCATGGTCAATGTGGATCATGAGAGGAATCGTGACATTCTTAAGGATCAACCACTACCAAAGGTAAGCAAAAAATTCAAGGATTACAAGGAGATGAGGGGTTTTGGGGAGGTACCATTGTAAAGAGAGATTGGGATGGTACTGCAAGAGAAAGGTTCTTGTTTGATACAAATGGGAAATAAGCTCTCTATAGGTTTTTTTAGGGCTACCAAAGCATGGATCAATGTGTTCTACAAAGATTGAGAACATCAAAACAAGTGAACGGCAATGTGTACATAATGTACAAAAAAGTTTGAAGGAGAATGTTTTTTTAGAAGATAATTTTAGGTACCTTTGAACAGATTTTCTTTATAGATATTATGGATGAGCTTAAGAGTATAATGGATTACAGTTAGTCATGTCAAAACCAGACTGTTGAAGTATGTTCTTTAGAGATGTTTAAGGAGATTGAAGCTTTTGAAGAAGAAATAGGGCTTGATAACAATCAAAGGCCAGAAGTGCAAGTCGACACCAAGTACAAGTCAGTGGCAAAGAAGGTAAAACCAATGGCCTTACCTCTACCACTAGATTGTAGAGAGAAAATGGAAGAAGCTTCTTTGCAACCAAATCTCTAGGATCCTAGAAAGATTGGGCACAAGTTTACAAAGGAATCTTTAAAAGAAACGAAAGTTGGCTAGGAGGATTTTTTTGACCAAAGAAGAAATGAAGTGCTCACAAATATGCTTGAATGAAAAGATTAGCATGGGTATATCAGAGCCTTCATGTGCACCATATTCAAATAGGTGGTTCACAATGGCCTGGTTACGAGTCCTACAAGGATTGGATGGGCAATTGGATAGGATGATGAAAAAGGAAATAAGTATGTGGTGAGATTTGGGGCTAAGGTCCTACCAATGAGACTATGCACATGTAAAAAGAGAATTATGGGGAGTAGTCACAACATTGAGATGTGATAAGGAGTACTTAATAGGGGCATTTGTGATAGTAGAAACTGATTGCTTGCCTCTTCTTGGAATGATCACAAATTGCTTAACTCCTGACGTTGCAATGCTGCAATGGATAGCTTACATCAAGTCCTTGAATCTAGAGTTCAAACATATAGCATGGACGGATAATCCAATGGCAGATATGCTATTTAGAGCAAGGTATGAAGATGAAGAGAACATGGTCATTGAGGGAGATGATGTAGGTACAAAGTTTATACTATTGTGCATGCAAGAAGTGATGATATATGCTTGGAAAATCCACTTGAGTCTTCTTCAAAAGAGTTGTATGTAGGTGATTGGCTACTTAGTGGACGATATTTGAGCACATTGGAAAGGCAAGAAGATTGGAGTGGACAAAAATATAAAAGAACACGAAGGAAGGCTTATGGATACTTTCTAAAGAATGGCTACCTATGGAAGCATCCAAAGCAAAGGAATGTCACAACACAAAGGGATGTGTGTGATAAAGAGACTCAATAAAAGCTTATCAAGGAGTTCCATGAGAGTCTATGGGCTATACATTGAGGTTTATGGGCCACCTTTGTCAAATTGAAAGAAAGGTATTGGTGGAAAAGCATGTATAAAGATGTATCCCAATTTGCAGAAGCTTGTGTTACTTGTGATATGTATTCAAATGTAAGGCATCATGATGGGTTGCACCCTACCTACCCATTGTCCATGCATTGCAATGGGTAGTAGATCTTGTTACTATGTGTTTAGGTATGTGGAAAAGGCATTACATTGTGCTTGCAAGAGAGAACTTGTCCAACCACGTAGAAGGTCGTGCTTTCAGAACAAAGAGCACTGAAGGGGTATGCAAGTTGCTCTTGGAATATATGATTTTTTGGTATGGATGTGTTGGAAAATAGTTGCTGATAGGGGAAAACTGGATGCTGATGAAGCGAGAGAGTCCTTCTCAAGGATGTGTATCAAGCTTGCTCTTACCAGTGCTTATAATCCTAAAGGTAGTGATAAAGTTGAAAGAAGTCATCCTCCTATCATTAAAAGTTTTGGCTAAGGCATGCAAGGTAAAGTTTCGGGAATGGCCAATATTGTTACCTTATGCCTTATGGACTGACCGTACTACACATAGCTCAGACATTGCTACATGCTTGGTGCTGAAATGATGTATGGTGAAAAGCCTGTAATGCCAATTGAGGATGTGATTCCAACATGGAATGTACTGCCTTGGGAGGATGGAATGAGTAGGGAAGACCTTCTTGCTTTGCGAATGCAACAATTAGAAAGAAGGCCCGAGGACATTGAACTTGCGATTGCTTGATTGAAAGATGCAAGGTTAAGGAATAAAGAAAGATTTGCTAAAAGGCATCGACTCATACCAAAATACATAAAGGAAGGAGATTGGGTGCTTATGTATGATAATAGCCTTGAAAATCAACATACGGCAATGATAAAGCTTGCAAAAAGGTGGTTTTGTCCATGCATTGTTAAGCATGTGCATGGAAATGCAACTCACACATTAAGTGAGTTGGATGGAACTGAGATAAAGGTTCCAATTACAGGAAAAAAGATTAATTTCTTCAAGAGAAGAGGGGATACTAATCCCTTTGATACACACGATATTGAACAAGAGGAAGATACTGACACTTTGGAAAGTAAGGAAGAAAATGAAGATACAATCTTTGAACATGATATATTGATATTGCAATATTCTTATAGTGGCACATGCCGATGGATGTGCACGTTTAGAGGGAATGTATGTCGTATTGTGGCACACATATAATGTGAAAATATCTTGAAAGCTCACTTTCTATGCCTTTTGGATCAATGGGAGCAATTTCCATCATGTATATAGTGTGATATGTGTGGGGATATACGTGGGAACAATTGCTATTGTGTATATATCTTAACATGGACTTATGGCCCTCGATGCAGCATGGTAAGTGCTTTAATAATGTAAATGATCCCTAATATTCTTTGGAAATGTTGATGGACCTAATGTAGCATGGTCAAGCACTTGTTTCGCCTAGAAAGTCCAATGTGGACGATCTAGTTCAAAAATAACAGGTTTTGTGTACAATCGCAAATGATACATCTAAAGTGTTTTCCAAGTGGAAAAATGAGGTTCAACATGTAATTTGAGCCAAAAGGGAATTTTCCACAATCTTAGGGATTTTCCCCAGCTCTTTCGGGGGGCTTTTTACGAGCAAAAATGGGCATTTTTTGATGAAAACGGCCATAAAGGCCATAAAATAGTAAAAAATAACCCAAAATTGGCAAAGGATGAGTCAAAATTCCACATCAACAACGGTGGGTGCTACTTCTAGTGTGTGGGAAGCTTTTGAAAGAAGAAAATCAGCACTTTTATCCTCTCTGTGAAGGGATACACAGGCTGCTTCTACGGTGTGCTAGTGCAGTCCTGTACTGTTCCTACCCGGTATTCAAGTGTTTGGGTGACCTAATTAAGGTTTTCTCTCTTCAAAAAGGTGAGTTAAAGTGCGTGTGGAAGTCCTTAAGCTTCCATGGTTGTGCGTTGATGGTGAATCAAAGGAATACTCTATGGTTTTTCGCTTGGCAAATTGGCACTGTACTTGTGCTATTGGGTCCAAGGCTACCTAGTTCGGTGAAAGAGAATGAATTTTGTATTGATATTGTGTTTATTTGAGAGTAGAACTTCCATGGCTGGAGTTTGAGTGTTTTCTTTTATTTTTCTTCCTGGAACAAGTGTGTTTCTCATCCGCCAAGCTGCGAACTCTCATAGCTAGAGGCGAGCTAGAGGCCCAATGCCTTCCCACTTGTCTCGCGAGCTTCCTCACACCATTCCACAAAGAACACAAGGATTTACTGAATTTTTTAGTGTAAATGTTCTTTGGACCTTTCTTCAGCAAGAGGATTGGCTCTATAACGACAATTGAGAGTGACTTTATGTTTAAGTCATCATCCATTGACAAAACATTAAACCAAACCTTAAAAGAAAGGTTTGAGTTGTGTCCCAAGAGAATAAATTTATCATCAATGCGTTTTTTTAAATCAGCAATATCTTTTTCCTTTAGTGATTGGATACAAAATAGTGGTCTATCTTACATGTGTCCATGGGAACCAAATCTATATGATGTCTTGTATTTTCTACATGTTTTGTGATGGGAGCGAATTTGCACTGCTTGCAAGTCCTCATCCAACATGTTTTTGTTTGTTGTGATTTATTTATCTACAAAATTCAATAGTATTACTTCGTCTTGTGGAATCCCAAAGATTGGTTCATTCTTGATCCATGGTCATGCTCTCTACGTCAAAACTGCGTGACAAAAAAGGAGTGTACAAGCACCAACAAGCAAAGGAATGTGTTTAAGCTCTTTCTTAATCTCCTTGAACCTATGCACATAGTATTTTGTTGTGGTTATTGGGCCTAAATGCACCAGAGAACAAACAATGCACCATTGTTTGAGCTTTCATCTTCCTTGGCATGTGGATTCAATGAACAAGTAGAAAATACCAAGACAAGAAATTAAGCAAGGGTAAAATTCAAACCAGCCACATCGAAATCCATTTTCAAACTTGCAATAGGATGAACACTTTTGAGTTCTCCAAAGGTAAAAAGGTGAATCAAATTAACACTAGGTTGTTTGTACCACTTAGCGACTGCAAGGATATAAATGATAAGGGCCTCATGCACTATAGAGGAAAGATGAGCACCCACGAACTAAAATACAGCCAACCCTTTCATGGCAAACCTGCGAACAGAAAGCAAAATGAGAAATGGCATCCGTGCAAACCCAAAAATATGAAGAGGCACATACATTTCAAAGTATGAACAGAATGCTAGATCTCGTCACCTTCTAGATCAATGAGAGCAAAGAAAACCATACGCTAGAGGTCGTTACCTTCTAGATCTGCAAAATACTGAACATAGCATGGAAAATTCCCCCTCACCTTCTCGATCTATACAATGTTGAAGAGAGCACAAAAAATTAAAAAACATAAAGGATAGTCACCTTCTAGATTTGCAGAGCATCCAATGAGGTTGTATACCCCTCTAGGGATATAGATGACATGCAGAGGAAGAAAAGGAAAGCGTGGGAGACAGGCCTGGTTGCTTTTGCCACAGCAACACATTGCTGCCTACAATCCAAGAACCTTGGCCTTTGTTGCTGCTCATGAATAGGAGCCTTTGTGCTAGACAAGTTCTTGAAACACCAAGATCATGAGGGCGACAAGCATGCAACTTTGCCCCCAGCTTGAGCTGCACACAAAGAGAGAGAGTGAGAGGGAGGCCATCTTCTTGAGCTCCCCACAGTTTTGCTCCATGCAGAAGGGAGGGAAAGACCAAAGAGATGGGAGGCAGCAAATGCTAAACGGGCTTGCAACCCTAGCCTTTCATTTCTAAGTGATACGGCCTCGACAACTCCACATAGGTGAGAAACATTGGATACCTCTAGTCTAGCAAAAGCCTAAACCCACCATTCTTGATGGCCCTTCTTCACCTACATACTTTGAAGGCACCCATAACTTTCACTCAAAAACTCACCACTTTCAGTAGAAAAGGCACCTCTAAAAAAACCTTCGCCCTTCAGGCAGGCCAAAAAATAAAGAACTCTAATAGTCGAAGCCTCTAACCGTTGAGAAGGCAGAAAAGCGACTACGTTTCTTGGTAAGTGCTTCAGTTGTCAATTGGGGTTTGAGCGTGCTCTGAAAACCTAGTTTTCTCTGCGTCAGCTTTTCTTTACTGTAGTGGAGTGACGAAGACGTGGGTTGTTACACATTGTCAGCAAAACTGAAGGAATTCTAAATGGGCATTGAGAATCTAAGCTCTCGGAGAGAAAGCCGTTATTTTGAGCGATCTGCTCGCAGACCTCGCCCTTACAGGTCCTCTGCTGGGGGGAGAATAAGGAAGACACCTCGGTAACCATTTTGTTTTGTAAGACATTTTGAGGGCTGTAAAGGGTTGCGTGCTTAATCGCTGATATGAGAGAGAGAGAGAGAGAGAGAGAGAGAGAGAGAGAGAGAGAGAGAGAGAGAGAGAGAGAGCGCATATGCACGTGCAAGCCTGTTTTGTGGCATATCCGCCCATTACATACAGAGAGGTGGTAGGAAGAATCATATCTGGCCATTACATAAAGAAGGAAGTAGGAGAATTAAAATGATTACAAAGAGGTGACATCTTATAAGATTGATATTAGTAATGCTAAGGTGTAACATATAAGAGTAGTCAATACATCCTCATTTCTTTGAGAGGAGAAAGCTTTTGTGAGTGTGATATGTGATAGGTGGAAGGGGAAATCATGAACTGGCAAGAAGAAGAGGAAGAAGAAGAAGATTTTAACGTTGCAGGAAACTATCCCAAGAGACCTCAAAGATCTATCTGACGAGTTGAACTCAAAACCTCTTATTCAAGAGGGAAATGGCATAACCAATTTACCACACTTGTGTGATAGAAAGGTTATACCATTTTCCACTTTTTATTAACACACTCACACACCCACCCACACACACACACACCCTCGAGAAGAAGAGAATTTTAATGTCGTAGGAAACTAACCCAAGAGACCTTAAAGATCTATCTGACGAGAGTTGAACTCAAGGAGAGTAAAGGTGTGAGATTAGTGGTCATACATCCTTAGGTGCTTGATGAAACAAAAATTAATGACAACTATGTGGCATAAATATATGATTTAATGTGGGATTAATTTGCAGCCTCAGCTCTTTGGATCAAATAAACCTTATGTGACCATTGTTTTTTGTTGCTGTAAATTGTGATGGCCACACACGTTCAAACTTACTAGGTTACTAAGCTTGTAATGTGTAACAGACTTGGACACTCCAAGTCAAGATTCTACCGCAACACTGGAGAGATTCACTTCAAAACAGTTCACAGTTCACAATTGATTCGACACGGCCTGGCAGAGTTCCGTGCCTAGAGATATTGGTCCCAAAGACTTGCGTCCCTTTCAGTATTTCTTTTTGTATTAAATCTGTGCTCAAAGTACAAGGGCGTGGGAGGGTCTCACTCTCAGACTCTGTGTCCAGATGCTGTGTAGAGTAGGAGCCTTGCCCACACTTATAAAGGTTTACAAGGGATGCTAAAAGCAGAGCCCCAAAAGCTGCCAATTAAAAGCATTCAAAAAAAAAAAAGCAATTCATCTCACAAGCTTGCTTGGTAAAATAAAGCAACTTGCGTAGATTTTCAGCCAACCTTGTGTAGAAGAAAAAGCATCCGTATTGCTGCCGTAAAACGCGGAATTCCGTTCAGCCATGGCACGTCAGCATTCTGGGTTTTCCGCCTCAAATTGCAAGCTTTCCACGTCAGCATTTCAACGTGCTTTTCTTTCCGGGAGTGCCAGGGTGTGTGTGTACTGTTGGCTTCCACGTCACTCGTTTGTGACATACCTCCCTCTTGAAAGCATTGTAATCGCCCTCGATTACGCCTGCAAAATAGATAGAGGCCATAAACTGTCTTAGCAGACACTGACTGTTAGTACCGACGCACTAGGAACACACATCTAGCACATGTATCGACAGTCACATCACAGGACATCACTTGACATCACAGGACATCACATGACAAATTACATTAAAAAATGCATTCGGATCTCAGACCATGATTAATCGGCAACGTATTTAGCAATCACATCTAGATCCACTCAGGACCTCATAGATGTCCGATCAACTAATCCTTATTGCAATCACGTCTATCGAGATCTTTCAGATCGAAATGCTGCAGTCATTTCGTCTATCAGTTCTTGCACTTAGACAAGTAAAGAACAAATTAGGATCATATTATCGGGAATTCCAGTTCATAAAGTCATACAACAGAATACTGTCAGCTCACAGTATCCTTGAAACTCAAAAGAGACATCAGTGACTTTAGTATCAAAAATCAGGGCAATCTGTTGACAAAGGAGTGGAGTGACTCCCCTCTCGTGCATACCCACTGCACCAAATTCCGCCCACCTGAGTTCGGGATTCAATTTGGAATAGACTATGCTAAACCAAATGCATGAAGTTAAAGGTTCACAAAAGGAGGAGTATCTGCCACGTCCTCGTGCTCCATCCACTTCGCATCCAATGCGGGATAGTTCTTGAATTTAACCAAGAACCGCCTTATCATTTTACCTTTTACCTTTCTATCTTTATGTGCCAAAATCTGTTATGGAACGAGTATCTTTGTGACAGACTTGGACACTCCAAGTCAAGAATCAACCGCGACAGCACCAAATAACCACTTCAAAACAATTCACAGATCACAATAGATTTGCACTGGCCCGGCAGAGTTCCGTGCCTAGAGATATTGGCCCCAAAGACTGGCGCCCCTTTCGGTATTTCTTTTTGTATTAATCAATCATCAAAGTACAAGAGAGCGGTTAGGGTTTCACTCTCAGACTCTGCGTCCAGATGCTCTGAGAAGTGAGGCCCTCACCACTAATTTAAAGGTTACAAGGGATGCCCAAAAGCAGAGCCCCAAAAGCTTTTAAAATAAAATGCATCAGTTCTCTCTCTCTCTCTCTTAGAGAGTCTTTTCTCTTTTTTTATTAAAAAAAAAGCAAAATTCGCGTCGCTCATCATTTTCCAAAAAAAAAAAAAAAAAGCCTCTGCGATTTTCGGAAATTAGGGTTTCTGGCAGAAATTAGGGTTTGCAGGAATTTTAGGGTTTTTGACAGAAATTAGGGTTTTTGCTGTCCGCCACGTCATCACTTTGTGACATACCCCCCTCTTGAAAGCATTGTAATCGACCGCGATTACGCCTGCAAAACCGACAAAAACCATAAACCGTCTTAGCAGACACTGACTGTTAGTACCTACGTACTAGGAACACACATCTAGCACATGTACAAAATCGACAGTCACATCACAGGACATCAGAGGACATCACATGACATTCAACATTCATTCGGATCTTAGACCATGATTTATCGGCAATGTAGCTAGCAATCACATCTAGGTCCAATCGGGACCTCATCGATGTCCGATTGACTAACACCTATTGCAACCATGTCTATTCGAGATCAATCAGACCAAAACGCTGCAGTCATTTCGTCTATCAGTTCCTACACTCACAAGAAGTCAAGAACAAATCAGTATCATAATCAGGAATTCCATTTCATAAAGTCATCCAGCAGAATACTGTCAGCTCTCAGTAACCCTGAAGCTCAAAGAGACATCAGTGACTTTAGTATCAAAATCGAGGCATCTGTTGACAAAGGAGCGTAGTAACTCTCCTCTTGTGCATCCCACTGCACTAGATCTTCGGCCAAGCTGAGTTTCTGGGTTCCGTTTGGAGTAGACTATGCTAAACCAAAACATCGAGGTAAAGTTTCACAATCCGAGGAGTATCTGCTAGGTCCTCCTCCATCCACTTCGCATCAAATGCAGCAAAGTTCTTGAACTAAACCAAGAACCGCCTTTGGACTTTACCTTTCTTCGTATCATTATGTGCCAAAATCTGTTCAGGAACAAGGATCTCCTCGTTTTCTTCCACTGCGGGTTGCTCATCAGGCTCCCCATCATCAGGCACATCACCTTTAACAGGGTTCAAGAGACTCACATGCAATGCATTGTGAATCCTCCAAGTATCTGGCAGTTTCAATCGGAAGGAGACATCATTTATCTTTTCAGTAATCTGGAAAGGTCCGTAGTATCACATACTAAGCTTTGGAAAAAGCCTCTCCTTTCCCTTTTTCTTTCTTAGGCGTGCCTTCTCAAAAGTAAGAGCACCCAATCATCCTCCTTCAGTTTCAAGTCGCGACGATGGCAATCCGCTGCCTTTTTCTGTCGTTCTTCAGACTTCTGCAAAGTCTCGCGAACCTTGGTAAAAGCCGTATCCAAATCTCGCGAATATTCATCCGCTTCCAATATCTAATCTTTCGTGCTTAGGAAGGATGGAACCTTCGCAACACTTTCAACAATCTCACATGGCGTCTTCCCCGTCGAAGAGTGTATCGTGTTACTGTAGGCAAATTCCACCAAAGATAGGTTCTTTTCCCATTGAGTCTTCTGATCCGAGATACAAGACTTCAATAAATCTAAAATCACTGAATTGGCAATCTCAAATTGCCCGTCAGTCTGCAAGTGGAACGATGACGAGAACTGCAACTGCGTGCCAATGTTCTCCCAAATTGCCTTCCAAAACAAACTCATAAATCTGGGGTCTCTGTCAGAGACAATCGTCTCAGACGTGCCATGTAATCGGAAAATCATCGTGATCATTCTGTGTTCTCGAGAGATCAAAAATGAAATCCATTGCAATACTTTCCCAGGGGTGGGTGGGTATGGGTAAAGACTGTAACAATCCCTGTGCCTTATGCCTGTCAAACTTGACCTTCTGGCATACCAAGCAACTGCGCACAAACTCTTCCACATCCTTTTTGAGTCTCGGCCCAAAGAAGTATCTCTCTACCCCCTTCATGGTGGTAGCAATGCCGCGGTGACCCGTAAAAGGTGGACAGTGGCATTCAGTCATAACCTTATCCCTCAACGGTTGTGTAACGCACAACATAGTCTTTTTCATCAAGTAGCCTTCCCGAAGGGAGTATCCAGCTACTTTCTCCCCATCCCGTATCCGTGTGAAAATATCTGCAAAATCTGTATCTGTGGCATACTGATCGACCATATCCTCGAAGCTCCTATGATGTATCGCGGAAACAGCCAGAGCCAACGGTTTCCGAGACAAAGCATCTGCCACCACATTCTTCTGTCCTTGCACATGGACACTCTGGAAGTGAAACTGTGACAAGATGTTCGCCCACCGCATCTGCTTTTCCGAAAGCTGCTTCTGTGACAAGAAGTAGCGCCAACTCTGATGGTCTGTAAAGACAGTGAAATCCGCTCCGAGTAGGTAATGCCGCCACTGAGTAAGAGCATGGATAACCACCAAAAGCTCCTTCTCATAAATCTGTGCTGTCATCTCCGGCCTAGAGAACAAACGACTCTCGTAGGCTATGACATGGCCTTCTTGCATCAAGACCGCACCCAGACTACAACCACAAGCATCACAATATACTTCAAATGACTTCTGCAAGTCCGGCAAAGTCAAAATAGGTCCCGTAGTCAATTTCTCTTTCAGTGTCTGAAAGGCAGTCACCTTTGTGGGTCCCCACGAGAAAGGTACTCCTTTCTGTGTCAAGGTATGCAAAGAGGAAGCAACCTCTGCAAACTTTCGTATGAACCGCCTGCAGTACGAACACAGTCCCAAGAAGCTTCTAACTTCATGGACATTCCTCAAATCGGGCCAATCACGGATAGTCTCTATCTTGGCCGGGTCCATTTGCACTCCTGCTGTTGACACAATGTGTCCCAAAAAGTGTATCTCTGGTAGGAAAAATTCACTTTTCTTTGCATTAATCACTAACATGTGATCTCGTAATGCCTGAAAGACTTGAAGCAGATGATCTCTGTGTTCTGCCTCATTCTTGGAGAAAACAATGATGTCGTCAAAGAAAGTGCCAACAAATAGCCTGTACTCTCGAAAAATCCTGTCCATCATCCGGTTAAATATCGCAGGAGCATTGGTTAAGCCAAAAGGCATCACCAAAAACTCAAATAACCCAAAAGTCGTCCGAATAGTTGTCTTGTAGACATCTCCTGGCGCTATCCTGATCTGATGATATCCACTCTTCAAGTCAATCCTGCTAAAGCACGAGGATCCGTGTAACCTGTCGAGTATATCATCGATCTTAGGAATCGGAAATCTGTTCTTGATGGTGATTTCGTTGAGAGTGCTATAATCGATGCACATTCTCCAAGATCCGTCTTTCTTCAAAACCAACAACACTGGAGAGCAATACGGTGAAGTACTAGGCTGGACAAGACCCTTTTCCAAGAGGTCTTTCATTGGGTTCATAATCTTTTCATTCTGTACTCGGCTCACACGGTAAGGTGGCCGATTCGGTGGCGTGCTTCCAGGTATCAGATCAATGGTTTGATCTTCAAGCCCTCTAAAAAGCAATCGGCATGAGTGTGGAGAAAAAATCTTGGCGTTCTTTTGATAAGGTCAAAACATATTCAACCTTTATCCATCGTTCAGTTCTCTTCCAAAAGAATGAGTAAGAAACTGAAGTTCATCAAGTACAATCTCTAAGCCCTTCATTTATCAAAGTCGCTTTCTCGGCCCTGTAGTCAACCACGGCGTAGTTCTTGTGGTACCAAGGGATCCTGAGTAGAACGTCACTCGCGTGCCCTGAACACCCCTGTCATTGCAAACAAAGTTTGCCAATGCTCGGTGTAATGGCAATATCCCATCCGGGTGCCAGTCAAACTACTTCTGCCTGTGGCGTCAGTCTGTCGGGCGTAATTCCAAATCGAGCCGCCAATTCCAAGTGAAAAGAAGTTGGCCTTGGCTCCTTCAAAAGAGCTTCCTGATCCTTCACTTTGCCCCAAAAGCGGCAAAGTTTGTACTTTCATCATTAGATTCGATGCAGGTCCCACGCTATGTGGTACCAGTTCTGCTTTTCTATCTGCCTTTTTTGCCACATTCCTCAGTTGCTCTCAAACTCTCAGGCCTCTCGTCGTTCTTATCATTCTGTTCTTTCTGTGCCTTTTTAGAGCACTTCGCGGAGATATGTCCATGTTCCCCGCATCCAAAGCACTTCCCCTCTCTGATGAAGCGAGCTCTCTCCTCAGGAGTAAGCTTGGGTCGTGCATCATTTTTCTCTGGGTTGCTCTTTTTCTTTCTACTTCATTCCCAGAAGTCTGTTCGGCTTGTTGTGTCATGGCCTCATCTATGGGGTAGGTCAGACTGCCAGAGTGAATGGCAAAGCCCCACTTCGCATGACTCATCAACTCTTGAATAGAAGCTAACTTCTGTTCCAAGCAGTGATCTCGGATCTCTGTAGGTAGACCCAAGGTAAGCCGCTCAATCTGTTCTCTGAACGAGATCTTCTTGAATGAAGAGGCGGGTAGAAAAGAGCTCCAGAATCTTTCACAATAAGCATTGATTGTATCTTTCTTGGTCATCCAAAGATGGTTCCAAGCAGCTTGTACATCTCGTTCATATTCTTGCGTCAACCAAGAAGAAATAAAAAGCTTCTTAAATTTCAGCCATTTAATTGGCGCACTCTTGTTAAAAGAAGCGTGGACCACCAAGTACGAGCATTTCCCTTAAGGTAAGAGGTAGCTCTCCGAATCTTGGAGTGCTCTGAATAGCGTCCTCCCGCGAAAGGGATGTCAAACTGCTGTATAAAAGTCAAAGCCTTCGAAGCATCTGAGTATCCTGAACATAGTTACAGGGGACGGAGGGGACGGACCCTAGGGACGGGGGACGCCCGATTCCGAGACGGGGACGGGCGGGGACGGGTGGGGAGGGACGGCAAAAGGGCTGCCAGGCCGGAACGCAGGCAAAACGTCCCCGGGACGGCAGGAGACTTTTTTTAAAATTTGAAAAATTGATCATTTCTAGTGGCTAGTTCCTCTCCGATAGCCATATGTTTGAACTTTGAAGCACCCCAATGGCTATAAAAGCCACCCTTTGGTCCTCATTTCTCGACGTTTTATAAGCACATTTGCGTCTATATCACTCATGTTATTTGGTCTAATTAGTGTAAATTTGTGGTCAAAGTGATGCTCTATGTGTGTTGCATGTGTGTAGGTCAAAAAATGCAAAAAAAAATCTTCTTCTTTTTTTGCCGTTCCGACCCCCGTCCTCGTTTCTTGACTTTTGCCGTCGCGTCTCCGTCCCCGTTCCCGACCCCGACCCGCCGTCCCATGTAACTATGATCCTGAAAAAGTATCAAACTTGATCGAGTGGCCACCTTCCTTAAACTCTCGGACTTTCTTGCTTTTATCTTTGAGAAAGTCATACTGGTTGGCTTTGTAAAAATTCTTCTTGTTCGCATAAAACTTTCCGTCATCGGAATCTAAGCTCTCTGTAGACGAGTCCTCAGTAGAACTGTCAGTCTCTGGGCAAGATGTAGCCTTCTTCTTGTCCTTTCCGAAGCTTTGTTTCTTGCTTCGCTTTTTATCTTTTCTGTCTTCGCTCGAATCTGAAGAGCTAGAAGAACTATCAGAAGAAGAAGAAGAAGAAGAAGAAGAACTGGGTACTCCTTCAAATCGAACACGCTTCTTCTGTTTCTTTGCCTTGTCAAATGTCGACCGACGACCCAAATATCCCGGGAAGTCAGTGCCTTTCTTCTGCTTTTTGCCGTGCTTTTTGCCTTTCTTTTGCACGTTGAAAAGCTGAGCAATCCATGCATCAACCACGTTCTCCAGTTCCTTCTCTGTATATTTCTTGGAGGCAGAAGATTTCTTGAGAGCGGGTTTCGGGAGTGGTGTTGTGGTTCTTTGCCACTCCATTTGTACCTCTTCCAAAGAGGTCTGGTTCATATATTTTGCCATCTTCGGGTCCTTGGCAAAATTGAGCATCATCTTTGTTGCATCGCCAATCAATTGACGACGTTCCATCTCTCTTTGCTCCGCCTGAGTAGGCCGAGGCGGGGTATACTCTTTGTCTGAATCTTCGTTGTGATCCCAGCCCGCATCTCCAGATGCAGAGGGAGTCGACTGATCATTGCTTGAAGCCATAGGTGCCGCGGAAAATTTTTTTCGGGGATCGGATTTCCCGTAGAAGAGAAATCGGCGGTGCTCTGATACCACTGTAACAGACTTGGACACTCCAAGTCAAGAATCAACCGCGACAGCACCAAATAACCACTTCAAAACAATTCACAGATCACAATAGATTTGCACTGGCCCGGCGGAGTTCCGTGCCTAGAGATATTGGCCCCAAAGACTGGCGCCCCTTTCGGTATTTCTTTTTGTATTAATCAATCATCAAAGTACAAGAGAGCGGTTAGGGTTTCACTCTCAGACTCTGCGTCCAGATGCTCTGAGAAGTGAGGCCCTCACCACTAATTTAAAGGTTACAAGGGATGCCCAAAAGCAGAGCCCCAAAAGCTTTTAAAATAAAAAGCATCAGTTCTCTCTCTCTTAGAGAGTCTTTTCTCTTTTTTATTAAAAAAAAAAGAAAAATTCGCGTTGCTCATCATTTTCCCAAAAAATAAAAATAAAAAATAAAAAGCCTCCGCGATTTTCGGAAATTAAGGTTTCTGGTAGAAATTAGGGTTTGTAGGAATTTTAGGGTTTTTGGTAGAAATTAGGGTTTCTGCTGTCCGCCACGTCATCACTTTGTGACAATCTTCTCGTTTTCCTCCACTTCGGGTTGCTCATTAGGCTCCCCATCATCGAGCACATCGCCTTTAAAAGGCTTTAGGAGACTCACATGAAAAGCATTGTGAATTCTCCAAATATCGGGCAGCTCCAGTCGAAAGGAGACATCATTTATCTTTTCGGAAATGTGGAAAGGTCCATAGTATCTCATGCTAAGCTTTGGAAAAAGCCGCTCCTTTCCCTTTTTCTTTCTCAGGCATGCCTTCCCAAAACGTAAGAGCACCCAATTGTTCTCCTTTAATTTCAAATCGCGACGATGTTGATTTGCTGCCTTTTTGTGTCTTTCTTAAGATTTCTGCAAAGCCTCTTGGACCTTGGCAAAAGCCGTGTCCAAGTCCCGCGTGTACTTGTCGGCTTCAAAAATCTTAGCTTTCGTGCTTAGGAAGGGTGGAACCTTCGTAGCACCTTCAATAATCTCAAATGGCGCCTTCCCTGTCAAAGAGTGTATCGTGTTATTGTAGGCAAATTCCACCAAAGGTAAATACTTTTCCCATTGAGTCTTTTGATCGGAGATGTAATACTTCAATAAATCTAGTACCACTGGATCAACAATCTCTGATTGCCCGTCAGTTTGCGGATGGAACGATGACGAGAACTGCAACCGCGTGTCAATGTTCTCCCAAATAGCCTTCCAAAACAAACTCGTGAATCTGGGTCTCTGTTGGAGACAATCGTCTCAAGCATGCCATGTAATCTGAAGATCTGGGCCACAAAAAGTCTCGCTAAGTGATTCGGCTTGACTGTCTTCTTCACTGGAATGAAATGAGCTTGCTTGCTAAATCTGTCAATAACAGTCCAGATACCATCGTGCCCACTTTGTGTTCTTGGGAGATAAAAAATGAAATCCATTGCAATACTTTCCTAGGGGCGGGTGGGTATGGGTAACGGTTGTAACAATCCCTGTGCTTTATGCCTATCAAACTTGACCTTCTGGCATACCAAGCAACTGCATACAAAATCGTCCACGTCCTTCTTGAGTCTCGGCCAAAAGAAGTCTCTCTCCACACCTTTCAAGGTGGTAGCAATGCCGTGGTGACCCGTAAAAGATGGACAGTGGCACCGCTACTACCTCCCCATTCCGTATTTGAATAAAAATATCGCAAAATTTGTATCTGTGGCATACCGATCGACCATATCCTTGAAGCTCCTATGATATATTGCGGAAATAGCCAGAACCAACGGCTTTCGAGACAAAGCATCTACCACCAAATTTTTCTGTCCTTGCACATGGACAATCTGGAAGTGAAACTATGACAAGATGTTCGCCCACCGCATCTGCTTTTTCGATAGCTGCTTCTGTGACAAGAAGTAGCGGAAACTCTGATGGTCTATGAAGACAGTAAAATCCGCTCCGAGTAGGTATTGTCGCCACTGAGTAAGAGCATGGATAACCGCCAAAAGCTCTTTCTCATAAATCTGTGCTGTCAATTCCGACCTTGAGAACAATCGGCTCTCGTAGGCAATGACATGGCCTTCTTGCATTAAGACCGCACCCAGACTACGACCACAAGCATCACAATATACTTCGAATGACTTCTGCAAATCCGGCAAAGTCAAAACATGTCCTGTAGTGAATTTCTCTTTCAATGTCTGAAAGGTAGTTACCTTTGTGGGTCCCCACGAGAAAAGGTCTCCTTTCTGTGTCAAGATATGCAAAGGGGAAGCAACCTCTGCAAACTTTCTAATGAACTGCCGGTAGTAAGAACATAAGCCCAAGAAGCTTCTAACTTCATGGACTTTCTTTAAATTTGGCCAATCACGGATAGTCTCTATCTTGGCCGGGTCCATCTGCACTCCTGCTCTGCTGAGACAATGTGTCCCAAAAAGTGTATCTCGGGTAGGAAAAATTCACTTTTTTTTGCATTAATCACCAACTTGTGATCTCCTAATGCTTGAAAGACCTGTAGCAGATGTTCTCTATGTTCTGCCTCATCCTTGGAGAAAACAAAGATGTCAAAGAAAGTGCCAACAAATAGTCTGTACTGAGTACTCTTGAAAAATCATGTCCATTATTCGGTTAAATGTCACTAGAGCATTGGTTAGGCCAAAAGGCATCACCAAAAACCAAAAGTCGTCCGAAAAGTTGTCTTGTAGACATCTCCCGACGCGATTCGGATCTGATGATATCCGCTCTTCAAATCGATCTTGCTGAAACAAGAGGATCCCTGTAATCGGTCTAGAATATCATTGATCCTAGGAATTGGAAATCTGTTCTTGATGGTGGTTTTGTTGAGAGCTCTATAGTCAATGCACATTCTCCAAGATCCGTCTTTCTTCAAAACCAACAACACCGGAGAGCAGTAAGGTGAAGTACTGTAAGGTGCAACGGAAGTGAATGTTGAACTTTGCTCAAGATGAGTGCTCCGAATTGTGTTGAAGGTTCCTTTTACTTACGGAAGGGAGAGCCTTCCGTTCCTTTAGTGAGAGAGCGCAAATGATCACAAACAAAGTGGATAAACACTGTGAATGAAGGTACTGAGACTGAGAGATAGAGAGAGAAGAATACGACACTAGAATGTTGTCAAAAACCCTCCTCCGAAGGCCCCACTCTCTATGGCGAGGGCGGTCTACTATTGATTGCACAAATCTCTACAATGCAATGGACTTGCCGACGATGTCGACGACGACGAGACGGACTGCAATCTGAAAACGCTAAGGGCTGAAATCTGCAAATCTTGTATCTGCTGAATTCTGACACTATGTTGGTGATGATGTCGATGACGACGACGCGCTGAAAATGCAGATGCTGAAATCTATGTTTTCCGGGCTGAAACTGCAAACTACGCTGGATCTGACCGTGTGGCGAGAATTTGTTGTGGGAAGGTGAGATCTGCGAGGTTTGGGGGTTGTTCAGCGGGGTCTAAATGCTGCAAACTGAAAACGCTGATGCTTCTGCTGATTCCATCGCGGAGGAACTGCAAACGCTAGGTTGCTGTGCTGCTCCAAAAACGCTAGGGCTGTTTGGGGGTCAACTGCAAAAACGCTAGGAGTCTTGCTGTCGCCGGTGGTCTGCAATGCAAAACACTGGGGCTGATCTATGGAGAAAAACGCTGGCTGTCCTTGGCTGAAAACGCTAAGTCTCCTGTCGGGGGGGGGGTGTCTTGCTGAGAAGGTGCATTGTTGGATGTCAGGTCTCTGCTGCCTCTTCTGCCAGAAATGCTAGCACTAGGGTTTTCTTATGTACTTGCTTAGTGAATTTGCCCTACCCAGTTTCCAACAAAAGTCACTTAAAAATAATAAGTGAAAAATGGCTAAAATAGGGAAAATAGGTCTATGTACTGTAAAAATGCTCTTGATAGGTTTCAATGGAATTCTGATGGTCATGCTGTGTGCAACCATAGGATATGCATCTAATCTAAGCGCCTGGACATGCACGGTCTGCGAACAGACTCACAAAAGTGCCAGAACACTTCATAATCTACCTGATCTGAACCCATGTCATGAAGTAGGTTGTCCACGTGCACATAGGGTTAGATGCGTCACGTGACATCCCCTCCTTTTCAAATTGAGGTTCTGGTACCGAACTGTATGGCGTCGAGGGAGATCGCCAACATCGTCTGGAATCCTGGAAAGGACTCTTCGCCGGCCCACTCTGGTGCGTGGGTCATGCGATACTTGAACTTCATAAAGGTCTGCAACGCTTGCTTCTTTGGGCCGCGCCGAAAGTGACAGTCTTCTGTGGCTCCTTCGATGCTTCAACTTCGTCTATAATCAATGTAAGGTGCAGCGGAAGTGAGTGTTGAACTTTGCTCAAGATGAGTGCTCCAAACTGTGCTCAAGGGTTCCTTTTACTTACGGAAGGGAGAGCCTTCCGTTTCTTTAATGAGAGAGTGCAATCGATACAAACAAAGTGATGAACACTGTGAATGAAGGTGCTGAGACTAGAGATAGAGAGAGAAGAATACGACACCAGAATGTTGTCAAAACTCTCCTCCGAAGGCCCCACTCTCTATGGCGAGAGCGGTCTACTATTGATTGCACAAAACTCTACAATGCTTTGGACTTGCCGACGATGTCAACGATGAGACGGGCTGAAATCTGAAAACGCTAAGGGCTGAAATCTGCAAATCTTTATCTCTGTTGAATTCTCACTCTATGTCGGTGACGACGACGCGTTGAAAACGCAGATGCTGAAATCTGCGTTTTTTGGGCTGAATCTGCAAACTTCAATGGATTTGACCGTGCGGCGAGGATATTCTGCGGGAAGGTGAGATCTACGAGGTTCGAGGCTTCTACTGCGGTGTCTTGATGCTGAAAACTGAAAACGTTGGTCCTTCTTGAGTCCTTGTCGCGATGGAATTGCAAAACGCCGGGGCTAATCTGCAAACCAAAAACGCTAGGGTTGAGAACTGTCTGCTGCGGGGAATCTGCTAACGCTAGGGCTGATTGTTGTTCTGCGAGGGAAATCTGCTAACGCTAGGGCTGATCGTTTTTCTTGTTGCAAAAACGCTAGGTCCTTGCTGTGATCTTGCTGTCGCCGACTGATCTTCAATGCAAAAACGCCAGAGGGTTGCTCTTGTTGGGGTCTGCTAAGAAGTTGCTTGTTGACTGAAGTTCCTGCTGCCTCTTCTTACTTGCTTCCTAAAATTGCCCTACCTAGTTCCCAACAAAAGTCACTTAAAAATAATAAGTGAAAAATGTCAAAAATAGGGAAAATAGGTCTATGCACTGTAAAAATGCTCTTGATGGGTTTTGATGGAAATCTGATGATCATGCTGTGTGCAACTAGAGGATATGCATCTAATCTAAGTGTCTGGACATGCACGGTCTACGAACAGACTCACAAAAGTGCCAGATCACTTCTTATTCTAGACTGACTGACCTGAACTGAACTGAAGTCTTGTCATGAAGTAGCTTGTTCACGTACACATAGGGTTAGATGTGCACGTGACATTCCCTCCTTTTCAAAGTGAGGTACTGGTACCGAATTGTATGGTGTCGAGGGAGATCGTCAACAATTGCCGGAATCCTGGAAAGGACTCTTCGTCGGCCCACTGTGATGCGTGGGTCATGCGATACTTGAACTTCATAAAGGTCTGCAACGCTTGCTGCTTTGGGCCGCGCCGAAAGCGACACAAAGTCTTCTGTGGCTCCTTCGATGCTTCAACTTCGTCGATAGTCATGCGTCTACCTTCTTCAAGAATCTCCGAGGCTGAAAATTCCTGAAACCACTTCCAACACAAAAACATGAACATACCCATTCCACGTAAAGTGATTGGAAAAATTCTAGTCTTCTTTAAAGCCTGTGCATGCAATGCAGATGAACAAAGTGACGGAGTGCCAAACCGTTCATCAACCATACGCAAACAATGGAATTGAAACTTGTCTTTCTGATCTAAATCAATCAACTGTGGCAAATCAGAATGGAAATGGCCATGCTTGATGCTCAATCCTTCTTGTGCTCTTTCGGATACTGTGTCATGCCAAGGAAGAGACATGGAATGTGAATTCCTTGGGTGCAAACATTTCAGCTTTTCATGAGTAATCCGCATACATTCGTGCTCATTATGAGTGAATCGTGTTCATCGTGCAATATGGCATGCCTATGAAAAGGGATCACATAAGGACGGTGATTAAAATACAAGAAAGCATCATGAATGAAACACTCGAACAATGCGTGCTGACTAATCATTCGAACACATAATACTTCCTGTGGGGGTTCTCTAGACTTAGGCTCGAGAGCCAAGATCGGTTCTTTCTGAGGGGGTTTTGTAGACCTCGACTCGAGAGCCAAGATCGGTTCTTCGTGATTGATCGAATCTGCAATGAGCCATTCTTTCTGCTGTTCTTGCTTCGCGTTCTAACTCTTGTCCATCATCATCTGGTCGAAAGCCTCTATAGGAGTTAGTGCAATCCTTGGCGTAGATGGGGAAGGGGGAGGGCCGGAAAAACCTCCTGGTGGGGAAAACTCTTCTTCGCCACTCCCATGCTCACCACCTCCATGCGAAGTATCCATTCCGCTTTGGGTGATGACCATCCACTGAAGTCTCGGGTTCTTAAGTTCACGAGGAACTTGGGTTCTTGCGGTTCTTGGGTTCTTGGGTTCTTGAGTTCTTGAGGTTCTGGAGTATTGAGGTTCTTGAGGTTCTTCTTTAGCTTGCAATCTGTGTTAGAGAAGGATCTTCTCCTACCCGAGCTCTACTCTTTTTCGCGGGCGCACCGCTCACACCAAGGTTGCTTTTTCCCACCTCACGTCCATTGGCCGGCCGGTAAGTGCACGGTCCGCTCTCAATGAGTGAAAAGAGAAACAAGGGGAGGCTAGACAAGCCCTTCTTTCTTGGGTTTCTTGTCACTCTTCAAAAACACGAAAACACGATTAGGAATCGACACGCCCAAGAAGATTTGGGTTACGTGCGACCGCAACAAGCAAAAAAAATTCTTGTGATTCTTTCCTTGAGCGATATAGAACACTGCCAAAGCTCTGATACCAATGTAAGGTGCAGCAGAAGTGAATGTTGAACTTTGCTAAAGATGAGTGCTCCGAACTGTGCTCAAGGTTCCTTTTACTTACGGAAGGGAGAGCCTTTCCGTTCCTTTAGTGAGAGAGTGCAAATGATCACAAACAAAGTGGATAAACATTGTGAATGAAGGTACTGAGACTGAGAGATAAAGAGAGAAGGATACGATACCAGAATGTTGTTAAAAACCCTCCTCCGAAGGCCCCACTCTCTATGGCGAGGGTGGTCTACTATTGATTGCACAAATCTCTACAATGCAATGGACTTGCCGACGATGTCGATGACGATGAAGACGATGACGAGACGGGCTGCAATCTGAAAACGCTAAGGGTTGAAATCTGCAAATCTTGTATCTGCTGAATTTTGACTCTGTCGGTGACGACGATGCGACGACGCGCTGAAAACGCAGATGCTGAAATCTGTGTTTTCCGGGCTGAAACTGCAAACTACGCTGGATCTGACCGTATGGCAAGGATCTGTTGCGGGAAGGTGAGATCTGCGAGGTTTGGGGGTTGTTCTGCGGGGTCTAAATGCTGAAAACTGAAAACGCTGATGCTTCTGCTGATTCCATCGCGGAGGAACTGCAAACGCTAGGTTGCTGTGCTGCTCCAAAAACGCTAGGGCTATTTGGAGGTCTGTTGCAAAAACGCTAGGAGTCCTACTGTGTCTTGCTGTCGTCGTGTTGGTCTGCAATGCAAAACGCTGGGGCTGATCTGCAATGGAGAAAAACGCTGGCTGTCCTTGGCTGAAAACGCTAAGTTTCCTGCCGGGGGAGGGGTCTTACTGAGAAGGTGCACTGTTGGATGTCAGGTCCCTGTTGCCTCTTCTGCCAGAAATGCTAGCGCTAGGGTTTTCTTATGTACTTGCTTAGTGAATTTGCCCTGCCCAGTTTCCAAAGAAAGTCACTTAAAAATAATAAATGAAAAATGGCTAAAATAGGGAAAATAGGTCTATGCACTGTAAAAATGCTCTTGATAGGTTCTGATGGAAATTTGATGGTCATGCTGTGTGCAACCCAGAGGATATGCATCTAATCTAAGTGCCTGGACATGCACGGTCTATGAACAGACTCACAAAAGTGCCATAACACTTCCTAATCTAACTGAACTGAACCCATGTCATGAAGTAGCTTGTCCACGTGCACATAGGGTTAGATGTGTCATGTGACAATTACTCGTTTGGATAAGACCCTTTTCCAAGAGGTCTTTCACTTGGTTCATAATCTCCTCATTCTGGGCTCGGCTCACACTGCAAGGTGGCCGGTTCGATGGTGTGCTTCCAGGTATCAGATCAATGGTATGATCCTCAGGACGAGCTGGTGGCAACTCGCCTGGCAGGCCCTTAGAAAAGCAATCGGTATGAGTGTGGAGAAAATCTTAGCGTTTCTTTTCTAGATCAAACATATTTGTCCTATGATCATCATTCAACTCTTTCAAAAATATCGAGTAAACAAACAGACTGGATTTCATTAATTTTGAAACGGTCGAAGACGATACAATAGGGACAGACTCGTCCTTAAGTTTCACATCAAGTATAATGGTTCGGCCCTTTTTGTAGTCAAAGTCGCTTTTCTCGCCCAATAGTCGACCACGGCGTTGTTCTTATGGTACCAGGGAATTCCCAAGAGGACATCACAACCTTCCAAGGGCATTATGTAGAAGTCCTCGTGCCCCAAATACCCTTGACAATGCAACCGAAGTTTACCACTGACAGGTGTAATGGCTACGTCCCTGTCGAGTGCCGCTAGAACTGCCTCTGCTAGTGGTCCCATCCGATCGGGTGTAATCTCGAGCCGCGCCGCCAATTCAGGTGAAATAAAGTTGGCCTTGGCTCCTCCATCAAAGAAAATCAAAGCTTCTTGATCTTTCACTTTGCCCCAAGCTCGACAAAGTTCTATACTCTCATCAATCGTGCTCGGGTCAGTACCCATGCAATCTGGAACTAGTCCTGCTTTCATCTTGCCTTTCCGTCCACGTTCCTCAGCTGCTTTTGAACTTTCTGGCCTGTCTTCATCTTGTTCTTTTTGTGCCTTTTTAGGGCACTTCGCGGAGATGTGTCCTTGTTCCCTGCATCCAAAACACTTCCCCTCTTTAATGTAGTTGGCTCTTTCCTGAAGAATGAGCCAGGGTTGTGTATCCTCATCTTTCTGATCTTGGGGGCCCTTCTTCTTTCTACTTCCATTTTTAGAAGTCTGCTCGGTTTTCTGCGTCATGATCTCATGTGTGGGGTAAGTCAAACTGCCTGAGTGTATGGCAAAGCCCCGTTTCGCATGACTCATCAGTTCTTGAATAGAATCTGACTTTTGCTCTAAGCAGTGATCTCGGATCTCCGTAGGAAGTCCCAAGGTAAACCGCTCAATCTGTTCTTTAAATGAGATCTTCTTAAATGAAGAAGCGGGTAGAAAAGAGCTCCAAAATCTCTTGCAATATGCGTCCAAGGTATCTTTCTTGGTCATCCGGAGATGGTTCCAAGCAGTTCGTATGTCGCGTTCGTACTCCCGAGTCAACCAAGAAGAAATAAAAAGCCAGCTATTTAAGTGGCGCTTTCTTGTTCAATAGAAGAGTGGACCACCATGTTCGAGCATTTCCCTTGAAGTAAGAGGTAGCCCTCCGAATCTTGGAGTGCTCTGAGTAATGCCCTCCAAAGAAAGCTATGTCAAACTGTTGTATGAAGGCCAAAGCCCTCGAAGCGTCTCGGAATCCAGAAAAAGTGTCAAATTTAATTGACTGTCCACCTTCTCTTAAGGGCCCCCAAGGTAGTATGTAAGGAGCACTCTGCCCCCATTGTATAATCATCTAATTCAAATGCTGGTAGTTCTGTCACTTCAGTATCTGCCATTGTTTAAACTCCCAAGGATTGGTCTATATTTCTCATCATAATGGCTGTTTTATTGTCTTCAACAGGCTTCCTGTGGATATTTGCAACAATTGCCACCGCAGTGGACACTTTGCTAGAGATTGCCCAAATCCGGCTTTGTGCAACAATTGTGGTCTTCCTGGGTAAAACCATTGCATCATGTGATGCTCAACACAAGTATATCACACACTTCATGATCCATATGTTGATCTTCTTTCAATGCTATTGTACGTCACTCTTGCTTGCAGGCATATTGCTTCTGTTTGTACCAATGACTCTATCTGCTGGAACTGCAAAGAGCCCGGGCATAATGCGAAGGGCTGTTCCAATGAAACAGTTTGCGTTCTCTGCAACAAGCCTGGTCATGTGGCTAAGAATTGCACTGCCAAAGAGGGTGACACACGGCTGTGCCGGAACTGTCAAAGGCCTGGACATTTGGCAGCAGATTGTAAAAACGAGAAAGCGTGCAACAACTGTCGCAAGCCTGGACATCTTGCAAGGGATTGCAAGAATAGTCCTGTCTGTAATGTATGCAATCAAGTGGGCCATATTGCCCGCGATTGTGATTCGAGCGCGCCGAGAAGACGAGCTGCTTCCCCAATGCCAGTGAGAGAGCCTCTCATTTGCAGGAATTGTAGGCAGGTGGGGCATCGTGCAAGGGACTGTTTAATTGTTCTTATTTGTGACAATTGTGGTGGCCGGGGTCATAAGGCTGTGGAGTGTCCTTCAGATCCCATGGTCTTGCGGGGCATGAGATATCGCTAGCCTAAGGTGGTATATATTGCAGTAGCTTCTTGACAAGTGCCGCATTTGCAGAGGACGATTTTTTGTGTAATGCTTGGAAGGGTTGAAAGGTGATCAGATGACGTGCCCTTTCACTGTGGACAGGTTTGATATAGTAGATACTGCATCTTTGAAGGTCATTACTTTCCTGCCTTCTTGAAACTTGAATTATGCGACTGGCCGCACTAGAGGATGCTTGCTTCTGCCAGCCTTGTTTTGAATTGGGCGGAAGGATTGTTGTAAAGCATCAAATGCTGTCAAGACGGTTAGCTGTGGCATCCAAAGAACAGAGTAATTTGTCTGCGATGTGGGATGCTTTTTAATTGTATGGTTTAAACAGTGTTGTGAGGCAGTGATTGGATATTGCAGTTTTCAGATTATTATCATCTGCTCTTGACTTGGCTATGCCTTCACCACAGCTCCTCTTTCAAATTTTAAACTGTGGGATGTATATCTTGAGAACTATCATTGCTGTTGTCATGTCTGTATGCAAACAAGTTAATATCCTGAAATTTTTCAAATTTTAAACTGTGGGATGTATATCTTGAGAACTATCATTGTTGTTGTCATGTCTGTATGCAAACAAGTTAATAACCTGAAATGTTGTTGCTCACACATGCGCGCACACGCGGCGAGGCAAGGCGAGGCGAGCGCCTTGCAGCATTGGTGTCATTAAAGTTGGTTATTATGCTGGTTAAGTATGCCTTTACCTTGGTGTCATTAAAGTTAGTCTCACGTTGTTGGAGTCTACAGTGTCTTCATCCTTGCGTCGAAGTCCTGTGTTGTTACTGCATTCCACAGGCATGTTTTTCATGGTTTATTGTATACGTTAAGGCTACTCCCTTGGTTTTGCCCTGTCCCACGTTATCTCCCAGGCTTGTCTGAACGTTATTTTTGTAGGGCCACCCTTTTGGAACTACCCTCATATGATCCACCTTAGAGACGAGTGCCTCGCGGATATACTGCTTGCTGCTATCCTGTGCTGTTGCCAGAGTGTGTTGCCTTGGGACTTCAGAGTGCAACATAGAGAGAGAGAGAGGGGGGGGGGGGGGGGGGGGGGGGGGGGGGTTGTTGCTCTAAAGTGTTTTTCACTGATTCTGGTGCCTTGCTTTTGGCTTGCCCAAAGGGCAGTGCCTTGGTGCTAGTGCTAACTGTTGTTCTTATCCTTGGCTAAAATTGATTTTTTCCTTTTTTCAATAATCACACAAGTTGGTGTAAATTTAATGAAGAGGGGTATCATGGTATCTATCATAATTTCAATTCGTCTAATCCAATTGTTGGGAAGCTTTTATCCTTTTCTTTTCCTGCTCTTCTTATCAAGGTTTCTAATTTTATTATTTGTTATTCTACTATTTGAAAGTGAGATTTTACTGGGATTTTTTGAATAGTACAATGTATAATTATAAGACTCTCCCAGCACACGGCGATGTCTCCATATTAGAGGCTACGGTTGAACTATATGTGTTAATCCTATTTAATAGAACAACATATGATCAATTACTTGCTCATTCAAACCGCTTTGTCATAAAATGGGACAAAACGCAAAGCTCCCTCGGGTGAGCTTATACAAGCAAATATCGAAATATTAGGGAAATGATAATGTTATTCTAAGAATAATATAATATAAAAAGTCTATCCAAACAACTTTGTATAGTAACCAAATTTCACGTATATTGTTATAGAGGCAAGGTATACATGGAGTCACATACGTGTGATGTACATGTGGACATTGTAATGTGTAACAAGGCCATGGTCAGCAAGCTTAGATTTGTATTAGTAGATTGTTTGCTCTAAATTAACACTACTAAGTAATACTTTGAGTGTGTGTTAGTTCAATAGAGCAAAATTGGTAAACAAAGTGCAAGAGATGCTTCTTTTCAAACTATCTTCTCATTAACATATCACTCCTTCTCAACTCCATGACTCAAACTTCATTTGTCGTTCTTGCTTACTGATATAGAAATTTAAGATAAATAGAAAGATAGATAGTAGGTAACAATTAAATAGATAGAGAGATGATGCATACATAAAATGTAAAGATAAACAATCGAAGAAACACATAATAGAGATAAGCTATATGAAAACATATAACATAGTTAATTAAATAGATAGATTGAATACTAGATGACTAGATATGCATATTTATATGTAGATAAAAGTAGAATTAGCAATAATGTTTCCTTCTTTTAATCAAAATAGACCAAGACTTTGTCATCCGAAAAGAATTATAGATAGACACGGAGATAAATAATTATATATGAGAGAGACTAACGTATAGAAACATAAAGAAATATCTAATTGTGTAGACAAACAAAGTAGACACTAATAATAAAATGGATAATTAGGTGGAAAAAAGATAGAGAGATAAAAATCTATTTTATAATTATATATATATATATATATATATATATATATATATATATATAAAAATAGCATTCAATATGTTAATATTTGATCCAATGGTATTCAATCCAATACTTTTTGGAAAGACGGTTCCAAGAGTGCACATGAAGATGGAGGAAATGGAAGGAGAAGCTCAAGGACACATAGCACATAAAGTAGCATTACTCGGTGCATTAATACTACAGGCAACATAGAAGAATGGATGTTTTGTCTCCAAGAAATGGTCCGCATTTTTCTTCCTAAGTGAGTGACATGCAACTTGAGGGATTAGGGAAAGGAGGTCTACCTTCCAAAAAATAGGTAACACACGCATTCTAAAGGTATTTTTAAAATCCCTCTACACACACTTCATCATAAATTTAACGGCCCCTTTTCCTTCATCAACTACAACCTTCTCTAAAAGTTCTCTTTTTAAAAACCTCTTGTGAATGTAATTTTTGTCTCTTTGAAATTAAAAAAACCCTTTTGATGAACTCACATGCTATACTTCCACATTGAGATTGCACCCTTTAGCATTTAGAGAAATGGATACTTTGAGTAATTGTCTAAGAGAGGAATCAAGCATAAAGCTCTCTTGCAAATTCAAAACTTTAAACAACCACTAGATGAGACTATTAGGTCAACTCTTATGACTTTCTTGAAAGGTACCACATGCTCATATGGAACTTGTGTACTAACATAAGAGTTCTTGACCCACTTCCAAAGTTTGTGAGGTGAATGGACATCCTGGTATATCTGCTACATAACTCACACCTTAGGCACATCATATGGAATAACCTTTCCTTCAATTAGTCCTCCCCAAATTGCATGTGGCATACATAAATATGGCATAATTCCGAAGCCATCATTTTTTCGCATGTTATTAGGATGTGTTCTACCTTGCTCAACAGACCTTGAGGAGTATGGATACGCTTCTTCTATTAGAATGGTCTCTCTAAGAGATTCCCAACATTTGAATCCCGTTAAGCTCTTAGCTTGATGTAATCTTAGGTCCAAGAAGCAACTCTATGATTAATGAACTCACCCCCTTCTTCAAGCAAGCATGCAAACCTGATACTGTACATGTCTACAAACGTAAAATCCACCACTGCCACATAATTCACGAGATATAACACCTTTTGGTAATGACTCTTTTGGCCTTGAAAAGATGATTGCAAAGTTTCTATGTCCATAATTTAGTCCAATGTACAAGTTTCCACTAAAGAGAGTATCAAGTAAGGAAAGTTGGAGCATTTGGCTTCACTTATTGAAGAAGAATGATTTGATATTGCTTTCGATGCTTTGGTAGTCATGGTGGTTGAATGCAAAAACCATGGTAACCTCATAGGTTCCATAGATGTGACCATGGTGTTGACTATGATTGTTCTCTATAGTTAGTCTATTGTCAATGATCGTAGATATGCGCACTATCGTATATATGTGCAACAAAACAAGCCAAAAATGCTTGTAGATGAGCACACTCACATAGAAAATAGATCACAAGTTTAACACTCAAATGTCAAATAGAGGCTTACTTATTGGATAATTAGCTAGTAAAAAGACAAAGGGTTGAACCATGCTAGGGTTCGTAGTCTTTGTGGTGGGTGAGGGTGTGAAAGAGTTGGCATCTACCGTGCTCTCTTCCCTTCTACTACTCCCACCCCCACCCCTCACACTCACAGATAGGAACTTGTAACCAAAATATAACTAAATCTATTGCTCATCAATCATACATACTTCTCATGTGAAATTATTTAGGAAAGAGAGAGTAGTTAGGGTTTCCACTCATTAAGGGATGCAGAGGGAATTATGAGACTAAAATTGGTGGTATATATGAGTTTTACAAGTGGCTTTGAGTAGGTAAGCAATGATACTTTCAAATGGCAAACGGATGGACACCTCAGGGGTATACACATGGCTACAGACATGGAATTATCAAGAGAGGATCATCACAACTTTTCATGCCGAAGCTTTTGTCATGTCCTCCTCTTCTACATTATATATGTCTATGTATTTCTTCTGTTTTATGTTTGTGGTCTTCAACATTTACTTGATTTGATTTTGTTTACTTGACCCTCAAGGCTCGGTTTGAGCTCGAGGTTGGTGTATATTTCTGATGTTCTTAATACTATCTAGGGGTCCAAGAAACTCACAATTGTGGGTTTCTTGGACCCCTAGAGGTTGAATTTCAGTTGGAATGAGAAACAAATTTCTAGGCTCATAAGCATCACCTTTCTTGCATAACTTTAGATGCATGATACTAATTTTCAATGTCTAGATAGTAAATTTAAGTCAATCATCTCCTTGTTGAATTGTAAATTTGTCACACAATTGTTGATTTGATTTTATTAAAACACTTCAAGGTTTATTTTGTATCACTGGTAATAATTGTAGAAAGTTGCTCGGTTAAGGACATAATTTAAGTGTCCCATTACCAACCTAGCCTTAATTAAGAGAGCAACAAATCAACAAACTCTTCTCAAGCATTATATCTCTGTGGCCTTTTAAATAATCTAAGTGTTTTTGAAACTCTAATTCAGTCTTTTCAACATTTACACAAGGTCCATCATGTACTTGCTTACAAGGAAAGGGTTTTAGTTTGAGAAGGTCGGCCAAAATTAGTGTTTGATAAAGTCTTTTTCCTTGGACAGCCATTTTTACTGCTTTTGCAGATGAAAACTGAAAGTACTATCAAAATTTTCCAAATTGGCAAGCTTTTTGAATTATTTTCTTGTATTTTCACACGATTTTGTTTCCCTTTTCCTTGGTTTTGAACCTGCTAATTTGGATTTTGAACCGGTCCTATTAAAAACTTTCTAAATTGGCAAGATTTTTGAATCATTTTCTTGTATTTTCACACAATTTTTGTTCCCTTTTCCATAGTTTCAAACCTGCTAATTTGGATTTTAAGCTGAGGCAAACCTTTCTTGAACACTGGCCAAAGTGCAAGATTTGAACGTCAAATTCATTCAAAGCGATGACAAAAATGGTACATCAAATGGAACTCTGGCTTCTTTGGTTCAAGCATCCAAAACACAATATCATAAGTTATGCTATATATTGAAACTTTAGGAAAAAGGTGGCAACCCAAGGCCATTCTTAGTCCCATGAGGATCGGATGGTTTCAAGGTGGCACCCTTTATCAACCAATGTAACGGTTTATTTGGAACCAGTGTCTTGGCTGCCTGTCGATGCCATGGCTCGGAAGGAGCATGGCTTGCAATGTAACTTTTTTTGGTTTGGTAATATTTATATACACTTACTATTGTGAGTTTTTTTTTTTTTTTTTTGGGGGGGGGGGGGGGGGGGGGGTTGTCAAGGGGTAAAATGTCAAATTAAACCTTCAAATTTTAATAACAAAATGGTTCAAAGAAATTGGTGAGTTTCCTGTTCACTCTCTATGCCTACCACTTAGAGAATGTCTTACTTGTAAAAGATGACACAATTGAAATAAAAAAACGGTGAATGAAACAATTTGCACTTGCGACATTTGTATGCAGACAAATATTCTGAGTACATGTTGGATTGCAATTGTGGTAACAAGGGGCTTAACAAAACCCTAATAAGGAGGGGCAAAGGAATTTCCAATCTTCATTAAAAAAAGGCTATTTTTCTTAGGAAAATGAAGATTAGACAAGCTTGCGGCTTATAATGGCAATGAAGCTTTGCTTTGCAGAAAGGAACTGCTCAAAAAATATTTCCATTGGAAATAGATGAAGGCCCATCAAATTTCGACGAAAGATTTGATGGATGGATGATTAGAGCTTCAAAGTGAGATCCAAATTGATCTCACATGTAGAAGCAAGGCTGATGTGTGACTCATTCAGAAGGTGACTATTTGGGGAAAAGAAGTTGGTTTGACGAAGATTACATGTTTTCAAAGGAGATGTGTACTCATCCTGCAAAAGCATGAGAGGAGGTCAGTTCAGTATCTTAGTGAAAGAAAGAATTCAATGACTATTGTATATGTAAGTTCTTAACTAACTCTGCTAATCTGACCGACTTCGTTGAATAACAATTATAGATTCTATTTCTCTCTTAATAGATCTGTAATTGTTAAATTTTGACGAGGAACTAGTGAACTCTAGATTGAAGGCTCATAACAAGGATCTTTTACATGTCATGAAACTTGGATATAAGATATATATGGCATGTTTGGTATGGTCTAATATTAGAATCTCATTATCTTTTATTAGTGAGGGGAGTGTCATATTGAGCTATACAGAAAAAAGGGAGGTAGGCAAAATGACTAGTGAGTATGTGAATAGGGAGGTGTTGAGGTCAAATCCCACCTTAAGCCAGCATAGCACTAGGCTATTGGAGAGAACGATGTTTCTAACCCCTTAGGGTTCTCTTGGGAGAGTTGGATGAAATGAATGCCATATGGCAAAATTGATGATGGCAAACACTTTGGTTTTCTATCTTATACATTCTTTATGAGAGGGACATTCACTCTTTCATCATCTTATGAAGGCCAATTGGTGCTTCAAAAGCAAAAAAAACATTTTTCTTTCAAAAATAAAAAACCTTCTTGTGGAAACCTATATCTGACCATGTTTCAACTGGCTTCCTCCAATTTTGGAAGCCTCTTACATAAAAATTTAGAGATAAACTATGGACAAGTTACAATTAACCTTTTTTTTTTTTTTAATAGATAGGATCGCCTCCGTGATGCAAAAAATCTGCATGTAGCAATTTGTGGAGGAATATCATACCATGTTTTCCTCCGTCAACCTTAATTTCCTCTTAAATTGAAGCATGCAGGTGAATTTGAAAATTTGTTGATGTAACAACTTTAAGAATTTTTGGACCATTGAGGCAAACCATAAATGCTATAAATATAGCATCCTATTAAAAACTTGGAAATATGAAAATTTGAGGTAAATTGACTATATTTAAAGACTTCAATACCAAAGTTTGTGGCAATGCTTGATAAAAAACCGAGATCTCACCTACATATTTTGAAAATAACCTCTAAATGTTTAATTTGAAGGTGAGAAAATTCCAAAGAAGCTAGGGTGAAAACCTTCATGTGTAGTCAATTTACGCCGAAAAGTTTTAGCGCAACTTTGCAAAGAAATGTTTATTTCTGGCACTTGTTTGTAGAGTTTCTTACATTCTAGGTTTTAAAGTTTAGACATAAAATCCAAAATCAAAATCAAAATCAATTGGTTTAGGATTACACTTAATCTAGGTTAAAAATTTTCAAATCCCTGTGTGCTCATAAGGACGTGATTTGTCACCTCACACCGGATGAGTGCGATATGCCAAAAAAAAAGAAGATTACACTTAATCTAGGTTCAAAATTTCGTGCTAAAAAAACCTAGGTAAATAGTGTAATATCACTACAAATTTTGAATTCACCTCTAAATTTTGAAGTTGAGGGTGCTACCTTCAAATATATTTTATTTACCTCCAAAATTTCCATGTGTGTGAGCACTACACACTACCTTATTTTAAGTTTATTTGACAGAAGAAAGTTGAAATTAGTATATACCGTGGTGGAGGTGGTGGTGGTGGCCGTTGTATTGGTGGTGGGCGAGGGTGTGGAAGAGCTGGCATCCGCCACGCTCTCCTCCCATCCACCACCCCCCACGCACAGCGACAAGAAGTTCTGCAGCCCCCCGCGCTGGCACCTGCTTGTAGGCTCCTCATTCCCTTTCACACTTGTACTGCAGCTACTGCTCCCGGGGGGGCGCAGCGTCAGCGCAAATTCATCCTCGCTCCTCCTGCAAACCCAAAGCAACTTAGCTACTTCGCACTCTCAGTACGAGAGAGAGAGAGAGAGAGAGAGAGAGAGAGAGAGAGAGAGATGGACGTTTCTGAGACCAACAGCAAAACAGACATGATTAGGGTTACACAGCAATCTATTTTCTTGCTTGATTATATAGAAATTAAACACAAGAAACACTAAATTTTTCAATTGGATAATCCAAAATTTACCTTCAGTAATTAAGTAAATACATGGCATAATTCCCTAATCATGCTCAGGGAACTTGACGTCAGATAATTGCCTATCATTTCAACACCATCTCCTCCGAGCATGCAGATGCCACGGACATTCCTTCGTGGGTGAAGATAGATTTCGAGCGCTAGTGCCTACTAGGCACTATCAAGCACCTTCAAAGTTTTTGATCAAAGGAATCAGAGGGTATTCAATTGTGCCACTTGGCACCGGGCGCTCGAAATTCAACCAGATGGTTCGTTCAGTCGGAAGGTGCTTAAAAACTCTTCCAATTGGTCCTTCCCTCTATTTCTTTCATCAAAAAATGTATTTCTTTAATTTGAGCCCAATATCCCTCTTGTCAATGTATTCATGTTTATTCACCCTAACTTGCTCCGCTGAAATAAACCTGTTGTTCTTGAGGGCCTAGATAACAATTTGCTCTTATTAAGGAAAGACCTTGCATGTACTTTACTTAGAGTTTCTTAACTATGCCAAAAAGGGCATATTTTTTGGCATAGTTATATGAATACATGGCTTAGCTCAATCCATTTCTTAATACCTTGCTCCTGCTTAGTCGGGTGATGATAGTAGATCTTATAGGGACTTCCGAATGTGGTCGAAATTTAATGCAATGATGCGTAGTCGTGTTAAGCTTGGATTGAAAAGGCACAATTTTTATGTCCAGACATGGAATGAAGAAGACTAGCATGCATAGGACTAGCATTCACTAATGCACACACAAGAACAAGAAAAGTTAACCTGTCATGGACTGCATGTTCAAGGGATGTCTTGCTATGTGCAGGAGAAGGGATGGCCCAGATTGGCAGCTCCTTGCCTGGCTGCGGCGCCACGTCCCAGGCCTGCCTCTTGGGGAAGACTAATTGATGCTGATCACTCATCGATGCTGCCATGGCATTTTGGAAAGAAGAGAGCTCCACCATTCTGTTGTCAAGGCTGAACGATGGCGAAGCCGTCCTGCTGGGAACCTACAGGAGCAGACTAGATAATGAAAATCTGATCTTCTCTTAATATCTTCACATGTACAGTCAAGACCTTGCATCACAATTGCGACGTCACAGCGTAAAATAGAGGCAAGCATCAAGGATATGGAG